>NC_091828.1:1167500-1775000 GCF_038994185.2 Dermacentor albipictus | reverse complement strand
TGCCAATTTTGCACGAAAAGTGCTATACAGTTAGGGAAAAACAGACGAGGTAATGGGCGACAGTCATCTTGCTTATGGGTTTAAGGGTTATTGCAGGGTTTCATGATGGACGCTCTTTCACATTATTTTATTTCCCACCTTATCTAACCCATATCACGTGTATATGGTTCCGGGCATCTGCCAGCGTCGGGGTGGGCCGTAACTCAAGGAAACAATGAAGCAAAGGGATAAGTTAAACGCAATTGACGTTTTCTCCGGCTGCAACTCGTTCCATGAGAGTACAGACCAGCTGAGTAACAGCCGCATCCCTCTCCTGGTCCCAGGATCAGCCTAAACAAAGAAGGTTGAACTAACAAAAGCAACAGCTATACGCGTGACGGTTGAATAGATGGTGATAACTGAACGCATCTCGAGTTAATCGCGCGGGTGCGAAATCTACGAGAAACATGTCCTTCACATTACAAGAGATGCCGATAACTACCGCCATCTAAAAGGAGTGAAACAGGCAGCATAATGCTGACCGATGAACAGCTGCGAAGTCTCAACATTGATCTGGCGGCGCTTTAGGAATGTGTGAGGAGTGGTGGCGTGGGTGGGGAGGGGGGGGGGGGGGGTATGCCACTCGATTTCGGGGGGGGGCCCGGGCCCCCCCGGGCCCCCCCCTGGGTACGTGCCTGGCCTCCCTGCCTATTGTAAATTGCTGTTGTCTTCCGAGAGTGTTAAACATTACTTTAGTTTTGTGCAGATTAATTTTTAGACCAACTCTTCTGCTTTGCCTCTCCAGGTCAGTGAGCATGCATTGCAATTGGTCCCCTGAGTTACTAAGCAAGGCAATATCATCAGCGAATCGCAAGTTACTAAGGTACTCTCCATTAACTTTTATCCCCAATTCTTCCCAATCCAGGTCTCTGAATACCTCTTGTAAACATGCTGTGAATAGCATTGGAGAGATGGTATCTCCCTGCCTGACGCCTTTCTTTATTGGGATTTTGTTGCTTGCTTCATGGAGGACTATGGTGGCTGTGGAGCCGCTATAGATATCTTTCAGTATTTTTACATATGGCTCGTCTACACCCTGATTCCGTAATGCCTCCATGACTGCTGAGGTTTCGACAGAATCAAACGCTTTCTCGTAATCAATGAAAGCTATATATAAGGGTTGCTTATATTCCGCACATTTCTCTATTACCTGATTGATAGTGTGAATATGATCTATTGTTGAGTAGCCTTTACGGAATCCTGCCTGGTCCTTTGCTTGACAGAAGTCTAAGGTGTTCCTGATTCTATTTGCGATTACCTTAGTAAATAGTTTGTAGGCAACTGACAGTGAGCTGATCGGTCTATAATTTTTCAAGTCTTTGGCGTCTCCTTTCTTATGAATTAGGATTATGTTAGCGTTTTTCCAAGATTCCGGTACGCTCGAGGTCATGAGGCATTGTGTATACAGGGTGGCCAGTTTCTCTAGAACAATCTGTCCACCATCCTTCCTCCCTCATGCAACCACTCTCATGCAACCACTTGCTTAACAGTATGGAAGCTGTATTCAGTATCCTCATCCCAGACAAACGGTCGTCCTTGCTTTAGCAGTTTCCTAAGCGGTTCTACCAATTCAGCGTACTGCGGGATCAGTTTAGCGTAGTATCGCGTGAGACCAAGAAATGAATGCAGCGACTTCTTGTCAGTTGGCCGCGGTGTATCAACAATTTACTTAACTTTTGTTTTCAGCGACGAAATGCCCTTTGCACTGAACCTATGTCCAAGAGAAGTGAGTTCTGGGACACTGTATACACACTTTGCATTTAGCTCCGTGCCAGTAGCTGAGATTCTGGAAAGCGCAGTTTGCAGATTTTTATCATGCTTGGTTTGTGTGTGACCCGAAATCAAAACATCACTTAGGCAGCACAAGGTACCTGGACAGTCTTTTATAACAGATGACATTATCTGCTGAACAGCGGAAGGTGTCATGAACATGGTAAGCTCACTGCTTTTCTCGGACAATAAAACCTGATGATAAGCGGACTATTAAGTCCAACTTACTGAAGACAGTAGCATCAGTGAGTCTATGCAACAGTTCGTCAGCCCTCAATAGTGGAAAGGCGTTGATCACGATAGCCTTGTTCGGTTCCCTGAGATTGATGCAAAGTCGAATGGAATTGTCTTTCTTCCGAACCACGGCAAGCGCAGAAATCCACTAGGACGCTAAGACTCGTTGGATGATATCAGCCATTGCAGTTCGGTGGAGACTTGCTCACGGAGAACCAGAGGTAGAGGACTCATTTTCGCTGAGACTGGTTGCACTGAAGCTCGAAGACGAACATCATGGGCGGACCCTGTTGGAGCGTTGTTCGGTAGAGGCGAAAGCTGAACGCTTGGGTCAGATGGAATTCCTGAGACTTGTTGACATCTGAGTAAAAACCCATGAATGTCAATGCCCAAAGCTGGAATGACATCTAGGCCTAGAAGAGAAGTGCCTTCGTTCGTGACGTGAAATGTCACTACTGCAGCCTTGTTATGGTACTTGACGAGCACTGAGAAATGTCCTGGATGCGAAATTTCTTGCTCCGAATAATTCTCGAGTCGAAGACTCGAAGGAGACAGGAAAACTCTTGAAATGTTCTTCCTACAGGGAGCTGTTCATCAGCGACACCGTAGCTCCTGTAGCCACGAGCAACTCGAGCGTAGTATTCGCAATGAGTACTTCGGCGTGAATTATTGCCGTACGGGAATTCAGTGCTTGAATTGCAAGCACAGACAGGACTGCATTGGATGATTCTGTATCGGTGGTAGCGGAAACAAGCTTCGCTCGAGCAGGGAACTGTCGTTGCGTTCGGTTCGTCAAACGGCAAACTGTAGCGTAACGCACCACTTTCCGCACGCACGGGAGGTAACGTGCTTGGCCGGACAGTCTGGATCGGATGCGATCGGGTGAGATGAACCACATCGGTAGCAATGGACAGCGATGTCCCGACGGGCTTCGTGGAATTCACACCGGGCGACATGTTGACCGGCCTCCCCAGGCCGCGAATTTCCGCCATGCCGTCGGGCGCCATCTTCAACCCGCCGGGTCGAGGGAGAAGGCTGGCGGGGACCGCCAACATGCGCACCTAAGCGAGGAAGGAGACGGTTGTCGGCGCCATCTTGGCGTTGCGTTGAGACGCGATGGACGTGCAAGCCGTTGAATGCTTCAAGCTCCTTGTGAACTTGCTCAACGCTTCGTCCGATTTCCTAAGCCCTTATCAGTATGAGGGAAGGTCCTGCGTAGAGTAACCGTTCCCGTATTCTTGCTGATGCGACGCCTTGGAAGGTTTGGTCACGAATGAACTCGTCGTGCCAAGCGCCGAACGCACAAGCAGGCGCTAGCCTTTCTAATGCGGTGGCGAAGTCCTAGAAGGTTTCCCCGCGTCGTTGTTTCCTATCCCTGAAGATATACAATGCATGAAGGGATTTGTGCCTTCCTCATAATGGCGGTCGAAGACGCGAATAATGTCTTCGATTGTTGCAGTTGTCAGGTCTGTTTGCGACGCCAGGTCGAAGTAGAGATGTGCCCCCCAGCGACTAACTGACTAAGCAAAATGACTGTCTTCCTCTCGTCTTGTAGTGCGTCGCAACCGGTGGCCTGGAGAAACGTGCAAAAAGAACGTTTCTAAGTTAACCATAGTCCCGTAGGAGTGCGAGGTAATGAAAGAAAAGGCGGCATTTGTGGTGCAAACGCCATGATGAGCCTCGGGAAAAAAGATCGGGGTGGTCATGGTGGTATAATTGACAGTGGCGAGGTTGACGGAGGTAGTAGTTGTAGCGTCTTGCATGGCGGGAGCCGTATAGGAGCCGTAGTAGAACGGCAGAGGCAAACAGAACGAACGGTTCACCTCGTCGCCAGATTGCAGTATGTCAATGGCGACGGAACACCATGCGCAGCTGGACGTTGCACAAAAAAAATGGGTTTTACGTGCCAAAACCACTTTCTGATTATGAGGCACGCCGTAGTGGTGAACTCCGGAAATTTTGACCACCTGGGGTTCTTTAACGCGCACCTAAATCTAAGTACACGGGTGTTTTCGCATTTAGCCTCCATCGTAATGCGGCCGCCGTGACCGGGATTTAATCCCACTACCTTGTGCTCAGCAGCCCAACACGATAGCCACTGAGCAACCACGGTGGGTGACGTTGCACAAGTGGAACGCTAGCAGCATGCGGGCAGGAACTGCAGCTGCGTCCGCGCCAGCAAAACAGCATGGGAGCGTTCATCCTCATCGCCAATTCGTAGTAGGTGGATGGCGAGGGAACGCACTACGCGGCCGGACGTGGCACAGGTGCAACGCTAGCGGTGTCCGGGCAGGATCCCGCATCCGTGGTGGCAGAACGGGTTCATTCTCCTCGCCAGATTGTAGTACATTCGAGGGGGCGGCCGGACGCGGGACCTACGGCGTCAGGCCTAACGGTCGAGCGCGAAGCGCCGCTAAAGAAGAGCCGCACTGCTGGAGTCGGGACCAGATAAAGAACGCGTTTATTCCAGTGAGGGGAAAGGAAATACGTCAAAGCACACTTACAGTGTTAGGTGTGACGTGGCGCCAGTGGTCATAATTATTCGAAACCAAAATTAGATACCGGAACAAGATATCGCAGTCTCGTTCCTCGAAGGACTCGTGTACATTTCTCTTAAGAAAATAATATCTTCTCGCGCATGTTCTTTCCACAAACGTGCCTACAACTTCACTTTTGTCATACACTCCCTGTTAGTGAGATCTATAACTTGTTCTTGCATCTGCACAACACATCTATCGACAATATTGCTGTGTTAGAGAGCCGTTTCCCTGGTGTAAAAGACTGGAGACGGAATATAAAAACGTTTTGAGCATTTCAAGACAGAACGGCCAAGCTGCAAGAGAAGTGCGTTGTTCCACATGTGGTTGGCTCACACAAATAGCGAATCAAATATTCTTATAGTACTGCAATAGATTGCTAAAGGCGATACATGTGTATTCTTGATATCGATTATCTGACCAGCCACCCAGAAACACTGAGGAGCTTGCAGTTTGTGCCAAGCAAGCACGCTGCGAAGTGCACGCTTTTCGTCGGCGCTTTCTAATTTTACGTCAAGGATGTGGTAGTGGCAGATATCCCTATAATATATCGGGACGACGGGTATGGCAAGAGAAAATGGCAGGCCACGCAAGTAGAAGAACCGCCACGTAGTGCAACAGAGGCAAAAATGTAGTTGATTGCGAAAGCGACTGGTTCCCCAAAGTTTCACACATTCAAAACAACGGCAACACTCCCTTTGACAACAGTTACCAAATAAGCAGTTTCTCGTCACTCGGGAAGTATATCGTTGCGACACAAACGACGCTTAAGAGACACGACGCAAAGGAACACGAAGACGGACATGTGGGCTTGACACGAGCTGGTTTCTATCTAGGCCTCGGCATGCGCTGCTCTCGCAAATCATCATAATCATCAGCCTGGCTACGCCCACTCCAGGGCAAAGGCCTCTCCCATACTTCTCCAACTACCCCGGTCAGGTACTAATTGCAGCCATATTGACCCTGCAAACTTCCTAATCTCATCTGCCCACCTAACTTCCTGCCGCCCCCTGCTACGCTTCCCTTTCCTTGAAATCCAGTCCGTAACCCTTAATGACCATCTGTTATCTTCCCTCCTCATCACATGTCCTGCCCATGACCAATCCTTTTTCTTGATTTCAACTAAGATGTCATTTATGCACGTTTGTTCCCTCACCCAATCTGCTCATTTCTTATCCTGCACGCTCTCGCAAATACGCAGAACTAATTTCCTTTGTCTCACCCCACAGGTAACATTTTAATGCAGGTTTGCGATCCCCGTGCTCACCATGGCTGCCCGCAGTGGTCGATACATCGTGTTTGCAACCATGCCTCCGAGAGATGAGACCCTCTAAGCGTCGGCTACAACTCTTCGGACTGCTTCAGTCATGACGCTTTCCCACGCTCACCACCCTGGTCTGCATTCCAGCTTGGACGGCATTGACATCGAAGAGCGGATGAACCTGTATCAACGCGTCCGCACTAATTACAGGGGGGATCCAGCGATCATGCCCGCTAACGGCGTTTTTTACCAGAGCGGCACCCCACGCGTGTGGTACCAAAACCACAAAGGCGAATTCACCAGCTGGGATATTTTCAATCAAAAACTTCGCGAACTGTTCGGCCACCCCTTTGGATGCACAACTGCAACAAAAAAGGCCCTTGCGACGCTTGCGCATAGCGCCACCGAGCCCTACCACACATATATACCAGACGTTTTACTCATAATGGCAAAGCCTTTAGCGCCACTAGAAATGACAGGGTCGCGACAGAGACACAGGACAGCGCTAACTTTGAACGGACGTTTATTGAAACATCGAGGCAGATATATAGCGAAGCAGGCATGGAAAGATACAAAAGATAAGTCCCGCTCTACCCATGCGCACGCCATTACTGTACAGGAACGCGATTTTCTTGTCAGAAAGATTAACTGAAGGTGTCCTAACACCGTCTGCTCCCTTTTTTCGAATTAGCCGGGCTTCGAACTCGACGCATGCAGTGGTCTGCTTCTGGCTTCCACTGTGCATGCGCCGAACATTTGCTTGCACGTTTTGCTGGGACAATCATGGCAATGTTCAGAAAGGTGCCCGTCCCTTGGTATTGCCACATTTCGCTTGTGTTCTGCAAGCCTTTCCCTGAGACATCTGTCAGTTTGCCCTATGTATACCCAACCACAAGGTAACGGAATACCGTGAGCCACTCCTTGCGTGCACAACACAAACTTATTTCTATGCTTCACTTTAATCCCCTTGATCGTTTAGGAAAAGGTTCCATCAACTTACACAGCTTTCATTGCTTGTCTGAGGCAGAGAATGTCAACTTCACATTGGCCTTAGTAGCAACCCCCTCCAGCCTATGGGAGATTCCGTGCATGTACGGAATCACCACTGTCTTTTTTCTTTCGGTGGATTGTTCGCAGCGACTCTTCTTGCACATCTTCGCCAAGCCTTCCGCCACGAAAAGAAGCATATCGTTGGTATAACCAGCCGCAGAAAGCCGACGGGCTAGCTCGCTCAGGCTGACGGGTATCATGACAGGATATGCTTTTTCAGGGCGTTGGTGAAGCACACGTTCACAGTTGCCCGTTAACAATCTTCTAGTGGGATGATGAATACGAAAATAGTGGTTCGATAGCCCTGCGGTGGTATACCAGCTTATGTGGGTTTCTGAGAAAATTAAGATTAAACCTAAACATTGCCACTTGTTGTCAGCCGGTAGTTCATGGGCCAAATCAAGTGGCTTAAAATAGTGCCTAAAAAGTTTTAAAAAGGATAAGGTCTTGTCCAACGCTTTCTATGCTATTGTATATTAATATAAAAAACCTAAGAATCTTAAAGCCTTAAAATCTTGTAGATGAGTGGCTACCGCCCTGTCACGGTGAGCTAAAAACAAATTGCTAAGAACCGGCGCTATGCAAGACCCTATGCAGAAACCACGTTTCTGTAAATATACACCATGATTCCATTCCGCATAGGTCGAGTTTAGATATAATTGTTAAAGCTCCATGTACCCTGCCACTGAAACACCAGCAGCATTCTGAAACGCGACAGACCCAAAGCACTCGATGCTGTCTTCCACACAAGCAAGCAACTGATCGTAAGGGAGCGAATAATACAGATCTTTTACGTCTATAGACATGGCAGTCAAGCGCTTGTCGGAATTATCTGTTAAAAATTCTACAACACTTTCTGAATTCTTTACCACAAAAGGATCGTTGATGTCCAAGATATTTAACTTTTCTTTCAGAAAACTGGCAACCGTCTTCTGCCAGGAATCACATTAAGAAATGATTACCCTTTGAGGGCATCCCACTTTGTGAGAGTTCGCGGAAAACAATACCTTCAAACTGTTTCTTTCGCTATTATCTACATGCTTAGCTAGAAGGTCAAGGTTAACGCTATTGCGCAGCTTTACTGCTTTTGTCTTCACCTTCGATAATGCGACTTTCCTCTGCTTGTTGAACAGAGGGCGTGATAGAATCCCTTGTTTTTCTGGTAAACTGACCTGTTGAAATGACAAATCCCCCCCCCCCCTCTTTGTCAGCGGGAATAGCACAAAGGTAATTTTCGCCCAGATATTTAGTCACTTTGCTTATAGGCAGTTTGGACACGTTGGGTTTGTTGTGGCGCAACACATCCAAGCCATCGAAAGTGCAAGCGGCCCTTTCACCCACCGCTGCACGTCCGGACATTCGCCCGTACATAAGACAGCAGTTGCGGAGCACAAGCTATCAAAGTTGAGGAAGTTGATGGACCCTTTTCCTAAACGATCAAGGGGATGTAAAGTGAAGGTCTAGAAATAAGTGTGTGGAGTGCTCGCAAGGGTTGGTTTACCGTATTCCGTTAACTTGTGGTCGGGTATACATAGGGCGAACTGGCAGGTACCTCAATGAAGGCTTGCAGAACACAGCGAAATGTTGCAAAACCAAGGGACGGGAACCTTTCTAAACATTTCCATGATTGTCCCAGCTAAACGTGCAAGCCAATGTTCTGCGCGTGCACAGTGGAGGCCAGAAGCAAGGACCGCTGCATGCGTCAAGTAATCGAAGCCCGGATAATTCGCAAACAGGGAGCAGACTGTGTGAGTACATCTTCAGTTAATCTTTCTGACAAGGAAATCTCGTTCTTCGATGGTAATGGGCGTGCGCATGCGTAGGGTATGATTTATCTTTGGTATTTTTGTATATATGTATCTTTCCATACCTGCTTCGCTATATATCTGCCTCTGTGTTTCAATAAACGTCAGTTGAAAGTTAGCGCTGTCCTGTGTCCTCTGTCACATCCCTGTCGTTTGAGTTGCGCTAAAGGCTTTCCATTATGAGTCAACCGTGCCAACCAGCCTTTTTATACGAGACGTCCTGGCTCTTTCCCGCAAAGAAGAGGAGACGCCAGACAGCGACAACGTGGCGCACATATTAAAGGATATCGCAGACGACGCCTTCACCTTACTGCTTTTCGGAAACGTTCCTGCCATACACGCCATCATCGAAGAATGTCGCCGCTTCTAACAAGCTAAGAGCCGACGTCTTACGCATCACGTGGTGCGCCTGCCAAATAATCCTGCCACGTTCACTCCAGAGGGCCATCCTCGCCAGTCAATCTCATGTGGCAACGTAACTTGCGTCGTTCGCCACGAGCTCGAGGCCGCCTAGTCGCCATTCAACTCAGCGATGCCCACCGATTCATCATCAGCCACGATTGCTATGATCGAGCTTCTTGTCACAAAGAAATTTAAAAACATGGGTTTCACCTCCGTGTGTTCGTCGACCCACGTACAAAGCGTGCAGCACATCTCTCGCGAGCCTCCTCCACATCCGTCACATCCCGCGACCCGTCTGAATGGCGCACCTCTTACCAACAGGTCCATCTGCTTCCATTGCTTCCGCATTGGCCACGTCACTCATCACTGCGGTGACCGATGGCCAACGGCATCTCCGGCACACAACGGCACGCATCTCCGTGACTCTGCACCTCTACTGCTCCATATGCTTCTCGTCAGGATCATACTGCCACTGACGGCCCTGCTCCGAATCTTCATCACAACGGCCACAACCACTCGCCGTCACCGTGACGTCGTCTGTCTCCTTCCTCCCAGCCCCGTGGCTTCTCGTCTCAGCGCCTTAACTCCACTGCCCGACATTCTACTACAGCATGATGCCACCGTACGTTACCCAGCTTTATCAAGCGCAACGCGACTTCCATCCCTGTCGTAAGCTTTGGTTTAACCAAGCTAATTGTGCCTCAAGCAGCTTGCCTCGCCCAATTCGAGCATATAGATGACCATGTGACAGCTCTCTTACCCGATGCTTCGTCTGAGCCTACCAGTTCTCCAAAGTCTGCATCTTCTGCTGATCCCCAAGTATCAGAAAATGATAGCGATGGACGTTTTACACACACGAACTGAAGACCTCTACTGCGTTTTGTTTTCCTACAGCGAACTTTTAGGCTTTGGCAATCGCTTCTTAGGCCAGACTCTTGCCCTCAAACATAATATCAATACTGGCGATGCTGCTCATATTCACCGTAGACCGTATCGAGTATCTCTATCGGATTGTCAGGTAATTCAAACTGAGTTTAACGAAATTCTCGATAAAAAAAACATTACTAAGCCTCCTTCGAGTCCGTTGGCGTACCAGTAGTGTTTGCGAAGAAGAAAGACGGGACATGGAGCTTCTGTGTGGATTACCGCCATCTGAATAAAGTAACTTGAGCAATATGGGTACCCGCTGCCACGAATCTGCGAGGACCTTTACTGCCTATATGGTGTCAGCTGCTTCTCCTCTATAGGCCTTCGATTTGTGTATTGGCAGATCGCCGTCGACGATATGGACAGAGACAAGACCAATTTATGACACCCGATAGTCTTTTCCAGTTCAAAGTTATGCCCTTTGGATCGCGTAACACACGGCCACCTCTGAGCCCATGAGGTACTTTGGCATGAGGGTTTTGAATGGTCCACGTGCCTGTGCTCGTTCGGCGGCGTTATTGTAGTAAAACATGTTGTGGTTCTAGTTGGTGCGTAGCTTTGAAAAGATGGAGATTGTCTTTTCACCAGCATTTCAGACTATACTGGCAGTATGCTCAACTGGGCGGCTGCAGAGCGACTTCGCGTGCTCGCTGCCGTGTTCATTCACCGAGTTTCAAACAGCGTCGACGAATTTGTCTCCGCGCTCATGTATGCATAATCGAAGTGGGAGCAAAGACCTATAAATGGCCAAAACCACATCTTGCCGAAGATCCCGAAAATACCGTAGCAGCAGTGTCGGTGACGCCCTCTGAAATCTTCAAAAGCACAGCACTAGATGTAGGCTCGATATATAAGAATCATCGTTCGGCCTTCTGTGGGCTTAACATTTGGCCCAAAATGTTTTAGTGCTTAGATTCTCACACCGTGAATAAAAATACTATTTAAGCTTGAACCTTCATCTACATGGCAGTCGCTGCTTCCGCTTGTTTGCCTGAACGCTGACTGCATAATTCGTCAATACCCTGGACCTTCCCCCGTTGTCCAGTGCATTTACAAACCGGCTATTAGCAGACAGAGATGGCACATCGGCGAATACCTATTTCATCCGTATTTCATGCTCCTTCAAAACTTTACTTCTCTAACCATTGCACATGTCATTTATGTTAGAATTTATCAAAGCACATTGGACACTTCCAGTGTAATAGGCTTTTAAATTACATTTAATTTATAAGCCGCATGACGCGTACAAAACATTAGGGCACCCAGAACACATAGATTGAATTACGTTGATTTTAGGCACACGTGAATGTATTTTAATTACAATCAAGTGGTTCATTTCCGTATTTGTGGGGTTTTAGCACGCTTCTTTTTTCCTTCCTACTTATTTTATTTTTTCCCTAGACAATATTTTGTTTGGATCGGGAGAGACCGCTCCCTCAATATATCAGCTCCGCCTCTCCCTCCTGCCCCCGCTCCTCCCCCCCCCCAAAGAAACGTTCATCCTAGCCACATGCGTGCCCGCTATCAAGACAGACGAAAATACCGCATCAGAAAAACCGCGAGGAAGTCTTAAATTTATCGCGACAGATACTAATAGGGCACGCTTAACATAGTAAACATCTAGTGCAACATGCCCTATTTGTATCTGCCGCTAAGGCTACCTCACACTTGAGAAACGGCAAGTGTATGGAAAAGCAAAGTGGCCGGAAAATCTTTTCCGTGCATGTACAAGATGTTCGCATTTGTTTTGCCACTGCAGCGGAAACCACTGCCGCTTTCGCCCGCATCCATTTAGTTTGCGTACGTTTGTCCGAGGGGTGGCGCTGTTCATCACACAATTTCAAGACATCCGTTCATTCATTGACCCACTCCGTCACTAAAAGCTATCATTTCGCGCAACTGCGCGTGCCGTTTTTAACGTTCGTCTTACCATAGAAAATAAACAAGACATACGGTGTAGTTTCGATAGTTTTAGCTAGTTGCTTTTCCTAATAATAGACAATGAACGACAGAAAATGTTAAACTTTACGACCGAATGTTTACATGCTAGTGAAGCTTCCGGTAAGCGGAACCGTTTTCCGCTTCGCCGTGGCGAAAAATTGGTCGAGACCGATTTTTTCACCGCCTGGTTTCCCCCAGTTCTTCCGCCTAGGCGGGCGGATTTTATCAAGTTTTTTCCGCTTCCGCCTGCTCCAAGACCAAGTGTGAACGTAGCCTAAACGTCATCACACAGAATTCGTGACGCATTTTATCCTTGTCATTGTCTGTGAGACAATAGTGGCGCTCCCTTGTCACTGCTGCCGCAGTGTATTGAGCGGGCGAAGTTTGGTTGTGACTATATGTCGCCAATTGGAGTGATTATTCAGACCTTCAAAAATGAGGCAGGAATAATATGTGGCTGCTCTAACACTTGCCATGTATAGCAAGTACTGCCCCAAAGGCTTTTTCAAAGGGGGAAAAAACTTGTGTCAGAAAGTGTTCTTATACGTCATTAGCTGCAATGTCTGCCTTACCTTAAACCTGCTCTGCAAAAGCGACACTGTTTATTTTAAAAAAAATTGTTCACTCTAAAAACAACCTTTATTTCTACTTGAATTTCCGTATAGCTAGGCTTCTACTACCTCTGTTACCTGTAAAGTGTCAATTTCAGCTAGCGCGCATCTAGGAGGAAGAACAATTCCTACACTTCCAGCTTTTCCTGCCGTGTTGACTCCCGTTTCATCATAGTTTCGTTGTCCTCCCACAAAAAGTGTCATTTACTCCAATGCATGCGGTACAAAACATAAAGTTGGTTCAAGGTAAAAATCGCAAACGTGGGTGTTTCTTAGCATTTACCTGAACGCTTCGTCGTCTGAGTGTCGGTCTTGACGTTCTTGGAAGGAAAGCCTGTGCGTCGAAAGGGTTTAGAAGTCTCGGCTTTCTCGTTTGCTTCTTCTTTCACCTACAAGCAATCGCGCCAAAGAATTGCAGTGTAAGTACAGGGGAATGGTCTCACCGTAAAGCAAAACAAACGACGTGTAATCTTTCCATATCCAGCAGTATATTGCGAGAACGCCCTGCTGCACAGCCGGGTGCGTTGCGTTAAGTCTCGTGGAATTGCAATATTTACACTTACGCGGCAACGGTTCCTCGTTCTTTCTTAATTATCTTAAGCAGCACGAGCAGTCTGGTTTTGTGCCGAGCCTCAGAGCCCCAGCGCGACAGTCCATCTAAAAATTAGGCCACAACCGCACCCGTGCGTCTCCTGCGCCACGTAGCCCTTTGCTGCAATCGGTGCGCGCGCCCCACGCCTCGTAGGACGCGGCCGCAGGTAAGCACACATGGCCGCGTCCGTTCCACATGGGACGTGCTGTCGCGCGAAAGCTTCGTGGCGTCCGAAGGTTCTCGGGCGGTGCTGTGTCGCGTTTCTTCGCCGGCCAGGTTCACGAAAGCGCCAACCCCGCCCACACGTCTTCAGCAGGGATGCGCCGTGTCGCGCTGTCGGATTACCAGAGCTCGTTGACGTCGCTTGCCAAAGTGGGCGAGATCTCCATGGAAAAAAGACGACGCAGTAACGTTCTCGCTAATCTGCCCACCGCACGTGTCTGGCTGGAGCCAAAGAATGCGTAGCACGATAATTGTTTTAATACGGGCGTAGAAATCACTCAATGATAGCGAGAACGTTAGCTAGCAAACAAAACCTCTCGCCCCCGCCGCTCCTCGACTTATACCGAACCGTATACCTGCCCGGATTCAACTTTACCAGCCGAGAGGAAATAGTCCGTACCGGCCGTACACTACACGCGATGCGAATTCCTCCGAAGTAGTTGGCATGATCGCGGTCTCACCTCTTTAAGTACGGGCTGCTCGTCTCCTTGGCCATAGTTGCGGCGGGCCGTTCGCAGCACTGCGTTGCTCGGGGTCCGATGACTGCGGTGCCGCTGCGACGGGGGCGGTGGGGCTGGTTCGAAGGTGGTGCCACTGGGGGTCCCGTACGCGCCAGCTTACCGCGCCCCCTCGGCCCGAAGCTTTGCCCGCTGAGAAGGAGTCGGCACGTCGCCACCTCCTGCGCGTTCCATAGTTATCACGCTACGCAAAGCGCGTTCTCGGCCCAAAAGAGCAGCCGCGCGTGCCTGTGTGGCGCACTTCGTCTTCTGCTTGATCGCCGGTCTGACTGAAAGTGAGCGCCACGGAAAAAAATCTGTTCAAGATTCTCCCAAAACGCGATTGCAGTGATCCTAGCGAACGCAATATTTGACGCATAGATCTTGTAACGATTTCTTAGGCATCGCTTGGTTCAAACATTTTAAGATGCACTCGAGCGATCTAATTTCCTAAAAGAAGTAATGCCGTCTTTCATACTTAATGACTACCAAAGGAACGGGGAGTGTTTCTCCAGCGGAGAGCATTTGCCTCCAGGCACATGTGGAATACATAAAATCAATCAAATCCTTCCGTCAAGCCCTAGCGATCGACACTAACCCTGAAGTTGAACTTTCGCCTAGACACAGGCGCATTAACTGCATTGTGCTTTTGCCCCCTTCCCCTCTATATTACTGCCGCACCAAGCATCTTCTCGGAGACTTCGCGCTGTGTGGCATTTACACTATTCATTAGCCGCGTTAGCTACGCTTGCATATTGACAAAAATCGACCAATTAATGTGCCCAATTGGGTGGCTCCTGTGGCTCTGACAGTTGCTTGACCCCTCCTTCGGATGAGTTCTGAAACGCGGACGCTCACAGTTGTGATGCTAAGAAAGGCTGCACTCAAACAAGAGTCACGTTAAACCTACACCCGTTGGGTGAGGGGAGCATAAGCTTGCACAGGCGTTGGTGCAGTTGGTGCACGATGCCTAACTTAAAGGATGCGGCGGAGCTGCAGGGGTGTTGGCGGTTTGCCACCATCATCATCATGAATCATAGCGATGAAAGGTGCGCCAGAAGAAGACAAAGAAAATCAAGACGTACAAGAACTGGCAGTAAATTTAAAAAAAAAAATGTCAGAAATGTGTTGAAACAGGAACGTGTCAGTATCGAACGCGTACATAGATTATGCAGGCCGGATACCACTAAAACCAGACCAATAATTCGTAAACTTCTCAATTTTAGGGACAAAAATAGGATCTTCAGAAATTGTTTGAAGCGAAACGTGTCAGGTTTTTCAATTTGCGAAGATTTTTCACCTCGCATAGGAGTCCCTCCATCTACAGTCCCTCCATCTGTAAATGTAGAGGATGGCAATAAACAATTTCATTTCAATTTCATTTCAAAATTGTTGAATTCTGCCATACCAAGGAGGAAATCCGATGACAATGTGAATGTAATCTATCATGAACAACGAATAGCTGGTGATGTGCAATTCCAGTGGGACGAGCAAAACAATCCCATAGCCCCTTAGAATCGGGGCGTAACTCACTAAGCTGCGCTGTCCTTTACGCAATTTCTTAGCCCAAAAGTTTTTTCGTTTAGGTAAGGGGGCAACCGAAGTGTCAGGGCATTCAGCAGGCCCCAATTCCAAAAACATGCACCCTAAGTACCATCCCGGACGACGCAGAGCAAGGGCAAAGACCCTTCACAAACGTTTCGGCTTAGGACCGGGGGTGTATTATACGGATGCCAGTCGAGCCAGCTCAGACACTTTCACCATAGTCTCTACATGCAACAACAACATAACAACGGCATCCTTCAAAACCGCCTCGGCATGCGTGGCAGAGGCTGCAGCCATCGCCTTGGCCATTCAGGACGCCGAGCGCCAAACAATTCGGCTGACATATTATCCGACTCCCAAGCGGCTTGCCGCCTGTTTTTACAAGGAACGGCACCCGAATCAATAATTAAAATTTTAGGCACTCAACTAGAGGGGCACCACACTATCGTCTGGTGTCTGGCACACGAGCGGACTGGCAGGAAACTAGGGCAGACCGTATTGCTCGAGGTTTGAACGTCCGAGCAACGGCATGGCCTAGCGGCGACCTTCCACCGAATTCTCGTGACATCCTCCTACAGCAAAGGCAGGAGCGGAGACTTTTTGGACATCCTCACTCCGATTTAAACAGCCAACAGGAGAGGGACTGGCGTCGTATTCAGACGAATACATACCCCCAACCTGCACCACCTACACAGAATACACCCCACGAGGTTCACTGACGAGTGCCCGTGGTGCACAGACACACCCACACTAAAACACATCACATGGGAGTGCCCCAGGAGGCCTCCGCGCATAGACAGTCCCATATTACACGAACATCCACTAATGAGGAATAGGCAGTGGGAGGCATGGCTTGCGGACGAGGGTCGGGAGAGCCAGTTGGCTCTTCTGGACCAAGCCCCAGTGAGCCGCTCGTGCCAGTGGGGCCCTGGAATAGGGGCTCCAACCATCGTGGCTCATTTTATTTACATTTAATAAAGTTTTACTCGCTCTCTCTCAGCGAAGCTCTGAATAACGAGAAGAAATGAAAGTGCGCTCAACAGATAGCACAGACGCACTACATACACATGTAGTTGAGGCAATATTTTATCGGCAAATCACTTCACACGCCTATTCGAGAGCTTCCTTTCCGGGCGTCTGCTACAGCGCCAGCAAGCCCAACCGCGCTCGCCCGTTCACCCAACCGCCGTCAATTGCATTCTTCTCACATTTCTGTAAGAGGCGGGAATGACGCACACATAGTGACATATTCTGGCACAGAAAGGGATGCTATGTCGGGAGCAATTGCCGGTCAGGTCCTAAACCGCCTCTATACATCACCACCACCCTATTACAAAGCGACCTAATGTCTTTTATTTCGATCCTAATCAAGGAAATGAAAAAAAGCTTCATAATATATAGTTCCTATGGCCTCAAGGCAAGTGGCCTAGCAACCGTATATTCACAGGTATGGTATGTGATTGCGATATGCTTCAATATCAGCGTCCTCGGCAGCCGCTACCGTCTAAGGTGCTGCTCGACGATGTTGTCGACTGCCAACCTACGAAGAAATTCGCGCTCCCTTCGCATAGGATCACTTTTGAAGGCATGGATAGCTATGGAAGCAGCCCTAAAAATAAATTCAGAAGAATCCGCGGCTACCAACACTCCCAAGTTTTGACAGAAAACTTCACTACGTAACATTCACACCTCCACATCTCGTTGCCTATCAGACTTTGACATCGTGTCAGCGTTCATCGCTCCTGCTTGGCTTTTCCTCAGCTGATAAAACACGATGATGCCTCGCAGCAGGTAAAGAGTTTGTTTTTGTAGGTTCAGGTGGCCGCATTCTGAGAGAGCCGTAGAGTTTGCAGAACAGAATAATGTGCGGATAGTGAATACCTTCTTCCGCAAGCGGGACAGCCTAATGTGGACGTGGAGGACCCCGAATGGCGAGACTAGAAATGAAATGGACTTTATACTCTGCGCTAACCTTGGCATCATACAAGATGTGTACCTGCCGTGGTTGCTCAGTCACTATGGTGTTGGGCTCCTAAGCACGACGTCGCGGGATCGAATCCCAGCCACGGCGGGCTGCATTTAAATAGAGGCGATATGCGAAAACACCCGTGTACTTAGATTTAGCTTCACGTTAAAGAACCCCTGGTGGTCCAAATTACCTCAGTCCCCCACTATGGCGTGCCTCATGATGAGAAAGTGGTTTTTCCACGTAAAACCTAATAATTTAATTTTGATACAAGATGTAGACATGCTCGGCAAGGTGCGCTGCAGTGACCATAGGATGGTAAGAACTCGAATAGGCCTAGACTTGAGGAGGGAACGGAAGAAACTGGCAGATAGGAAGCCGATCAATCAGTTAACGGAAAGAGGCAAAATAGAGGAATTCCGGATCAATCCACGGAACCGGTATTCGGCTTTAAGTCAGGAAGAGGACCTTAGTGCTGAAATAATGAACGACAATCTTATGGGCATTATTAAGGAGTGTGCAATAAAAGCCGGTGGCAACTCCGTTATACAGGAAATCAGTAAGCTATCGCAGGAGACGAAATATCTGATCAAGAAACGCCAACGTATGAAAGCCTCTAACCCTACAGCTAGAATACAACTGGCAGAACTTTCGAAGTTAATCAACAAGCGTAAGACAGCTGACATCAGGAAGTATGATATGGATAGAATTGAACATGCTTTCAGGAACGGAGGAAGCCTAAAAACAGTGAAGAAGAAACTAGGAATAGGCAAGAATCAGATGTGTGCGTTAGGAGACAAAGCCGGCAATATCTTTACTAATATGGATGAGATAGTTAAAGTGGCTGATGAGTTCTATAGAGATTTATACAGTACCAGTGACATCAAATTTGGAGACCGGAAATTAACCATAGGTTGGTTATATAAGCGTCTTCAACCCCTTACTACGCTATCTGTGATTGCCCAAGTGGCACCTCATAGAACTCAAGGACAATTAGTCATATCACCACCATACCCAGCGCCAACACTGCCATAAATTTATCAGCCTAATAAGAACGCATGCTCAAGTGCCCGTCAGAATACTGAACAGCACCGTACACGAAGCTCATCGAGGTTCAACATTCCAGCTAGTTTCGGATCGAATTTGTTCCAGTCACCAATCTTACGCACTTTGCTTAAAGTACTGACTGCACATCTAGTGTGCTGCCAAGGTGGGGTGATCGCATCCAAGCGGCACCCTACGGTGCTATGTAAAATGTGAATGCGGACTCGCAGTGCGAAGCAAACTGCGTCTCAAGAGCAACAGTCCGCTAAATATCGCACACATTTTCGATGCTGCAAAACGTCATCAGCTTACTTTTATGTGCGCTGCAGGATGGAGACTGCTCTAAGAGACCTATATTTACAATGAACATGCGCTAGCTGATTCGAAGTTACACCTGCAAATTTCCTGATTTTATACCTTACTTCATTTTCCACCCTCGTCGACAGTGCTTCTTTTCCCCTATACCACGAACTCTGTATTTCTAATCGATCACCGATTATCTGCATTATGAATTACGCGCCCTGCCCAACGCTAATTTTTCCTCTTAATCTCAACGGCCACAACCAACCCGGTTGCTCTCTGGCCCACACCACTCTCTTCCTCTCTCTCTCTTAGTGTTAGGTCTAACATTTTTCGTTCCATAGCTTGTTTGAGCGCTCCTTATTCTCAAGCTTCATTATTAACCCCCAAGTTTGCACCCAAGCTTCAGCCAAATTGAAGATCGTGCAGGTCTACGCCCCTACATCCAGTCATAATGACCAGGAAGCCGAAAGCGTCTATGAAGAACGTGGAATCGGCGATGGGTGAAGTCAAAGCCAAATACACTATACTGATGGGCGACTTCAATTCCAGGGTAGACAAGAAGCAGGCTGGAGACAGGTCAGTGGAGAATATGGCATAGGTTCTAGGAATAGCACAGGAGAACTATTAGTAGAGTTTGCAGAACAGAATAATGTGCGGATAGTGAATACCTTCTTCCGCAAGCGGGACAGCCTAATGTGGACGTGGAGGACCCCGAATGGCGAGACTAGAAATGAAATGGACTTTATACTCTGCGCTAACCTTGGCATCATACAAGATGTGTACCTGCCGTGGTTGCTCAGTCACTATGGTGTTGGGCTCCTAAGCACGACGTCGCGGGATCGAATCCCAGCCACGGCGGGCTGCATTTAAATAGAGGCGATATGCGAAAACACCCGTGTACTTAGATTTAGCTTCACGTTAAAGAACCCCAGGTGGTCCAAATTACCTCAGTCCCCCACTATGGCGTGCCTCATGATGAGAAAGTGGTTTTTCCACGTAAAACCTAATAATTTAATTTTGATACAAGATGTAGACATGCTCGGCAAGGTGCGCTGCAGTGACCATAGGATGGTAAGAACTCGAATAGGCCTAGACTTGAGGAGGGAACGGAAGAAACTGGCGGATAGGAAGCCGATCAATCAGTTAACGGAAAGAGGCAAAATAGAGGAATTCCGGATCAATCCACGGAACCGGTATTCGGCTTTAAGTCAGGAAGAGGACCTTAGTGCTGAAATAATGAACGACAATCTTATGGGCATTATTAAGGAGTGTGCAATAAAAGCCGGTGGCAACTCCGTTATACAGGAAATCAGTAAGCTATCGCAGGAGACGAAATATCTGATCAAGAAACGCCAACGTATGAAAGCCTCTAACCCTACAGCTAGAATACAACTGGCAGAACTTTCGAAGTTAATCAACAAGCGTAAGACAGCTGACATCAGGAAGTATGATATGGATAGAATTGAACATGCTTTCAGGAACGGAGGAAGCCTAAAAACAGTGAAGAAGAAACTAGGAATAGGCAAGAATCAGATGTGTGCGTTAGGAGACAAAGACGGCAATATCTTTACTAATATGGATGAGATAGTTAAAGTGGCTGATGAGTTCTATAGAGATTTATACAGTACCAGTGACACCCATGACGATAATGGAGGAGAGAATAGCCTAGAGGAGCTTGAAATCCCACAAGTAACGCCGGAAGAAATAAAAAAAGCCTTGAGAGCTATACAAAAGGGGAAGGCAGCTGGAGAGGATCAGGTAACAGCAGCTTTGTTGAAGGATGCTGGGCAGATTGTTCTAGAAAAACTGGCCACCCTGTATACGCAATGTCTCATGACCTCAAGCGTACCGGAATCTTTGAAGAACGCTAACATAATCCTAATCCATAAGAAAGGGGACGCCGAAGACTTGAAAAATTATAGACCGATCAGCTTACTGTCCGTTGCCTACAATGTATTTTCTAAGATAATCGCAAATAGAATCAGGAACACCTTAGACTTCTGTCAACCAAAGGACCAGGCAGGATTCCGTAAAGGCTACTCAACAATTGACCATATTCACACTATTAGTCAGGTGATAGAGAAATGTGCGGAATATAACCAACCCTTATATATAGATTTCATTGATTACGAGAAAGCATTTGATTCAATCGAAACCTCAGCAGTCATGGAGGCATTACGGAATCAGGATGTAGATGAGCCGTATGTAAAAATACTGAAATATATATATATAGCGGCTGACAGCCACCGTAGTCCTCCATAAAGAAAGCAACAAAATCCCTATAAAGAAAGGCGTCAGGCAAGGAGATACGATCTCTCCGATGCTATTCACAGCGTGTTTACAGGAAGTATTCAGACACCTAGATTGGGAAGAATTGGGAATGAGGGTTAATGAAGAATACCTTAGTAACTTGCGATTCCCGGATGATGTTGCCTTGCCTAGTAACTCAGGGGACCAACTGCAATGCATGCTCACTGATCTGGAGAGGCAAAGCAGAAGGGTGAGAGAGAGAGAGAGAACAATTTTATTGAAAATGCCTGCAGAATCGGTTAGGCTCCAAGAGGGCCGCCGCCCCCTTCCTGGGGGTGCTGCCCCCCTTCTCCTTGGTTTCGCGAGATCGCTGCCTCTCTAGAGCTGCCGAGACCTGCTGGACGGACTTGAGTTGTGTCTCTTGATCATAGCTCCTTGTTGCAGCCTCTAGCTGCGCCGGGATCATCATCTTCGCGCTGGCTTCTCGCGAACTTACGCTATAGTTACATAGGATGTGAGCCGCGGTGGCTTTCTCCTTCGCGCAGTCTACACAGGTCACTTGCGTACACGCTCGGACACACGTGCTTAGCTAGCACTTGGGTGAGCAGGGACCCCGTCTGTAACTATTTGTATAACACTGCCTCCCTCCAGGTAAGCCCCTGGTGAGGTGGCGGCATAGTCTGTCTGTGAAGTCTGTACCACTTCACTTTTTTGTTGAAGGTGGTTATCTTGTCGTTGGTACTGCACCGCGACCAACACCCCGAGTAGTCCGTGCTTGCAGCTGCGCGGTTGGTTAGTCCTCGCGCGGCCGAGTTGGCCGTCTCGTTGCGGTTACATTACTTTTGTTTTCTGCAGATTAATTTTTAGAGGGTGGGTCTAAAAATTATACTGCAGAAAACTAAATTAATGTTTAACAGTCTCGGAAGAGAACAGCAGTTTAATATAGGTAGCAAGGAGCTGGAAGTGGTAAGAGAATACATCTACTTAGGGCAGGTAGTGAGCGCGGATCCGGATCATGAGACTGAAATAATCAGAAGAATAAGAATGGGCTGGGGTGCGTTTGGCCGGCATTCTCAGATGATGAGCAGCAGGTTGCCTTTATGCCTCAAGAGAAAGGTGTATAACAGCTGTGTCTTACCAGTACTCACGTACGGGGCAGGAACCTGGAGGCTTACGAAAAGGGTTCTACTTAAATTGAGGATGACGCAACGAGCTATGGAAAGAATAATGATGGGTGCAACGTTAAGGGATAAGAAAACAGCAGATTGGGTGAGGGAACAGACGCGAGTTAACTACATCTTAGTTGAAATCAAGAAAAAGAAATGGGGCATGGGCAAGACATGTAATGAGGGAAGATAACCGTTGGTCATTAAGGGTTACGGACTGAATTCCAAAGGAAGGGAAGCGCAGCAGGGGGCGGCAGAATGTTAGGTGGGCGGATGAGATTAAGAAGTTTGCAGGGACGACATGGCCACAATTAGTACATGACCGGGGTAGCTGGAAAAGTATGGGAGAGGCCTTTGCCCTGCAGTGGGCGTAACTAGGGTGATGATGGTGATGATGGCATTTAGTGGGATTATTAACCTTCTGTTGCATGGCGTCGCGATTTTCGACCAGCCACCTCCAGCTAAGATGGGAAAGCGGACCAATCGCAGGCGCTGGCACTGCCCTCTTCATTCAGTTATCGATTTTCAGCGCACTGGCTCAGCCACATCGAATCCCTCTCCACATGAGCGTGCCCCTCGCCTCTTGTCAACCAATTGGATGAGACTTCATTTATAGGTCATGCTTGTTTGCTTGAAAAACGAATAACATTACCTACACTGAGTGGCTTGTCTTTTTGACTGACAAGAAGCGAGGAGCACGCCAAAATGGAGAGGGTATCGATGGTGCCGAGCCAGTGGAGTGAAAATCGATAACCGGACGAAGGATATCGTGCCGGCGTCTGCGATTTGTCCATTTTCCCTTAATTTGGCTGGTCCAAACTCGCTGTGGCATGCAAGGAAAGGTTGAGATTGTTGCTAAAACGGATACTCAGCAAATAACAGTTAGCATAGCGAGGTCGCAAACGTGCCGAAAGTGCTCGAAAACTTTACACGGCCACGCAAGAAGTTTTATTATGCGCAAATTCATGCTCTCCGCAGGTGCGAGTAGCCAGCACCTGAGCGATCGGCAGTGGCCATCTGTTATTCCTTTCGGAACGGAGCAGCCTGCGGCTATCCAGAAAAAGAAGTTTGTTTGGTTTTGTGAAAACCAAACAATTTTGGTTTTGTTAAGCGCGTGACACGCAAATGAAGTGGGTGCAGCCCTAAAATGTTTGACCAATAGCCACCGTTTAGTAGCGAAAAGGCGCCGAATCAAAAATAACTTTTTTTTTTGTGCGGACCAATCATGCATAACCAGTGTGTACACGCCATATCAGATAGATAGCGCGGTTTTCATGACGTCGCGTCAGAGAGAGGCGACGTGGGGGTGCTCCAAAAAGTTTTTGACCAATCGCGGAGGGCTGATTGCAGAATTTGGATAGAAAAGTTTGGAATAGCTTAACATTATACCGGCCCCACGTTTCCATATCTTCTGACGAATCTCCACAGAACGTAGGAGGCGCTCTTTGTTGTTGAAGCACGATTGGGGACGCTGGGGCTGTCATTGTGGTTGTTGAGCTGGTCACGGTCTTATTGGTCCTATCAGGTAGGAGGCCATGCTCCGGGGCCAGTCCTTGCAGTCTGCGGCTAACTCGCTGGTCTTGGGCGACGTTGGTGTTCTTTTCGGGGTTCAGGCTCGGTTCGCGGCTTTGCGGGGGCGATCGGTACATGGACGCACTAGCACCTCCACCTAATGTCACGTCTCATCATCATAATAATAATAATCATCATCATCACCAGCTTGGTTACGCCCACTGCAGGACAAAGGCCTCTCCCATACTTCTCCAACAACCCAGTCATGTACTAATTGTGGCCATGTCGTCCCTGCAAACTTCTTAATCTCATCCACCCACCTAGCTTTCGACCGCCCCCTGCTACGCTTCCCTTCCCTTGGAATCCAGTCCGTAACCCTTAATGACGAACGGTTATCTTCCCTCATTACATGTCTTGCCCATGCCCCATTTCTTTTTCTTGATTACAACTAAGATGTCGTTAACTCGCGTTTGTTCCCTCACCCAATCTGCTCATTTCTTATCCCTTAACGTTACACCCTTAATTCTTCTTTCCATAGCTCGTTGCGTCGTCCTCAATTTAAGTAGAACCATTTTCGTAAGCCTCCAGGTTTCTGCCCCACAGGTGAGTATTCGTAAGACACAGCTATTATACACTTTTCTCTTGAGGGGCAATGGCAACCTGCTGTTCATGATCTGAGAATGCCTGACAAACGCAGCCCAGCCCATTCTTATTCTTCCGATTGTTTCCGTCTCATGATCCGGATCCGCCGTCACTACCTGCCCTAAGTAGATGTATTCCCTTACCACTTCTAGTGCCTCACTGCCTATTGTAAATTGCTGTTCTCTTCCGAGACTGTTAAACATTACTTTTGTTTTCTGCAGATTAATTTTTAGAGCCACTCTTCTGCTTTCCCTCTCCAGGTCAGTGATCACGCATTGCAATTGGTCCCCTTAGTTACTAAGCGAGGCATTATCATCAGCGAATCGCAAGTTACTAAGGTATTCTCCATTAACTTTTATCCCCAGTTCTTCCCAATCCAGGTCTGTGAATACCTCCTGTAAACACGCTGTGAATAACATTGGAGAGATCGTATCTCCCTGCCTGATGCCTTTCTTTATTGGTCATGTCTCAAAAAAGTAGCAAAACTGCGATTGACGAAACTAGCATTCTATTGGGTGAGCCTGTGCCATCAAAAGCAGGCTACACTCAAAGAACAATGGTAGCGGCGAACACAGTCGGCGATCCTCGAAAATCTGATCTGCCGTACAAGCGCGTCGGTTTTTATACAGGGGTCATCGAAGGTTCCAGAGTAATCGCTGGTGTGGATATATATATATATATATATATATATATATATATATATATATATATATATATATAATCTGAAAACTGTACAATATATATTCTGTATATATATTCTGTATATATATACAGAATATATATACAAAACTGTATATATATTCTAATCTGAAAACTGTACAAGCGAGCAGTAGGCAGCGTGTCTCAACCAAACCAGCTCAGGCAATCTCGAGCTCGCGCCTCCCGGACGACTGGCGATGTGGCTGCAGCGCCGGGCATTCCTCTCCAATACAATGGCCCCCATAGGACAAGGAGCCATCCTGGCGACTCATGATGCACATAGAATCATGGGGTCGTAATACGGCTTCAGGCGTTGTACGTGGACGATTTCACGACCACGACAGCGTTCGTCTGTAAGTGGCTTGACAGACTCGACAATATAGTTCACAAGTGATGTCTGCTCGGTAGGACACGGTAGGATCCTTGATATTTAGAGACAAGCTTGGATGAGAGTCCAGCAGGAACGGCAGGAACCTAAAGCCACACAAGGGACTCCGGAAGAAAGTGACAATGGGGGTGATCTTCGTCACGTCGAGACTTTCGTTGCCATTGGTCGGTGGCTGCAAAGGAACGCGCGAGCTGGCAGCATTCCTCTTCGCGGCGGGCAGCTTTAGATATGGATGTTGCAGGGGTCTCACCGCCGTACTCTTGGGACAAAGGAACGACAGCACAGTAGCGCAAACACCCACAACGGCATTTATTGCACCTTTCATAGATGAATGCCTGCTAACCGAGTTGTTATACACAAAACACGCCGATGGGCGCGCGAAAAATCTAGAAGTCCGACTCACCGCGACCGGATAACGAGCGAATATCGAACGAACGAGCCCCATGCTGGATCCCAACACGTGGTCACTCGCCCGTACGGTACCGCGAACGGTGGCGCGTTCGAAGGAAGCCGCACGAGGCGGTCTCGCAGATGCATGGATCGGTGCACGCGCGGGACGTCCGCGGCGCTCGCCGAACCGCAGGCAAAGAGGAAGCGTCTTCTCCCTTCCGCCACCATGTAACCCCGCCGTGAGGCGGCGTTAGCATCGCAACACTCGCGCCATCTAACGTACGGCGCTTCAACCACACCGACCGCCGCGGGCGATACCGGATTACAGGACATGGGAGCTATGCAGGGAAAACAACATTTCAGAGGACGCGGGACAGTCGCGCATCCCCACATCCCTCCATCCTTAAATTACTACATATTCCGGAGAAACATTTCACACGGTCTAACATCAACGCGTGCTTCGCGAACAAGGTAGTACATGCAACAGTAGCCGCGCCGAGGTAATGTCCCCACGCTGTCCATAACATGCAAGCCGACATTGCCCTTGGGTACACCGCCAGTCCACAAGTCACAGCAGCAGCTCTGCAGACTCGGCGGCACGATTCCAGGCCAAAACTCCTGAAACGGCGACGCAGCAGTCGGCACGAGCAAGCGTCGCTCTCGCCGACGCACCTTGCTCGCCCAAGTAGCTGTCGGTGTCCGCCGGCTCTTTTCTCCGCCGCCGAGGGTTGACATGACATCAACAGACCTACGGAGAAGTGCAAAATTCCCAGGAGTCACTTGCTTTGCAGGAAGACCTAAATACATTGCACCGGTGGTGCGAACAGTGGCACATGAATATAAATTTGCAAAAAACAGTGCACATGTGTTTCACGAGGAAAAAGAATGTACCTAATTACGTCTATAACTTAAACGGCCACTTATTGGAAACTGTTCTAGAATATAAGTATTTAGGTGTGTACATCACCTCAAGACTATGTTGGCATCGACATGTTGATTATGTTGCTGGGAAAGCTTCCAAAATGTTGGGTTTTTTGCGCCGTAACACAAGAATGTTTCCGCAAGACTCTAGGGATTTACTATTTAAAACGTATATTAGGTCCGCGTTGGAATATGCTTGTACTGTATGGGACCCGCCGACAAAGAGTGACAGACAAAGATTAGAAAGAATCCAGAACTTAGCGGCTCGCTACGTTTCTGGGAATTATAGTAGATACATTAGTGTGTCTGGCATAAAACAGGAATTAGAATGGGAACCCCTTGAAGTAAGAAGAAGAAAGCTAAGGCTTAAATTTTTTCATAACATATATTACGGTAAGATTGCTATTCCTAGGGAGAAGTACATTTTTCATCCACACTACAGATCCGAGCGGGTTGATCATAATTATAAAGTGCGTGAATTCGGGTCAAGAACCGATATGTTCAAGATGTCGTTTTTTCCTCAGACTGTTCGAGAATGGAATGCTTTAACTTCATTTCTTGTTGATATTACTGACACTGAAGTGTTTGCATTGTCATTGTGACTGCCATTGTAATATTTTTTTTTCGTTTGTACAACCCCCCCCCCCTGTAATGCCACTGTGGCGCTGTGGGTAAATAAATAAATAAATAAATTACATGACAAGAACTTTATTTGAGTTATGAGAGACGGAAACCTTGAGGAACCAAAACCGCAGGCTCCCGAAGATCAAGTCGGTGGCTCAGACCACGATGGGACCGGGAGATCAAGTCCCTCCGCAACATCGTGAGCTCTCTGCAGAGCCTGGAGTTGAATGTGGAGATTGCTGCTTTTGAGAGATTCCTGCCATTGTTCTTTCGTGATGGGTGGAGAGGCGTTAAGGGCTGGGCACAGCCAGGGCATGTGGTCAAAGGAGCATCTGTCAGTGTTGAGGATCTATCATGTTAAGGGACCGAGGAGTAGGATACGAACGGGTTTACAGGAGTCCGAGTGTGGTAGCCTGAGGTTTATTCAATATGTGGTGAGGGGGTGTAAATGTCCTCCTGCCTAGTCGATAATGGGTAACAATTTCGTGCAAAGCACATAATGGATCTTTGTGGATGTTGACCTCGTTAAAGACCTGGGCGCAGTGCGTGAAATCACGCGCTCTCCGGTGGGCCTGCTCGTTAGGATTACATCCAAGCGGGTTAATTGAGCTATCTAGATGGGCTGGGAACCACGAGATTTGGTATCCTCCTTCACTGCTTTCCCTAGTCCTTTGAAGTGCTTTAATCACAATACTGTTCGCCTGTTCAGATATGAGGGCGGACGAGAAGGATCTAACCGCTGTGCGCGAGTCCGAGAAGACGATAACGGTAACTTTTGAGCTGTGAAAAGCCAGAGCGATCGCCGCTTCCTCCGCCACATGGGAAAACTTCGTATAAACTGAGGCTGCATTGACCAGGTTGTCCCCCGCATCTACCACCGAGACAGCGAACTTATCCCCACTGTCATATCTGGCAACATCAACAAAGAGGGCATCTAGATTCTGCTGATTGATCTTTTTAAGGATGGACTTGGCTCTCGCGAATCTTCTACCCTCGTTATGCACTGAGTGAATGTTTCGCGGGACGTGGTCAACCATGATGCGGGTTTTGGTTTCCCGGGTCAAGCTAACTTTATTCTCCGGTTCATGTCTGGGTTGGATTCCCGCTTCTCCTAAAATCTTAATCCCTGTCTTAGTGAATGAAAGTCTCATTATCTGAGCCAATGTGTGAAATTCCATTAGTTCATCGACGGTGTTATGGAGTCCTAGCTCCAGCAGCTTCTTAATGCTTGTGGAATGCGGTAGGCCGAGCACGCGCTTGAGGCCGGTTCTGATTAGGGAGCCGAGCTTGGCCTTTTCCGCTTTACTCAAATTAAGGTACGGCTCGATGTAGATGACATGACTAAGGAAGAATGTCTGATAAGCTCTGAGTAAATTGTCCTCTTTGAGACCGCCTCTTCGATTTGAGACGCAGGCTACAATTCTAAGGAGCTTACTAGCCTGCCCAGTGAGCCTGTTGAGGGCCGTCGAGTTACAGCCCTTGGCATGAATGAGGAGACCTAGAATCTTGACGGAGTCCATCCTCGGTAAGGGATGCCCATTTTAGCTCGAATTTCTATCGGTAGAGTTTCCAGAGGAGCAAGATTTCTGACCCCCCTGTCTGGACTGGCGGTATAGTCGTAGCTCTGAATTAGGGGGGTAGAGTTCAAAGCCCGTGTTTGAAAGAAAATCTTCGGTAGCCTCCGACGCGCTTTTTAAGGAGTGTTCGAGCATGGCTAGCGATCCGCCCGGCGCCCAGATCGTGATATTGTCAGCATAAATGGCGTGACCCACGTTCGGGATTGCAGCGAGGCGAGTGGAGAGTTTATGCATGGATATATTAAATAAGAGTGGGGAGAGGACCGAGGCCTGCGGGTTGCCGCAGGTGCCTAGTTCATAGGGTCCTCCTGTGACCATGCCTAGTTGGAGGTGTGCCTTGCGATCCGCGAGGAAAGATCTAGTGTAATCATGAAACGACTGGCCCAGGTTGCGAGACGAAATCTCCGTCAGGATGTGTTTATGCGTGACCCTGTTGAAGGCCTCGGAGAGATCCAGTGCGAGGATTCCCCTCACGTTGCGAGTAGGGTTATGAAAGGTTGCTTTATTAAGCAAAAGAATAGCGTCCTGTGTGGACAACGCCTCTCTAAAGCAGATTAGGTTGTGTTTAAAGAGCTCCTTGTATTCAATATGTTCAGTGACCCTGTTATGTATCGCGTGCTCCGCAACCTTAGCGACGCATGATGTAAGGAGAATAGGCCGCAGATTATTTATATGTTGGGGTTTTCCTGATTTGGGTATGAGTACCACTTTTGTGGTACGCCAGTCCATCGGGACCTATCCACTTTTCCATACCTCATTTATTTTGGCCGTAACTATCTCGATTGCCCTATCGTCTAGGTTCCGGAGGAGTTTGTTCGTGATTCCATCAAGTCGCGGGGCTGATCTGCCATTTAGATTGAAGAGAGCGTGTCTGATGTCTGACACGGTGAAAGGTTCGGCTAGATCAGGTGCCGAGAATCCCATGTAGTTCACACGCTCTACCGGGCGATCCGCGTCTTTGGCGAGGGGGAGGTAATTACGTGCTAAGTTGTTGGCTAATTCCCTGTCGGTGAGACCAATTGCGCTTTGCTTCTTAATGAGCCTATCCGTTGCAAGAGTAAGAGTGTCCTTAGGCTGTTTATTGTTGAGGAGACTTTTCAGTAAGCTCCATTTCCTACCTCTTCGCATATGCCCGTCCGTTTCGGTACACGTCTCATCGCATCACTGCCGGTCGAGCTGGACCGAATAGGTTTCAATCTCCTTGTTAAGAAGCGCGATTTTCGATCTGAGCCTACGATTAAGCTTTTGGGTCTTCCACCTGGCTGAGAGGGCGTTTGGCCTCCTGAAGGTGAGTAAGTCTCGAGTCAATTTTAGGAATTTCAAGATCCGTAATGATTTCTTTGGTTGCTCCTTTACCCGCAATGTTTAGATTATCTAGCAGATCTGCATACGTTTCGCCTGGCGGGACTGATCCATTTATGATTTTTCAAAAAAGGTCCCAGTCCACATATATGATATTTCGCTAGAATAGCAGCTTGGGCTTGTTGGTTTTCCATCTTGCTAGTAACAGCGCAAAATGTAGACAAGAGACGAGACAAGAAGACACCACACGCGCTGCAGCGCGAAATGTAGACAAGAGACGAGACAAGAAGACACCACAGCGCTTGTGGTGTCTTCTTGTCTCGTCTCTTGTCTACATTTTGCGCTGTTACTAGCAGGATATATGATATCTCGCGGGTGGTCTGGGTTCGCACGCAACAGAATTTCAAGTATGTAATGGTCACTGCCTAGCACCTCCTGGAGGTTGTCCCACGTGACTTCGATACATCGGAGGAAGGCGGTATCGGTATCGTATCTCGACTTACCGAATTACCGGATCAGTCTTGGGTCTGTGACGAGTATTAAGCCGTGCTCTGCAGCGTTGATGGCCAAGTTCGTCCCTTTTGCACTTTTGTAACCGTACTCCCATACGGTATTGGGTGCGTTATAGTCACGCGCAACAATGAGAGGCGCGCTTCTCGCAGCCCTAGACGTTGTGCCTAGTAATGCTTTGAAGTCTCTTTTCCTGTCCGATACAGGCGGCCGCCGAAGTCTCTGTGCCGAGCCGGCCACAGCATCACTAGTGCGCGGGGTGGCTCGATCGTAGTCCGGGGTAGCAGCGCAGACGATGTGCAGGTGACGGCAAACCCGGGGTGACTCCGCTCACGCTGCGTACTCAACACACTCGGCAAACACTAATGTAGTGCAAGGGAAAGGAATTTTGCATGCGCATCGCCCACGTGGCACGATGTTGAACTCGGCTGGCAAAAGATCGGGCGGCTACTCAGATGCTAAGTTCACGTGAACGAAGCTCGCTTCCTTGAGTCGAACGAGCAATTTCAATTCGTGTGAGGCTAACTAGAATGAGGGAAGCAAAGTGCAACACCTCAACGCCACGGTCCACCAAGTTGTGTCTCTCCACGTGCGACAGGCAGCTTGATAAAACATTAGGCCTAAAGCGTCGTTACCCTGATAACAACCGGCATCCGACAAAACAGCCAAAATGGGCGCAATATAGGCAGCCGCGAGGAGACGTCAGCTATGTTAGGTGGTCCTACTCCGCTCGGTGCACACAGCATCCGAGTTGACGGCGCCCATCGTCCCTGACGGTGTCGGAGCGCCTGCTGACAGGCCGCAATACCAGTCAGCCCGTAGCGGCACCCGTGGCCCGCTGCCACCCGGCTCCCAGAGCCGCGACTTCATCAGAGTCAAAGAGATAGTAGAAGCTATTTACATAATTCGGACCACCCACGAGGCTTCCATACTCACTCGCTTCAGGCTTGCCGATGCTCCGCGGGCGCTAAACCTCACTCTCCCAGGATGTAGACCACGTGGCTCTCGTACCGACAAATGTCATTAAAAAAGCACTTGCGAAAAGGCTTAGCCTGTTGACAAGTTCAAACACACTACAGCCACCGTCGCCTCGCTCAAGAAAGCACGCCGCCAACACTGGCGATCAAAATCCACGCTAGCCCTACGCTTCGGTTCAAAGGTATCGAACGAAGCAAAACTGTTAAAACTATCATGCGATGCTCCAAGGGGTCCACGTTGGGCAGTCAGATGTGGGGGTCTCACCCCCGTACTCTTGGGACAAAGGAACGACAACACAGTAGTGCAAACACCCACAAGGGCATTTATTGCACCTTTCATAGATCAATGCCTGGTAGCCGAGTTGCTATACACAAAACACGCCGATGGGCGCGCGAAAAATCTAGAAGTCCGACTCACCGCGACCGGATAACGAGCGAATATCGAACGAACGAGCCCCATGCTGGATCCCAACGCCTGGTCGCTCGCCCGTACGGTCCCGCGAACGGTGGCGCGTTCGACGGAAGCCATGCGAGGTGGTCTCGCAGATGCATGGATCGGTGCACTCGCGGGACGTCCGCGGCGCTCCCCGAACCGCAGGCAAAGAGGAAGCGTCTTCTCCCTTCCGCCACCAAGTAACCCCCGTCGTGAGGCGGCGTTAGCAGCGCAACACTCGCGCCATCTCTCGCACTGCGTTTCAACGACACCGACCGCCGCGGGTGATACCGGATTACAGGAGACGGGAGCTATGCGGAGAAAATAACATATCAGAGGACGCGTGAGAGTCGCGCATCCCCACATCGTACATTCGGATGAGTGGGGTCTGTACGGAAGAATGGGGCCGAGGGTAGTCGAAGGTTCGCGGCCATACAAAAGGAAGAATGGGGAGAAGTTTGTGGTCGCCTGTGGTGCAGTGTTGTAGGCGAACGTGATGAATGGCAAAATGAGGTCCCAATCAATGTGATCAGAGGCGACGTATTTGGAGAGCATGTCGCCAAGGGTCCGGTTAAGTCTGTCCGCCAGACCATTAGTTTGAGGATGGTAGGCGGTGGTGGTGCGATGAACGATGTGACATTCAGTAAGGAGCGCGTTTACGACTTCGGAGAGGAAGACACGTCCTCTATCACTCAAAAGTTCGTGAGGTGCACCCTGACGGAGAATAAAGTTTTTCGGGAGGAAGCATGCTATATCACGAGTGGTGGTAGAAGGCAGAGCGGCTGTTTCTGCGTATCACGTCAAATTGTCGATGACGACGACTATCCAGCGGTTTCCGGAAGCCGTGCTCGGAAGGTGTCCATACAGATCAATGCCAATGCGATCGAAGGGCCTGGCAGGACATGGGATTGGCTGGAGTGGATCAGAGACGTGCTGCGGAGGAACCTTGCGGCGTTGGCAACGAGGGCACGACCAAATGCACTTGCACACAAAGGTGTACATGCCACGCCAATAAAACCTGGAGCGAAGCCGGGTGTACGTCTTCAAGACACGCGCATGTGCAGACTGCGGGTCAGTATGGAAGGCAGAGCATATTTCCCCACGAATATGTCGAGGTATTGCCAGCAATCACTTGCGAACATCTGAGACGTAATTCCGGTGATAGAGAAGTCCATTCCGAATTTCGAAGTGGGATGCTTGACGGTGCAAAGCTCGGAAAAGTGAAGGAACAGTCGACGTGTTTGAAAGGAAGCGGATAAGAGAACTAATCCAGGAAACCTCGCGTTGCTCCGCAGTCATGTCGCAGCCAGCTGGGAACGAAGATACTTGATCAACGGCAGAGAGGCAGGCATCGCTTTCGGTTGAAACGGGCGAACGGGAAAGCGCGTCGGCATCGGTGTGGCGGTGGCCAGACCTGTAGACAGCGCGCACGTTGAGATTTTGCAACCGCAAAACCCAGCAAGCTAATCGACCTGAAGGGTCCTTCAACGTGAACAGCCAAGAAAGTGCATAGTAGTCTTTAACCACGTCGAAGGGGTGGCCATAAAAGTAGGGTTGAAATTTACCAAGTGCCCAGATTATGGCGAAACATTCCTTCTCCGTAACGGAATAATTCTTCTCGGCTCTGGTGAGGGTGCGGCTTGCGTATGCAACGACGTACTCGTCGTATCCAGATTTGCGCTGAGCGAGCATAGCGCCGAGTCCAACACTGCTGGCGTCGGTGTGTACTTCAGTCGGAGCTGTCGGGTCGAAGTGATGCAGCATAGGCGGCGAGGTCAGTAGACGACGCAACTCTTGGAAGGCATCGTCACAAGCGGACCACCAGGCGTAATCGTTCAAGTTGCTCCGTAGAAGCTGATTCAAGGGAGCGGTGATGGACGTGAAATTCCGAATGGAGCGGCGAAGTTAAGAACACGAGCCATGGAAGCTGCTAATTTCACTTACGGAGGAAGGTTTGGGAAAATCAGCAACTGCACGGAGCTTGGCGGCGTCAGGAAGAATACCGTGCTTAAATATTACATGGCCGAGGACGGTGAGCTGACGTGTGCCAAAGGGGAATTTTTTCAGGTTGAGCTAAAGGCCGGCGGCAGTTAGGCATTGTAATACTTCCTCCAGCCTACACAGATGAGTGAGAAAATCGGGCGAGAAAATAACCACATCTAAGTAGCATAGGCACGTTTTCCACTTGAAACTACGATAAAGGTTGTCCATCATATGCTCAAATATCGCGGGGGCGTCACAAAGCCCGAAAGGCTTGCATAATATTCATATAGGCCATCTGGTGTTACAAAGGCCGTTTTAGGTTGGTCTTCGGCTGCCATGGGGACTTCCCAATAGCCGCTGCGTAAGTCGATCGAAGAGCAGAACCCCCCGCCGCACCTTGGAGACAGTCAAAGGCGTCGTCGATTCTCGGAAGAGTGTAAACATCTTTGCGAGTTATTTTGTTAAAACGGCGGTAATCGACACAGAATCGAATCGATCCATCCTTCTTCTTAACAAGAACAACGGGAGATGCCCAGGGGCTATCCAAAGGCTGAGTGACGCCGTGCTTGAGCATGTCAGCTACTTGGTAATCGATAACAAGGCGCTCTGTCGCGGATACACGATGGTCTTTGACGCAGTGGCGCTCTGGTGCCCGTGTCTATGCGCTGACAAACAGTTGACGTACGGCCCAAGGGAACATGCTGGCAGTCGAAAGACGAACGGAACTTGTGAAGAAGGCGCAGAAGCTGGGCGCGTTGAGAAACACTCAACGTGTCGGCGATGGAGCTATGTGAAACATCGGGCGAATTCGGCTCCTGCACGGGGTTACAGGTCACTCCGGCGACCTCATGGGTGGCGATGGAACTATTTGGCACGTCAAGGATTGCAGCAGGGTCGGCACAGTGGGCACGGCCAACGCACTCCCCACGAAGCGAAGTGAGAGGACAAGACATTCTGTTGGTGACAAGCAGCCTGCTGACGCGGGCATGAGCGTCCAAATTAGCGAAAGGCAGCGGGAACAGTTGCGACGAGTGAAAATTGCAGATGGCGTAAAAATTGCGCTGGCATCAGCAACAATGCTGTATGACACTGTGGCAAGGTCAGATGAGTGCGGTGGAAATGTAACGTTTTCGGCAAGAAATACTTTATCTTCAGGTTCGCGAGCGTCAAGGAGTGGGGCATGACACAGCATTTGAAATTCCACTTCAGCACGAGAACAGCCGATGACGGTCTTATTAGCGCAATGGAAGTCCCAGTCCAAAATAAAATCGTGGGAACAAGAACACAGCACCGAAAAGGCTACGATGTAGAGGAGGCCGTTGATCACAACGCGAGCAGTACACGCAGCTGGAGGCGTGATGCGGTCGGCGCTGGCAGTACGAAGTCACACGTTTGACAGTGGTGTCGTAACTTTTCTGATTGAACGGCAAAGTTTAGCACCAATAACTGAAACTGCGGCACTTGTGTCAACGAGGGTGAGTGCAGCGACGCCGTCCACATACACGTCAATAATGTTAGCCGGAGAAGGGAGAGGCCTTGGTCTGTTCGTGGGTGACGCAGCTCTTGCCTCTAGAACTGCGACGATTAGTTTTCCCATTCCAGCTTAGATGGATGACGACGCATCGGCGAAAGCGAGCGGCATCGAGTCTCGGCGGTCAACAAGAGGGAGGTGATGATGATGATGTGTGGTTTTTTGTGGCGCAAGGGCCAGGTTTGGCCAAAGAGCGCCATGACAAGTGGTAATGTTGACGATGTGACTTGGCTGTAAAGTGGCCTAAAAATATTCGCTTTAAAGTGCGTAAAATTGCCTTGTTATAAAATTATGGCGATGATAAATGGCGAATACTATGAACATTAAAATCCATCGTAGAAGAATGATGCAAAGTAGAAAAATATAGGATGTTAAAATTACTTGGAGCACTGCTGCCTCGCCAGAGCCCTTGGAACACAAGGGCCTAGAGGCATGTGCGATACGAAAAAGCTATCGCAGCGGCATCCTCTGAAGAGAGGACCCGCTACGAACATGTGGGGCTAAAAACATGCAAGACAACATCTTTCAGAAAGCTTAGTACTGCGTTGGTGTCAAATAAAGGTTCTGGGCCGAGTAACATAACAGGATGAAGGGGGATGTGCTGTCGGTATGCTAAGGGAAAATGTTTCTTTCTTTCATATTCGGCTTCCCGACACTCCAGGAGGACGTGGAGGACGGTCAGCCTCTCCCCGCATCTACCGCAGGTTGGAGGCTCGTTTCCCGTGAGTAAAAAGTTATGTGTGCCAAAAGTGTGTCCTATTCTTAGACGACAGAATAGGACATCTGTCCGGCGGGATTTTGCTACAGGAGGCCAGAAACCTAATTGTAGCTTTATTACATGCAGTTTATTATTTATTTCTTCGTCCCACATGCGTTGCCGGTGGCTTCGTAGTTTCCTTCTTAAGAAAGGCTTCAGGTCTGTGACAGGGACCGAAGCAGTAGGATTAACTGCATGCAATGAGATTGATGTGGCTATCTGGTCAGCTAGAACGTTTCCCTCGATGCCCCTATGTCCAGGCACCCAGCATATGATCACATGTTGGTTAGACATATATGATTTGCACAGTGCGGAGTAGAGCTCATTAAATACTGGATTTTTGTGATTACAGAAGGACATCAAGGCCTTAACAACACTGAGGGAGTCCGTATATATAACTGATTTCTGGAGTTTTGATTTATTTATATGCTTTACGGCTGACAGCAGTGCGTAGGCCTCAGCCGTAAAGACACTAGTTTCCGGGTGCAGTACGTCGGATTCCGAGAAGGATGGACCGACGGCTGCATAGGACACCCCGTGGTGTGACTTTGATGCGTCTGTGTAGAACTCCGTGCAGGAGTATTTGTGCTGGAGTTCCCGGAAATCACTCTTGATTTAAATCTCTGGAGCATGCTTTGTGACTTCCACGAAAGATATATCACATTGTATGAGCTGCCACTCCCAAGGAAGTAGCAGCTTGGCTGGATGCATTAGGCGAAGTTCGAGGAGTGGAACGTGCATTTCATGACTAAGCTCCCTCACACGCAGCGAGAAAGGCTGTCTTACGGAAGGATGATTACGAAATAGTGTAGCATATGTCATATCATTAATGGTGTTAAAACAGAGATGTTCGGGATTTGAGTGGACTTTCAAAAAGTATGTTTGGCTGATGTATGTTCTCTGGATATGAAGTGACCACTCACTCGATTCTGCGTATAAACTTTGTACGGGACTCGTTCTGAAAGCTCCTGTGGCTAAACGGATACCCAGATGGTGAACAGGGTCTAGCATCTTTAGTGCGCTCGGGGCGGCAGAGTGATAAATGACGGCACCATAGTCTAGTCGCGATCGAATGAGGCTTTTATATAGATTCATAAAACACTTCCTGTCACTACCCCACGTAGTCTGGGATAGAAGTTTCATTATGTTCATTGTTTTCAGACATTTTTCTTTAAGATGTTTAATGTGGGGGACGAAAGTGAGTCTGTAGTCAAGTATGACACCTAGAAATTTGTGTTCTTTGTTTACAGGTATCTGTTGTCCACACACTTCTAAGCAGGGATCCGGAACCAGGCCTCTCTTCCTTGTAAACAAAACACAAGAACTCTTATGAGGATTGATTTTGAATCCATTTTTCTCTGCCCACCCTGACACCTTGTTCAAACCATGCTGTACTTGTCTCTCACACACTGCGAGGTTACAGGATTTGAAGCCTATTTGAATGTCGTCCACATAAACGGAATACAGAATGGCCGGTGGTAAGGAAGCACGAAGCGTTGTCATCTTAACAATAAAGAGTGTGCAACTGAGCACGCCACCCTGGGGTACACCGGTTTCTTGTGCAAAAGGACGTGACAGCACATTGCCTACTTTCACACGGAATGTACGATTGGACAAGTAGCTTTTTATTACGTTTGGCATATTACCATGAATGCCCATTTCTGACAAATCTCTCAAGATTCCGTAGCGCCAGGTCGTATCGTACGCCTTCTCCATATCGAGGAATATCGATAAGAAGAACTGTTTGTGTACAAACGCGTCACGAATATGTCCTTCAATACGTACAAGATGGCCAGTTGTGCAGCGCCCTTCTCGGAAGCCACACTGAAAGGGATCAAGCATTTTGTTTTGTTCAAGGAAATGGATGAGTCTCCGATTTATCATTTTTTCATATACCTTACACATGCAGCTTGTGAGGGCTATCGGGCGGTAACTTGCCACTGAAGAAGGGTCTTTCCCTTGTTTCAAAACAGGGACCACAATGGCTTCTTTCCAAGCCGTTGGAAGGTACCCTGCGTCCCAGATAGTGTTGAAGAGTGTAAGTAGTGTTACTTGTGTGTCATTGTGTAAGTTTTTGAGCATTTCATACATGATTCTATCGGATCCCGGTGCAGAGGTCTTGCATGCGCTCAAGGCAGCTATCAACTCGGCAGCACTAAAAGGACAATTGTACGGTTCATTCTGTCGGCATTTATTGATGAGTGGCTTGCATTCTTCTATTTGTTTATATTTTAGGAAGGATTGTGAATAATGTTTTGAGCTTGATACACTCTCAAAGTGTTCCCCCAGTGAGTCGGCCTGATCTTTCAGTGTATCGCCCTGTGTATTTACTAGAGCGAGTGGATATGTTTGCCGCCCTCTAATTCTATTTACGCGGTTCCAGACTTTCGCCTCATCTGTAAACGAGTTAATACTTGATAAAAAGTTCTGCCAACTTTCTCTTCTGGCCTGCCTGCGGGTTTCCTGCCTTGAGATTTTACTTTCTTAAAGTTGATAAGATTCTCTGCAGTGGGGGAAGCGCGTAGCAACCCCCACGCTTTGTTCTGTTTCTTACGAGCAATCCTACATTCGTCGTTCCACCACGGGACACGCCGTCTGCATGCCAAACCACTTCCTTCAGATATGCATTTAGATGCGGCATCTATTATGAACGCTGTAAAATACTCCACAGCGGCATCGATTTCTAGAGAAGACATATCAGCCCATGAGATTCTAGATAGATTTCGAAATTTCTCCCAGTCGGCTGTATCTATCTTCCACCTAGGAACTTGTGGGGGAAATTGATTTTCTTTAGATGTTCTTAGCAGTACGGGGAAGTGGTCGCTCGCGTAAGGATTGCTCGTAACTTCCCATTTGAGTTCAGGCAGTATAGACGCGGAAACTATACTAAGATCTATTGACGAAAACGACCTGTTTGCAAGAGAGTAATATGTGGGTTCTTTCTTATTTAGAAGGCACGCTCCAGAAGAAAAAAGGAACTGTTCAACGAGACGACCTCGCGCATCGATGCGAGAGTCTCCCCACAAGGTGCTATGCGCATTGAAATCGCCAAGAACAACATATGGTTCTGGCAATTTATCTACATAGGATTGAAATTCCATGTTTCGTTAATTTGTAATGTGGGGGTATGTAAAGAGAGCTAATGGTGATGAGTTTGTTTAGGAGAACAGCTCGAACCGCCACTGCTTCGAGAGGCGTTTGTAGCTGTAAAAGTTGACATGCAATGCTCTTATGGATAACAATGGCAACACCGCCCGATGATGCGACAGCACCATCGCGATCTTTGCGAAAAGTTATATACTGTCGGAGAAAGTTTGTGTGTTTGGGTTTTAAGTTTGTTTCTTGTAAACACAGCACTTTGGGATTGTGTTTGTGGATTAGTTCTTGAACATCATCAAGGTTTCTAAGGAGACCTCTGACGTTCCATTGGACGATTTGTGTATCCATATTTAAAGAAAAATTGGTGCTGTATTTACAGAAACGGAGGTGATGCCTTAGGTTACAGAGCTCTTTCGAGGCCCTGTAACGGGAGTTCTGCCCTTTCTGGAGCGTTCGAGGGAGCCTCGCCGCTCCTTAGGCGCTTGGCGCGCCGTGGGGATAGGTGTAGTGTCCATTGCCTCTTGTGAGGCGCCGGACACGTGCTCTTGCGAGCGGGATGTTACCAGCGAGGGTCCCGACTTGGAGGGCAAGAACCCTCCGCCCACCAGCCCGGAGGTCGATGGGCCACTCTGCGGGATTTGGCTGCGCCGGCTGTTGCCAGCGCTGGAAGGGGCCGGGGAGGTTGGGGCAGCGTCGGCTGCGCACACCTTCGGGGTCGGTGGCCCTGTCTGCTGGGTTGACGGAGCAGCGCTAGCTGCAACCGCCGCGGGGGCAGATGGCGTAACTGCCGACTCACGGCTTGTGGGTCGGACAGCCGCCGGAGGCCGTTGTGACGCTGCCCCCTGACGCGCCACTTCGGCAAAGCTGGCCTTAGGAAGGTATGCAACCCGCCTGCGTGCCTCTTTGAATGATATGTTTTCTTTTACTTTGATTGTGACTATTTCTTTTTCTTTCTTCCAAGACGGGCATGACCGCGAGTATGCGGCATGCTCGCCATCACAGTTCACGCAGTGTGGAGCGTTTTCGCACGTTTCAGAGGCATGGTCACGGGAACTACATTTTGCACATGTCTGCCGGCCTCGGCAGTTCTGGGAACTGTGGCCGAAACGCTGGCATTTGAAGCAGCGGAGGGGATTCGGAACATACGGCCTGACTCGTAGCTTTACATAGCCGGCCTCGAGTGTCTCAGGCAGAATGCTTGAAGAGAAAGTCAGCACAAGATGCTTGGTTTTTATTTCCTTCCCGTCGCGCCTTAGCATGATTCTTTTGACATTGATCACGTTTTGCTCACTCCAGCCTTCAAGCAGTTCTACTTCTGTTAACTCCATCAAATCGTCGTCAGAAACAACAACACGACTGGTGTTCATAGTTCGGTGTGGGGCTATTGTTACTGGGATTTCCCCAAATGACTGAACTTTAGGAAGATTTTCAAGCTGTTTTGGATTACGGAGTTCCAGAAGGAGATCGCCGCTTGCCATTTTCGTTGCTTTATAGCCTGCACCAAGAGTTTCAGTGAGATTCTTAGAGACTAGGAAAGGAGAAATCATTCTCATGGTCTTTTCAGGTTTGTTCGAATGAACTACATGGAATCTGGGGAAGTTTGGCAGTTTGTTTCCAAGAAATTGGAAAATATCTTCGGTGCGCCCTCGTTTCTGAGGGCGATCAGGTAGTCGGGTGAAAGAAGTGGCCATTACTAGAATGGTGTTTTCGGCAGGGATGGCCGCCACCCACCATGGAGCCCAACCAGGGGACGACACAGGACGGAAAATATTCAGTTCTGTGCACGCCAGCGGTACAACCCTGCTATAACCGAATACATATACCCAAGACTGGATATAATGCACAAGGTTAACCCTTGCTGCCTACGAAGTCGGAAGTAACACGAAAATAAAGAGAGGACAGGAAAGATTGAAAGTGAGAGAAAGACGAAGGTGGGAGGGAGAGAGAGACAGGAAAAGGCAACTACCGATTTCCCCCGGGTGGGTCAGTCCGGGGGTGCCGTCTACGTGAAGCAGAGGCCAAAGAGGTGTGTTGCCTCCGCCGGGGGGCCTTAAAGGTCCGAACACCCGGCATTGGCTCAACCCCCAGGATCCCCCTTTCCCCGGACACGGCTAAGCCGCGCACGGTTACACGCGGGAGGGTCCAACCCTCGTGTGCTCGGGTACGTGGTGTCGCAACGCACCAAACGCCTGCTGACGCAGACGCCCCTGCGGGGAAGAGGGAGGTGGTCCGAGGAGGAAGATATCTGGCCAGGGTTCCGAGACGCGGAGGATGATGGTCATGGGGAAACGTATGGCTCGGTGTCGAAGCTACGGCGGTAGGAGGTTGCACGGCGACGGCTAAATCGTGCAACGTGGCCAGGTAGACCACACGCAAAACATATTGGCCGGTTTTCAGGAGTGCGTCATTGTCGACTGCTGTGCCATGGCTGAACGAGATGACGAGCAGAACGCAGTGGTACGACCGATGGGGATGGTGCAAAGGTCGGAGGTGGTGGCCGCGCGAGAGCATCGGCATAGCTGAGAGGTGCAGTCACCTCGGGAAAAGCAACGGGACTCGGCACCGACGGAGTCTCGCGGGAAGAAGGGAGAGCTGCGCAAACTTGCTCATTGATGACCTGGCGAAAGTTAGCCGGTAAAGGCGAAGGTGGTGGCGTGGCTGAGGAAAGCAGCGAAAGCTGACGAGTGACCTCAGCATGGAAGAACTCTTTTATCTGGCAAAAGCAGGGAGTCTGTCTCAGGAGCCGCGGTCATACTCGTGAGGGCTTCGTCGGACGCGGGGGGTGCGCAGCGTGAGAAGACGCTGTCTGCAGAGCTCGTCGAAACTCTGGCAAAGCTCAATGACCTGAGAAACAGTGCCTAGACTTTTGGACAGCAGCATATGAAAGGCATCGTCGGAAATGCCCTTCATGATGTGACGTACCTTGTCCGCCTCCGCCATCGTTGGGTTGACGCGCCGGCAGAGGTCGATGATGTCCTCTATATAGCTGGTGAACGTTTCACCAGTTTGCTGGAATCGGCTTCGTAGGCGTTGTTCAGCGCGAAGTTTGCGCACGCCAGGGCGGCCAAAAACTTCTGCGATGCTGGTTTTGAAGCTAGCCAACGTGCGGAGATCGGCTTCGTGGTTTTTATGCGAAGCATATTACGAGAGCTCAACCCAGCTCCTCAGGCGCGGCGGTGTCGCCTTCAATACCACGTGACGCCAAGACAGAGGAGAAACGGGGCTCCAACTCGCGCCGTCGCTCGCGGCGTCGCGGCGGTATATAAGCAGCTGCGCTTGCCTCTGCTAGACACTCACGAGGTGAGATGCCTCCTGGAGACAGAGCTGCTCGTTGGAATGAGAAGCGAAGGTTGCGGCGTGCTACAGAGAGTGATTTTCTAGGTGGCTTTGGCTCAACTCTTGCAAGATGGGATGGGTGGGAATCGAACCAGGGTCTCCGGAGTGTGAGACGGAGACGCTACCACTGAGCCACGAGTACGATGCTTCAGAGCGGTACAAAAGCGCCTCTAGTGAATGCGGTGTTGCCTTAGAAACGAACTGTTTCTTAGGCTCAGGCGTGCGTCGCTTGCTCAGGCGCACATTTCGTTGCCGCGCCGAACGCTGCGTTGCTCGACGCTCACCGCGTCCAATGCGGGGCGCGTAGTCGCTGCGCCGTAGCCCATTCATTGTCTTACACCCCTTGGCGGGTCGACGGGAACGCTCTCGCGTTCCACTCTTGAAGGCGAAGCAGAGTAACGCGTGAGTTGTTTCTTCGTCTAGCCGAACCAAATATATATCCAAGCAACAGCAGTTCACCAGGCTAAACAGTGGTTCAACAACTAAAATAAAGGCTAGTATGCTTCGCATCGTGGGCTTAACCTTAGATAAGCCACAGCCATTTCTTGAACCACAGCTTGGCGACGCCCGATAAAGAGCTTGAGGAGATCATCCCACTTGTTGGTGTTGCTGGCGCATTCATACGATTACAGCCAATCTTCAGCGTCTTTCTCGTCGGTGCCGAAGAAGATATCAGGATCCCGCTGACGCTGGGCACTGGCACGTACGATGGGGATGTCGAACTGGGGTCATCAGGCATGACGGATGACAGAGTTCGGGTGCGTAATTCTAGGTTCGAGGAAAACCGCAGCTCCTCCACCAGAAACTAATAAGAAAACAGTACAAGAAAGCAGCAGGCAGCGTGTCTGAACCAGAGCAGCTCAGGTAATGTCAAGCTCGCGCCTCCCGGCCGACTGGCGATGTGGCTGCAGCGTCGGGAATTCCTCTTCACTACAATATATATGCCTCGACAATCGACGCCATCATTAAACAGTACCGTCGCCTTGAACAAGCCAAGAGCCGTCGTATCACACACCACATCACGTGGCTACCCAACACCACTGCAACGTCGACATGTGACGGTCGATCGCGTCAGGCCACCACCTGTGACGAGGTCACCCGTATTGCTCGCCGCGAGCTTGAGGCCGCCTGTTCGCCAGCTTTCTCCACGACACCTCCCGATCCGCCAGCAACCACGATTGCCATGATTGAGGCCGTAGTCCGACAAGAATTTGAGAACATGGGTCTGAACTCCGTGTGTTCAACATCTCAACCCAGCGTTCCCCTGTTCTCTACCGGCCCTCCTCGTCCCCCACAGTCCTTTTCCGCCACATCTCGCCGCAACCCCTCCGATTGGCGTACCCCTGATGACAGACCAATCTGCTTTCACTGCTATCGCATCGGCCACGTCGCTCGTCACTGCCACAACCGATGGCCTCCGCTTCCTCGGACATACACCGCCACTTACTCCGGCACCTTTGGACCTTCTGTTCCCTATGCCACCGGCCGTGAACCCACTGCCACTGATGCTCCTGCTCCGAACCTTGGCTACAGCCGCTCGCCCTCACCTCGACGCCGTCGGTCCCGTTCACCCCAAACCCGCCGCTTCTCTTCGCCGCCTATCACCTCCCGGGCCCTGCCGGAAAACTAGGCACGGCAGCTTCTGGAGGTAAAGCTGCGTTGTCGACGTTGCCCTCAACTGCTCTGCTCACGTTAAACACGAACCAAAACCTTCTTGACGTTGACGTTGATGGATATCCTGTCACGGCATTCATCGACACAGGGGCACATCTTTCTATTATGAGTGCTGCCTTCCGACAACGACTGAACAAGCTCCTCACCCCAGCGTCGGCACGCGTCATCCGCGTTGCGGATGGCGGTACTGTGCCTATCATCGGCATCTGTACGGCACGTGTTAGCATCGCCGGCCACCACACTCCTGTCCTCTTCACCGTAATTGCTCACTGCCCCCGCGACCTCATTCTCGGCCTCGATTTTCTCTCCGCGCATTCTGCTCTTATTCACTGCTCTGCCAGTACCCTTCGCCTTGTGTACCATTCTCGCAGAACCTTCTGACGCACCCCAGTGCCGCCTACGCCCCACTGGCTTTATTTGCCTGCCGCCAAAATCAATAGCCTATATTGAACTCTTGTCTTCCCCACCAGTCCCTGATGGCGAGTACCTCGTCACTCCTCTGCGCGACATTGCACTACAGTATGACGTTACCGTGCCTCACAGTATACTTACTATTACTGCGAACCGCACTGTCATGCCTATCTTTAACTTTGGATTGGCGAAGTAATTCTACCACAAGGTATTTGCCTTGCCAACGTTGATTGTCTCGGCGACCACCACGTGGCAAATTTATCTAACGATCCTTCTTGCGAACTTAGCAGGCCTCTCGTGCCAGCCTCGGCAGCCGATCCCAAGATACAGAAATTGGTTGCGACGGACCTGTCTTCTGCGCAGGCTGAAGACCTTTATCGAGTATTGTGGGCCTACAGAGATATTTTCGACTTCGACGATCGCCCTTTAGACCAGACGCTCGCGGTCAAGCATCGGATTCTTACTGGCGATGCTACTCCTATTCACCAACGACCGTACCGAGTTTCTGCGTCAGAACGCCAAGTTATTCAAAGCGAAGTGAACAAAATGCTAGACAAAAACATCATTGAACCTTCTTCGAGTCCCTGGGCGTCACCTGTAGTGTTGGTTAAGAAGAAGGATGGCATGTGGCGCTTCTGTGTAGACTGCCGTCATCTGAACAACATTACTAAGAAGGACGTCTACCCGCTCTCACGTATAGACGACGCCCTTGACTGCCTCCACGGTTCCAGCTATTTCTCTTCTATTGATCTTCGTTCTGGATACTGGCAAATTGCTGTTGACGATATGGACAGAGAAAAAACCGCGTTCATCACACCTGATGGCCTATACCAATTTAAAGTAATGCCGTTTGGATTATGCAACGCCCCTGCCACCTTTGAGCGTATGATGGACTCCTTGCTCTGAGATTTCAAATGGGCCACATGTCTCTGCTACCTCGACGACGTCATCATCTTCTCACCCACGTTCGACACTCACCTTGAGCGTCTCACAGCTATACTCGATGTATTTCGAAGGGCGAAGCTGCAACTTAACTCGTCCAAATGTCGTTTCCGCCACCGCCAAATTACTGTTCTGGGCCACCTCGTAGATGCTTCCGGAGTACAGCCTGATCCTGACAAAACTCGCGCTGTCCTAGACTTTCCGGTTCCGAAGACAGCCGCCGACGTTCGAAGTTTTGTAGGGCTATGCTCGTACTTTCGTCGTTTTATTCAAGATTTTGCGGCAATTGCTGGACGCCTCACTAATCTTTTGAAGAAAGGCGTACAATTCTCGTGCGGTACTGCAGAAGCAGCCGCCTTCTCTCATCATCATCATCATCTCTTCTTAGTAAGTAAACATTTTTCTGGTATCAGTGCAACTACCGCTAGAATCCTGGCGGCGCTACAGTCGCCTGCAAAAACCGGCTCCATTGGCCCTATGGGAATGTCACGGGCTTGCCGTGGTGCTTCTCTGGTTGTGTTGCTGGCGAGTGTTGGCCAAAGACGATGACGTGACGAGGGGCAATAGCGCGACGCATTCGACATGAGCGAAGGAGATTTCCGAAGGCATTTCAGGCTCTGCGAATACACAATGCGATGGATTCGTGACGAGCTAGAATACCTCGAACGACAATGATTTAGTAGCGTTGACACTGCGACGTAAGTGCGCGCTGCGTCTTTTTTTTTGCGTCGTTTTTTTTTCCTCAGCAATGCGTCTGGAGTGTAGAGAAAGAGAGAGAGAAACTTTATTGTGATTCTAAAGATTTGAAGGAGGGGTGGTCGGAGCCTCTCAGTCCAGGGCCCCACTGGCCTCTGCCGCCTGCCTGACCTGGCTAATTAAGGACTTTTGTCCTGCCAGATCGGAGCGGGTGAGCTGTGCCTCCCACTGCTCCATTGTCCTACTGGTGTTTGGCCTATGAGGGTGCTTAGTGCACTCCCAGGTTATGTGCATTAGGGTAGGTATGCCACCGCACCAAGGACAGTTGGCCCTATAACGAGTGGGATACATGGCGTTTAGCAATTTTAAATGGGGGAACACCCCGGTCTGTATTTTACGCCAATCGGCGGCCTCTTCCCCGTTAAGTTGTGGGTGAGGCGGCGGGTATTTTCTTCGGACTCCACGCTGATGAGCAAGCATGTCTTTGGCATTTAAATTGGTGGAATTTTGTGATGGGTAGTGCGGGTGGTTGGGGTTAGAAGAGGACGCCGTCGCTCGGTTAGTGAACCCTCGAGCTAACGCGTTAGCCTTTTCGTTCCCCTGTACCCCCGCGTGGCCCGGGCACCAGAGTAGGCGATGATGGTGGTTGAAGGACTTCGGGATTATCGGGAGGCTAGCCGCAGTCACGTGCCCCTTGAGAAACATGCGACATGTCTCCTGGGAGTCCGTGACCACGACCGAGTCCCTTTGCGAACGCTCCGCGTGAGCGAGTGCGATCGCCACTGCTAATATTTCAGCTGAGGCTGGGGATCCCGCCGTGTTCGACGCGGTAATTTGCTGTTGGCTGACAGCGTTCACGACTGCCAGGGCGTACCTCCTTTGGTAGCGCTGCCCGGTCGTGTCTGCATACAGAGCTGCGTCCGTGTAGTACGTGTTGTACCTATGGTTATTAGAGTAGGCTGATTGAATGTGTTGTGCACGTGCTTTGCGCCTTCCTTTGTTGTACTCTGGATGCATATTCTTTGGAATTGGGGCTACTGTAATTTTTGATCTCATCGAAGGAGGGAGAGGTACGGCCTGCTCTGTGAGATAAATGGGGTATGCTGGGATATTGAGTCTAGCCAATATTGCCCTTCCAGTTTTTGTGAAGCTGAGGCGCTCCCTCTGTCGCATCAGGGTGGCTTGCCTCAGTTCATCGAAAGTATTGTGCACTCCCAAAGCTAACATGCGCTCCGTTGAAGTACATTTAGGCAGGCCCAGAGCAGCTTTGAAAGCGGTTCGGATTATTGTGTCAGCCTGCTTTTCCTCCTCCCTGTTCAGGATTTGGTACGGTAAGCCATAGGTTATTCGACTAACCACTAAGGCCTGTACGAGCCTTAGGGTATCGTCTTCTCGCATTCCCGCTTTTCGATACGTCACGCGACGTATCATTTGGGCTATGTTGTTGGCTGTGGATTTGAGGGTCTTGAGTGTCTGTAGTGCTCTCCCGTCGCTCTGAAGCCACAAACCCAGGACTCGCATCGTGGGTACCTCTCGGACTGATTGGCCCTCAACCACGATGTTAATCGATCCTCTGGATTTGTAGCCTTTCGCGTGTATCCGGATAACCTCAGATTTTTCGGGTGCGCACTTCAGGCCACTCCATCTAGAAAATTTCTCCACCGCTAATACTGCACTTTGGAGCGTGTATTCCTTATCCCCTAGTGAACCTCTGCTCGTCCACAGCGCGATGTCGTCTGCGTAGAGCGTGTAACCTCGCGCGCGATCTGGATCGGATACCCGACCTAGGAGTGTAGAAACTTTTGGGTTGTAGCAACCGTCAGCCAGCCACATCATTACCTCCGTCGCTAGGGACATTACGCTAGAGGGAAAAGAAAAAAATTGTGCGCATCTCACGCGCTGTGAGAATGGATGTGAGCGAAGCTTTCTGTGCAGTTTGCTTTGATTGACGATGATTCTCTGTGATGTTGACAGCGAAAGTTCAATTTATTCAACGTCTTGTCCAACACGAGAGTGGTGAGTTGATGTTAAACGTTCCCTTGTGTTCTGTTGGCAACGCTGTGTGATCGACTGCAGACTGCGGTCAACTGGCAACCAGAACCTGTGTGCCCGATGTGGCGGACAGATCTTATATTGTTGAACTAAAAGCAAGTTTGGCATTTTGCGCTGCCTAGCTGTTGCCTTACTTTCAAACTTAAACATGACACAGTACAGAGTAAGCAGGTAGCATGCAAAGGAGGACTGGTGATAAAGTAGTGTTCCAAAGAAACACTCCCAGCTAGATCAATCACTTTTGTTGATATATCTTCAAGTGACCCTAATTGGCTTCGGGCAATACCTCACACAAATGACGCAACGCCTTGGATGATGCGTCATACAAAGTTGAAAGTATCTTGGAAGTGTTAACATGCTGTTTACATGAGAAAGTGCAAAGTGATTCGTATAGGTGGCAAATTATCAATGTATCTACAGCCTCAGGTAATTCTGAGCATCTATGCTGAGTTGCAACTGAGAAGCCACTGCACACAAAAAGGTGTATTCAAGTAATGGTCCATGCAGAATAATTGCCCACCTAGTGAAAAGGCAAATGTGGCAGGCTAGTGGGCCAGGGCAAATAAATTGATAAATTCTGATAACACCTCCAATGATGTTATTGAAATAGGTGATAAAAAACAGCACAGGTACAATTGCAGTCATGACAAAATTTTAAAAGCACCTCTGCAAACTGCTGGAACCCTCAGCATCATGCCTGTTCTACATGCACATATGTTGCAGCGCAATCTATATCTCGGACGCAGGCGCCTCCACAGATCACTTTGTGATCTCCTCACAATAAGGTTAAAAAAGAGTCTGGCATAAGCTACTTGATGTGATTCATTTTGCAAGCGCCAGCCAAGTGCTGATGGTGGTAGAGCAAAATTGGAGTTTGTCCTTGTATAGAAGCCTTGGCCCATGTTTTATCAATTACAGCGGCAAAGCACACCTTTTACAGCACACATAAATCTTAAATTAGACTGCTTGCTGATGCTGTACAATAAGTTCCTGTAAAGAAACTAAATCACACAGAAAACATTTAGAATACCAAACTAATCAAATACTGGCTTGAATACATTTGTGCATAGGGAAGCAAGGTGTAGTGTACACTGTTGTAGAAAATTTTTACTCATGTATGGAATACTTCTATGACACACCAGAGTTAATTTGCGAGTTCTTACATAGCAATGACTACCTACAGGTAAATTTTGTAAGGCTTAGGGAAACTAATTATTAGTAGAACTGTGTATGTACACTAGCACTGAGAAATTGGGTATAATAGTGGCAGCTTATAATGGACCAGTGCAAAAAAATGGCCGTTGGTGAGACACCAAATAGCTATTTTACCACGAAGCGCTCCCTGGCCTTAACCCACATAAAAGCAGAGAGGGTACAGTACATTGGCTTACACTGATCATGAGGTCCCGTCATCCAGCTAGCGCCAAGGTACAAGAAGGATGTCCAGCCGTCTATAGAGTGAAAGGGACAAAATAAGATAGCATCAAGGCAGTTGAAAGGCAGATTTGCAATTACAAATAAGGTGACCCAGTCACATTCATTAATAAATGCCAAGCTGTCGTGATTTTACTCCCAGATGAAACACCTACTAGGTTAAAGGTTTTGCTGCTTATTTAGAACAAAACAAGTGAAATTTGTACATCAGCAGACGATTTAATTTGGAATTGTATAGATGAAGTAAACATTGCAGTTATATTTTTTGTTTTGCTATAAAGTGGGATAGCTACAAACTGCATAGTCACTGACACACGCGCGCACACGTAAGTACAAAAGGACACAAAATAAGGCGAGTTCAGTCTGGTTCAGCATTACAGCCAGCGCGTCGTCTTTGAATGCACTCCTTTCGGTTGGCTCGTGCTACGTTAACCACAGCCTAACAAGCAGGGCAAAGTTTTGACTCTTGTTGCGGAAGTCGTGGAGCGCGGTAGTGCTGAACGGCTGAACACAAGCAGAACCCTCGTGTAAAAGTAATGACGAAAACTCGCAGGGCCGAAGAGCCCATATATCAAGAATTGCCGCGGGTAACACCTAAATATATTCACATTGTAGACGAAAAACGAAGCGCAATGTGTTTCACTTACCGGAAAAAGTGTTATCCGAACGTGCGACGTACAAAGGCGCACCGAGGCACGAAGGCGGCGAACGCAGATCCCGCCATTGTGGTAGTAAGCCGTCGGCGAAAACACGCAATACAGCCGATGTCAGGAAGCACTGATGCAAAACACACGGCACACAGCATCAGCACAGCTAAATGACTCCAGTTAATATCCAGTATAAATGTACAGAACGGCTTAGAATGACGCGCAACTGGATAACGAACCCACGACCGAGAAATAGCGGGCGGCAGTGGCCGTTTTTTCAAACTTCCTGCCTCCCAGTGTTTCCAGCACAGAATGAGATGTCCGACAAATTTGGATTATGCCGCCGAGGTGGTTGCAGCGCGGTGGCTCTGTGACACCGCTGTGCAACACCGGCGTTTCGCTCCTGCTGCTGTAAATACCTTCTGCGCGAGCATAGAATGGTTTCCAGGCGTCGTGTGCGCGTCCCTTATGGAAAACAATAACACGCCCTTGATTGTTTAAGTTCTGGTGTGAAATTAATTAATATTAAAGCCAATTAACTTATGTTGCTTCGAACGAGTTCGATTTGTCTGAGGCGTCTTTTATTCGCTAACGCCGACGGCCGACGGTAACCGCACATTTAACACGTCGTTTGGCATTTTATGCACTTTTAGACAAAAATATCTAGAAAAGTTCTTGAGTTAGACATTCTGAATGCGTTTACCAAAACAGACTCTAGTGACACCCGTAGTGGGTTTTGCCGCAGATAGAATATATACTAGCATATTCCAAGTGCTGAGGTTATGTTTAGAAGAAATTCTATTTTCAGTCTTATCATAGACCAAGACGTCTATAGCCGTTTGTAGCCGTTTCAAGAAGTTTTTAAGAGTGTCTGTGTTTCGTGGGTACTAGGCCCATTACTCTTCACTATCTACATTATTGACTTAACTGCCCATCTTTCGCATTGTGAACCTTATCTCTATGCGGACGACACTACGATTTAAACTGCTGACACCGATATTAATAGCCTAACTTCTAAGCTCAATACCGATTTGGAAAACATTATTCGTTGGTGTCGTCGCAACTCTTTAGAAATTAACCCTAGTAAAACAGTCTTCATGCTATTTCACCCCACTCAAAAGAATAATGGATATTCCGACCATAGCTATCGATAGTTATCCCATCAAACCTTCTAGTCATTGTCGTTTTTTGGGGGTTGTCCTCGATTCGAACTGCGTAGTGGCTTTTCTACCACTGCGCAGTTACTTCATATGACCAACGAAATACTGGCAATCTTGGATCAAGGTGGGCAGGTAGACATTCTTTTTTTTAGATTTCGAGAAAGCCTTCGATCGGGTTTCACACAAAAAAATGATGATACAGCTAAACAGCATCATACGCAACGAACAAATTTTGCGTTGGTTGGATTCGTACTTGACGCATCGAAAACAATTTGTCAGCATAGGTGCTTCGAATTCATCGCTCGCCTCTGTACTTTCGGGCGTTCCACAGGGCTTGGTTTTAGGGCCACTTCTTTTTCTTATCTACCTAAATGACCTGGCTTGCAAATTTTCCGTGCGGTGCCGCTTTTTTGCGGACGATTGTATTGTTTACTCGTGCATTCAATCTGTGGATGACCAATCTAGCTTAACTGACTATCTAATAGCAATACACGACTGGTGTATCCAGTGGCATATGACCCTAAACATCTCGAAATGCGCGCACATGGTCATTACACGTAAAAAAAATCCGCTAATTTGCACTTACACGGTAAATAATATGGACATTAAACAGGTAGAGGAATTCACATATCTTGGAATTACAATTGATTCCAAGATGAGCTATACCGCTCACGTTAGGTATGTTTCTGCGGCAGCAATGAAAAAGTTATGGTTATTAAAACACCGTTTAAAAAACTGCACTAGTGCTACCAAATTAACCATATATAAGGCAATTATTAGGCCAACACTCGAGTATGCCGATATGGTCTGGGACCCCCACACAAAGGCTGGTACAGACATTATCGAAAGAGTACAAAAAAAAGCTCTTACATTTATCTACAATGCTTACAATTGGCGCATTTCAGTCACCTCTTTAAGGTTGCGATCTGGGCTCCAGACACCAGAAACTCGTCGCAAAATGCACCGTCTACAAGCAATGTATAACATAGTTAACAGCCACTCTAAAATGAGATTTGACAACTACATGCAATTTAACAAATCGCGACTGACCAGAGGTAAGCACAATCAAACAATATTATTGCCGCGCGCTAGAACAAACGCATATCTTTATTCCTTCCTGCCCAAGACAATTCGCGAATGTAACGCCATTCCGCAAAGCGTGGTCAACTCAGCCACTCCAGATTCCTTCTTATCTGCAGTACAGACGTGCTTGTAATGTCATGCATTCACTGTACCTTTGCTTGTTACATATTCTGATGACTCATTTATTACGCCTTTCCTATTGGCAGCAATGTGACGGCATCATCGTATTTCTTTTGTGTATTTGCATATGTTTACTTTGCCTATTAGGCTGTTTTTTTACTCTTTTTATTTATTTATTTTTATCCCCTTGAGGAAAAAGTTTGAAATCACGTGATGTTTGTACCACTCCTGCCTCGACTTCCAAATTGAAGCCGGCAGTATTCGGAAATAAATAAATAAATAAATAAATAAATAAATAAATACAATAAAGTACACTACCCATATTTCACATCTAAAGCAAAAAATGTGATATGGTATCCGGATTCTTATAAAAGCCCGTCCATACTTTAGACCACCAACCTTGCTTTCTCTTTATCATGCATTCATTCACAGTAACTTCACTTACTGCATTGTGACTTGGGGCAACACATATAGCTCTCATCTTGTTCTTTTACAATACGTCCAGAACCATGCCATCCGCATTATTACTTGCCAGTCACCCCGATGTAGTGCATCTGCTCTTTTCCAAGAGCATCGCATTCTCACAATTCACAAACTATTTCAATTAAACATAGCAATCCTTGTCTATAATTCCCTTCACTCAAACATTTCCCAAATAACCTTTAACATTGAACAACTTGCTAATCATAATAATACTCGATTTACATTAGCTAACAACTTCGTATTACCTAAAATCAGAACTAATTTTGGCAAATTCACTTCGTTCACAGCGATGTCTTACTGGAACTGTATTCCAACGAACATAAAGCTGTCTCCTAGCATAGGCAGCTTTAAAAGCATTTATTCTCATATTTACTGTAATGTAATGTACTGTAATGTACTGTATTTACTGTAATGCTGTAATGTAATTTAACATGTTCTGTTTGTTTCATTATGGGTAAACCATTACATCTCTTTACCATTTCACATTTCACCATTTCATCAACATTTCATCATATCTGTCCACTTGTTTCATTGTGTCAGTTATTGTTAGAACACTGCCTCATAGGCTACATTTCACTTCCCATGTTTTGTTTTGTTTTTTCAGTACATGATGTAATTCTGTACAGTGTATTACATGTTTTCAGTTGACTTGTTTTTTTTTTGCACTAATACATGTTAACAATTCTACCTCTTTGATATATTTGCATTAACCTGAATTGTTTTGTTAAATTTATTTGTTCATAACACCATTATTTGCACTATCATATGTTTCGATTCCTTTCCTGTCATGTGTAATTATTTGTAGACAACTTTAAAAGTTTGCTGCGTTTGCTGTAACCTAACTTGTTTTGATCTTTCTCATTAGAACAGGAGGTCCCCCTACAGCCTTGCGCTTTGGGACCTCCTTCTGTATATCTTTTTACTGTTATTTTTCCTTGCGTGAATAAATAAAATTCTTCTTCTTGCAGAGGCTGCTTGATAAGCATAGCAGTGGGAAGTGGACAAAGCGAGAGGCAGAAGCTTTTTGTCCCGCTAAGCAGCTGATGCATTCGTCGACTGTCCTTGCCCCATTCAGTGTCCAGAAACCACTCATACTGGCCTGCGATGCTTCGCCTTACGGGCTTGGGGCAGTGTTCAGCCACGTTGACGATAATGACTATGAGGTGCCAATGGGCCTATTGCTCTCGAACAATGACAGCTGCGGAGAGTAACTATGCGCAGACTGGACCGAGAGGCCTTGGCTATAGGTTTTGGTATGAAGAAGTTCCACAAGTTTATTTATGGCCGTCATTTTCACATTGTCACCGATCATAAGCCTCTGCTGGGTTTATTGTACCATGCAAAACCAATGCCCCAAGTTTTGTCACCAAGGATGTTACGATGGTCAATAATGCTCTCTGCATATGACTATCAATTCGAGTGTAGGCCCGCACAAAGCCTTAGAAATGCAGATGCCCTTAGTCGACTACCTGCAGCAACAGACACTAGCTCAACTGATGGAAAACTGGGTGAAGTGAGAGTGCTGGAGTCAGCACCAGAAATTGCTTGGGATGCCCACAGGATCCCCCAGTGCACACGGAGGGACCCGACCTTAGCTAGAGTTTAACGTTGCATCGTGAATGGTTGGCCTTATGGAAAACTGGAGGAGGAATTCAAGCCATTTGTTCGTCGGCAGCACGAACGTTCAGAGTATCATGGCTGTCTTCTGTGGGACTGCATCGTGGTTGTTCCGAACCGAGCAAGAAGTTATGCTTTAGAGTTGCTGCACAGCACGCATCCTGCATGCGCATACGCTGCTGCGTACGCATGAAAGCGTTGGCGAGAAGCACGGTGTGGTGGCCCGGAATCGACGGAGACATCGAGAAAAAGATCCGAGCCTCTCAGCGATGTCAAGAGACAAGGCCAGAACCACTAAGTGCAAGGCTTCATCCCTGGGACTGTGCAAAGAACCCATGCTCGAGGATCCTCATTGATTCTGCACGGCCATTCCAAGCGACTGGTTTCCTCCTAGTAGTCGACGCACTTTCCAAATGGTTAGAGGTGCTTCCTCTGAAATCCATGTCATCGGCAACTGTGTGCCGCCAATTGCGTACATTGTTTGCAGTACACGGTGTTCCGGACACCATCGTCTCGGACAATGGAACAGCATTTTGTTAAGAGGAGTTTCAAGTGTTCATGCGCGACAACCAGATCCGACATGTCAGAGTGGCACCTTACCATCCTTCTTCCAGTGGTCAGGTTAACAGATGGTGCAGGAAACAAAGGAGGTTCTCAGATGCATGACTGGTGGAGGCATGTACACTAAACTGGCTCGTTTCTTGTTGAGCCCCAACATGTTCTACCACAGTCAACAACAGCCAAGAGTCCTGCTGAAATGCTGATGGGCAGAATACTCCACATTGTGCTAGACAAGCTGCACCCAAACCTGCTGAGGGAGATGATGGATAAACAGAAAAAACTCTCTCAGCAAAGCAACCAGAAAAGTGCGATACCTTCAGTGTCAACAGCCCGCGTTCGTCCGAAATTACCTAGAAGGTCCGAAGTGTCTGCCTCGTGTTGTATGCGACATCACTGGACCTTGGTCTTATGAGGTTTGTACGATAGACGGTCGTCTTTGGAAGTGTCATGTCGATCAGATAAGAAGCAGAGAGTCGCCAGCCTGTAATGGTGTTTCCGAACGAGACCACTGACCAGCAGCCATAGCCTCCGAAGCCTCCTGGGGATTCTGACGGTTCTTCCGGGGGCACCACAGAAGAACCAGTGGCTGAGTCAGCCTCATCACCACCTGTCTCAAACCCGGTGTAGCCACACCAGCAGCGGGGCCGCCCTTAGCGCATCAGACGACGACCAAGCTACCTGAAGGAGTACTTTACCTAGGGGGGAAGAGTGTTGTGTTGGCAACCCTATGTGCTCGAGTGCAGACAGCGGGTAACTGGCAACCAGAAGCTGTGTGGCCGGTATGGCGGACAGAGCCTTGCCTACACCGCTGGCGAAATTGTAACCGTTGTAACGCGGAGCTATGTAACCCCCCTGTGTGCCGCAAGCTAGCAGCTTAAATAATAAAGATATAACAGTTTCCCTACGCCGCCACTGTTTGTCTACGTAGTACATAGAACACACAGGGAGATGTGTTTGCTTGAGGCGTTGTTGCGCGTCGTACTTCATAACCTCTGAGAGAGTTGAGAATATTCATAGCCTCACATGGCACATCGCATAGCGACAGAAGTAATAAACCTTAATTGAAGTATTGGGATGTACCTGCCAAGGCAGTAATCTCATTATGAGGCACGCCATAGTTTTCGATTTCGGATAACTTTGCACCGTGCTGTTCTTTAACGGGTTCCTAAATCCAAGTGCATGAGCGTTTTTTTTTTATTTACATCTTGTCGAAATGTGGCTGCCGCGGTCGGGATCAAACCCACGACCTCAAGCAATGCCATAGCCACAAAGCTACAGCAGTAGGCACAGAAACGTTGATTTGACGTGTGACCGCTTCCGTAGTATCGCCTTGTGCCTATGGTGCACCTTAATGCGACTAGCTCTGCTTCTGCACGCCCTGCGTAAGTTTTCTACTGGACAAATTTGCGTGGTGTTTATTTTTCAGGAATAGCAGAAACTTTGGCAGCAGTGGCGGCGGAGCCGACATATTTACTTACCTTGATCGTTCTACACACAAGTTTTGCCTGCCTCGAGGTGCAACGACGTAGACTGCCACTTGCGGACTTCACGGCTGCGTCTGCGCGGGATTGTTCCCGTTTTGCCACATCATACCGTCTTCGGTTGGGTGGCATACGCACTTACGGCTGACGTAGCTTTCCGAGTGAAGTCAGCGCCCCCTGACCTTGGACTGGCACTGCCCCTGGCTATAAAGGACCTGCGTCTTCTACCTGACCTGAACTGTGGCAGCAGTGACGGCGGAGCCGACATATTTACTTACCTTGATCATCCTACACACAGGTTTGTGCGGAATCTTCTTTGTTTACTTTTCTTATTAACTGCGTCACTGCTGCCAAATGTGAAGTGTAAATGCCCGGTACTAAAGTGATGCTTGAACTAACCAAGTTCCAAAAAGACATTCGGCAAGAAATGCGTGACATGCGAAGCGCTACTGAAAAAGAACTCCGAAAGGAATTCAAAGATATGAAGCACTCTATTGATTTCTTCGGCACCCAGTTTGATACAATGACTCGGTGTGCTGCAATTGAAAAAGAAAACGCTTCCCCAAAAAAAGGAAAACACTGCTTTGACAGCCAAATGTAAGGAACTTGGAGGGCAAGTATCTGGCCTTGAGGAGAGGGTGACAACCCAGGAACAGTACTCAAGAAACAGAAACGTTGAAATTAAAGGTGTGCCATTCACTGACAATGAAAATCTTTTTGCAGTAGTAGCGAAGCTCGGCAGCTTGGTCATTGAGCCTATCTGTGACGCAAACATTGATGCTTGTCATCGTGTGCCGCGGAAAGACGGTGGCTGTCCGAATATTGTTCAGTTTCGTTCGCGTTAAAAGCGCGATGGGCTCATTGAAAAGGCGCGAAAAAAGCCTATAACCGCCACTGATCTCGGTCAATCTGGTCATGCTTCTATTTTCGTAAATGAGCACCTGTGCCTAACGCTAAAGAAGCCTCTTGGGCAAGTTGTTGCGCGAAAGAAAGACACAGTGGAAGTACGCGTGGACTCGTGATGGTAAAAAATTTTCGCGCGGGAAACTGACACGTCACGGGCACTACGCATATCTGCTGTTCAAGACCTTCATAAAATGGAGTAAGCGCTTGCAAGTGTGTATCGGACGTCGTCCTTACTGCAGCAGTTAAATATGGCTGAAAGACTGTTCACACCAAACGACGTTGGTAAAATATTTTCTAAGAGAAATAAGTGCACGTCCTTTTTAGGTTTAGACACGCAATCTGCACGCAATGAGGACGATGATCTCAATGCATTGCTGTCTTCTTTTGGTTGTTTTTTTGGCATTGTCATGCTGTGTGAAATATGTTATCCCAAGGAAGAAGTACTGAACATATCAGACTATGTCTCTCATTATCTGAATCGGTGCAATAAAAAAGGCGGCGGTGTTCTGTTGCTTACTATGATCAACTTGCATTGCGAATTGTTGCAAGACTGTTGCAGACTCAAATTACTGCTGACTTTGAACTTTTGACTATTCTTCATGTTCGCAGCATTTTTTCTGTGGTATATAGCCCGCCGGGAGAGAATGTGCTTTATTTTCCTAAATACATCGACAACCTGCTGTCCTGGGTTAACGATAACGACTACAGTTTAGTTTTGGGTGGCAATATTAATATTGACGTGTTGCACGATAGCCCACTTCGCAGAGACACATTGCGGGTACTTGAATCAAATGCTTGCATTATTATACAATTACTGCTCTTACTCGTATTCAAGATAACTGCGAAAGTTTACTCGATGTTTTCATGACGAATTTTAACACACAAAACATTGAATCAGGCATCATGTAACCGCACAAGAACAAGGGACAAAGGAGGAACACACAAAACAGGCCGCGCCTGTCTTGCGTGTTCCTTCTTTGTCCCTTGTTCTTGTGCGGTTGCATGATGCATTCCAATAACGACCACCAACTAGCCCGCTTATCCCTGTTAAATTGAATCAGGCGTCATCACTGCTCACGTCAGTGACCAATTGCCTATCACTCTACTTGTTAATTCACCTGTGTTGCTTTCACGTCTTTCCAAAGATCAACACTTAACATTTCAAGATAATAACCCATTCACATTTTAGAAATTTCACAACGAAATATCGCGCATAAACTGGCAAGACGTGCATAACGACTGTGACAAAGCGTACGAGTTGTTTTTATCCTTTCTTCAGAGCGCTGACAGAAAGTCATTTAAACGCAAAACAATAAAAAAGCCAAAAAGCAAGGAAACCTTAGATTAGTGACAGTAGGTTGAAGTTGATAAAACAAAAAGATGCTCTTTTCAAGCAATTCCTAGGCGCAAGGGCACAACAGATTTAGCAGAGTTTAAGAAAATTCCGGAATAAGCTAATGGTACTCTAAGGGGAGCAAAAGCGCAATATTTCGAGAAATTATTTCATGAAGAAACGATAATGCGAACCGATATTACCTGGAAAAAAACTAAAACAGTTTACCTTCGTCTAAACAATCAGCCAGAGAATGCAGCAGGGTTGGAAATAAATAATCAGCCGACATCAGGCACGGCATTGGCTGACGCTTTTAACAATCACTTTGTATAGCTGGTGAATAGTTCCTACGATCCTCGTTGCACAGAATACATAAAATCAAAAGTCGTCGAAAGTGCATTCCTAAGCCCCACTAACACTCGTGAAATCTACAGCACATTTCTCAGCCTTCCAAATAACAAAAGTTGCGATATCGATGATTTGCAGATTCGCCCAGCTAAGCATGTTCCAGACCTAATCTGTCCTGCCTTAAAGCACGTGTACAATCTTTCATTGGCGAATGCTATATTTCCTCGGCTCATGCAAATAGCGAAGGTAACAGTGCTTTTCAAATCTAGCGACAGAAACGAGCTCTCAAATTATAGGTCAATATCGATCCTGCCTATTTTTCTAAATGTCTCGACAAATTGGTCAATACAAGCGTAACCTCTATTTTGTAAAAAGCAGATTGCAGATTACCAGTATAGGTTTAGAAAAGTAGTTTCAACAGAAATAGCTTTACTGATGCAAAAAGAGATAATTTTGCGAGGCTTTGAAGCCAATTTATTTACTCTTGGCGTCTTTATTGATTTTTCGAAGGCTTTTGACACCCTTAATAACGATACTCTACTAACAAAACTTGACATTTATGGCTTTAGGGGAACTTTCCTTAACCTAATTAGAAGTTATTTGCAGTATAGGTATCAGACCGTTGTCGTAGGTAACAACTGTTCAAAAAATTTGCCTATATGCGCTGGAGTTCCTCAAGGAAGCATACTATTATTCTGTACATAAATGACATAACTAATATCAATACCGGCGTACAATTCGTTATCTATGCTGACAACACTAGTTTATTCATAATTTCTAAGGACGTGAAACAATAGCTGTGTGTTGCTAATGATACACTTGCTCAAATAAACAAGTGGAGCTTATTCAACTCATTAACTATTAATACTACCAAAACAAAAGGCGTGCTTTTTCAGCCAAGAAGCAAAAGACCTAGTATTGACGGACGTCTAAGAATAGGTACTTCTTTCATAGACATAGTACCATCGGTTAAAAGCTTACAGGTCATATTCCAAGAGAATATGCTGTGGAATGAGCATGTTAACATTATTGCTAACGAACTTGCACGAGTTGTTGGAATACTAATAAGATTACGCTTCCTTTTACCATTAAGAGTGAAGCTCCTACTTTATAATTATCTTTTTTATCTAATGTTAACTTTTGTCACCTCGTATGAGGCAACACGACTGGCAATAAAATCAACATTCTATATTTATTGCAAAAGAAAGCCATCCATGCAATTTCAAACTCTTTATTTGATGCGCATACTGATCCTCTTTTTTGTCAATTACATGAAGGGCCGATAAAGTCGGTCTATAAAACAATTTTGCTAAAATGCTTTTTAACAGAAAGAAAAGGTAGCACTAATTTTCTAGAGCACTTGTCAAGGCTAACATTAAATACAAGCAGTTTCAGTACACGTCACAGAGAAACTTGGCATATTCCGCACTCAAAAACTAAATACGGGAATCAAATGCTGCGCCATGAACTACCATCTCTACTTAACTCTCTTCATTAATCGCCTTACTTGTTATCATTTCAATTAGGTGCCAAAACTTGCCACTCATATTGGCATTCACGTGAATGCTTAGTGCTTTTCTTTGTGTTTTGTTCTGATGATCACGCATTCTAAGCTGTAATTGCACAGCGGGTTATTTAGTTTTTTATTTGTGTGAATGTTACCCGTAAATGAAAATTGATTTATGTTGTCTGCATTTTGTTGTTTTCCTGTTCCTGTTTTTCGCACCTTGTATGACAATTACAATTTCTGCATTCATGTCACTTTTTCGCCGTAGTACGAAATTACATTGTATAAATAGTCCCACTTATCCACACATTATCTATATTTATATTCCTTTTCGAATACATCTGTTCATCCTATATTTATGCACGCATTGCTACGTGATGCCAAAGAAACCAATAAGGGACACAGACCTAGTCAAGCCGATTTTATGGCTTATTGTCTGTGCCCCTGTCATCTGTACGTTGTATAGATACAAAATAAAGTTCAAGTTCATATGGTACCGTAATTTGAACCTAAATTTATTCTGTTTGCCTGCAACAGCTGTCGTGGCTACAGTAGTAGCGTTTCCTAGTGTTCTCACGTCACTTTTGCCTATCCCCGTCTCCTTGTATGGGAACAGGGAGTGAACTATGGCAAGTCTGTTATTAGAGACCTTTAGGTTAGGGGACGCAAGCGGCTTGCGTACGCAAGAAATAGGGGTGACTGTACTGCGCATGCGCAGACCACTACGTCTACTTGCGTCCTTGGGTTGTTAGGGCAGCCGAAAACATTACGGCCCCTAAGAGGTCACGATACCCACGTGACTCTCGCGGTGTACGAGAACTTACGAGAAGCGAGACCAGCCGCCCATCGCGCCACCAGACGGAGAACACGACTGCGCCGGCGAGGCCGTGTGCTCGTGTGCATTTCACGACCGACGTGGACATCCTAGTCCTGCGCGAGGCCATGGCGACCAACAACTTCGAGGATGTGTCGCGGTGCGCAGTGATTGCCAATAAGCTGCTGCTGGGGATTCGGAAGAATTTGTCGGCGCGGAGCCTGCGGGACCGCGTAGACTGGCTTCTCGCTCAGTTCACCGCACGTGAACGAGCGAACCTAAAAAAGTAAGTGTGCTGTTCGCTTCGCTGCTTCCAGCAATTGTTCTCGGGGTTTATGTCGCCAAGTCACAACATTACCTGTAAAACGTTCTTTTACGTCCGGAACTGAACACGACGAGAAGGAACAGCTTCTGGCGGAGTTGTATGAGAAAGTGGATACAAGCTGAAGCACTCCGCTATGCGCAAAGTTGCGGCTAAGCGGCGGCAACAGCAGCAGCAGGGACAGTCCCGGCGGTCGGCCACGGATAAAAGCATAGTGTCGCCTGTCCGGGACCTTGCTGCCTCAGCAGTATGCGCGGAGTCTGATGATGGCGCCACCTCTTGTGATGACGAAAACTTTTGTAAGTTCCTCGTTACTCACCAAGAAATAATGCTTATGTTAGTAGCCCTAGTATTTCTAGTATATTTTCTAACGGTTCTTTAGCTTGTGCGCTGACAGTTAAAGGCCTGTATTTGTTAAGGCTAACGTATCGTGATGGAACAGTCCTGCTGTGCGCAAGTGCCGTGGTACTACATGCATTTTGAACGCCTTAGCCTACCTTTCCTTCGTGCTACTTTAAAAACAAAAATTTTACTGCCACTATTGCAGCGTTCTTTTCCTTTTCCTTAATAGTGAACAAGGTCGAACCACTGTTTTCGTCTGCTTAGAGAGCTATTGGCAGCTGATCCTCCACACTGCCATTGAAGAAAAAGAAAGATTGCGGTAAAGGCTTCATATGGTCAGGATGGATGGAAGCTTCGGCTAGTTGGTTTGACGTTGGGAACGACTAAGTAAGCAAAAAACAAACGAAGGCATATGTGCATTCACATTGCCTGCTTGTGTCTGTAGGTCCCATTTTATTTCTCTTTGGTTTGCTGTACAACCTATTCATTACATATATATGTACCATTTCTGCGAATCTTTGTGATCTAGCAAAGTTGTCTGCGGCAGAGCCCCCTTCACGGTGACTACGAGGTGAAGGCGATAGCTCCAGGGCTACATGCCAGTGCTTCGGTGAGTATGTCACCATAGAGGGCAACCTCTACAACCTCTTTTTGCCCCATCCGAAGCCCCACCACTAGTCCCACTCCTGGCACCACCCCTGGACCCACCCCGGGCCCTATCCATAAGCCCACCTTTGTCTGTCTCTGGTGCCACCCGTGCAAACACCACGACTCCGACTGGCACGCACCGGCAAAGTCTTACATTTTAGTAAACCATTGATAGGCCTTCATGAGATGGCGTGCACCAGCCACCAGCTGTTGGCCGCAAGGAGCCGACATGCTAGGGTGGAGCATCTTCTTTAGCGACGCCGAGTGTGCGGCAATTAACTTTGTATGAGCGCTGAATTTTGACCGATTGTAGCAGTACCTTAAGTGTGAAGGTGTTTTGTTTTGATTGAGCTGTTCTGTGCACTGTATGATACATCATCATCATCATCAGCCTGTGTACGCCCACTGCAGGGCAAAGGCGTCTCTTATACTTCTCCAACAACCCTGGTCATGTACTAATTGTGGCCATGTCGTCCCTGCAAACTTCTTAATCTCATCCGCCCACCCAACTTTCTGCCACCCCATGCTACGCTTCCCTTCCCTTGGAATCCAGTCCGTAACCCTTCATGACCATCGGTTATCTTCCCTCCTTATTACATGTCCTGCCCATGCCCATTTCTTTTCCTTGATTTCGACTAAGATGTCTTAACTCGCGTTTGTTCCCTCACCCAATCTGCTCTTTTCTTATTTCTCAGCAGTGATGATACATTCCTGCGTTTTTCCGTGCCTTTTTATGAAACTTTGGTTGTGGTGTGCTCAAGGTGAATTTAACCCTAAGTAACATTTGCGCTTGTCTCAGCGGATTTGGTACTACCAGGCGTTTTAGTGTGTGTGTGTGTGAAAACTTTTATTGTACTGAGGTCCGGAGGCTCGACTTCTCAAGCCAAGGCGGGCCGCTCCCACGTTGGCACTGTCAGGCCAAGCCTTTCAGCGGCATCATGGGCCCTCTGGGCTGCCCTTAGTTGGTCCTGAAACAATGGGCTTTGAATCCTTTTCTCCCACTGTGTCCATTCTTCAACGAGGTTGGGGAGAGTCGCGGGACACCCCGCCAGCATATGTCTGATTCCAATGATGCCATTACAATCATTGCAGTCCATCTTAATCGCTCTCTCTGGATATATTTTATTAATGGCGTACGGTGTGGGATATGTACCCGTTTGCAATAAGCGCAGTGAGACTTCCTGAGCCCTGTTCAGTTTTGAATGTGGCAACGGGAATTGTCTGCGTCCTAAATAGTAATGTTTGGTAACATCATTGTATGTTAATAAATGATATCTAGATTCCCTGGCTTGATGGTGAACGGCTCGGTTGTGACTGTCACGGTTAGCAAGTCCTCGTGCCAAGTCATGAGCAACCTCATTGAGGTTTACCCGAGTCTCGTCCACTTTCCCCATATGCGCAGGAAACCATCGGATTTCAGTTGTCATAATCACAATGTTTTCAAAAAGTTTAGCTGCAACTCCAGCTACGTAGCCTTTATCAAAACACTTTACAGCGGATTTCGAATCACTGTAAATGAAGGCCCACTTATTACTCCTGATGGCTAGAGCAATTGCCGCTTGTTCCGCCACCGTGGGGTCCTTGGTAAAAATAGTGAGAGCGTCTTGCACCTTCTCTTGATAATTTGATACAATGGCTGTATAGGCTTCTTTACCGTTCACCCAGGCGGCATCAACTATAGCTGCCAGTTGGTTCTGCTGCTCTATTTCCTTCAAGACTGCTTTAGCTCTTGCCTTTCTCCTTTCGACATTATATTCTGGATGCATGTTTCTGGGGAGAGGGTTGGTTCTGATCTTGCTCCTAACAGGCGTTTTAGTACCGGTAATTTTTCGCCTGTGACTAATAGCACAATTTTAGACCTTGAGCTGATCTACTAGAAGGAGAAGACATTACTTTCACAAGAAATCGAAGCGCTTAACCTACTTCACGAATGAAGAATTTAACTAATTGCCTGGCACCTCATATTGAAATTTACAAATTTTAGCTTACATCATTCATTTTTCAACATAAACATCATTTTTGAGATATGCAAAACCAAACTTGCAGTAGAAATGAACTGTCATTCCACTTACATTTTAAACAAAACGCTATTTTGTGCATTCAAGCACGAAAGATACTGCACCGCTAATGCCTTTCGTCGCAAAATTTGCAAATTGGTGTCTCAAAACTGCTTTTATCGTGATCATTCATTACAATTGTATCTACATTGTGAACTCCCAGGCTCGTATTTGTCAATTGCAGTATGTGCAATAAGCAGTAAAAGGCTTCTATTATTTTTATTATTCATTAATACATTTCAATTTCTAGTCCTAATAATGTCGGCCTGTTTGGCCGATTCAGCCCAACGATTATAACTGCGCTATCTGCCACAGATGATCTTTTTTTAATTATTTAAGGTCTTCGCAGAAACACCCAAGTTGTGACTACCTAGATTAACGAACATGATGTCTTGGTCAGGTGTATACTGCCTGTACTGCAACTATACATACTGCGTGGAAGTGGACAGACAAGCACGATAGCTACTCCACAGCGTTATCGTTCATCAAAAATCTATTCTTCCTTTTAAAGCATACACATTTGTGCACAAAATCATGGGCTCTGGCCCACAGTCGTGTATTCCGATACGGGCAAGGGTACGTAATTGATATTACAGCGCCAATTAACAGTAACACGAAAAAGACAGGATGAGCGCTGCGTGTCCTTTTCGGGTTGCCATCATGTTCCGCACTGATTTCAGCTATGCACCCATTCAAACTAGTCGCATGGCGAGCAGCGCGTGGTATCACAACGTTAATCTTTAGCGCCTAACAGGCTTTGGCACGAAAGGTAGTCCTCCCAATAAGACTGAAGAGCTCCTCCATTGCTGGTACGCTTTATTCCCGAGTGCATTAACACCCATCTGTTGCATAACTGCGAGTCGGCCTAGTTGGAACATATTCATATTTATACTTTTTGTGCGTAAACAAACAGGGACGAAGAATAGGGGCAACACAATAAAGAGCGCTTACTAACAACTGGTTTTATTTTTGAAGAACTACTTGCTTAAATACCCACAGAACTGCGCGATCTAGTGAACAGAGCACGCCTACAGCGCATATGATACCCGCTGATCTGCGTGATCAAGTCAAACGAGCAACGTCAATATTACATATAACACTTGTGATAAAAAGACGTGGACAAAAGCAACCCGGTCATACAAAAAACAGCAAAGTGCATAAAAACAACCATTTACAATAAAATGCGTTAAAGATGTGATGATACAAGCGAATTGGCTTTATCTAACAATGAGACAGAAAGATGGCTGATGCATTTTTCTTTTTGTTTATCAATCCAGTATGCTTCCACGATTTCCCTAGCGGTTTGATTCTTATGCCTGTACAAAATGTCTGTGCTAGTAACACAAGGGGCGCAACCATGTTCTTGGCAATGCATTGCCAAATGCGTACTAGGGCGACCTTTCAGGCTAGACAAGTGCTCCCTTAACCTAGTGGTAATGCATCTCCCAGTCTGCCCTACGTACACATGACCACATGTCATAGGAATCTGGTAAACAACGTTCTTCGCGCAAGCAACAAATTGGTTCTTGCGCGGATGTTTAACAGTGCATTGTTTAACAGTGTCCTGTCTGGTTTTCTTCTTGTGTGCTGTCACATTTTGGCGCTCATTCTATTGAAAGCTATGCACCAACTAGCCCCACAACGTGTTTTACTGCATTCTTTCTGTACATCATCCTTACTTTCGAACTTCTTTTTAACCTTGGAACACACACTACCTATTTTGTTTTTTGCCGAAAATACCACTTTTACTTCATAACTACCAGCCACCTTCTTAAGTCTGTGTGAAAGGCCGTGCACATACGGAATCACTGAAACATTGGAATCTCCATCCTTCTGCCTTTGATTCTTTGTGCATTGTCCTTTATTCTTGTTAAGTTCTTTCATTAGTCTAGCACACATCGCCAGCATCACAGCGAGCGGGTACCCAGCCTTTCTCAACCTGTCAACTTGCTCAAAAAATGCAATCCTTACAGTGTGGTGACATGACTTCAACAACGCTGACCGGAAACACGAAATGACTATTCTATTCTTCACAAGCTTGGAATGATTTGCGGCATAGTTCATTAGCGGTTTTCCAGCTCGGGGTGAGAAAGACCAACACACATGTTCCGGTAGGAATGTTAACTTGACATCAAGAAACTGTAGCTTATTATCTACCGGTACTTCCGAAGTAAATGTTAAGCCCTTTCTCAGAGAATTGAAGGCTTCTACAACCCTATTTCTGAAAGCACCCTTGTCTACAGGACAACCTAAAATCAAGTAGTCATCGACATATCTGTATACCTTACTTACTACACCTTCTAAATGTTTGGCCAACTCCTTGTCTATGCTTCCCAAAAAAATGCTACTTAGGATGGGAGTTACCTTTGAGCCGATGCACACACCCCTTGCCTGTATATACGTTTCACCACAGAACCCTACATGTGTATTCGCTAAATAAGAATGCAGAAGTTTAAGAAAGGATTCAACTGCCATGCCGCACGTATTGCGGAATGACACCTCGTCATTCTCATTTGTTATGCAATCTTTAACACTGCACATTATGGGCCCTTGCGGTAAGGAATAGTAAAGATCTTGAACATGTATGCTCAATCCCCAGCTGCAGCTTGTACTATCTATTGCCAAACAATTCACAAGGCCTTCAGAGTTTTTCAATAAGTACGGATCCTGCACTTCTAGGGAATTCAACATTTTTTGCAAGAACTCCGCGACCAGAACTTGCCAACACCCTCTCTCGGACACAATTGACCTGAGCGGAATTGCTTGCTTGCGGGTTTTTGCCGTAAAAAATATCTCCAATTTCATTCCTTTTGAGTTCTTTACACGTGACGCAAGCTTATCTTGGTCACATTTTTTCAATAGCTCCACCGCTTTCTTTTTAACATTTTCTACATTCACATCCCATTTCTTAAAGCACTTGTTCACCGCTAAGAAAGCTTTTTCTAAGTAACAATCATTTGGTACAACAACCAGAAAGCCTTCCTTGTCTGCTTGAATAACACGCAGATTATTTTCAACCAAATACTTAGCAGTCCTATCAACATTGGGCCTGGATCTATCGCTCACCGAAGCTTTAGCTACCATGTCCACACATTCCACCACACATCGATCTTTTTCTTTCTCTGGTACACTCCTGGCAATGTCCTTTGTAAGTGCCGACCTGGCGACGATGTCGATCCTTGGTTCCACGCAGAACTTTGGCCCCAACTTGAGAACCTGTTGATGCCGTTCTTCCACCGTTGCACCCCCTAGTATTAGACGCGTCCCTCTGGCACTTCCCTTTTCTTCTTCGGCAATTTTCGACGAACATCGTTCCGTATAGCCTCAGTCACAATATTTGCCTGTCTGCACCAGTCCCCAAAAGCCTTCACGTTAAAAAGGCCACCGGAAGCAGACGAGCAGGCCACCTTTAGACATTCTTTGAAATGTCTCACCTGTCTCCGACTCTCTGATCGCAGGATCTTGATCATTCTTCTCCCGTGTCCTGCAGACGGGGGCAACCATCCGGTCACTAACAACACCTCATCAGGGCATTCCCCAAGTTTCAGGAACCAGCTTAATACCCGTGCTCTGCACTCACAGACCGCGATAATGGGCACAAGAACTGCTGGGTTGTTTAGGCTATAGTTCGGACAAGTAGAAAGAGGGCCGGAAGAACTAGAAATGAACTGAAGCATAACTGCGAGTCGGCCTACTTGGAACATATTCATGTTTATACTTTTTGTGCGCAAACAAACAGCGGCGAAGAATAGGGGCAACACAGAGACGAGCGCTTTCTAACAACTGGTTTTATTTTTGAACAACTACTTACTTAAATACGCACAGAACTGCGCGATCTAGTGAACAGAGCACGCCTACAGTGCATATGATACCCGCTGATCTGCGCGATCAAGTCAAAAGAGCAACGTCAATATTACATATAACACTTGTGATAAAAAGACGTGGACAAAAGCCACCCGGTCATACTAAAAACAGCAAAGTGCATAAAAACAACCACTTACAATAAAATGGGTTAAAGATGTGATGCTAGAAGCGAATTTTCTTTATCTAACAATGAAACAGAAGGATGGCTGATGTATTTTTCTTTTTGTTTTTCAATCCAGTATGCTTCCACGATTTCCCTAGCGGTTTGATTCCTATGCCTGTACAAAATGTCTGTGCTAGTAACACAAGGGGAGCAACCATGTTCTTGGCAATGCATTGCCACATGCGAACTAGGGCGACCTTTCAGGCTAGACAAGTGCTCCCTTAACCTAGTGGTAATGCATCTCCCAGTCTGCCCTACGTACACATGACCACACGTCATAGGAATCTGGTAAACAACGTTCTTCGCGCAAGCAACAAATTGGTTCTTGCGCGGATGGTTCTTGGTTCTTGGTTCTTGGTTCTTGCGCAGATGTTCAAGATCTTCACTATTCCTTACCGCAAGGGCCCCTATTGTGCAGTGTTAAAGATTGCATAACAAATGAGAATGACGAGGTGTCATTCCGCAATACGTGCGGCATGGCAGTTGAATCCTTTCTTAAACTTCTGCATTTTTATTTAGCGAATACACTTGTACGGTTCTGTGGTGAAACGTATATACAGGCAAGGGGTGTGTGCATCGAGTCAAAGGTAGCTCCCATCCTAAGTAGCATTTTTTCGGGAAGCATAGACAGAGAGTTGGCCAAAGATTTAGAAGGTGTAGTAAGTAAGGTATACAGATATGTCGCGTACTACTTGATTTTAGGCTGTCCTGTAGACAAGGCTGCTTTCAGAAATAGGGTTGTAGAAGCCTTCAATTCTCTGAGAAAGGGCTTAACATCTACTTCGGAAGTACCGATAGATAATAAGCTACAGTTTCTTGATGTCAAGTTAACATTCCTACCGGAACATGTGTGTTGGTCTTTCTCACCCCGAGCTGGAAAACCGCTAATGAACTATGCCTCAAATCATTCCAGGCTTGTGAAGAATGGAATAGTCATTTCGTGTTTCCGGTCGTCGTTGTTGAAGTCATGTCACCACACTGTAAGGATTGCATTTTTTGAGCAAGTTGACAGGTTGAGAAAGGCTGGGTACCCGCTCGCTGTGATGCTGCCGACGTGTGCTAGACTAATGAAAGAACTTAACAAGGATAAAGGACAATGCACAAAGAATCAAAGGCAGAAGGATGGAGATTCCAATGTTTCAGTGATTCCGTATGTGCACGGCCTTTCACACAGACTTAAGAAGGTGGCTGGTAGTTATGAAGTAAAAGTGGTATTTTCGGCAAAAAACAAAATAGGTAGTGTGTGTTCCAAGGTTAAAAAGAAGTTCGAAAGTAAGGATGATGTACAGAAAGAATGCACTGTTAAACATCCGCTCAAGAGCCAATTTGTTGCTTGCGCGAAGAACGCTATTTACCAGATTCCTATGCCGTGTGGTCATGTGTACGTAGGGCAGACTGGGAGATGCATTAACACAAGGTTAAGGGAGCACTTGTCTAGCCTGAAAGGTCGCCCTAGTACGCATTTGGCAATGCATTGTCAAGAACATGGTTGCTGCCCTTGTGTTACTAGCACAGACATTTTGTACAGGCACAGGAATCAAACCGCTAGGGAAATCGTGGAAGCATACTGGATTGAAAAACAAAAAGAAAAATGCATCAGCCATCCTTCTGTTTCATTGTTAGATAAAGAAAATTCGCTTCTGTCATCACATGTTTAACGCATTTTATTGTAAGTGGTTGTTTTTATGCACTTTGCTGTTTTTTAGTATGACCGGGTGGCTTTTGTCCACGTCTTTTTATCACAAGTGTTGTATGTAATATTGACGTTGCTCTTTTGACTTGATCGCGCAGATCAGCGGGTATCATATGCGCTGTAGGCGTGCTCTGTTGACTAGATCGCGCAGTTCTGTGGGTATTTAAGTAAGTATTTCGTCAAAAATAAAACCAGTTGTTAGAAAGCGCTCGTCCTTGTGTTGCCCCTATTCTTCGTCCCTGTTTGTTTGCGCACAAAAAGTATAAATATGAACCCATCTGTTACTTCGTTGGTCCAATCAAGATACTGTAAACAGCATGTACAGTTCATGCTGTGTTATAGTGCACAACAGTGATGTAAGCATCTAGTCCAAAGTTCTGTTAGCCTTCGCCATGAGTTCTTGCTTCTGGATAAGTTCGTGGCTGAATGCAATCCGAGCATCAAATTATTGAGCCTCATCTGCATTGTACTGGATGACAGCGCAAGAAACGAACAAAAGATACACAAGTGCTGTGTTATGTGTTCAACAGGTTCAGCAAGCTAGTAAATAGGCATGAATTTCTACAAGAAAGTCTGAGACAGCAAAACGACACGCACGTTTGGGACATTTGGCATGCAATGACTCTAGCATATATGCCCCACTTGTAAAAGCCATATCTCGTATCTAGTCACAAGGCAAGCAAGAAACTATTTTAGGTCACTTCCACAAAGGCTGTGCAGCTCATTTGATGAATGAGTGCAAGTGTTGCTAATGTATAAAACACGTTGGCGGGCTAGTTGGTTAGAATTCATGGTAAAGTGTATAAGTGCGACTGAACGAGGACTGACAGACTGTGTATCTGTTTCTTTCTAGGTCCTCGTTCAGTCGCGCTTATACACTCTACCATGAGTTGCTAATGACCTTGTGTAGAGAGGTTTCGCGGCACCCACTTTTAGGGACTGTTGATGTGCAGAACATTGTCATTGCCCCTCTTGGCATGTACCCATAATCTACATATCTGTTTTGTTCACAGGCAAACGGCATGCAGACTCTCATTTGCAGTTCTTTGAAACAAGGCTGCAGTTCGAAAAAAGGGGCGAGAAGCAGGGAAATGGAGCTAGAGAAGAGTCACCTCGCTCTTGAAGACAGGCTTGAAGAAGACAGGCTCTCCTTTGAGAAACAGCAGCTACTACAGAAAAAGCGTGAGTGGGGGGCAGCAGAAGAAGAGAAAAAAGAAGAGCGTCTCCAGCAGCTGAAAGGAAGGAAGGAGGAGCGTGAGCCGTTTCTGAGTCAGCAGCAAGCTCTGTTGGAAATTATAAAATCATTGTCCCCAAATTTGAACAAGCAAACTTCTGGTTGATCAACAAAAGTGGAACAAGGGATGTCTCTGGAGCCAGTGTATCAACAAGGGGACTTATCTCTATGGGGCAAACAACTGCTTTCCTTGAAAGCGTTGTAAAACCTTGGAAGGTTTTTTCACCGGTAGCCTTCACCCAAAACGATCACGTTCTCATGACGCCTGCGGCAGAAAGGATGTTCCACATCCGCCACCAAGGTCTGTCAGTGATGGCGCTGGCTAACACTCACAGGGTTCTACTAGGAAACATAAATACCCAAGAAAGTGGATAGGGAAACGGCGCCGCGGTAGCCCAATAGGTAGAGCACCGCACGCGAAATGCGAAGGTTGTGGGATCGTTCTCCACCTGCGGCAAGTTGTTTTTTCATCCACTTTCATTTCCATTAATTTATCGTTTCTTTATTTTGTTTATTAGGTACAAGTAATTTCCGCTATGTTGCCCTTGGTGTCAGTATTTGTTGGCTTCTTATGACTAGGCAAAGTGAGACATTCAAGGCGCAAACACCCCCCGATTTTCTCTCTCGCACCCGCTTGTACACATGCCTGCGCACATACAGCTGCCGATATCGAGAGTACGATACGGCACCAAAAGTACCCCTTTCATTGGATGGATGGATGCTATGAGCGTATCTTTGGAAAGGGACGGTGGGTTGCGCGACCAAGCTCTTGTTATAATATTGCCTAATGTGCTACCTATGTTAAACGAGAAAAAGGGGAAATTAAAGAAAAAAAACTCGCGATGAATTCCCATAACCAAAGTCTCTGAACTCCTATTGGGGACTTTGTTTTTGCACGCCTCCATTGTTTGTCGTTTCCCTACTTTTCTTCCACCAATCTTCCAATCGCCGCTTGCTAATCTCTATTGCGGTCACGTTTACCTTCCCCCTGCTCTCGCTGAACCCAAGGGCTTCAAGAAGGCCAGATATCTTCACTTTCTAATTAAACGTACTCCGTCGTTTCCCTAGCTTTACCGCAGCAAGCATATGCTTCTTCCTTTGTACATCTCGCTTGAAAAGTGCGTTTTGTAAGACATCCTGATTTCGTTTCGAAAAGTAATGAACTACCCTTTGAGTTATCATAAATTGTTTCTTTCCTGATTTCGTTTTTTCCTCTTAAATAGTTACTCATAGCAGGTTTCTTTTGCATTGCCGCCACCCATGAGATTACCTCAGCCCCTGACTTCCCGTTTGAATTTTTGTTGCCATGTTGCTCACCTTTCGGTTAAAACCCCTCGATCTCGGAAAGTAGCGCTAACCACTTCCCTCCTCTTCAGCTCCACTCCCGCGCTCGACCAACACTCTCTAGACTAGCTAAGGCCTCTCCACATCCTCCTCTCATTTGTGGCTACGTCATCACACTACGATGGACCAGCTCTCGGCGCTTTCGAGGAGTGGCCGTCGTGCCCCCACTTTCTCCAACCGGTCTCCGTGATCCTGGTGCAAGAACGCGTGCGCGGAGAAGAACCAGCTGAAGCGTCGAATTCAAGAAAACATTTCGATGCTGTTATTACTGCTTTGCTGCAAAAATAAAAATGCTCTTTTGTAAAAATGTATACTGTGGTGAAGCAGAGGCGCCCCTGTGTATGTGCCGATTGACGAGGAAGACGAAGGATCGTGCCGTGATCGCGAGCGAGCGCCGTGCTACGGACAGCCCTTGCAGCGCCTTTACCAGGTAAAGGCATTGGTAAAGGAACGCTAGGTAAAGTTTACCTAGCGTTCCACAACGTTGTGTACGACAACACACCTCGTCGCATTAGGTGGAGGTTGCTGAGATCCTTCGCCTCGTCCTGGAGCTGCGCACTCGAACCCTGCCTATACAAGTTTGCCCCGCACTATGCCTGATCCCGCCACCTCGTTCCTGCGCCACCGGCTGCCACTGTCATCTGCGCCGGCGTCCCTCGTCAGCGCGACCCACCCATCTTCAGTGAGACCTCCGAACACGACGTTGAAGACTGGCTGTCATCGTGCGAACGTGTAAGTGCCCATAACAAATGGGATGACCAGTCTAAGCTGACCCACGTGCCTTTCCACCTCCCGCCCCACCCAATCCTATGAGTGCGCCGATGTCCCATACCGACTTTGCCACTCATCCTACGTCGCTCCCGCTCAGTTATCGAGCCGTGGTTGCACAGCCACCTGCGCCGACAGCTTCCTTTTCATAGCCCGTGCATCCAGTTGCCCGACCGCCGCCGCAGTTTTTTCGTCCCACCGAGACGTGGCGCACTCTAGACAACCGGCCTATCTGCTTCGCCTGCGGTATTGCTGGCCATGTTGCGCGCTTTTGTCGCCGCCGCGCCCCAACTGCGCGTACCAGCTTCGACACGTCCAGCTACGTGCCACAATACGCCGCCACGCATAGAGTTACTATACTGACTCTAGAGGACAAGCTACCCATAGGGCCCATGCATTAAAATCGGGAACCGCAAGAGCGCCGCCATGTTGCTACGCGCCGAGGTTGCCAGCTCCTGAGACGCTTGCTAGACTTGGTGACAGTAGTCAGTTTTAATCCGGCAACAGTTGCAGCGTAGCAGCATGGCGTCTCACTTGTAGTGTTGTGATGTGTGCGTGCAGCCGTGTGTTTGGGCTTTATAAGTCGCTTCTTTATTCTCTGTTGCGCGATGGTGTGGGTGTGGTCCATGTTGGCCGTACAGCTGGCAGTTATGCAACCGAGGGATGATCCTGTTCAAGTTTCCGGCGGTATGCGGTTTTCAGCGGTCACGCCTGTTGCAGGAGTGTCACTCGACGACGTTACGAGCTCGAAGCTGTGGTCAGATTCCTCGTTGGCGTTCCGTAATTCTCTTCGCACGGGCGCGGTATGTTGCAAAAGCCGCTTTCGCGATCTATCGTCGTGACGATAGATCGGGTTTTTCATTATTATAAGTAATGATCCAGCTGTAGGGCACATGTAACCGACAAACGGAAGTCTCAGGAGAGCACCTGAGATGATAGTAGAGCAGGCGGCGCAGGAACTGCAGGGCACCCGAGGGACAGTGGGGGGATCAAAGCTCGAAGCAGAACGGTACGTAGGTTGGGGCCGCCGAGGCAGGTGTGTGCCAGGGAGTGTTCGCACGGACAGCTCCCCTGGCACGCGCAGCCGTGCCTCGCAAGGTTGAGATACTTTAAAGGCACCTGCGCCCATGATCTTTCTTTTGCCTCGGCGCAGTGAGCACGATTAACGAGAATAGTGCGGAGGGCATCCGGTGCAGTCGTGAATGCATAATGAGAAATGTAGCTCGCGTCGCCTGGCGTCTGTAGTAATATCAGAGTTGGTTGTATGAGCTTTATGCATAATACGCTTTGTTACGGTACCTTAACGGAATGGGTCTAGAGGACGGTGTTGGTACATTTTTTCGTACCGCCCTAATTCTATACCCCCACTACAAACACACACATACCTCCTTTTTTATGTATACATACAATTCCTTGCCATGACGGATCATAGCCTCCTTTATTTTTGAAAAATAGAGGAGGCTATGGACCGATTGACCAGTTCAAGTTGTCAACTTGTCAGTAACTGTCGTAGGAATCACTGTAATAAACACAATTCCACGATTGGATTGTTTACTTTCATTTTTTGTTGTAACACTGAGGACTACATAGAACGTTATTTTGTATATGTGAGAGAAGTATGTGGATATCACGAGCTTAAGCCAATGTGCGATACACAGACAAAGCAGCTGCTACAACTTGAACTGCATTGAGGGCCACACAACACATACGTAATTAAAGGTGCAAAATATAGGGGGAAGCTTCAAAATACGCTCTGTAGCACTGCAAAGTATAACATGTATTGTATGTGTACAATAAATGTTCAAAAATACAATGCATCAATGTCCCGTTTGCCTTCAAGTTTATTATGAAGTTCAAGTTTACTGAGGTTAATTACGAGCATATGTACAACAGGAATCTACTAACACACCTGCAGTCAAGGCGGCTGTTTGAGGTGTGCTGGCTGCCTCAGTGTAAGAAAAAGAAATTGGGTAAATGTCGACACCAGTGCCACTGCTTCTTGCCTCTGACCTGCACGTGCCTCTGCGGCATCTTTGTGCACAAGTGTGCTGGCGTGTCGAGGCGTAGGAGTCATCCGAGAGAAAGAGTATTGTTTACATGGAGAAGTGGCTGTTCACATTGCCTGTCGCTTTCCATCAAATGTTTCCTTGGTGACTAGGGTGACACCCGCAGTGATGGTGGCTGTTCGAGGTGTGCTGGCTGCCTAAACGAAATAAAAAGAAATTAGATGAATGTCGATACCAGTGCTATTGCTTATTGCCTCTTACCTGCATTTGCCTCCACGGCCTCTTGGCTTGCGGAGTCTGTATGAGGGAGCTGCTGTGGCTAGGCGTAGGCATTGTCTAAGCAAAAAGAAAAGGCCATTTAAATGGGGAATTATTGAAATAAATGCAGTTGTTATGTCTGCTTCTTGCACTCTTCTTGCGTAAAGGTTTTCAAACATAGTGTCCAGAACACACCAGCACTTTGACTGCTTCTGCTTTTTACCTGCAGGTGTTGCTGCGAGATCCTTAGTATGGCTGCGTGCAGCATTGTAACACTTGTTGGAGGCATTTGAAGTGGTAGCCAAAAATATAAAGAATCATCCTTGTCTGCACGAATGCTTTCAATTTCTAAATGCAGTGGTAACTATCACTATTGCTGCAAGCCCCCCCCCCCCCCCTCCCCACATCTATGCGGCAAGTGCCACAGCTCGAAACTGAATTGTTCCTTTAGTGTTTCACAAGGCATCTGATATGTCCACATTAGATGTGATGCGTTTGTTTTTATTTATCCCTTGTGGAGAGAGCATCATTAAATGGCTGAAGTACTATAGTGCCAAACAGACGACACAAGAAGAAGACACACGGACGAGCGCTTATGTTCGTGTCTCTTCTTGTGTCGTCTGTATGGCGCTATAGTACTTCAGTAATATGCACCAACTAGCCCAACAAAAAGTTCTGCTGGAATATCATTAAATGGTTTTTTTTATTTTTGGGTGTCTTGTTTTTTGGTTTATTTCTGAATTTATCATGATGCTAAAGTGACTTATGTAATGGCAATCAGCTTTTGTTTTGCAGAAAAACAATGCATTTCCTGACCCATTGTTCGAAATCCCCTCACTCGCATAATTTTGCAAAGTATTCTACCTATATTGACTTGCTTGACCTCCACTAAAGAGTCTTGCATTTTCATATACGACTCTTTCCTTAAAGTCATTCGACACTTCTCATCATTTCTGTACCTTGGGCTTCTGATACTCTGCAGTCACCATTTTTGCTTGTTTCTAACTAGAAATATCTTCTTTAATTTAAAGCTTAAATTTTACTTTTGGAACACATGGAAGGGCTTGCCATTGCATATCTGCATAAAAGGTAAACATGTTTCATTAAACATTTGCAAAATCCAATCAAAGATTGATGAATGCAGCTTGCAGTGTGATATGACTGAATGAGCCATAAAAGTAACTCATCTCACTTGGTAAATGAAAGCACATATTAGTGTGATGCACAAGATACGTTACACTAACGTGGTGGGTTCTCTTGCTTATACAGCAAAATAATCGGTTCGCAAGAAAAAAATTATTTTTGCATAACCCTTGTATACACTGACTTAAGGAAAATCAGCTGGAGCTGTCCACATGATGTACTTATTTTACCTGCGAGTATGGTCAACAAAAATGTGTCCCAGCTGCTTAGTGGTATTCGGGATTACGTCAGTATTGCATTTGTGCCTGTTGTCGAAAATAACTGAATTTTGAAAATGCTCGCAGGGATCTGATGTACATATCTCGTTTATGGATACATGTAAAAGACTCAGCATCAAGTGCAAGCGAACGGTCCCACAGGCCCGGAGTCGACCATGCAAATAGATTCGCTGCACAAATTTGTGACCAGAAAAGATATTCCACATGAAATGGCATGCAAGGAAGCGTTGAAAATATTGTACAGTTAATAAAACGCCTAAGCTATTAATATGTGGGTTGATGCACTCGTTATGCAAAACGGAGGTGAGGCGTGCAGACAGGACACAAGAGTAGAGTATTTACAAGCAAACAACACGAGCGCCGCCCACTTCTCTACTCTTGTGTCCTGTCTGCACGCCTCACCTGTTTTGCATAATGAATCCTTACCAACTAGCTCAGCTTTCTGTCGTTCTAAGTCTCGATGCACTCGATTTCGTCCGCATTAGGCACTCGCCTCTTGATTACTTGGTGGCACAGAAACACTCGGCATCAGGCTGTTGATCTGCTGTGGCCTTTGTAGAAGCATGATTGTTCAAAGTGCAACAATTAAACAGATTCTTTGAGTTGCTTGTGGCTTCGCCAGTACAATTCCGGTGCGCTGGTCCGCCTGTCCAGCAATTTCCTACTAAAGGGAAACCTGCAAATAAAAACACCGCTCCGGATGCAGAAAAATGCTCTACTGTGACGCTTCTCAAACGATTGTGATGTACCACAAGAGCTGCCTACTCGCGTGATATTCTCAACAAGGAGATACATTCGTTTACTTACATGTGAAGGTATATGCCAGACCACTTCGGGGCTTCGGTGGCACATAAGGCACGAGTGTGCCATAGCGTCCGATGTCGACGCGCGATCGCATGTCAAACCTAAACGAAACTACTACGCATCCAAAAAACAGATTCGAAACCGAAATTCGCGTCATCTTTTATTGCATGAATGCGTACATCGTGATTTTCATAAGTCACGGACTTAGCGATCGCTTTCTGTAAACTTAATATTAACGTACCACCTTCATAAAGCCATCAAGTATGCGTTTTTAGATGACAAAGCATAAGGTGAACTGTACTTGTTCTCAGCTTTTTCAATAGTAATTGCGCTGGCCACATTGACCAGTAGCAACAGGGCGGCGCCCTAGAGGTTCCCACTTTTCCGGCCCAGCTTTTCCTCTAGAGTTGTTCTACTAACTCTATGCCGCCACGCCTCCATTTTCACCGCGACGTCTTGACACTGATCGCCGGTCGGAAACTCGGCGTTCCCCTTCCCCTCGTCGGCGTTCGATTTCGCCCCTCCGTCGTCGAGCTCCCCCTGAAGAGGGAAACTGACTGGTGCAGTTCCCGAGGCATCCCAGGCAGCACACCAGCATTGGTCCAATCATGGCCCAATGCTGGCAGAAATTGGTACCAATGTTGGACCAATGTTGGCATATTGGCAAAGTGCAACTATGGTGGCTAGAGACCATAGTGCAACCCAATCCAATGCTGGCCCAGCGTTAAAGCCAAGATTGGACCAATGTTATGCCAATGCAGCAGCCATTGTGCTGCCAGCGTAGGACCAGCGTTAAAGCCAAGATTGGACCAATGTTATGCCAATGCAGCAGCCATCGTAGGACCAGCGTTAAAGCCAAGATTGGGCCAATGTTATGCCAATGCAGCAGCCATCGTGCTGCCAGCGTAGGTCCAGTGTTGAGCCATATCGTTGCCATTATTCATGCCAGCTTTGAGCCAATGCCCTTTGCATGACGAATATTCTAGATATGCTGGCTTTAGAGCACGCACATATTCTTACAGCAAACATTTTGCTAGCGGCATTTTTTGTAGCAATTGTCCCCTTACTGTCTTCCTCAATAGTAGCTAGGAAAGCTCGACAAAAAGATGTCAAGAAGGAGAAGTCATATATGATTGCAAATAATAATAAAAGAATACTGAAATTGATGTTTATGACAGTTTATTTGCGAATAAATTTTCACAAACAGGCATTTTCCGTGGACCTAGATGGGTGACGCTCGGTTATCTTCAAACAGTTTATTTACAGGCACTGCCCTCAGGATAGGAATTGGGCAAGGTGCCGAGGACGGTGGGCTGGCCAGGGGTTTCAGGGCAGGGAGCTGACGTTGGTAGGCAGGTTTGTCAGTGCTTGGATGACAGCGGGCTTATCAGGCCCCCGAGGACCACGATAACGCGGTGGTTTCGTTGATATTGCCACCATATCCGATAGCGACTTCACCATTACTTGGAGGAAATGTTTGCACTGTAAAATGAAAAGAAACTTTGTCAGAGATGTTGGTATGACAGATATATCTGGGAGAGTTTTCATTTGAAAAATCGCCATACTGCAACAATATTATAAGTCTGAGCAGAGAGTTCGAAGGGGTGACTCAAGAAACTTTCTTGCAAGAGATTTGTCAAGTAACACTTCTTAATATTCCGACATATGTGGCATACCTTGTACAAGGTGTAACGTAATATTTAGAACAGACATAAAATGCGCAGGATCCGTCCGCTTTGTTTACAGCCCACACCTAGTCAGCGTAGCACTTTAAAATTAAAAATTGCAGCAAAACCTGCTGCAGCACAAAAAGCCTAGTTTCAGACTGTGTAGACACAATGCGGCCTTCGTGCGAAACTTTTAATGTGGATACCGAGAAGTTCCGTCAAGAAACACTAGTAAAAGAAGCATTTATTATAAGAAAAGAAAGAAATACTGTCAGCTGGAAATGATGCTTTACCTATACCACTGAGAAGAAGCGTGGTTCCTCGGTATCACTAGCAGGATCAGGCCGCACGCGTGGCTTGATAAAATCATAGTCCTGGAATTTGGGTGTAATTCACAGAGATTTACACGTGGTTCTACTCCAGGCACTATTCAAAGGCTGCAAATAAAAAGAGCTATTTAATTACAGGCACTCTACATTAGCCAGGCCTGTTTCAGTAATATATACACCGCGTGATATTGCTTGGGTGATATAGCTTGGGTGATATTGCTTCTGATAAAACTTATAGCATGCGCAAAACAAATGCACTCACCATTGTATGATCCATGCTTCTTTGTATCCGAGTTCATCCCACATCGAAGACGGTGCCCACGAGCGCCGACTTTTTTTCTAATTGTTGTTTCGCCTATATTAATTCTAACACTCACAAAAATTCGTGGCCACATTGCTGCGTATTTCAAGATGTAGGCTTCTCAGTAGGAATGACGACCGCAAGCGAGCATTTTTCACGAGTGGAGTGCGCTGGCAAGAACGGACGGCAAGCACTCAGGCGGTGTTGCACCCAGTCGGCGTGCTAGCGACGCATAGAAGGAAAGAGTGAAAGGAAAGGGTGAACTAAGAATACGGCGTAAACGCCACTTTCCCCCGCTGGACCTAGCCCGATCAGGTTTTGGGGTGGCAGCGATGGAGGGCGACAAGGACAATAGTGACCCCGCCACTTTCCCCCATGCTTCCGAGAGCACCCAATTCGACACAGCAGCTTATGGCTGTCTGAACGCTTGACTGATAGCATTGATGAATGTCATGATTCCACGCACCCAGGTGAGCCTCACCTGGGTGCGTGGGGGAGAGGCAAGGGGGGGCTGAAGGACGGAAAGCTAGGCCGAAAAAAAATCCGGAATGCGCCGTGCCTACTAAAGGCAAAGACAAGAGGTTGTTGACACGCAAATGCCAAAACGTGCAATTAATTTTTTTTCTGTCAGGGGCATTCATACAAGGAGCTTACTACACATGCACGAACAAACAAATTTATTAGAATAGGAGCATGATGTCGCCGCAACATGCCATGCATGCTAAACAAACAAACAATAGTTTCACTAATGCATATGCGCTCCATCTCGATGCAATATAAAACGGTTCCATCAGCTCTGAGGCACTGTAATTCTCGATTCTCCTCAGAATCCTGACCCACTAAAGCCGCGGAGCGTACATGCAAAAAATACAATGCGCAGGCAATTTCGCAATACCGTTGCTTCTTATGGAAAGCTCAAGTTCTTATTCACGATCAATAAAGCAGCGGCTAAATTTATGCGACTTCCCCTGCTTGCTACGTGGTACACTGGCTTTTCTCTTTAGGGGACACATTTCGGTAAAGGAGAAGTGCAATAATGGCGGTGTATCATTCATGGAGTTGACATGGGAGAACATATTTTTGGTTCCTGCGCAGTGTGCCTGTGATCAGTGCGTTAGTTTTCAAAACACGTTGTTCAATCTCAGCAAGTCGTAGAGCACTAAAAGCCGACAAGGCGAAAATTAGCTTATTACGGGCCAATGTCCTCCAAAGAAAGCCAACTAGTAACCCATATTGGCAAATCCATACGAAAGTCGGTCCAATAATTCCCGCCTTGTTGAACGACAGTGCCAATATTGTTTACTGACTGTGTAAAGTGGGCCAACATTGGATCTCTATCAGAATGGCACAGCCAATATTGTTTACTTACTGTGTGAAGTGGGCCAACTTTGGATCTCTATCAGAATGGCACAGCCAATATTGTTTACTGACTGTGTAATGTGGACCAACGTTGGATCTCTATCAGAATGGCAGAGCCAATATTGGCGCCACGCTATTAACCTTAGGCCAACATTGGGCCAGGAACCAGAATGGCACTGCCAATGTTGGAACCACGCTGTTAGTCTTAGGCCGTCATTGGGCCAAGAAGTGCCAATATGTTTCCAACGTTGGCCCAGCGTGACGTGCCACCTGGGATGAACTGCAAATACATCAATGTTTTTAAGACCTCCTTCTTCGCCGCAAAATGCTATTACCGTTTTTGTAGAAGGAGTACCCACAGTGGCACTAGTCGATACCGGAGTAGTCGTTTCCGTCATTCACGAGAACCTTTGTCGCAAATTACGAAAAGTGACTACAGCTCGCTCTGGCCTGGTGCTCGCCACTTCCAGCGCGCAGCGAATTCACCCTTCAGCTGTATGCACGGCCCGTGTCGTCATCAACGACGTTCTCTACATAATCGAGTGTTTCCTGCTACCATCGTGCTCTCACGACCTCATCCTTGGTTGGGATTTCCTGTCACGTCATCATGCTGTCATTGACTGTTCGCATGCAGAAGTGCCACTTTTAGCACTAGGTGAATCACTGCTGACCAGCTCTCATCACTTTGCCGACAAACTCTCTGTTGATACCGACACAACCATAACCCCTGAGTCATCGATAGCTGTTGTCCTGTCGTCTGATGCCGCGTCTGACGCCACTGTAGTGTTCATGCTGTCCGATTTGTTTGCTCAGCGCAAAGACATTGTTCTTCCGTTTGCCGTGCTTACTATAACCTCTGCGTCAACTGTGATTCTGGTCACCAACTACTACCAGTACCCGATCAGCCTACTGCGTGGAGAGACCTTAGGATACCTCCAGGCGGTCGACTACGTTGACGATCTCGATGTTCCTACCGACTCCCTCCGCCACGTTGACGCCACCGCTTCGGTCTCAGACTCATCACCTGCAGTGTGTTTTGACAACGCCATCAACCCTACCCTTTCCCCGTCTCATCGCCGCAATTAAAGTTCTCGCTGTCCTTCACAAGTTTCTCTCTTCTATCTACTGTCATCAGACGTCATTGGGCCGTGCCACCGGTGTTTCTCACACCATCGACACCGGTTCCCACTCCCCCTTGCGACAGCGCCCGTATCGTGTCTCCGTTGAAGAGCGCCGAATCATCACAGAGCAAGGGGACGATATGCTCAAACGTAGAGCCATCCATGCCTCTCAGAGTCCTTAGTTTTCACCTGTCGTATTGGTAACAAAAAAGATGGCTCCATTCGCTTTTGTGTCGACTACAGATGCCTAAACAAGATAACGAGAAAAGACGTTTATCCACTGCCTCGGATCGATAACGCTCTCGACTGTCTTCAAGGGTCAGAATATTTCAGTTCCTTTGATCTGCGCTCAGGGTACTGGCAAGTTGTAATGGCCGAACCTGACCGTCCGAAAACCGCATTCGTTACACCCGATGGTTTCTACGAGTTTAACGTCATGCCTTTCGGCCCGTGGAACGCGCCTGCTATTTTTGAGCGTATGATCGACACCATCCTTCTCGGCCACAAGTGGAAGACCTGTTTATGTTACCTCGACGACATCATCGTTTTCTCAACCGATATTCCGACACATCTCGCTCGCCTGCATGAGATTCTGATCTGTCTCGCATCTGCCGGCCTACAGCTTAACCTCAAAAAGTGCCGTTTTGCTGCGAGCAAGCTAACCATCTTGGGTCGCGCTATCTCAAAAGACAGCGTCCTCCCGGACCCAGACAAACTCCGCGCCGTTGCAGGCTTCCCAACGCCCACGTTTATCAAAACCCTAAGAAGTTTTATGGGCTTATGTTCCTATTTTCGTCGCTTCGTACGAAATTTCGCATCCATCATGGCACCCTTTACAATTTTACTTTCCGCCAGTAACGGCATAGCAGCGTGGTCACCTGAATGTGATGCAGCATTTCAGCATTTGCGCCACTTGTTGACCTCACCACCGTTTCTTCGTCACTACGATCCTGATGCTCCCACGGAACTTCATACTGACGCCAGCGGAGTTGGCGTTGGCGCGGTCTTAGCGCAATGGAAAGCTGGCTATGATGAATACGTCGTCGCTTATGCGAGCCGTACTCTAAAGAAAGCAGAATTAAATTACTCCATCACGGAAAAGGAGTGCCTAGCGATCATCTGGGCACTAAGCAAGTTTCGGCCATATATACCTTTACGGCCGTTCTTTCGCTGCAGTTACTGACCACCATGCCCTTTAATGGCTTCCTTCCTTGAAAGACCCGTCGGGACGCTTGCGACGTTGGGCGCTTCGCTTGCAAGAGTACGACATCCGCGTCATGTACCGCTCCGGTTGCAAGCACTCCAACGCTGATGCATTCTCTCGCTCCCCACTGACGCCTGATATGGCGTCTTTGTCACCTTCCTCGTCCAGACTGTCACCGTTGACCATCACTGACATGCTCACAGGGCCGCGCAAAGACCCAACACTTGTACTGTTACTTGACTACCTTGCCGCCGCATCTGATGTCCCTTCGACACGAGCACTGCGTCGCCAAGCAACCCACTTTTCCGTGCGGGACAGCATTCTGTATCGCCGCAACTACATGCCGGATGATCGGAAATGGCTCCTTGTTATACCTCGTCACATGCGCTCTGACATCTGCCCGTCTTTTCACGCTGATCCCCTAAGCACTCATGCCGGCGTCCTCAAAACTTACACTAGGTTGCGTCAGCGCTATTATTGTCGAGGAATGTAAAACTTTGTGCAAAAGTACATTCAGTCTTGAACTACATGCCAACAAGGCAAGACACCTACCCAGCGTTTAATACGACCGTTGCAGCCGCTACCGTGCCCGTCTCGTCCGTTCGACCGCGTCAGCATCGACCTCTACGGCGCGCTTCCATGTAGCGGATGTGGAAATCGGTGGATTATTGTCGGCGTAGACCACCTTACTCGCTACGCTGAGACTGCAGCTCTGCCAGCAGCGACCGCCCACGACGTTGGTTTCTTTATCCTTCGCAATTTCGTTCTTCGCCACGGTGCTCCTCCAGAACTACTGAGTGATAGGGGCCGTGTCTTCCTGTCGGAGGGCGTCCAAGCCCTCCTCGCTGAGTGCAGGATAATTCACCGCAAATCGACCGCGTACCATCCCCAAACCAACAGTCTGACCGAGCGGTTCAATCGCAAACTTGGCGACATATTGCGGAGTTACATTTCATGTGATCACTCCAACTGGGACACCGTACTCCCTTTTGTTACGTTCGCCTACAACACCGCGACGCAAGCGACCACCGGCGTTTTCCCCTTTTTCCTTGTTTATGGCCGTGAGCCTTCATGCCCATTGGACGCCACACTGCCGTACCAACCTGACGCTACAGAGTATACTTTGCTTTCCGAAGTCACCAAATATGCTGAAGATTACCGTCAGCTGGCACGTGCCCTGACTAGTGAGACACAAGAACGTCAAAAGACAAGACATCAGCGTGCTCATCAACCACACAACTTTGCTCCTGGTTCGCTTGTGTGGTTTTGGATACCAGCCCGCGTTCCTGGCCTTTCTTCTAAACTCCTGGCGCGTTATCACGGTCCGTACCGTATCACCGAGGCCACTTCACCGGTCAACTACATCGTCGAGCCGCTCACACTGTCACCAGACCTGCGTGGTCGTGAACGAGAGACAGTACATGTCAACCGCCTGAAACGACCCCCTCATCTTCTCCGCACCCAGAGTCGCCAGGGCTGCGCTTCGATCCCAGGGCATTTTAATGAAGCAGACGCGCGCCTGTATGTGTGCCGACTGAAAAGGAAGACGACTTTTAACGCGAGAGCGTTAAGGAGCTCGTGTCGCAGAAAACCCGTGTCGTCGGTGTCGGCGTCGTTGGCCGTGAGCGATAAATCCCAGAAGGCACTTCATAAACAAAAAACATCTTGCAAGATGGGCTGGTGGGAATCGAACCAGGGTCTCCGGAGCGTGAGACGGAGACGCTACCACTCAGCCACGAGTTCGTTCCTTCAAAGTGGGACCAAATCGCCTCTAGTGAATGCGGTGTTGCCTTAGAAACGTGCAGTAGAAAGTTACGCTGCGGTGTATATCGGTAATTATGACCATGTAACTTACAGAAGTCGCAGTTTCACGAGTAGCGAAGTACGTTTCCGCTAAATTTCTTCTGCGCTCTGCGCACACGCAGAGCCATCTTGCGGCATACACAGAAGACCCCCTCATCGCAATGTACGGCGCTGCCCCGAAGCGTGGCGCGCCACTCGCCCCATGATCGCGTCCGCCTTCATGGCGCGTCGGGGCCTGGCTATCTGTGCCGATCGCGACGTTTGGCTGTCGTAGCGAGTTTGAGTAGGCGGTGCGAACGGGGTGCGATAACGCTATCGCGTTCCACTCTTGAAGACGAAGCTTAAGCGTCCTCCAATTTTTTGTTGAACCGCTTATTTTGGAAGGTAATATTGTTTTTTTGTACGTGGTTTTGTTATACTTTTTCGTATTCGGACACAGTGCTCGATTGGAAAATGCGTTGGCACTGCGGTAAACATGAGTTTTTCCTTCATTTCGTGAATGTAGCTGCACGTGTTCGCAGTTCTGCGTTTCTTTTTTTTTCGTGCAGCGTGTGTCACGAAACTCAACGCTGTTTCAGAGTTAGCACCGGAACGGTAACGTCGTCGGTAACGACGAGGAAGTGCGTCGGTGCCGGAGGTGTTTGTCCAGTGTGCAGGCTGTGATAATGCCTGGGCATTGCTGCGTACCGCGGTGCCGCGGCAACTATGATGGTGGTGAGCGTGTGCGTGTCTTCACCTTCCCTTCGGACCAGGCAAGAAGAGCTCAATGGATTAGAGCTATCCACCATGCGGACTTCACTCCAGGAAAACGGTCGGTGGTAAGGAAACATTCCTTTAGCTGTCGTTGTTACGCCTCCCTCAGTTGCAATGAAAACGCTGCGGGCAGCATGTTGCGAGATAATTCATTAGTGCTGCCTCCTTTGGAGCGGCTAAATTTGTAAAGTCGTAGCGAAATAGTATTGCTGACATTCAGTTCACACGAAATTTATAGAAATTTCTCCTAATGTCATGTACCTGTCTCATTTTTATACTTCATGCTCTAGAGTTTTTACTGTCTTTGTTTTTTCCAACCCAGGTCTGCGAGCGCCACATTAAACAGTCCGACATGGTAAAAGAACGAGTTAGAGGGGGTTGGCTCGACGCGGCCTCGACAGTGGCGCCTTGCAAGATCGTCGTCTGCTGGCCCTGCCGTAGCAGACGACGGCTAACCAGCTACCTGGGGAAATCCGCGGAAACGTTCGTTCGAGCACCGCGGAGCAGTTTTTGAGGCGGGATTTTGCTTCGTCACTCGGTAATTGACCTTAGTAATGCCGTGCTGGGATTGCGCAAGAAACAGAGAAAAGGACCACTATTTAAGGCGTAAAGCACGCGCACGTTGAGAGATTGTGTTGCTGCAACATAACGTATGCACACGGTGTGCCGAAACACGCACGTAATTACCTCAGTTTCAGGTTTTGACTGCGTGAAAGTATGTTTACGTGGTTCCGCAGGCTTATATACGTACCCGCAGGACACTTTTGTTCGCCCGGCACGTGAGATCTGAACTGTCTGGGGTAATCAGCTCCTACCGACAGGGTCGCTTCTGCTCCGCGCCTTTTACCCATGTGTGCAGCTCATGCACGGGTCGTGGCAGCCATGAGCAGCGTTTTCACACGTAGACGGTATTGATAATTCGAACAACGTAAAAGCACATGAAATATTTATTTATTTATTTATTTATTTATTTATTTATTTATTTATTTATTTATTTATTTATTTATTACAGTGCAAGTGGTTGGAATTGGGTGGCAAAAACGAACTTGATGGGACAACTGGACAGAGGTTCCGAAAGTAATTATCCACCTCCTCCTCATTAGCACCAGTAACACATTCGTTGAAGCGTAATTTTATGTCTGTATACTATGCACGTCTGTAATCTTTTGCGTTGTAGGTTTTCGCAGGGAAGCAGTGTTGCTTTAACTGGAACACTCAAGGCACAAAAGACAGAGAAAAAAATTGATGCTTTAGTTTTGCGTTCCAAAACCACGATCTCATTATAAGGCACGCCGTAATTGGGGACTCCGGATTAATTTTGACCGGCTGGGGTTCTCTAACGTAACCCCAATGCACGTGACACAGCCGTCTTTGCATATCGCCCCCATCGAAATGCGGCCGACGCGGCCGCGATTTGTTGCTGCAGCCTCCCGGCATCAATCCGTCCGCGCGTACTTTTGTCGCACTGGGCCGGCAACGGCGGTCGGAGTGCGATGGAAAGAAAAAAAACATGCAAAAGTGCTTCCTCGTTACACAGATAGGCCAATGGAGGAGCGGAGGAGGCTGGGGCGACAGGAGGCATGGAGGAGGAGGAAACGCCGAGGAGAGCGAGGCGGAGGAAAGATCTAAAAATGGCGCTACTTTTGGAAAATTGGAGGGCTTTACGTTGTCTACAGTGGGTGCACACTGGTGGAGGCTCGTGTGCATACACCTTGAAGGGACAAATGCCGTTTTTTTCTAAAGTTATACCCGACTATAGAATACCGAAGCTGCCCCATACACAACCACAGCATTCACATGCTCTCTCACGCAGTTACGCCTCTAGCGGCCGACGCTGGCTCTTTATGAAACTGAGGCGGTGGTTTCGTGACCAGAAAAAAAAAGCATGTGACTCTGATCCTGCACTAGACGTAGAACTAGGCTGATGATGATGGTGTTACAGTATCCTCCACGTTGTGTCTATGAGTGATTTTTCCTCTGAAGTAGCTGAACAAGCTGGAGTGAAGCCAATAATTCATTTTGTGTTTTACAGCTATTGTGTACATGTGCATCAGTATCCAGTGAACAAAACTGAGTTTCGTTCCGTGCTCAGGTAACCATTACATTCAATGAGCTCCTGGCACAAACACAGCACAAGCACCATTACACTTAACCAATACACTTAAAGCATCATTTTTTACTGAAGAGATGCTAGAAATTTTTGTTTGGGGTGCCTGCGTTTATTCAAATTTAGCCACTATAAATATGTCTTCATTATTACGGCAAGTCTGATGGCAACCTGGCACTCACAGAAATGGAAATCTCTCGCCTTCAAGATCTCTGCAGCATCCAAGAAGCAGGGTATATTTGAAAAGCTGTAACTTTCTCAGACACAGATTGAGAAACAAACGTTATTTCCAATACCAGCTGCATTCTTACATACAATTAGAAGTTATGTGAAATGCCCCCCAAAAATTCTAATTTAATGGGACGGCCAACTGAATTTTATGGTCCCTATTTTTTTTTTTCAATGCAGTGCAATGTATGCTCTATAGCTCTGTGTATGTTGCACTCATGTCGCCTCATGTTGCACTTACGTGAAAAGGTGCGAGGGCATGAAGGGCACCGAAATGGTTTGCCACTTGTGTGGGTGAGAAGATGAATCTTCATGCTGGACTTATGGGAGAAGCTCCGAGGGCACAAAGGACAATCGAATGGCTTCTCGCCTGTGTAGATGCGTATGTGCATTGTCAGGGATCTCTTCTGTGAGAAGCTCTGAGGGCGAAAATGGCGCTTAAGTGGGCGTTCACCAGTATGGAGACTGACGTGTGTTTCCAGATGACAAAGCCTGTTGGACTCAGTCACAGAATTGACAGCAGTGGAGGCGTCCCTGTCGTAAGTTGTCACCCTTGGGCGTTGATGGAGAAATAGAAGGCTTCAATTCTGCACAAACAAAAGTTGAATTTATTCAGAAATTCCAAAGACACATAAAAACAAATGATGACCTTTCTTTTCCTTTCGCAAGGTCTTTAGTCATTTCAGGCATGACAGAACACAGCATGGCTGATGGTACCTTTAACACGATTAGAATTCTTAGTGTACCAGGAATATTCTAGGGCTCGTTACCTATGCTTGTCTTTTCCCACCAACTTGGATGACTGGGCAGTCCATCTTGTAATGCGGATGTTACTGCGCTCTAAGCACACGGACAACAGAAGTAGAAGTGGACAGGACGCGAGCAGGCTCACAACTGAATTTTATTAGATGAAAGATGACGTCATCATCATCATCACCAGCCTGGTTACGCCCACTGCAGGGCAAAGGCCTCTCCCATACTTCTCCAACAACCCCGGTCATCTACTAGTTGTGGCCATGCCGTCCCTGCAAACTTCTTAATCTCATCCGCCCACCTAACTTTCTGCTGCCCCCTGCTACGCTTCCCTTCCCTTGGAATCCATTCCGTAACCCTTAATGGCCATCGGTTATCTTCCCTCCTCATTCCATGTCCTGCCCATGCCCATTTCGTTTTCTTGATTTCAACTGAGATGTCATTGACTCGCGTTTGTTCCCTCACCCAATCTGCTCTTTTCTTATACCTTAACGTTACACCTATCATTCTTCTTTCCATAGCTCGTTGCGTCGTCCTCAGTTTGAGTAGAACCCTTTTCGTAAGCCTCCAGGTTTCTGCCCCGTAGGTGAGTACTGGAAAGACACAGCTATTATACACTTTTCTCTTGAGGGATAATCGGAACCTGCTGTTCATGATCTGAGAATGCCTGCCAAACGCACTTCAGCCCATTCTTATCCTTCTGATTATTTCCGTCTCATGATCCGGATCCGCCGTCACTACCTGCCCTAAGTAGATGTATTCCCTTACCACTTCCAGTGCCTCGCTACCTATTGTAAATTGATCTTCTCTTCCGAGACTGTTAAACATTACTTTAGTTTTCTGCAGATTAATTTTTAGACCCACCCTTCTGTTTTGCCTCTCCAGGTCAGTAAGCATGCATTGCAGTTGGTCCCCTGAGTTACTAAGCAAGGCAATATCATAAGCGAATCGCAAGTTACGAAGGTATTCTCCATTAACTTTTATCCCCAATTCTTCCCAATCCAGGTCTCTGAATACCTCCTGTAAACAGGCTGTGAATAGCATTGGAGAGATCGTATCTCCCTGCCTGACGCCTTTCTTTATTGGGATTTTGTTGCTTTCTTTGTGGAGGACTACGGTGGCTGTGGATCCGCTATAGCTATCTTTCAGTATTTTTGCATACAGCTCGTCTACACCCCGATTCCGCTATGCCTCGATGACTGCTGAGGTTTCGACGATACAACGATCAAAATGACGTCATCATGCTGATGGACCATCCAAAATTACTGCCGTCCCAATCTTGGGTCCAGAAGTTCCACTTGTGAGGTGCAAAGGAGCGCAGTAACCCCCGTATGGCAAGATGAATATCCACCAATTAGCTCAACTTGCCGCTCTACCGCACTGGGTAGCCCATGGTCTAATGTATTGTGCATCAGGCTGCTGTGCAGAGGGAACAGGGTTCGAAACCTACCAACAGAACAACTTCACTCAGTGGGTATGCGCAGGAGTGTATGACGAACACTTTTGCGGTTAACTTGGGTCCTTGGGTACGTGCCGCTCTTCAGTGAACCTCTTCGACATCAGCTTGGGTCATTGCATGGATGTGTTCTATTGGGCAGTATATGTGCCGCTCCTCATTTAACATCTTTGATGACAACTTGGGTCACTAGGTACATGCCACTGGGTATGTGCCAATCTGATATTCACTTCTATTTCAGCTGTAGTGATGCTAGCCAAACTGATTGTACAGTTCAGTCAGATAAGCAGACTGGAGTGATTTGTACTGACCTGTTACAAAGCTCGTAGTGCTCAGCGATTGAAACAAAGTACTCGGACTACATGCAGAGCTGCCAGCACTTGTTAAAGACACCAGTGAGCGCTGACTGATTGCTGGAGGGCCATATAGAAGTCACAATGTGTCTCATTTTATCACATACCTCGATGCATAACTAGGTCTCCCCGAGTACCAACCGGTGGTGCAAAAAGCACCACCAGCCATGCGCTCCGTGTGCAGCCGCTAACAAATTTTTCATACTCTAAACATTTGGACTGGTTGAGTATTCCATACTTCATAAATGCACCGTCAGGGTTCCCATATGGCTAGTGCATTTTTGCGACAAATTTTTCGGGCTAATTTAGGTGCCAAAGTTAGATTTTACGAACAAACTCGCTCGTTCCGAGCCACGCTACCCGATCTTCGAGGCTGCAATGTTGAATATTCGGCTGCCTTGGTCAGGTTGGCTTCCTGTGGCCTGCTCCTGATGATGCTAACAATGTTTTTATTGCCATGCTTAAATCGGTATATGAACGAAGCTTTCCTCTTGCAAAGCTTAAAAACCATGGATAACCACAGGATACCTTAGAATGATAAAAAAGAAAACAGACCTTTACAACCGCTTTATCCAAACCAGGGGCGGAATCATAACGGTTCAAAAAACGAACCGTTCACTTCGCCACATACGTCACTAAATCTGCCACTCCCAAGCCGGAGGTGGAATAAGGGGAAGACGCGACCAATGGATGAGAGGGTGCTACGTCTGAAGTGTGCGTCAGCGTATGATGCGCTAATCGAGCTGCAGAACGTTTCTGCTTGCTAATCAAATATAAAATGTAAATTAAATACTATAAGGCAAGTTCTAAAGTATAAATCTGTGGTGTGTGGCGTTTACGCAATACAGAAGTAATTTATTAATGTGTTTATTTTTCATTCTCAGCCGACAGGCGGTATCGCAAGCGTAAATGGGTTGGCAGAGCGCAGCGCTATGTCGTCCGCTACCAGGAGCTTGCACGATGCACGCAACGATAAAGGGTGACGCGCGTTTTCTTCGTGCTAAACGGTTCTGTGAGACGTGCTGAAGTGGTTTAAGGCGTCATGGCGGGAGTTTCTGCTGGCGTTGAGGTGAATGGTTTCTGAAGTGAAGGCGCTAAAATGACGGAGGACAAAGAAGAAACACACACACACACAGGGCGCCACTTCCAACAATGTTTATTCAGGAAAAAACGCCACCGATTTATACTAGGAGCGCAATCACAGTTTCTCAGGGCGCATTCGCGTTCAAGTAAAGCAGTTCTTTGCGTGACAGTGATATGGATGCAACACTTACGCAGTTATCAGCTGCTTCAATGATTCTTTTGGCCTCAATTATTAATCTAACCCATTTGTCACGGCTTCTGGCAACCACAGCGCAGGCGTGGAAGTCTGGCTTACATCTGCAATTTCTACAATGAATTGCCAAGTGGCCCTCCCTCCCATTGTTCACTTTGTTATTGTGTTGCCTCAGCCTGTCATTCAGGCACTGCTCTGTTTGGCCCACGTACTTTTTACCACAATCTAAAGGAATCTCATAAACAACTCCTGCCTGACAATCTACGTATTTGTTTTCGTGCTTTGTAGCACAGGCCGGTGCCTTGCGGGAATAAGGGTTGGTCATTCGACATAGCTTAGAGAGCTTGCACGGGGCAGAAAACACGACATTTACGTTAGCTCGCTTTGCAATCTTTTTCAGTTTATGTGACATGCGGTGTATGTAGGGCATGACGGCAATTTTTTCTTTTTCGCGGGGTGACTCCTGGACCGGTTGGCGGATTCGCGAATTCTTCAGGATTGTTTCCGCTACGGACACTAAAACAGGTTGCGGGTAACCTGCCTCTTCCAGGCGGTCAATCTGCTTAAGAAAACTCGCCTCAGCTCGATGTGCACAGGACTTCTTAAAAACATTCAGCAGGCACATGTTGGCAATGCTGCGTTTAACTAGCTTAGAATGAGAGGAACTAAAAGGCAGCAGAGGTTTAGTAGCACGAGGTTCATACTGCCAACTGACGTGCTTACTTGCTAAAAACAATCTAAGATCTAAAAACCTGATGGAGGAATCTACCGAAAGTTCGTGGGTCACTTCAATGGGGGATAAAGTCTGCCTGAAGGTTGTCAATGTTTGACTAACGACCAAGTCGGCGTCACTGCAATTTTTATCTACCAAAATTAGGAAGTCGTCAACAAATCTAAAAACTTTGACTACGCTACTACCCTCGAGACTGCTAGAAATGGTTCTGCCAGCACGAGCTAAAAATAAGTCACTCAGGATCGGAGCTAAACACGACCCTATGCAGACGCCGCTCTTTTGCAGGTACAAACGACTGTCCCATTCAATATAGGTGGAAGCCAGGTAATGTTCTAGCATAGCCAAGAATTTGTCTTCCGGAATACCAGTTTTGTTCTGAAAAGCCAGGGAGCCGAAACTGCCAATGCCTTCCTGGACGCACTGAAGCAATTCGGCTTTTGGCATGCTTTAATATAGATCTTTCAGATCTACAGAAAAGGCCTCTAATTCTGCTTTTGTCTGTCTTGACAAGTACTCGACTACTTGTGCAGAGTCCTTTACCAGGTAAGGATCGTCTACTGTTAGAAGCTTCAGCCTTTCCAACAGAAACGCAGCTAAACATTTCTGCCACGTATTGCGCTCCGGCACAATTACCCTTAGAGGGCAGTTATCTATATGGGTCTTGGCGCTGAAGAAGACCTCAAGAGTGCTCACTTTGCTATTCGTAATGTCCCTAGCTAATTTTGACAGGTTCATTTTTTCGCACTGCCTCTTCGCTTGACATTTCAACTTTTTGAGCGATACGCTGTGGTGACAATGAAAAACAGAATTTAAGGCTTCCAACGCCTTCACCTTGTAAGTCTCTCGTGTAAAGAGGGCAAAGCCGCCTTCTTTGTCCGATGAGAGTACGCAGTAGGCGTTCGTCTTCAAATAAGACGCCAGACGTATAATTGCGGGACGACCGGGGTCACACTGGTCCCGTAGAAGAACGTCCACGCCACTTGAAACGCACCGATCCATTTCACTCACGGGAGCCAAACTGGACACTTTTCGCACCAGGGAAAGCTTTTCCGGAGCGCTGGTCCGGGGCTTCACGGCAAACTTCGGCCCTAAAGCCAGACACTTTTTGACGTCTTCCGGTAGCGTGACGTGTCCCTCGGTGAAAATTGAGTTCCCAGGGCCTTGTTATTTCTTTTTAGGACGAGGCTGGCCACGTAGGTGGGACAGGGTACTCTGCCAGAGGAATTCGGTCATCTGGTTGGAGAGACGATTAAAATCCCAGAGGGCCCGCTTCGCTCTATCTTCTCTCATCAAGCTGTGCAGTTGGGCTTCTAGGTGAACTCGGTAGAGGCGAGCCTGTCTTGACCATTCGGACTTGAAAATTTTGCAAATGCGGTTTCCATGACCGACTGAGGGGTTGAATCCTCCGAAAAGAAGCCTCACATCTTCAGGTAGGAGCTTACGCCGAATGCAGTAGGAGAGCGCGCGTGCTTTGCAAGTCGCGACGGCGATCAAAGAAACTGTGGCGCTTGGGTCAGAAGAAACACATAGTGAAGAGCTCGATGCACAAGAAATATACGACGTTAGGATGGATAGTTGGGCGCGTTGGTTAAGCATGATTTCTGAAGTGAAGGCGCTAAAATGACGGAGGACAAAGAAGAAACACACACACACACAGGGCGCCACTTCCAACAATGTTTATCCAGGAAAAAACGCCACAGTTTTTCAGGGCGCATTCGCGTTCAAGTAAAGCAGTTCTTTGCGTGATAGTGATATGGATGCAACACTTACGCAGTTATCAGCTGCTTCAATGATTCTTTTGGCCTCAATTATTAATCTAACCCATTTGTCACGGCTTCTGGCAACCACAGCGCAGGCGTGGAAGTCTGGCTTACATCTGCAATTTCTACAATGAATTGCCAGGTGGCCCTCCCTCCCATTGTTCACTTTGTTATTGTGTTGCCTCAGCCTGTCATTCAGGCACTGCTCTGTTTGGCCCACGTACTTTTTACCACAATCTAAAGGAATCTCATAAACAACTCCTGCCTGACAATCTACGTATTTGTTTTCGTGCTTTGTAGCACAGGCCGGTGCCTTGCGGGAATAAGGGTTGGTCATTCGACATAGCTTAGAGAGCTTGCACGGGGCAGAAAACACGACATTTACGTTAGCTCGCTTTGCAATCTTTTTCAATTTATGTGACATGCGGTGTATGTAGGGCATGACGGCAACTTTTTCTTTTTCGCGGGGGGACTGCGGAGAAGCCGGCCATGTGTGCCGCATATATGCCGATACCGGGACTTCGTACTCGGAGGGTTTTGTCTGATGTGGGCTGGAAAGCAGCGTTGTCGCAATCTACAAAGACCAAAAAACTGCCGACAAAATGGCATACCTTGACGACAATTTGTTTATCTAGCATGCTCAATAGCAGCCGGTCATGATGAGCAAGGTAGATGTCACTTAAGACAAGGGCCAGGCATGAGCCAATGCACACACCACTGTTTTGAATGTAGGTCCGGTCATTAAAAGATACAAAAGTCGATTTTAGGTAAAATGATAAGAGTTCAGTGAGGCTGCTGTTATGAACACCGGTGCGATTCTGGAAAGCTATTGCACCAAAGGAATCAATGGCGTGCTCAACACACTGCAACAACTTGTCGTGCGATAAATAATAATATAAATATTTTACGTCTACTGAAAAAGCTTGTAAACGCTTGTTATTCTCTTTGAAGAAGTTTGTCAAAGCGTCCGAGTTTCTTATTAAAATAGGGTCGTCCACAGTAAGCAAGTTCAGTTTCTTTTGTAAAAACAGTGCCACGGTTTTCTGCCACGTCTCTCTTTCTATTACAACCAACAACCCGCAAGGGGCAGTCAATTTTATTTGTCTTGGCCGTGGAAAGCCATATAGCAAGGGCTGGCAGCACATGCCTTAGCGCGCCATCTTTGTGCCTACCTGCACGGGAAGCAAGATTTCTTGATCGCTATAACCTTGAATGACAAAATTACACGTTCTGTGACCCATGATGGTGTAGCCTTCTATCGATGTGACGTATTGTGAGGTATTGTGATGACTTGTCCTGATGAGTTCTAGTAGGTATATATTTCGTGCAACTCGCTAATAAACGAGTTGGAAGCCAGCACTCCATCCCTTTATCTGGCGGGCTCGGCTTGTTTCTTCCTTTGCATGTTGCGCTGTACCAGTTCTAGAAAGAGCTTGACGTAATAGTTCTGTGGAAACATGCAAGGTTGGGTGGATGTCTCATTTTCCCTTAATTATTTACTTCTCTCCACCTTGCGGGTTTCCATGGAACTATTACGGGATATCTAAGAATGTCAGCGCATGTCCACCACCCCTTATAGTTTTGCCTAAAAAATATATTTTGCTGATCGAGTCCCCAGGACTACGAAACAAATCTTGGTTTGAGGGAACAAACATTTTGCCTTCACCAAAAAAATTCAAATGTCTCCACTAAGTCTCCACTCCACTTTTTGCAAACTGCGTGAAAATGAGATTCCAATGAGATTCCAGGAAAAAACTATTGCAGCTATGGGTCTCAAAAATTTTCTTGACATAAAGTCAAACGCACTTATAACCAGGGTGTCGAAGCGAACCCAAACTGAACCCACATTTTCCCGGCATTTCGGAACTGAACCCGAACTGGAATGAATCGACGAAGCATTGTTGATAAAAATGGGAGACACTGTCGAGATATAAAGCAGCAGCATCGTCCGTCCATGCTCTACACATCCTGATAGAACCATCACAAGTCGTAATAAACAAGTTTATTTTCATCATGTTATCAGCCTCTTATGGTCACCATATATCACAAGAAATCTGCGCACATATGAAAAAGCATACATGGCTTGAATGAACACACTGGCGTGCGCCGTAGAACCCTTTAAAACGATGGACAGAAACTGATTCATGGCCCGCGGAGATCGTGTAGCCTTTTAAACACTGTTGGATGGATCCGTCTCCCCCTTTTCTCGCGGGCGGCGGCGTCGCATTGCAGAGAACAGACTCGAATGTTCTGAAACTTATTTACGTGCCTGACCAATAGCGATGTGCGCCCCGGCGGGAGAGTGAGAACGCTTTGTACAGCGGGTGCTATGTGTATGTGCGCCACTGCTTTCGCTTGATGTGATGAACAGACGTGGCGCATCGTATAACAGAAGGACAATTAGCGCTGTCGACCAGCCCGTGCCAAAGTCCAAACTTTTAAGACTTTGAGGAAATGCTTCCACTTGACTCCTTGATTAAAGCCTCTGTCGGTATTCAACACTTTTCATAAAAAAGTGCCAAAGACAAAGACCTGCAGGGTAGCCATGGACCTGCAGGGAGTGCGCGCCTTTTGTAAGCACGGCCCCATCGTGGCCCTCCACACATCGGAGTGATACAGTGCGCGGAGTAAATCGTGTTGTTTAGGTTTGTCTCTCTCGTGTAGCCGTGCACTATTGTTGCAACGTCTCTCTGTGTATCTTAGCTTCTGTGAAGTGTTGTATTGCATGCGTTGCATTGTTTTGCAGAACATTCTGTGTGTGTTCTTTGGAGTTGAGTGAAATTCATCTGTATCATTTCTTTGCTTTACGTAGCTGTTTTTGTTTGTGAACCTTTGACTCCGATCCATTCTGTGGCTTGCGACCACCAAACGCTGGGCACCAAATTAGCACCTCTCTTTGTCACTTGGTAGCTCGATTTCGGCTGAGCTTGTCACGCTAAGTCGAGGGCATCTCTTGAGATACTGGAATCGCGACCTCCACACGCTCTAAGGGTGTCTGGGAGGGTCCTACTAGAGCACGAATGGTGACACTGTTGGAAACATTACTCCTCACCATTTACAATTGAAGGTGCACTTGCCATGTACTTTAGCTTTGTTTTCCCGGGCTCAATGTCGGGCAAGATAGCTGCCGGGCAATGTCGGGCAAGATAGGCGAATGTCGGGCAAGATAGCTAGTACTGAGTTTTAGCCATCGCTTTTCGCGCACTCTTCGTTTCAAGTAGTGCTTTCTTCAAATGTTATTTCCCATTAACGTCCATTCAGATCCTAGGGTCCTCGTAAGCATTTGCACTCTCCTTTTTGTAGTACACTATTGCGCTATGTCACAATTTTTGGGCGAGCTAGTAGACCTTGTTGCAGCCGTGACTTTAACCATAACGCCAAGAAAAGAAATGAAACTACAGACGTTATGAAAACACCAGCTCGAATATCTTTGTTTTTGTGAGGTAATGAAAGAAAAGCCACAACACACAGTTTTAACACTGCGCCTGGGGCCCCATAATCGGAACCCATTGCTCATGCCTCGAACCCATTTTAGACCCCGCAGAACAATTTTTTTTCGCTCACATAATATTTGGGATCTAAGGCACAAGTGTTTCTACAAAGGCACTCCTGCAGTGACCAACTATTCCTGTATTTTATTCTTGTGTGTGGCCGGCTGCGGTTTCCGAAGATGGCTTGCTTCAGTCATCATCCAGTCTGCAAGCATTTCCAGCTTGATGTCGAGAAAGGACAGTCTATATGTCATATTGGTGACTGTCAGACTAGGTAATCAGGACAGCATGCTGCCAACCTTGAATGTCACGTTCAGCAGCATCACAGTGCAGATTACCAAGCACTAGTACTGGAGAAGCCGTCATGTAGCAAATCCTTGCAAGGGTCTGGCAGTGAACAGGTCTCTGACTACGGAAGGGCAAGAAAATTACGCAGACACATTGCAGGTGAGCGCGGGTGTGAGCGTAAGCACAACCGCAGAAGCCGACATGAATGCTTGAGCCAGAATCTGAAGACGAAGGCGCGCGACACGTGCCACAGCCCGAGGATGAAGAGCGCGAAACGTCAGGTGAGAATTTAAGCTACTGGCCTTGCCTAAACGAGTTGGAAGGAAACTCCATGTTTTCGCATGATGGACCACTTCTTCAAGGGGGATGAGGTGCACCATTCACACACTGCAGCTTGCAGTGCACGATACGCTGAAATGTTCAGCAGCGAAGGACCTTGTTATCAAAGCACGCAACATAGTGAAAAAAATCAGGGCACCAGTGGTGATGTCCCTCCTTTGCAAGCCGAAATTAAAGAAGCACCGTTAAATCTTGATCCTTTCATGCATTTAGTCATGCCCTTAGGCTTTATTACATGTATAACTAAGTTTACGTCATTCATTACACCACATTTGCCATTTGTATGCATGGACAGTTTTTTTATGCACTATAGGCTTGTATACAGACAATTTGTTTTCGTTAATTTAATTTTTCTATGTGGTATGTTCGTGATTGCGTCTATTTCTTTTAGTTAGCTTGCTCCATTGTTATTAATCGAGGGTCCCGTTGTAGTCTTTGACTTGGGGACACTCATCTGTATATTGTCTTTTACCCATTCATTGTACTTAAAGAATAATAAACTGAAGCGGAAACTAAAACCAATCTTGGACTGTCTGACACGGTGGGTGTCAATAAATGCCATGCTTAAATCTGCTGGAACTCCCAGAATTCTGCGATGACTTTTTTAGCCATGAAGGTGAGCTCTCCCTTACAGAAGACTGGCAGGGCATCGAAAACGGGATGGCTACACTGGCTCCCGCTGAGAAAGCCGCTGTTGAACCGCAAATGGAGCAGCTCACAATGGGCGATTTTTACGGCACCTGGTTTAAATGTCGCCTAGTGATTTCTAAAATGAACAGCTCGATAGCCAGCAACATTGCGATTGCCATGAAAAGGCGCGAAAACTTGTTACTAGGCTGCAAGCTGTTCTGTGCAGCTATGTATCTAGATCCTCACTACCACATAACATTGACTAGTGAGGAAAGGTGCCGAGCAAAAGAGCATCTCGTGGCCACATGGAGGCGGCTTCGTGGGATCGTCAGAGGCGATCAAGTGCATTTAATAGTGGCAGCAGAATCTCCCTCTAGGGTCTTACGAGCCGAGGATGAACTTGAGGCATTCCTTATGGAAAGAGAAGAGGACTGCCTGCAACCACCTAGCAACAGTTCACTCAACGTCGAAGAATCACACAGCCTGCTCAATGCCTTCGAGAAGTTGCATAGAATAAGCAAGGATTCGAATGAGCTGGACTACTAAAGAAAAAAAGTTGTGGCGCCCAGACCTGTATTCACTTGCCACAATATCGCTTGCGGTGCCGGCCACAGAATTTATCATCGAGAGGGCATTTTCAGGGATTAAGTACATCTTGTCTAGTCATCGTATGAGGTTGAATCTGGCAACCTTTGATGACGTCCTCTTCCTTCGCTCTTTTTATTCTGCCGCATAAAAATATACAGCATTGACTGAGCCCATAATAAAATGTTTGGAAGCGGCAAAAGTGTCCCATTATGCTTACTGGTAGGCCAACACTGCACTCTAACCTAAGAGTGGTCGCGGAAGCAGATGCAATGGAAGATTGTTCTTAGAGCTTGAAAAAATCCACACGGAATAAAATTTAAACATTTACTAGGCGCGAGATAATTATGTCGTACATCCGATAAAATTCTGCAGGAAATGTTTACTGCAAGAAGTGTCCATTCAAATGTGCGACAAATGTGTAATGTTCCCAATCGAGTAGAAAAAATGCACACAACTCGTAAAGGTAAAACACTCAGTGAGCATGCGAATAAATTTTGCTAGAGCCCTTGTATTTGGCTAAATGGGGTAGTTTAGTCTCCCTAAAAGAGCTTTAAAATTGCTGAATATGGATAGAATGCAGCATGAGGGTCAATACCTAGTTGTGTCATTTGCTTTTATATCCCAGGTTTCCTAGCTGCTTTATTCCCAAGCATAGGTAAACCATTAGTGGCCCTTCGACACTGTAATTTCAAGTTTTTATTTACTATGATGTACCTTCCGTCTGAATATATTGTTACGAAGAGGAAGCCTGATACACAAACGTATGTCGAACTATATATATAGGAAAAAGAGGTAAACGCGCAGGCTGGTACAAACGTACAGCTACAGTGGCCAGTCTACCACTTTCTCTTCGTCTCCCTCTTGCGCGCACGGTCCTGTCAAAATGCACCGTAACAATATTTTCACCACTCGGCCCACAGCACCACCAAATAATATGCATAGTCTGTAGTTCCACAATCCATCAGGTTCGCTTCTTATTATTAACCTCAATTTAATATAAACTTGTCCTTATATACTATCAGTTTGCGTTAGATACTGCCAATCTCCCCCAATTTTCCTTTTCATTTAGAATAAGTTAGAAAGTAAATTTTTAGGCAAAATACCATGGCTTATTTTTCATGGTTTCTATGTGCATCATGTCTAATATTGTGTAAAGTTTTCAATGTGTTGTTAATTTGAATGCATCCTCGCCCCTTGTGAAGGCCTTCAGGGACATCATCAACAATAGATCCATATCTTCCACTCATTCTGGCTGAATAGGCCGTTGTGTACAAATAGCAGTGCGACACAGACACTCACAGTCCTCTGCGTCAAAGGCACTGCTTCTTGTGCAGTTGCACTGTGTCCTCTGTTTACTGCTGTGAGAAAGCATGATAACTAAAAAAAAAACTTAGCTACACTTTTAAATTAGATGTGACAGCACTTCCAAATCATGCAAGAGCGTAAGTTTGCGCATGTTGACATTCCATAACTTTTACGTTTTTAGCGCATGAAAAGGGACGAGAGACAGAAGTATGACGCGGACACAGTGCTAACTTCCAACAATTGTTGTTTATTCTACGAAGCTGTACACATGCATACAGAGAACAGACAGCAGCCCACGCATGCGCATATGTACTGGTTTTGAACAAGTAAAACAGCAACGAGACATGTGTAATGGAAAGTTAAGATGATATCGAAGATGAAAAAGATGATTATGCGTAGCCAAAAAAACATTTCTGTAACTGCCAGATTGAAATCCCATCTCCATCAAGCCACCCTCTGTGTCACGTTTAAAAAATCGAATTCTTTATTTTAAGATCGATTGAATGCGCGCTAACGCAAGCGTTCCCAAAACTAGCGATCTTCGCCGCTTCAATGATGTCACATGTTTGCGTTAGACTTCTTCCTATGACAGTGCACTGATTATAAATGGGACTGCACCCAGGCCGCTCATGTCCTCACAAGTGTTCGTCCAGTTTTCTGGCGCAAGTGGATCGCCTGAAACAGGACGTTTTTCCGCAGTATATCATCACAGCTGTGACCGAAGGTCTCCTTACGACCGCAAAACGCGGGCGACAGGATGAGCAGTTTACTTCACCAGAAATTGCGCGAGTGAAGCAGAAACGCACAATATCACACATCCTCGATATCTCACGCAGACTAAAGATTGGCAATAACGCAAATGTAAGCGCTATCTTTTCAGCGCCAATCAAGCTGTCCAACTTGTGCTAGGCCAGCTACTGTGGTTCTGAGAAGCCCAGTTACCGGATAAATCACAAGTAAGGATATGTTCTGTGTGAGAACAATATCGTGTATGAACTACCCCTGTCATATATAGCAAAACATACATCGGTCAAACGCGAAGGTGCGTAAATGATCGGCTGCGTGAACGCGCAAATAATGAGCGAACTGGAGGAGTGGGACATGTGGTTTTTTACTGCAGAAAGCATGGGTGCAGTCCCATTTACAGTCAGTGCACTGTGATAGGAAGAAGCCCAACGCAAACGTGAGAATATTGAAGTGGCGAAGATCGCTAGTTTCGGGAACGCTTGCGTTAGCGCGCCTTCAATCGATCTTTGAAAAAGAAGAATTCGATTTTTTAAACGTGACATAGATGCTGTCTTGATGGAGATAGTATTTTAATCTTGAAGTTACAAAAATCTTTTGGCTATGCATGATCGCCTTTTTCATCTTCGATATCATCTCAACTTTCCATTACACATGTCTCGTTGCTGTCTCATTTGTTTAAAAACCAGTATATATGCGCATGCGTCCGCTGCTGTCTCCTCCCTTTATATATATATATATATATATATATATGAGAAGAAAGGGGGTTAACCGAGGGACCCGATAATTATTAGTCATATAATGAGAAGCCAACAAACACTGACACCAAGTACAACATAGGGGAAATTGCATGTGCTTAATAAATGAAATCAAGTAATGATAAATTAATGGAAATTAAAGTGGATGAAAAAACAACTTGCCGCAGGTGGGAACCGAACCCACAACCTTCGCATGTCGCGTGCGATGCTCTACCAATTGAGCTACCGCGGCAGCGTTTCCTCATCCACTTTCTTGGGTATTTATGTGTACTAGTAGAACCCTGGGAGTGTTAGCCAGCGCCCCCACTCACAGACCTTGGCGGCGGACGTGGAACGTCTATTTTGCCGCAGGCGTCGCGAGAACGTGATCTTTTCGGGTGAAGGCAACTGGTCAATAAACCCACATATGCTACCTGAAGGCATCATTGTTGCCGGATTCGAGACCCTCGTTATGTAATAAACGAGAAGAAAGGGGGTTAACCGAGGGACCCGATAATTATTAGTCATATAATGAGAAGCCAACAAACACTGACACCAAGTACAACATAGGGGAAATTGCATGTGCTTAATAAATGAAATCAAGTAATGATAAATTAATGGAAATTAAAGTGGATGAAAAAACAACTTGCCGCAGGTGGGAACCGAACCCACAACCTTCGCATGTCGCGTGCGATGCTCTACCAATTGAGCTACCGCGGCAGCGTTTCCTCATCCACTTTCTTGGGTATTTATGTGTACTAGTAGAACCCTGGGAGTGTTAGCCAGCGCCCCCACTCACAGACCTTGGCGGCGGACGTGGAACGTCTATTTTGCCGCAGGCGTCACGAGAACGTGATCTTTTCGGGTGAAGGCAACTGGTCAATAAACCCACATATGCTACCTGAAGGCATCATTGTTGCCGGATTCGAGACCCTCGTTATGTAATAAACGAGAAGAAAGGGGGTTAACCGAGGGACCCGATAATTATTAGTCATATAATGAGAAGCCAACAAACACTGACACCAAGTACAACATAGGGGAAATTGCATGTGCTTAATAAATGAAATCAAGTAATGATAAATTAATGGAAATTAAAGTGGATGAAAAAACAACTTGCCGCAGGTGGGAACCGAACCCACAACCTTCGCATGTCGCGTGCGATGCTACGTCCGCCGCCAAGGTCTGTGAGTGGGGGCGCTGGCTAACACTCCCAGGGTTCTACTAGTACACATAAATACCCAAGAAAGTGGATGAGGAAACGCTGCCGCGGTAGCTCAATTGGTAGAGCATCGCACGCGACATGCGAAGGTTGTGGGTTCGGTTCCCACCTGCGGCAAGTTGTTTTTTCATCCACTTTAATTTCCATTAATTTATCATTACTTGATTTCATTTATTAAGCACATGCAATTTCCCCTATGTTGTACTTGGTGTCAGTGTTTGTTGGCTTCTCATTATATGACTAATAATTATCGGGTCCCTCGGTTAACCCCCTTTCTTCTCGTTTATTACATAACGAGGGTCTCGAATCCGGCAACAATGATGCCTTCAGGTAGCATATGTGGGTTTATTGACCAGTTGCCTTCACCCGAAAAGATCACGTTCTCGTGACGCCTGCGGCAAAATAGACGTTCCACGTCCGCCGCCAAGGTCTGTGAGTGGGGGCGCTGGCTAACACTCCCAGGGTTCTACTAGTACACATAAATACCCAAGAAAGTGGATGAGGAAACGCTGCCGCGGTAGCTCAATTGGTAGAGCATCGCACGCGACATGCGAAGGTTGTGGGTTCGGTTCCCACCTGCGGCAAGTTGTTTTTTCATCCACTTTAATTTCCATTAATTTATCATTACTTGATTTCATTTATTAAGCACATGCAATTTCCCCTATGTTGTACTTGGTGTCAGTGTTTGTTGGCTTCTCATTATATGACTATATATATATATATATATATATATATATATATATATATATATATATATATATATTGTTCAGATGCATTATAGTTCGATTGATTAGACGCTCAGGTAGCAGAGCACGTAGCGAGAGGACACGGAGCTTCAGCAAAATAACCCAGACACAAGGCTTCCAACCAAAACGTTGTCGTCGTCTTCTCGAAGCAGTGCCTGCTGCTCATACTTCTCCAGTACAATTGCCTCCCCGGAGAAGAGGAGCCGTCTCGGCGACCTACGGGCAAGATAGCACAGGTGGGTCAAAGTACGGCTTTTAGCCGCTGAACGTGCACAATTTCGCGCCCTCGGCGGCGCTTATCGGAAGGCGGCTCAATGGGTTCGACCAAGTAGTTCACAGGAGATGTTTGACTGACGACACGGTAGGGACTTTGGTACTTACAAACAAGCTTTGATGAAAGTCCAGGGCTGGTAGCGGGAACCCAAAGCCAGACTAGTGAGTCAGGGGCATAGGGTGCCGGTGAAGAGGGAATATCCTGAAGGTGCTTCTGTCGCTGCTGATCTTCCGAAGTAAATGTGCGGGCGAGCTTTCGGCACTCTTCCGCGTGTGCAGCAGCTTCGGACAGGGTAGTAGCCTCCGTTGTGTCAGGGCGATACGGAAGGATGGTGTCCATTGTACAGGAAGGCTCGCGTCCGTAAAGAAGAAAGAACGGGGAAAATCCTGTAGTGGTCTGTGTGGTGGTATTATAAGCGTACGTCACGAAGGGTAGAATTTAGTCCCAATTAGTTCGGTCAGATGCGACGTACATGGCTAACATATCGCCAAGAGTGCGGTTAAAGCGCTCATTCATGCCATTAGTTTATGGGTGGTATGCAGTAGTAGTTCGGTGAATTACGTTGCATTCCTTGAGCAGGGCTTCTATAACATCAGACAGAAAGACGCGGCCTCTGTCACTCAGCAACTCTCTGGGGGCTCCATGGCGACGTATGGTGTTACGCAGAAGGAACCCGGCAACATCCCGCGCAGATGCATTGGGCAGAGGCGAAGTTTCCGCGTAACGCGTGAGATGGTCTATCGCCACTATCACCCAGCGGTTGCCATCTGAAGTACCCGGAAGGGGCCCATAAATATCAACTCCGACCCGGTCAAAGGCCCGTCCTGGGCAAGGCAAGGGTTGCAGTGGAGCAGCTAAGGCATTAGGGGTATTCTTGCGGCGTTGGCATGCGAGGCAGGAGCGGACATATTGGCGGACGAATCGGTACATCCCGCGCCAATAATAACTAATTCGCAGGCACGCGTACGTTTTTAGTACTCCTGCATGTGCGCATTGCGGGTCATCGTGAAACGCTGCACATATGTCCGAACGTAGATGCAGAGGAAGCACGAGTAACCATTTGCGCCCGTCCGAGAGGTGGTTACGGTGGTATAGGAGCCCATCACGAACAGCAAAGTGGTGTGCTTGGCGACGCAACGCACGGCCAGTAGAAGGCGCTGATGGGTCTGACAGAAAAGCCAGCATGGCAACAATCCATGGATTCTTCGGCGGCTTCGAAAGCATATCCGTGGCGGTGAGGGAGGACGCGCATATTCGTAGTTTATGATAATTGGGCTGGCCTGACACTGGGGAGCGAGACAAGGCATCCGCGTCCGAATGTTTACGGCCTTAGCGGTACAGCACACGAATATCATACTCTTGGAGGCGAAGCGCCCATCGAGTGAGGCGACCTGAAGGATCTTTCAAGGACGACAGCCACCAGAGTGCATGGTGGTCTATGATGACGTCGAACGGGCGACCGCAGAGGTAAGGACGGAACTTATTTATGGCCCAAATGATAGCCACGCATTCTTTTTCTGTAACGGAATAGTTAGCTTCTGCGTTCGTGAGTGCGTGGCTTGCGTAGGCAACAACATATTCATCAAAGCCAGTCTTTCGTTGTGCAACAGCGCCAATGCCGACGCCACTGGCATCCGTGTGTATTTTTGTCGGTGCGCTTGGGTCAAAATGTCGAAGTATGGGGGGTGAGGTTAGAAGACATCGCAGCGTCGTGAATGCGGCATCGCAAGCTGGCGGCCAAGCCAAGAGGTCGTGGTTACCCGCGAGAAGCTGCGTCAAAGGCGCTATTATGGTGGCGAAGTTGCGGAGGAAACGACGAAAATAGGAGCATAATCCGATGAAGCTGCGGAGTTCTTTTGTAGTCTTTGGTCTTGGAAATTCGGCAGCGGCTTGGCGTTTGGTTGGATCTGGGAGCACACCATCATTCGAAACAACGTGGCCAAGCATGACTTGCTGCCGGGCGGCGAAGCGACACTTCTTCAAGCTGAGCTGGAGTCCAGCATCGGCAAGGCAAGTAAGCACGCGTTTGAGTCGGAACAGGTGAGAAGAAAAGTCCGGGGAAAAGATGACAATGTCATCGAGATAACAAAGGCATGTCTGCCATTTGAGGCCCCGGAGTATGTTATCCATCATTATTTCAAAAGTTGCAGGCGCATTACAGAGGCCAAAGGGTACCACGGTAAATTCACAAAAGCCGTCAGGCGTAACAAATGTCGTTTTCGGACGGTCTGCATCTGCCACCGGGACCTGTCAATAACCGGATCGTAAGTCTAAGGACGAAAAGAATTCAGCGCCTTGGAGGCAGTCCAGTGCGTCGTCGATACGGGGAAGAGGATAGACATCGTTCCGGTTCATCTTATTTAGACGTCGATAGTCCGCTCAAAAACGAATAGTCCCATCTTTCTTTTTGACCAAGAGTACCGGAGAAGTCCAGGGACTGTGTGATGCCTGTATCTCGCCGCGTCGAAACATGTCTCCTACGTGCTCATCCGAAACACGGAGCTCCGTCGCGGACACACGGTATGGACGTTGGCGTAGAGGCGCGTGGCTGCCGGTGTCGATGTGATGAACGACTGTGGAGGTCCGCCCCAAACGTTGTTTCTGGAGGTCGAGAGAAGATCGAAATCGGTTAAGGAGGTCGACGACCTGCGTGCGCTGACTCGGAGTGAGGTTGGGGTCAATAGACGGAGCAAACTTTCGGTCACATGCAGGCGGAGGCGCAGAAACAGGGAGAGTCATGGCGTCAACGTGAAGAGGAGTCGAGTCATGAGGCACATCGTAGACAGAGCTCGTGTCGAATTCATCAGCAAAACCGAGGCACTCGCCATGATGTAAGCTTGATGGACACGAAAACGGATTCGAAACGTAAATTGCACTGGAGCCCTGGCGAAAGGGAAGGAGGGCAAAGGGAAGCAAGAAGGGATGACGGCGTGCAGCAAGTAGAGATGGCGTGAAAAGAACTGTGGAATCGTAGAAAGCAGCACAGGAAACGGGTACAAGGGCGGAAGAGAAAGGAGGGATATCAGTGGCGGTGGCAACGAACACTCAAGCAGAAGGTGGAGGCAAATCTTCAGAAAGACTGCCGCAGAATGGAGTCAGCGCAAGTTCTGCACGGGCACAATCAATAATAGCGTTATGAGATGAGAGGAAGTCCCATCCTAGAATGATGGCGTGAGAGCAGCGGGGAAGAACAACAAATTCAATGTGGTATAGCCAATCCTCCATTCTAGCCAGTCTGTTAGCAGGTTGAGGACGATGCCGATGCCGGACAGTTTTCGACTTCTAGCACTGCTAATGCTCTCGCGTAAAAGCTGAAACGCCGTTGAACCTATAGGTACATGTAAAGCGTAGCAGACCAACCAATTTTTATTTTTTCAGTATTGAAGCAATACTTGCCTCATTGGGCGAAAGTGCTTGCTTGCGTGCGTGCGTGCGTGCGTGTGTGTGTGTGTGTGTTTGTGTGTGGCAACATGTGATGGTACCAAAAAAGATGGCGGACGCGCAGGCTCTCTGCTGGCCCACCACCGAGGCTGCCTGCCTGCCTGCCTGTCTGCCTGCCCGCCTACAGTAGATTCCGGCTAGGATGCCTGATTCGGAAAACAGCCCGTCACCGGCCCGCCAGAAGGGGGGGCGGAGTGCATTGGCAGCACTGGAGCGCTGCCCATTGGCCAAGAGTTTACATGCCTGCCTGCCAGAAGATTGCAGCGAAGATGCATTATTTGGAGACGAGGTGCAGCCCGTCACTGGTCGGCAAGGGGAGTGGAGCACAAGGCAGCACCGTGGTGGCTACGTAGAGCCATTGTTGTTTTCCTCAAGAAAAAAGTGGTCGGGCATGAAACCGTGGGTTTAGAAGCCAAGAATAATATTTAATTTTATTTTGTTACTGAACTAAAATAAATTATTAAACATAAACTTGCGGCCATAAAAGTAATGCTTTCACATTCACACATGTAACCAGCCTTAAGTGTCTCTGCAAACCTTTTATTTCACTTCAGTTAGTGTTGTAATCGTTGGCCTCCCATTGAAAACATATTGTAGTGGATTGTACAGTTAAGTCACATTTACAAAAAGAAACCAACATTACGAATTTGTTTTTATATCAGTGTGACAGAGACACGAAAATGCAGCACTAAAAAAGCAATACAAAAAAACACTCCTGTTCTTTTTTCTCCAAACCCGTTCGAACCAAAATAGAATGGCGCTCGGGAACTTTACTCGGAACCGATCCCGAAAGGCTTGAACCCGAAACCGAACTGAACCCCCCCCCCCCCCCCAAAACAAAAGAAACCTTATGTCCGTCGGACTTGCATGCTTTACGCGAAGCTTGCCAACATCCTTCTCCAAGGCATCCAGGTGCTGCCCGAAGTGGAGCAGAAAGTTCCTCGTGAAAACGAAACACTGGAGGCCGGGACTGAATCATCTGCCAGGCCTCCTGTGAGGACGACGTTGAGGTAGCCTGCCCTACCACGTCATCGCTACCGTCGTAGCTGTCGCTTTCTGATGCAAGCATGTTCGCAACGATCGTCTTATTGGTTAGACGCACTTATTTTCCAAATCTATAACCGTGCGCTTTCTTTTCGCCGGCATCATCGTGCATTGCCGATGATCAGCGGGTGGAGCAGCCATCTTCTGTTTCGTCAGCGAGTCAAACGAGGCTGAGAAACCACGTGGCTAGGAACAATTTCGACACAACCAACAAAGATGTACTCGAGCGGTTAAGCTGTTCACAGAACTGTGCTGAATGAGGAACCAGCAAGCAATCTGGGAGCAGCGCAGTTGGCGCAGTCCATTCGTGTTTCAGAGGGTTGTGCAACGTAGAGCTACCATCATCAGCCTGGTTACGCCCACTGCAGGACAAAGGCCTCTCCCATACTTCTCCAACTACCCCGGGCATGTACTAATTGTGGCCATGTGGTCCCTGCAAGCTTCTTAATCTCATCCGGCCACCTAACTTTCTGCCGCCCCCTGCTACGCTTCCCTTCTCTTGGAATCCAGTCCGTAACCCTTAATGACCATCGGTTATCTTCCCTCCTCATTACATGTACTGCCCATGCCCTTTTCTTTTTCTTGATTTCAACTAAGATATCATTAACTCGCGTTTATTCCCTCACCCAATCTGCTCTTTTCTTATCCCTTAACGTTACACCCATCATTCTTCTTTCCATAGCTCGTCGCGTCGCCTTCAATTTAAGTAGAAATTAAGTAGAGCTATGGGTGCAGTCAATTTGTGTTCGGAGGGGTGGAAGGGCGACTGGAGAGAGTCACGCGGAGAAGGCTGGAAAACGAGCGCGTGGCAGCTGTTGGAGTAGCAGGCCATCATTCAGTGGCTTCAATTCATGATTTTATTTTCAAGGATTTCACATTTCATTACCTTTCGGCATGAACACCCAGCAGCCAGACTTCATCGTTGTAACAAATACTGCAACATCGGAGCATTGTAGTAAGCGGGTTATTTCACCATCGAAAAGATACAAAAGTTGATGGCGCAGCAGCTTCTTATTGTTATAACTGATAGATTGTTAAAACCATTATCGTTATAAGCGGGCTCAACTGCACTATGAACCGGGTGCATCACCAAAATGTTTTTACCTAGCAGTGTTGATGCTGTTATTCTAAATTGGATGTTACCATCCCATTTTTGCCCAATTATTTAATATTTTGGTTAAGTCTGATGGCAAATGGGCACTCTCAGAAATGGGAATTCCTTGTTCTCAGGATCACTGCAATTAGTTGGTATATCACAATGAAGTTGCTACGTGCTGCGTTGCTAAGTTCGACAAAAAAATTTTCGCATGCAGCACAACGTCATAGAAGCAGTTTATATTTGAAAAGCTGTAATTTTCTCAGACACATAGATTGATAAATACATTTTCATTGCAGTACCAGCTGCGTCCTTACATATACGTAATTGAAAGTTATGTCGAATGCCGACTGAATTTTATGGTTCCTATTTTTTGTCAGTGCAGTGCAAAGAATACTGTACAACGCTGTGCAGTGGAAGGTCCGAGGGAATAAAGATCACTGAAATGGCTCCTCGCCAGTGTGGGTTTGAAGGTGAATCTTCATGCTGGTCTTACGCGAGAAGGTACGAGGGCAGGAATGACTCTGACATGGCTTCTCGCCTGTGTGGATACGCAGGTGCATTGTCAGGGATGGCTTTTGTGAGAAGCTCTGAGGGCACAAATGGCACTTAAATGGACGCTCGCCAGTATGGATCCTGACGTGTGCTTCCAGATGACACAGCCTGTCAGTCCCGTAGTCACAAAAGTGACAGCAGTGACAGCATCCCTGTCGTAAGTTGTCGCCCTTGGCCACTGATGGGGAAATAGAAAGCCTTGATGCTGCACAAATAAAACAAACGTTGAATTTATTCCGAAATTTCAAAGAACCTAAAAACCACAAATACAAAAGCTAACAATGAGCTCTCTCTTTTTTTTTTCTTTTGAGAGGTTATGAGGGAGGGATTTCAGGTATGACAGAACACAGCATAACTGATGGACCTTTTAAAGCGATTAGCATGCTTAGAGTACTTCGTTAACTTTCTGGGGGTGACTATCCATGTCTCTGTTTTCCCACCAACTTGGGTCACTGGGTAGTCCATGGTCTAAGTGTTGTGCATCAGGCTGCTGTTCAGAAGGAACACGGTTCGAGACCAACCATCGGAACAACTGCGCTCACTGGCTATGTCGCAACAGGTATGTGCCGCTGTTGAAGGAAACTCTTTGATGCCAGCATGACAACTGGCAACAATGTACATGTACAAGAGGGTATATCTGGAACTCGAATGAACCTCTTTGACAACAGTTTACGTCACTGTGTATGTGCCGTCCTTCACCCACAAGAAAAACCCTTTAAATCTTCTCCAGAGCTGGGGGGGGGGGGGACCGAACCTGCATCATATATATTCAAACTTCTTCGGACATATATTCACAGGCACCACCTATAGACTTCATGGCAGTGCTGCCAGATGGCACGGCATGTCAAGAGAAACATGAAAGAGGAGCCAGGCATCATAATGCACGATACATGACGCGTTTCAGTGGTGGTATACAGTGTGTCATTACATTGCTTATGTGGCAATCGCTTTAACATTGACATTCAGTGTGAGATATATTCTGCAAGAATTTTTTATTTGCCCAATTACTTTGTATTTGAACACTTAATGACCCCATTTCTTGAATCCACTGTCTTTCCCAATGGTACTAGAGCAAGCTCAGTTTCACAGCCCTACCAGAAAGCCTGTCCCGAGTGGCGGTAGATGACACTAGCAGCGCTGTAGGCGCAACTTGTTTGACAGAGAGGAGTCGTCTTCTACACAGTGAGCGAATGGTGCCGTTTCACTGCTGTGCTATTCCACTGAGCTATGGAAGCACAGTTACGTAATCAAATATTTATTCTTCAATTCAGATATGCTTTTGAAGGGTAGGTTTTAACAAGTGGGTGCTCTAATGTGCAATATGTGCGCCATGAATATTTCAGAATGGTCACTGCTTCCAAACGCCAATGCTGTTGAGAGTTAGCTATGTTTGCGATTTTCGTTTGCATAATGCACTGTTTCTATCTACATTAAATTATTGTCAGATAGTTTGGGCAACCACATCAAAGCAAATCATCACTAAATTTAAATTATGTGAATCAGGCGCAGTTCGTGCTGTAGAAAATATTTCCTCTAAATAATACACTTCCAAATCTTTTTTTCGAATAGAAAATAATGTCGGTTGAATTTATTTACTTATTTCGTCTGGTATGTATGTTCAGATCCGCATTGAAAAAAGGAAATGTTGGTCATATGAACTTGTTTAACCTGAACCGTCAAGCTGTTACATTTTAATACGAGACATACAGACCCTTGGATGGAACGTTCTTGTCGTACAAACTGCAGGTGGCAATCGATATCGAAACGCTTTGCTGCCCTATTAGACACCCGGGCTACTAATGGACTAAACCGGATATTACGTCCTCTCATTCCAGTTTGGTTCATTTCTTATAACAAAATACCTCTGGATGATTCCTGCTAGTTCGTTTTATATGTACAGGGTGTCCCAGGTAACTTGACCCAAACATCAAAAATAAGCAAATGTCATGTAGCTGGACAGAACCAAGGTAATATTGTTTGCCATCGCTTGGAGATACTCAGATTGTTTTTCATTCTGGCTATTTAGATACTTAGTCTTAATTAATTAATCAACTTCTCAAATATTGTAGTTAGATGAAAAGTGCCAATGAGCAAATTGAACAGCAACATCAAAACTCCCAATACAGCTTTCTGTTGCTTGATACGTGCTAGATAAGTGTTTTCCTGAGGGCGAAAGAAGCCAGCAAATACACGCAAAGTGCCTCAAGCAGCCAGCCGCACGGCAATTTCATGTGTATTTGTGAGGTTCTTTCACACTCTGAAAAACACTAAATTTCCGAAGAAATGAGTGGTGCTTCGTATCGTCAACTTGCATTTTTACTGCTTACCCCCTTGGAGCGATAATTCATCTAGCTCAAGTTCCAAATCGACCAGTGGCGACTCAAGCGACAAAGAAGCTCCAGAAGCTCGTGTAGCTTTCAACAGCATGTTTCGGCTGCCGGCCAAGAGACGGAAAGTTGCGTGTTCCACCGACGACATCGTTCGCCAGTACTCGGACGAAGAGATAACGACAGAAATTCGGAAATTCCCTTACTTCTGTTGATGAAGTGCAGTTCTAAAGGCACTTCTATCGGCCTATTTCCATTACATGCTCCGCGTGTAAAATGTTGGAACACATAATATCGAAACATCTGGTTGAATATATTGAAAATAACAACTTATTCTACAGTAAGCAGCATGGCTTTCGCCAACGTCTGTCAACGGTGACGCAGCTTTTTGAGGTGTCTCATGCTTTCGGGGTCGCAATTAACAACAACAAACAAATTGATGTTATAGCAATTGATTTTTCGAAGTCTTTTGACCGGGTGTGTCACATAAAACTTATTGAGAAATTGTATAAACTTGGAGTCAATACACAAATTGTGCAATGGATCCATGCGTACCTTACAAACAGAAAGCAATATGTTCAAATAGCAGGCGAAAGGTCATCCTCGTTAACTGTTTTATCCGATGTACCACAGGGTTCGGTTTTAGGATCGATTCTGTTTCTATTATATGTAAATGACATTGCTAATGAATTGCATCCTAACATTGAACTGCGTCTATTTGCGGATGATTGCCTTATTTACTGTCACGTTAAGAATGTCCAGGATCAAGGGTTGTTGAACGAAAGCTTGCAAAGAATTTATGACTGGTGTGTTACGTGGGACATGAAAATTAATTTCGATAAATCAGCTTACATGACTGTATCTAACAAGAAAACCCCGTTGCTTTTTTCTTATAGAATAAATAATAGCCCACTTCAACATGTTAGTAAGCTTAAGTATCTCGGGGTTACAATCGCGCACAATTTGAATTGGAACGCACACATCGAAAACATTTGTGGTTCTGCTCAACGCAAACTCGGTCTGTTAAGGCGAAAGTTGAAAGATGCTACACCCGAGGTAAAGCTCAAGGCGTACAAAACAGTTGTACGGCCTACACTGGAATACGCATGTATAGTCTGGGATCCGCACCAAGTGGGCTTGATAAATAAACTGGAACGAATTTAAAGACTATCCTATCCGCAAGGTTTATCTTTAATGCTTATCAAAGGACGCAGTCTGTAACTGCGTCATTATCTCGTGCCGGTTTGCCCGAACTGGCAACGCGAAGAAAAATAGCCAGGTTGAAATTCTTGTATCAAATGTATAACAATAAATTCAATTTGGATTCCAGGCTATACTTGCGTCCCCCCGGACGAATGTCCCCACGTACAGGTCACTCTCATGCTGTAATGCCCTATGTGCCGCGTGTTGATGCCTTCAAATTTTCCTTTCTTGTGAAAACCATAGTTGATTGGAACAAACTTGACGCAGATGTATTTCTTGAAACGCACACAACTGAATCATTTGAGCGTAAACTGTCATGTGTTTGCTGAATGCATTGTTTGTTTATTGCGGAACTGGTGTTACGTGTCTGTGGAAAATTTCTTTTCCCCACCCCTGTAACAGCCCGCAAGGGCTAACAGTATCGGAAATAAATAAATAATAAATAATAACCCGTCCGATTGACGTACCCCTGATGACCGGCCGATCTGCTTCCACTGATGTCGCATCGGCCACGTCGCTCGTCACTGCCGCAACCGATGGCCACCACCTCCTTGAACATACACCGCCGCTTATTCCCGCACCTTTGGACCTTCCGTTCCCTATACCACCCGCCATGAATCCACTGCCGCTGATGCTCCTGCTCCGAACCTTCGGTACAGCCGCTCGCCCTCACCTCGACGCCATCAGTCTCGTTCGCCCCAACCCCGTCGCTTCTCTTCGCCGCCTATCGCCTCCCGAATCCAGCCGGAAAACTAGGCAGTGCAACTTCTGGAGGTGAAGCTCCGTTGTCGACCCTGCCCTCAAATCCTCTGCTCACGTTACCCACGAACCGAAACCTCCTTGACGTTGACGTTGACGGCTATCCTGTCACGGCACTCATCGATACAGGAGCACATCTTTCTGTCATGAGTGCTGCCTTCCGACGACGACTGAACAAGCGATTCACCCCAGCCTCGGCACGCCTCCACGTTGCGGATGGCGGTACTGTGCCTATCATCGGCATGTGTACGGCACGCGTCAGCATCGCCGGCCGCCACACTCCTGTCCTCTTCACCGTAATTGCTCATTGTCCCCGCGACCTCATTCTCGGCCTCGATTTTCTCTCCGCCCAGTCTACTCTTATTGAATGCTCTTCCAGTACCCTTCGCCTTGAGTTGCCTATGCTCGCAGAACCTTCTGGCGCACCCTTCTGCCGCTTACGCTCCACCGGCTTTCTTCGCCTGCCGCCAAAGACCATAGCCTGCATTGAACTGTTGTCTTTCCCACCAGTTCCTGATGGCGAGTACCTCGTCACTCCTCTGCCCTACATCCCAATACAGTATGACGTCACCGTGCCTCACAGTATACTTACTATTACTGCGAACCACACTCGCTTGCCTGTCTGTAACTTTGGATTGGCAAAGCAAATTCTACCGCAAGGTAATTTGCCTTGCCACCGTTGATTGTCTCGGCGACCAATACGTGGCAGCGTTATCGACCGATGGTTCTCGCGAGCTTAGCAGGCCCCTCGCGCCAGCCTCGGGTGCCGATCCCAATATAAAGAAAATGGTTGCGATGGACCTGTCCTCGGCGCAGGCTGAAGAGCTTTGCCAAGTATATTATCGTCCTAGCGAGATATTTTCGACATTGACGATCGCCCTTTAGGCCAGACGCTCGCGGTCAAGCATCGGATTCTTACTGGCGATGCTACGCCTATTCACCGATGAACGTATCGAGTTTCTGCGTCGGAACGCCGAGTAATTCAAAACGAAGTCAACAAAATGCTCGATAAGAACATCATTGAACCTTCTTCGAGTCCCTGTAGTGTTGGTTAAGAAGAAGGACGGTACGCGGCACTTCTGTGCAGACTACCGTCGTCTGAACAACATTACTAAGACGGACGTCTACCCGCACCCACGTATAGACGACGCCCTTGACTGCCTGCACGGTTCCAGCTATTTCTCTATTGATCTTCGTTCGGGATACTGGCAGATTGCTGTTGACGAGATGGACAGAGAAAAAACCGCGTTCATCTCACCTGATGTCCTGTAACAACTTAAGGTAATGCCGTTTGGATTATGCAACGCCCCTGCCACCTTCGAGCGTATGATGGACTCCTTGCTCCAAGGTTTCAAATGGTCCACATGCCTCTGCTACCTCTACGACGTCATCGTCTTCTCGCCAACGTTCGACACTCACCTTGAACGTCTCACAACTATACTTGATGTATTTCGAAAGGCGAAGCTGCAACTTAACTCGTCCAAATGTCGTTTTGGCAACCGGCAAATTACTCTTCTGGGCCATCTCGTTGACGTTTCCGGAGTATACAGCCTGATCGCGACAAAACTCGCGCTGTCAGAGAGTTTCCGGTTCCGAAGACAGCCGCAGATGTTCGAAGTTTTGTAGGGCTATGCTCGTACTTTCGTCGTTTTGTTCCAGATTTTGCGACAATTAGTAGACCCCTAACTAACCTTTTGAAGAAAGGCGTACAATTGTCGTGGGGTACTGCAGAAGCCGCCGCCTTCTCTCGTCTCGTCGCTCTTCTAACCTCACCAACCATTCTCGGCCACTTCGACCCTGATGCCCCTACAGAATTGCGTACAGATGCCAGCAGTTATGGCATAGGTGCCGTCTTAAGCCAGCGTCAGCGTGGCCAGGATCGCGTTATTGCTTATGCAAGCCGCCTCCTAGCAGCATCGGAGCACAACTATTCCATTACGGAACGAGAATCCCTTGCTGTAGTCTGGGTGGTTGCGAAGTTCCGTCCTTAACTTTACGGTCGCCCTTTTTTCGTAGTCACTGACCATCATGCTTTTTGCTGGCTCTCATCGCTAAAAGATTCTACAGGCCGGCTTGGTCGATGGGCTTTGAGGCTACAAGAATTTTCATATTCCGTGGTGTACAAGTCTGGCCGCCTGCACCAAGACGCTGACAGCTTGTCGCGTTACCCTGTTGACGACTCTGACTCCTCTAATATCAACGGAGAGAGCACCTGTTGCTCCGCCACTGGCTGCCCGCGCGGTGAGGCAGTGGGCACGGATGCCCCATTTGGTGATCGCTGTGTCTGAAGGGGCAAGGTTCTGACTGGTGTTGTATAAGTCACGCGTCGCTTTTCTCGTCGCGACGACAGATTGGGTTTTTACAAGCACTGCTGCAGGAGGGCGCATGTAACCGGCAAACGGAGTCCTCAGGAGCGCACCTGTGGTTATAATAAAGCGGGCGGCACAGGATTTCCAGGGCATCCAAGGAGTATCGCGGGGATCAGAGCTGGAAGTAGGGCGGCCCGTGCGTTGAGGCCTCGGCGAGCATCAACCCATGGACCAGTCCTGGTTCTAGCTTTGGTGTCCTGGAGGCGCCTCCTATCATGCGACATAATGACACGTTGTTGCAATTAGTAAAAAACACGACTGAATTCATATAATTACGTGCAGCCGCCAACTTGTGACGCTAACTTCTGCCCTACCGCGCCCCGCAACTTCTGCAACACCAGTCAGAACTTTTCCTCTGAAGGTACGTCGGACAGACTTTGTCGCGCCTGCGGCGCTGGTGCTCAGTCAGTCATCGTCACCAGCGGCCTTTCAGCCACTTGCCACTCTGCTTTCTAGATTTTCAATATATGCGGCCCGGGCTTTACTACTGTCGCTACTGCTCCCACAGAAACATCTGTGATGTTATTTACAAGGTAAATCGCCGTAAGGCGTGAGAAAGCTACGATGCGCCACGACTGACTTAGCCCGCTGCTTCACCTACTTTACTGCGCCGGCAGCCAGCGTCCGAAGAAAACTCGACCCCATTCCGCAAAGCCGGCACGCCTAGGGACAAAAACCTACAACACGCGCTAAGAAACCTCCTCCGTAGTGCCTAGGCAGACTCATATATTCAAGAAGCAAAAGCCCCCAGATTTTTCTTCGCGCCCCCGATCTTACTCGCGCCTGCGCACAAAAGGCTGGCGATCCCTCATACGAAGGTCTCCTCTCCTCTTGGTGAATGGATGGATGTTATGAGCGTCCTCTTCAGAAGGGGGCGGTGAGTTTAGACACCACGCTCTTGCTGTTATACTGCCTGATGTCCTACTTAGGTTCAATAAGAGATAAATAAAAAATATGAACTCTCACGGCAAAATTTTCTGACCACCTATAGCGAACTTTGCTTTTGTATGTCTCCGTTTTCTGTCGTTTCCCTACTTCCACCAATCTTCCAATCGCCTCTTACTACCACCAGTGCGCGCCGATGGACGCGCCACTGGTGGCAGCCTTGCGCGGAACACACGGGAGAGGAGCCAGTCTAGGTGTTCTGTGAGCCAGCCGCGCGCCGTAGTTTGTTGTGTCGTTGATAGTGCTTCTCTGTCTTATTCACGTTTTCGGAGCGAAATAGGCAACACCCTTGTCGTGTGGGGTGGCCAAAGCTTCTAGGAATGTCGAAGAAGAATTGTTGCAGGGTGGGGGCGCTCAAATACCGGCGAAAACGTGCCAGCGATACGGTTCTAATCATTCCCCGCAAAGCCTCATCAGCGGTAGCAATGGTAGCAATGGATCGTCGCTTCGGCGGGAAATTTCTTGTACTCTTCCTTTCCTTTTTCGCGCCTGTGTTTTTCACCACTCGATCGTAGATAGACGCGTAAGCGATGAAGCTCGTCTGCAGAGCAGCATGATGCTTAAAGGCATTCCGCTAAACTTCGGAATGCCGTTTGCCGCTTATATTGTTTTCCGCTTCTTTACCTCGTTGCACTAGTTAGGCAGCACGACTGCATGAGCGCATTGTGTTGTACGTTAAAGCTACTCAAGTTTGCAAGAACTTAAATTGTTGGTTTTATGTGGCCCGGTAAATTCCTCGCACCAGCTGTCACGCACGTCATGTTTTTGCATCTATTTTATGCGTGGCTTCGCACATGTTTAACTGTTGCTAGTTGCTTCATGCATAACACTTGATTCTTTTGAGCGACGAGGTTTTTACCCTGCCTCGTTTGTAAAGGGTATAAACCACGCTGTGTCTTATCGGAATGATACCAAGCGAGTGCGTCTTTAACAGATTTATTCTTTTCGCCCGAGGGCATCTTAGATATTGTGGTTTTTTGGGGAAATGTGTTTAGAAAATAGGTAGTTGAGGGCGAGAATTGCTAACAGTTGCTGCATATGGTATTTTTGTTCATTTTTTCGCTGAAAAGTTCGCGTCATGATTGGGAAGTCATCGCACCTCGTTGCTGTCTGAGCAGACTCAACACGCCGAGTGATTTGTTTGTATCACAACGTAGTCCCTTCTTGCATGTGAATTTTGTAGTCAACTGAATTCTTCCTTGTTATGCTTACGCCGCAGGTGACTAAACCCGGCCTTTCCGCCAGCGCTCATCTACTTTGACTGGCGCTGCTCTGCCTTTAAATATATCATGTGGCCACCTCTCTCTAGTAACATTAAAAATAAAGTACTGAAAAGTTAGTCAGACTTTAGCTTTGTACATTTCCAAGCAGCTCCCTTAGGGAATTTAAAATTGCAAAAGCTGCAGCGGAAACGGCAGTTCATCGGCGTATGTAGCAGAATGGAACCAGCGGTACAGCGCTAACACGCGCTTTTATTAACCCGTGCGTTTGGTGACTTCGTTGATTAGTGTACGCAATTACTCTTCTTGAGGCGACTTTGACTGTACTTACTCAGCGATGTCACATGTATTCACCAGCAGAAAAATCACAACAGCATATGCACACATCATACCGTGCGGATTTTCTTGATATAAATCTGCACAGTGCTTATTATTGAGGTACAGAAGCAGCATTACGGCAATCAGCTAATCACGGCGAGCACCGCAGCAGTGACAGCATTGAAACAAACAATGGATACCTACCAAGCCGAGCACACGAACAGATTCGCCTACATCGAAAGGAGCCTACAGCCGATGGTAAGCCACCCGACGTTTGTGCCCCTCTTCGCGCAACATCCACCCAACCAGGGAGCCCCGTGCATGCCAACGCAATCATGGCCGCCAGCGCAACACCAGCAGCAGCAGGTGCAATAGCACGGCAGTGGAACTGTCGTGGCTTCGGAAGGAAGAAGGCAGTCATCCAACAGCACATCGCACATGCCGCGCGCAAGCCGGACGTTATATATGCTATTACAAGAAACACTAACCGCCGCACCGTCCCTCCCCGGCTACAGAGTGCACAAGGGACTGCCCGACGGGAGAGGCCTGTGCACCCTGGTCAGGAAGGGACTCACGTTCGTCGAACACGAGCTGCAAAGCAATATCAAGATCGAGCACACATTCACCGAAATCATCCCGGGCAAGAAGAGAAAAGGAAGCATATTTCTGCTCAACGTCTACAGCCACCCGTCGCAGAGAAAACAGAGATTCAAGACATTACTGCATAGAGCCAGCACCGCAGCGGGCCGCAACACGCTGATCGCGTGCGGAGACTTCAACGTGATGAACCCTGCCTGGGGCTACAACAGGTGCACAGCAAAGGGCCGCGACCTGTGCCAAGACGCCATGGAACTCGACTTCACCCTCATCACGGACCCGACACATTCGACGAGAATCGGTAACTCCGTGTCCCGGAACACCACTCCAGACCTCACGTTCGTCAAGAACGACATCCGGGGCGCGATCACCTGGAGAAACATGGGGACCGACCTCGGCAGCGACCACACCATCGTGAAAATCGGCATCAACGACACCAGTTCGGAACACAACGACACCAGCATCAAAACACACAGATGGATAGACTGGGATGCCCTTCGAGACGCCAGAAGAGCGACAATGACGACGAGATCAAAGACATCGACTCGTGGACGGCCGAAATCACCAAGAGTGTACGCGACGCGACCAAAGAAATTGAAACGGGCGCGGAGATCGATAAAGTAGACAGCCGGCTTGCGCATCTCATCGAAGCTAAACAGTCCATACTCAATCGCTGGAAGGAACAACGGCTTAACCGCAGACTCAAAAAGAAGGTAGCGGAGCTAAACCGAGCGATCGAGGATCACTGCCGCGCGCTCTGCACGCAACAGTGGAACGGGATATGCAACGCGGCAGACGGGCAGATGCACAGCGGGAAGACGTGGAACCTGCTACGACACCTGCTCGACGAAACCAAGACCAAGTCGCACCAAAAGGACAGACTCGCCAGGCTCATACATCGGGCGGTCTCAATACACGGCGCCGAAGTCACCAGGCGCATTAACGACAAATACCTGCCGACTGCACCCACCGAACAACACGCCTACCTAACCCGAAGCTCGATCATGACATCGACGTCGAGGAGGAACGCGCGGCCCTGCACGACCTTAACAGCCGGTCGGCAGCCGGCCCGGACCTCGTCACGAACAAGGCGCTCAAGAACCTCGACGGCGGCTCGATTGAAAACCTCGCCAAATACTTCAACAAGTGCTGCATGGAGAGTGGGCGCGCTGCCAGAGCTGTGGAAGACAGCCAAGACCATCCTGATCCCCAAGCCGGGGAAGCCGCCGGACACGGATAACCTTCGGCCCATCTCGCTCACGTCCTGCGTGGGCAAGGTGCTGGAGCACGTCCTGCTCAACAGGTGGCAAGACTACCTGGAACGAAAAGGGCTGTACCCGGCCACGGTGATCGGCTTCAGAAATCACCTCAGCACGCAGGACGAGATGCTGCAGCTCAAATACCAAATCGTCGACGATGGTGGCAGCGCCCGCGACAACAAAGCAATCCTGGGGCTCGATCTGCAGAGCGCTTTCGATAAGGTGAAACACTCGGCGATTCTGTCCCAAGTCCCCACGCTCAACATAGGCGAAAGATCCTAAACTACATCAAGGACTTCCTCACGGACAGGACCGCCGAGCTACGAGCAGGCGACCTACAGACGCAAGAGAAAAAGCTCGGGAGCACCGGCACACCGCAAGGATCGGTCATTTCGCCAATGCTGTTCAACCTGGTAATAATCGGAGTGGCCGAAAAGCTCACGGACATCGAAGACGTCGGGCACACTATCTACGCGGACGATATCACGCTGTGGGTGACCGGTGGCAGCGACGCCCACATCGAAGGTGCGCTGCAAGCTGCCGTCGACGCAATAGAAGATCAGCTGGAAAGCACCGGATTGAGATGTTCGCCGAGCAAATCGGAGCTTCTCATACTCCCACCTACCAAAAACAGCAGAAGCAAGACCATATAACGCGAAAACGAAAAAATCAGAATCATGACCAAATCCGGCAACGTGATCCCCGAGGTTGCAAAATTAGGATCCTAGGCATGGTCATCAAAAAGCGCGGTAGAAACGGCGAAACCATCACCCGTCTCATGGCAAAAGCAGCCAACGCGATTCGACTAATTATCATCTGTAACTAATTATCAGATGTAATGCATTGCTAATGAAATTATCTGATTGGTCACATTCAAATGTGATCAGAATTATTCCCACTAAAACGAAAGCTATTCTTTTCAGAGCCAGAAACAAACCTTTTCAGTTCGAACATTCAATCACTTATTTAGGCAAACACATAGCACTAGTTAATGAACATAAAATACTTGGAGTAATATTTTCATGTCATTGGAGTTGGGATGCCCATTTTAATAACCTTAGACACAAGTTTTCTGCAGTCGCCGGTGTACTATCTCGCTGTAGAGCTTACATGCCGACAAAAGCCAAGCTACAAATTTATCATGCATTGTTCACCTCGCAATTTAATTGCTGCAGTTTAGTATGGGCAACGACAACGCGAACTAACATAAATAAAATAGTTACATTACAAAAGACACTTTTCCGACACATTGCTAATATTGAAGCCCGATCAACAACAAAAACATTATCGCAAACATACCAAATCATATGGGTAGATCGATACTACGAATATCGTCTTTTACAAATATTTTATTTTGCAAGAAAAGAATGGAGAGATTTTCTTACATCACTAGCGACCTTGCAGCACCATGACATACCTGTGCATTTAAGAAATCCTGAACCTTGGCTTGTACCGCGCTTTCGCACCGAGTATAAGTTGCAATCTATTAAACACAATTTGCCGAAAATGCTAAATAATCATGTTCACGCTAATAAATTCTCTCGTAAAGAGTTGAAGATGTATTTCGTTAACCTATAACACATATATTCATGTATAACGATGCATATAAATGTCTATGCTTTTTCTTGTTTGCCTATTTGTTTACTTGTATAAAAAAAAGGGCATCTTTTTTTACATATCCATTCATAAGCATGTAACTCAGTTTTTTCAATTTTATGTTTAGTTTATGTTTAGTAAACTTCTGCTTACGTTTTTTGTACTAAAAAGTTATTGTTATCGCGTTGCCATGTATAACGCCTCCTGGGTCCAGTCAAGCTGCTGACGGCAGCTTTTAGCCCGGGAGGACGTTTCTAGTCTGTACTAGAAGAAGAATAAACTTGAACTTGACTCCTTAAACGAGTGACTTCCCGGAAGGCTGGAATGAGAGCGGAGAGCCTTATTAGGCTCGTCCAATCCTTCGTCATCTGCCACGTCACGTACGTTGCAGCCTACCACAGATGGCTGCAACACGAACGCAACAAAGTCAACGTGCTCATCAGAAGAGCTTACAAGACGGCGCTGGGCCTGTTCGAGTCCACGAGCACGACCCGCTTGTTACAACTTGGCATAGACAATACGCTTGAAGAAATAGCCGAAGCGCAACGCACTTCTCAACTGGAGCGGCTGTCCATGACCAAAGCCGGGAGGAAGATACTGGACGATCTGGGAATAGGATGCTCGAACGAGGTGGAGATGAAGCTCCCCGTCCACGAAGAGGTCCGACGCCAGACCAGAATCAACCCTATACCGAAGAACATGAATCGCGAGTTCAACAAGGGAAGAAGAGCGGCGAGGGCCAAGGCTCTCATCGACCAGCATGCCAACGACGAACAAGCGCGGTACGTGTACGCGGCCGAATACAAACGGAACGCCTTCGCAGTGGTCGTCATAGAGGCGTCAACCGGCGCCACGAGGACGGCAGCGAGCGTGAGAAGCGCCGGAGCGGAACAAGCGAAGGAGGTAGCCATCGCCCTGGCCATCGCCGACGCAGACTGCCACACTCGAGATAAGCGGTGAGAAACTTCGCCAAAGGCCAAATCTGCAGGGAGGCTGAGCGTGTACTGCGAGCGGTCAGACTACAAGACAGAAAAGTAGGACTCAAGTGGTTCCTGGCGCACGCGGGCGACGCTTCGGAACGCAATGAGAACCACAATGCGATGGCACACGCAGCGGCGCGAGCGCTAACCAACCGCGCCCCGGCGACAAACCGTCCGACGTGGTTCGGAACCAAGGACCGCATGACGGATTACAATGAAATCACGAAGGCCTACCGCCTGGCTCGCAGGACTCTCCCACTCCCGCACCCGAGGCTGAGTGGAGTAGAGGCGGTACTGCTGAGACAGCTCCAGACCGGATCGCTACCGAGCCCGAGACTAATGCATCTCATGTACCCCGAGACATATCCGACCGATAAGTGCAGAGTCTGCCGGAGGGAGACGGCAGATTACACGCACACCTTTTGGGGTTGCATTAAAAATCCAGAAGAGGCAAAACCAAGAACGCTCCCACCGCGGCTCGAGGCAGCCGCGAAGAGCTACAACCAAGACGAACAGCTCTGGGCCGTCCAGCAGGTCCTCAGGGCGCTCGAAAGGGAGGGACCCAGCGAGCCGGCAAGGGCGAGACGTATACGCCCTCTTTGGGGCGCACGAACGCCCAACTGCAGGCACAAGTAAAGTTGGCTCCAGTCCAATCCGACCAATCCAGACATCGCATTACTCAACAAAATTTATCGGCTAGTTAGCATGAGCTCCACTTCATGTAAACGGGGTTCAAGGTGTTTTCTGCGGGATGCACCTGGCACGTATGTGGACCATGTTGCCCCAAACACCGGTAACATCGTGTTCATACCCGCTCCCACAGAGGTCAGCGTCTTCCCTACAGCTGCAACCGCAGAAGCAGCAGCCTGGCACCCGAACAAAGGAGAAATCGCAGCCGCGAACTTCAGCCGTCCTTGCTGCAAAGGGTTGTCGCCTGCTACTGCTCCCGTGCGTACTGTTGGAAGCGCCCGCTAAGTGCATCCCCAACCAGACGCATGCGCTGGCACGCGGCGGCGTGTGTGTGTGAAGTGATTTTAGAAAAGGAAACGGAAGAGATGATTGCAGCGCCGTAACTGTCTCTCACAGGAGGACACTGTTGTGTATAGGGGGCGCTGTCAATTATATCAAGTGTATATAAGCGATTGCCATCGGAATAAAGGCATTTCCGTGGTTCCCCGTCAATGCATAGTCTTGTCTTATCAGTTGGCGCTTCGTGTCACAACAATCTGGGGCAGTCGGCGAAGCTAGCGAGCTTGCGATGAACTGTTTTCCCTTACCTGGCTCCGTGCTGTTCCAAGGGGCGTCACCTACGAAATGGCAGCGTACGGACTACCGCCATTACCGCCTTTCCTGGAGACTCCTGGAGATGCGACAATTCCATGGGAGTAGTGGCGCGATGATTTCAAATTTTCTTGAAGCGACGGGGATGGACGCGCAACCGCCACTACGGAAAAAGGCCATTCTGCTGCAATGTCTTGGGGCCGAGGGACGCCGTGTTTTTCGCACATTGGGCCCAGAGCCGGCATGAACGTCAGACACGACAAAAGCCGGGCCAGAGACAAGCAAACCAGCAGGAAAAGACAGGACGGAGGCAAGTGAAGGGGATAGTTACACGGAGGCGTTGAGCCTATTGGAGCGGCAGTTCTCAAGCACCGTCAACGTACTGGTTGAGCGACATCGATTCACGTTACGTCGGCAACTGCCGAACGAGCCGATACGAGAGTACGTCAGTGCTCTCCGACATTTAGCAAAGACGTGCGACTTCGGGCAATTCTTGGAAGCGGCTATACGAGACAGGGTTGTTGACGGAGTACGGAGCACTGAGTTGCGACAGAAATTGCTCGTGAAGGGGTCACAACTTATGCTATGTTCAGACTACGTTCGTAAGGCGCCGATTTTTCGTAACATACGTAAGCGGAAGCGCAACAAGCGTATGCGTCTAGTTTAGACTGCGAACGTAAAGGTACCAACGTGCGCAGATCTCGCAAAAATCGTGGGTGAGAGTGTTAAAGGGTCGGCAACATTTACGACTGCTATTTTACGACCGTTGCGACACAGCCAATGATCGATAAGCTTTCGGCTTTCAACAACCGGTGACGACACTTCCGTCCTCCCGTCTGCAGACAGCTCCGGGCGCGGGAAGTGCCATTCCGCCATTCCGTGCGCACGATTGGCTGTGTTCGTGAAAATTTTTGCAGGGCGCCTTGCGAGACTGTTTTCAGTTCATCTGGTTTATCCGCCGAGGAAATCGATGGCCGCAGATGCGTGCTCCGAATTTCGATGAGTGGTCTCATTAGGTTTTCAAGGAAGCGGAACTGCTGGGGCGACATGCGCATGATGTTATGAAATATCGCAGCGTCACCAACTCGGAGCTTGGCGAAAAGGTTGTGAAAATCGCCGTCCACGGCCCTGTCGAGAAATACTTGCCGCACCCAAACCCTTCTGCGTCGCCTTCGTCCTCTTTGGGCGATTGAATACATGACTATAAGTTTGTTTTGAGCGTAAATTTCTTCGATCTCGGCCAGCGCTCGCATGTTGGCAGGAGCCATATTGGACCGCTGGTGACGTCGATTCTGCAGCTCCAAATTTGATTGGCCTGTTGTAAAAGCCGTAATTTAAGCAGCAGTAAATGTGAACAAAGGTGCCGGCTTAACTGCCGTAACGTTTTTTACAGCCGTTACGTTCGATACGCCAAAAGAGCTGTTAGGCGCGTTACGACCGTAGTGTGAACATAGCATTACGCTCGCAGAGGCAGTGGAAATGCTACAGACGTACGAGCAGGCAGCGGAGGGGGCTGCGATCTATGACCAAGGGTCGTCACAAACGGGCATAGTGCAGCATGTATCTCAAGGCAAAAGCCCAGACAGCGACGCGGCAATGACACCGGTGCGTAAGTGTTACCGGTGTGGCTCTACAAGGCACCTAGCTAATTCACAGGAATGCAAATCACGGGGGAAACGTTGTTCCCAGTGCCACAGAATGGGACATTTTCGAGCTGTCTGTGGCAGGTCGGCAGAGCGGGACGTGCGGACGGTCCGAAACGACGGCGCTAGCGAGGAGGACGTGCTCACTGTACTGGCCGTCAGACAAGTGGAACGAACGACTTTGGTCGTTGACGTCGTTATTGAGAACGAGCCACTTCAGTTGCTGCTAGATACTGGGTCGTCGGTGTCTATTTTGCCAGACCACGTTTATCGAGCCAAGTTCGCCAACAGCTTTCCTTTGACTGCGGCTTCAGCGACGCTGCGGGATTTTTCACAGAAGAAAATTCCGGTCTTGCGATGGTTCACAGCCAGAGTTGTACGCGGGAACAACTCGGCTTGCCTTCGATTTAAGTTGTTCCCCAAGGCATGGCATTGCTAGGCCTGGATGGGGTCCACCAGCTACAATTGCGCATCATCGGTTCTACACTGGAGTGTTTGCAAATCACGGTCAGCCCGCAGTCGCTTCCTCCTGAATTATGTGAGTTTTCCTTTCTTTTCGCTGATAAGTTGGGATTAGCGAAAAACTTCGTACATTCTGTGAAGCGGCGTACCGATGTAAAACCAGTAGCAGCGAAGGTTCGACGTTTGCCCCTGACGCTGCGAGAGAAGGTAGCGGCTGAACTGGCAAGATTATTGGATGCAGGCATTATAGAAAAGGTCAGTGCTGCGGAATGGGTGTCTCCTATAGTGGTTGTGCAGAAGAAGGATGGAACTATTCGTCTATGCGTCGATTTATGCGAGCCGAACAAAGCAGTAGTCATTGATGGATTCCCTTTGCCGCACACTGAGGAACTGTTGCATGCGCTGAGCGGAGCAGCATGGTTCTCGAAACTGGATCTTGCTGCAGCCTACCATCAAGTGGAATTAGCCGAAGAGAGTCGCGAATTAACGATGTTTATTACGCACGAAGGCTTATTTAGGTTCTGCAGAGTGTGTTTTGGCCTCGCATCGGCACCAGCCGCGTTTCAGCGAATGATGCAAGAAATCTTGAAAGGCTGCAAGGGCGTGTTGTTTTATATCGACGACATCATAGTCTTTGCAAAGACGAAGAACGAGCACAACCGTAACCTTCGCGAGGTATTGCATCGGATCGCTGAGGCGGGGCTGCAGCTAAATCAGAAATGCTTGTTCGCTGTCAAGGAACTCTCCTTTTTGGGTCATAGTGTGAGTGCAAGTGGTCTTGCCCCACTCAAGTCAAAGGTGGATGCTGTGATTAAAGCACAAACGCCTGCCGATGTAGTCTCGCTGCGGTCTTTCCTTGGGCTCGTAGGCTATTACTCACATTTTCTTCCCAATTATGCAGAGGTGGTGGAGCCGCTGCGACGACTTCTTCGTAAAGGACAGAAGTTCGTGTGGGATCAGAGCACCGAGGAGAGCTTTTGCAGGATCAAGGAGATGCTGTCATCATGCGGGGTGGTGGCTATGTTCAACGAGTCTTTGCCTGTACAAGTGACCACTGACGCCTCGGCATATGGACTGGGAGCTGTGCTCCAGCAGGTAGTCGACGGAGAAGTACGTACAGTGGCATTCGCTTCGAGAACACTAACTCCTACAGAACGCAAGTACTCTGCCGGGGAACGAGAGGCGCTGGCATGTTTATGGGCTTGCGAACATTGGCACGTTTATCTGTGGGGCCGCAGGTTTGTCTTACGGACTGATCATCAGCCTTTGGTGACACTGCTGTCCACAAATGGGGTTGGAAGACGCCCACTGCGTATTGAACGCTGGTGTGCTAGACTTTTGAGATACAACTTCACTGTGCAGTACACAAAGGGGTACACCAATTTCGTTGCGGATGCACTTTCTAGGTTACCTTTGACCTCTGCAGAGGACGAACCGGTGGAGGAAGTAGTTGCTGTAGTTTCCAGCACGATCACTAAGAGTGAGTTGCAAGCAGAAACAGCTGAGGATTCATTACTAAATGAGGTGGCGCAGCATGTTACGTCCAGATGGCCGGAAAAGGGCTGTTTAGCTGGAAATTTAAGGTTGTTTTTTCGTGTGAAAGAAGAGCTGTCGGTGATAGACGGGCTACTGTTTCGCGCGGAACGGGTCGTTCCCCCATCGACACTCACTTCCAGGCTGGTAATGATGTCACATGAATCACATCCAGGCTGTTAGATATGGAGCTGTTTCCTGCGATTACTTCGAGTTCCCCAAACCACTTCGAGTTGCAGCACAGCTAATTGAGGAATGCAGAAGCAGGAAAGCGCATTCCAGAGGAGCGGCCGAGCAAACAAGTTTAAGGCAACAAGTTCACGTGCCAACAAGTTCGTGCGCCGCCGGGATTAGCAGGTGGGCATCCGACAATGGAGCATGAGCAGCCCTCCCCTTCTCCTCGTTAGAAGTGCATTGCCAGTCTGCGAGGCAAGACCGCAGAAAGCCGCCAGGTGTGACACCGCGACACGGGCGGCTACCATTGGCTGAAAGTGGCGTCATCGGAGCGGACTCTCCCATTGGTGAAACATGACGTCACTTACAGTGCTCGAAGGGTTTATAAGAAGCCTTCCAGAGAGACCTGAGCATTCTGGGACATTCCCTGATTCCCTGATTCACCGCTCTCGAACTTCTTGCCGCGGGCCGCAGCGTCCGAGTTGCTGCCGGCCCGTAATGACAGTACGTCTGCACGAATGTTACTGGACGCTCACCTCCTTGTACATAATGTAGAATAAACCCTCCCAAGTTTTTGGTTTACATCCCGGAGTCCGTACCTTCAACCCCTACATCTGGTTGGCAGCGGTAGGATCGCCTCCGAATGCATCAGCTGGTGGCAGCGCTGCGGATAAACCTTCGTCAAGAGAGATCCTAAGGAACCGGGAAGAGCGAAGAAGAGAGGCCTTCGTCGAAAGAGGTCCGAAGAAACTGGGAGTAGCGAAGAAGGAGCGAGCCTTCGACCCAGGGAGTCCGGAGGAACCGGCAACAGTGGACGAATGAACCGGATGGCAGGGTGCTGCAACCGTAAGTGAGCGCGTGGTTTTTTTTTCCTTATGATTCGCCAGACTCAGGTTGTGTGTTCAATTTTGATAGTTCTGGGAATCGGGAATTTGTTGCATTGTGTGTTTGCACAAATTAATTAAGGAAAACAGTTTTAACCACCTGTCGGGGCAGCTGCCATGGATCTTAGAAGGTTGACGAGGTTAGACTTGTTGTTGGTGTGCGACGATTTGGGAGTTGAGGCGGACGAACGGATGAAAACGCCAGCTATCATAAAGGCGATTAACGATAGCGGCAATGATGGCAAGAGCATTGAGCTTGCTTGGGAGGTGATACAGGAGCCACGGGAGCGTGCGCGTCGTGTACGTTTGCGAGAGCGTCGTGAGCTTAGGAGTGAGCGTCAGCGTGAAGAACGCGAGAATGAACGGAAGCATGAGCTTCAAGAACTTACTCTTAGGTGTCAGCGTCACGAACGTGAGAATGAACGCAAACGTGAGTATCAGGAACGTAAGCTTGAGCGTGAGCAAAAGTATGAGAGAGAGAAGGCAGCACTGATCAAAGAGATACAGTATTGTGATCAGTTATTGGCACAGAGAGAACGGCTGTCTGAGAATTCTGTAGGTATTACAGAGCGAAAGAATGAGGAAGTGTCTAACGGATTTTCGCCAGAAGCCGACGAGAAGAGTAGTGCCTGTGAAATTAGCTGCAGATTCATAAGTAAAGGGAAAAGGCTAGCTGCTAACGATGCCTTAGTGGCAATAGAGGCCGTTAAAGGCCAGAGTGAGAGCGACGAGGTGCTGTGCCAACAGATGACTGTGGAGACAGCTAGGCCAGCTGCGAACAAATTGGCACAGTTACCGCGTGTGTGCGTCGCTAGTAAGGTTAGCGAGGTTGCTAGTGAGGAAAAGGGTACTGTTGACGCGACAGACGCGAGCACCCATGTAGAGCCAGATCTGCGTGCAGAAGTGAAGTGCGAGCTGAGCGGTGCAGTTGAGGGTAATTCTCAGGATTGCGAGCTGCGTAGCTCAAGAGAATACAACTGCATTGTTCAGGGATCGGTGCGGCTCTCCGCCAGTCTAGATGGCCTAGATAGGGATGATTCAGTTGTTAATCATTCGGACTGTGCGCGTGAGACAGCGATCGATACCGACGGGCTGTGTGCCGATGCACAGCGTGAGCTGGGCAATGTAGTAGAGGGCAGTTCGCAAGAGTGCGAGTTGTCTTACTCGAGTAAAGCCTGCTGCATTGTGCCAGAGTCGGTTGAGCTGTCCGCCAGTCGAGGCAGAGAGAGAGTAGATTTAAGTGAGAATCACTCAGACTGTGCGGGTAAGAAACCGATCCGGGCCGACGAAATGTGTACCGGCCAGCACGAGGCACGAGGCGACATGAAAGCGAGTGCAAAGAGAAAGCGCCGTAAAAAGAAGCGCGGTAAAGACCGAAAGTCGGTAAATAATGTAGCGCCGCCAAAAATGGCGAGAAACCCAAATGGGCAGGGCGCGAGGAGAAGAAAGGTGCGGTCGTCACTGACGATGTTGACGCATCCTAAACGTTCGAGCCACAGGTCAAAGGGGGACCGCGAAGAATGTTCTGCACGGACGCGGACAAAGGGCACGAGGCAGTTAAGCTCCTCGTCGTTCCGTAGTTCTTTTCACAGCTCAGCGTGCAGTTCGAAGAAACGCAAGGTGGCAGGACGAGACCAGGTGGGGAGTAGCGACGCGGTCAATCGAGTTCGTGTTGAAAGCGGGGCGCCAGGACGCAAATTGGCAGGAGACCGTAACGTCTTGGGGGAGCTGATAGTGAATCAGCCCTTTTGTTGTCTCTCGGCAGCCAGAGTAGCTTTGAAACTTCGCCCACCGCGGGTCAGTCTGAAAGTATGAGTCAGTCGTAAGCAATCGGGAACGGGAGGCCAAGAGCGCTTCCGTAGAAATCAAGTGTTTGTTTTTTATTTTTGAGCATCGGAAAATTTCGCGATTTGAGACTAGAGTTTCTTTCAATGTGTAAGGTTTGAGCTTTGTTTATGTTTTGGTTTGAGAAAGCTCCGAGATTTGGAAGATGCGTTTTATGTAAACATGTAGTCTCGCGAGATGCTCATTAATAAGTAGATAGGCTTTTTTTTGTGTGTGTGCGAGTAACCTGAAGGTCAAGGTTATCGTCGAAAGGCCTATGGTAACGCGCGTGTGTTATTTAACCTTCTTTCTTTTTAAGTGTTTTTGAATTTTGTAAGGTTAAGCACGTAGGTTTTTAGTAAGTGCATGATTTGCACGGAGAAGCGTTCTTAGTTCCATTAGCGCGTGTCCTGTGTGGACAGAAGGAAGCAGATTTATGACTGGGTTGCTAGTGTGTGTGGAGGGCAGCCGTATTCTGGCTTGTCTTATAAGTACGCGTGGAACGAGTTAGTAAAAGACGCATTATTTTAAGGGTTCTGCGGAGTGTGTAAGTCCCGCAAGTTTAATTGTTCGTTTATGTCACGTGTCCTGTAGGACTTTCAGGGAAGAAACGTGAGTAAGCGTAAGTGAAAAGTTTGCCTACAACGCAAGTACGCGTTTTGTTTAGTGACCACAAGGCTAGTGCGCTTGTGATTACGTACTTGTGAGGTTGACCAGATTGTTCAGTGGCACCATTACGTGCGATAAGTACGCCACTGCGATAGATTGGAAACATGCTGTTCGTGTGGTTAGGCCACTTAAGTTATGTTCGGCTGTTTTCATTTGTTGTTTGCATCGTCAACGACCTTTTTGTTTTGCAACAACAATAGTAGTCTGGTCTTGTCGGCAATCGAGGAGAAATGCATAGCTGTTTGGAGGGGTGGTTACAACTGTTTTGTCAAAATTGGGGAACTAAAAAATCAGGGTTGATTTTGACTCAGTAATAGCCTGGCGAGTCAGGGGTGAAGAGCCTGCGCTTACGCGTGGTGCAGCGCTGTGTTGTTTGGTTTGTTTGACGTATGTTCTCCAGGGCCCAGGATCCCGAGGGTTGTCAAACGAGGCTCGACCCCAGTACCCTGCAGCTTCTTTCAGCGTTCCTCATGGCCAGCGAATTGAGTTCACCGGCCATTCAGAACAACCGGGGCGAGGACGAGCTGTTAGATATGGAGCTGTTTCCTGCGATTACTTCGAGTTCCCCAAACCACTTCGAGTTGCAGCACAGCTAATTGAGGAATGCAGAAGCAGGAAAGCGCATTCCAGAGGAGCGGCCGAGCAAACAAGTTTAAGGCAACAAGTTCACGTGCCAACAAGTTCGTGCGCCGCCGGGATTAGCAGGTGGGCATCCGACAATGGAGCATGAGCAGCCCTCCCCTTCTCCTCGTTAGAAGTGCATTGCCAGTCTGCGAGGCAAGACCGCAGAAAGCCGCCAGGTGTGACACCGCGACACGGGCGGCTACCATTGGCTGAAAGTGGCGTCATCGGAGCGGACTCTCCCATTGGTGAAACATGACGTGACTTACAGTGCTCGAAGGGTTTATAAGAAGCCTTCCAGAGAGACCTGAGCATTCTGGGGCATTCCCTGATTCCCTGATTCACCTCTCTCGAACTTCTTGCCGCGGGCCGCAGCGTCCGAGTTGCTGCCGGCCCGAAATGACTGTACGACTGTTACTTGTCGCTCACCTCCCTGTACATAATGTAGAATAAATCCCTCCCAAGTTTGGGTTTTCATCCCGAAGTCCCGTCCTTCAACCCCTACAAGGCATTGTAAGGACCAAACAATGGTTAAGGGAACAGTACTGGTGGCCCGAAATGGATAGGGATGTTGAATCGCTGGTTAGCAATTGTGCTATCTGCAAAGCATCAGATAAATCTGCAAAAACCGTAATGGCCCCGCCCCATTGGAGCCAGTAAAGTGGCCCGATAAGCCGTGGGAAACGCTGGGAATCGACATCGTTGGGCCGATGGAGCGAGCCCCTCCGGAGTGCAGGTTTGCAATCACTATTGTTGATTACCACAGCAAGTGGCCCGAGGTGGCATTTGTGTCCACAATCACTGCACAGGCAGTAGTGAAAGTGCTTTTGGAACTTTTTGCGAGAGAAGGGTCCGCGAAAAGCATTGTGACTGACAATGGGCGTCAGTTTATGTCGACATGTTTTGAGCAGTTTTTACGAAATCGGGGAATCCAGCATTGTGTTACAACATTGTATTACCCGCAATGCAATGGTCAGATTGAGAGGTTCAACCGCGTTCTCAAGGAATATATTCAGGTTGCGGCATTGGAACGAAGACCACTGAAGGAGGCAATCTGGGACTACCTGGGTGTTTACAGGGCCACCCTACATGCAATTACAGGAGCGTCACCGGCTTACCTACTGCATGGAAGAAGACCCAGAACAAGATTGGATGTTGTTGGCCTCCCAGAAAGGAAATTTTTCGAGGAGCCGCGTGCCGCCATGGAAAAGTTGAAACAGCGCGTTAAGGAGCAGCAACAACGAACAAAAAAGTACACCGATGAAAAGCGAGGTGCCAGAGCGTCTACCATTGAGCCAGGAGATTTCGTAAAAATAAAGCAAGGCGGACCAAAGACGAAACACAAGTTTTCTTTGCAGATCCAGGTAAAGAGACGAGTGGGCACGAATTCGTTTTTGCTGGCGAACGGTACGAAATGGAACGCATCAAAATTAACAGTAATTGGTAAAGTTGGGACAGGACAGGCACTAGCTGACGCGGTTACAGCGCAACGCAGTGCGGCCTCGGGGTTTTCCTGCGACCTGGATCTTCACATAGGGAAGATGGCGGAGCAAAATACCCCTACTACCGTCGAGAATCAATCTGAAATGGTGCCACCAGAAGACATCCAGAGAAGCGCCAGCCATTCTGACGGTGCACAGCCCACAGTAACGGAGTCTATTCTAGAGGTTCCCGATTAGCAAGACAATTCTCGATCGCAATTGGCCACAACCACAGCACCATCTCGCACCAGGCCGGAACGAACAAGAAGAGTGCCAGCGCGATATCAAGACTACGAGTTTACCTGACAGTAAGAACGTCGTTCGTGTCATGTGATGTGAAGTGAGTGCGCGAAAGTGGATTGATTTTATTTCCTTTTTTTTAATGAGGGGGAATGTGTTGTGTATAGGGGGCGCTGTCAATTATATCAAGTGTATATAAGCGATTGCCATCGGAATAAAGGCAGTTCCGTGGTTCCCCGTCAATGCATAGTCTTGTCTTATCAGTTGGCGCTTCGCGTCACAACAGACACCTCAACAGCTCTGCACGGGGAAGGGGGGAATGGGAAGAAAAAGATGGAGAGAAAGACAGGACGAACGTGGCAAGGGGAAAAAAATGCGAGTGCGGGGCTTAGAGCCGCGCTCTCAAGTGCGTCGCATTGCAGTAGTCTAGTAGTGCCGAAAGAGCGTGCTTCACGATGGACGAGTGGGCTGCAGGGAATAGCAGCGCGGTCGCCGTATCGCAAGTCAGTCCCAGTCGCCGATAGACTGTACACAAGTCCGTGCGCTCCACATCGAAGGTAGGGCAGCGAAGTAGCAAGTGGTCGAGCGTCTCCAAATCGGCGCAGTTGCTGCACGCGGGGTCGCCAATTCCCTGCAGCCTGTGTGTTCTAGCAGCCGTCCTGTAGCAGCCGACGCACAGGCGAAGCAGGAAAGAGCGGTGCGCCCGGGATAGGGTCCATACCCGGGAGAAGCCCACGCGGGGGAGGAGTCGAAGTGACGTACCTGCGGCGACACGCTGGTCCGGGTGCTGCGCACGGAGCGTTCGCAGAATGGTTGCTTTGGCCACGTCGAAGCCGCTGACCGAGGTGGCGAGGGGGAAGCGCAGGGAGTGAGCCTGCGGAGCCTGCTTTGCGAGAGCGTCGGCGGCTTGGTTCCCTTGCAGGCCGATGTGCGCTGGAACCCATTGCAACGCCAAATTGCTGACGAGATGGCGGAGCTTTGAGCCGACGCGCTGCACCAACGGAGGTCCAAGGTAATCCTTCGCCAGCATACACAGTGCCGCGCGCGAGTCCGAAAGGATCGCGGTAGAAACAACACTGCACTGTTGAAGCAGGAGATCAGCTGCTACGTCGATCGCAGCAAGCTCGGCCACCGTTGACGACCACACAACACGAAGGCGGCACTGCCGTGTAGCGCAAATATCCGGCGCCGTGCACGCTGCAGCACCGGAACCATCACTCGCCACGGAGCCGTCGGTGTAAACGAGCAGCCGGCCCCCTAGGCGCTCGTGTAGCAGTGCGGCCGTTTCCTGCTGCATAGCACAAACAGCTGTTTGACGCTTGGACTTGACGCCTGGCACCGTGGTGTTTACATCGAGTTGCGCGAAGGCGTGCGGCGATACCGGCAGAGGTAGGAGTTGCGGCGTCGACGCGACGAGTGCGCTGAACTCGGTGGCACGCTGGCCCATGCCCGAGCCCTCCAGCATGTGGAGGCGACAAACGAGGCGTTGTCCCTGTGGCGAACGTTGAAGGCGCTCGATGTGGTTCATCGCTTGCTTCCGTGCGCGAAGTGAGGGCGGCCACTCTCCCGCTTCGGCCAGAGTTGCTCCTACTTGCGAGTTGCGAGGAAGCCCGTAAAGTTGGCGAATTACGGTGCGGTGCTCCATGTCGATGGCGTTCCAGTTGGTGGCTCTGGCGTTCGTGAGGGGAAGCGCATAGAGTGCTTGCGTTGTTGCGACAGAGTTGTAAACTCGAAGCGCAAGTTGCGGTGTACAACCACGACCACGGGCGAGCAGGGAGCGTGCGGCGCCAGCCACCTTCTTAGAATTCTTGCAGAGCTGGTAGACGGCGGCGTTAAAGTTGACCCGGCAGTCGATGTCAAGTCCGAGATAGCGCACTTTTCTCTGCCACGGGAGGGGGCTTCCGCGCAGCGTGAGACAAGGCATTTCGAAGCGCGCACGAGCACGGGGGTGTACTAACAACGCCTCAGTTTTTGACGCCGAGAGCTGGAGCCCTATGCTGGCGAGATATTCATCGACGGCGTTGATCGCCGACTGCAGGGATTCTCGCACTTGGAAGCCGAGGTCCGTGGGCCCGCACGCGAACAGTGCAATGTCATCGGCGTAGATCGCCACGCGGACTTCGTGGGCTGTCATCCTGGGGATGTAGTCAGGTAGTCTTGCCAGAGCCAAGTTAATAAGAAATGGGCTGATCACGCTGCCCTGGGGAACCCCGGAGGTCACGCTGGGAGGGGCACTGAGCGTGGCGCCAACTCGCACTCTGAGCGTGCGGTCACTGAGGAAGGCCGCGATATAGTCAAAGAGGCGGCCGGTGACACGTAGCTAACGGAGGGCTTGAATGATGGTGGTGTGAGGGAGACCATCAAATGCGCGTTGCACATCGAGCAGCACGAGATATCCGGCTTCTTGGCGACTTGCTGCGTGCTCGAGCGTAGCCACGACGTCCGCGAGCGAGTCAGCTGCTGAGCGCAGTCGCCGGAAACCACTCTGTTCAGGGGCGAAAGCGTCGAGGGCGGAGGCAATCCACTCAAGGCGGCGCAAAGCCATGGCCTCCAGAGTTTTGCCGGCTACCGAAGTAAGCGACACTGGGCGATAGGAGCTGACGCTCGTGGCAGCTTTGCCGCGCTTGAGAATAGGGACAACGATCGCCTCTTTCCAGTCAGCAGGAATAATGCCACTGCGCCAGACGCCGTTGAAGGCCTCGAGTTGGGCAGGGAGCTGCGCTGCATCGACGTTCCTGAGGACCTGATGTGTTACCGTCGGCAACAGGCGCTGAGCGTCGTTTACGCGTGTTCAAAACAATGCGCAACTCACTGAGGGTAAACTCGGCCGAGCAAAGCACTTCAACGTGCTCCAAGATTGCGCTCGTAGGAAAGTAGCGCAGGGGAGCGAGGAGTTCAGCCTTGTTGTGCGGCGGTAGTTCGCAGGGTGCACTGACGGGGCGCGCAGACAGTGGCGGTGGAGCGAAGGCATCGGCGAAGAGTTCGGCCAGTTGCTCTGTGCTCAAGCCCGTAGCCACCGCGATGGAGAGTGCAGGATGGCGAGGGATCTTGGGACGGAGGAGGGAAGCGAGAACGCGCCAAGGGCGCGACTTGTCGCGAGTGTCCTCCAATGACACGCAGAGACTTTGCCAGCTCTGATTGCGACGCTGCCTGGCGTGACGGCGACACGCAGCGTCAAGGCGGTTGTATAAAGTCCAATGCTCCACCTTGTCGCTCTTGATGGCACGGCGTTCGGCGCGACGACGGACAGCGCGCAGATTGAGAAGCTTGATATCGAGGACCGGCGTTCCAGCAGGCACCGCGCACGATTTTGTAGCGGCATCCAAGCACCTCGTAAGATGCGTAAGAAAGTTTGTATTTGCCGGAGGGGGTATGGCACAAAGGGACCGAAAATGGGACCAGTCCGTGACGCGGTACGTACATGTCCTCGTGCGGTTCAGGCCGAGCGGGTCGAGAGAGATCGGATAGAGATCCGACCCCTGCGTGTCAGGGCTGCGAACCCACTCGTAGTGTCATCGCTCACTCGCCAGCGACAAGTCTATCGCACTCCCGTGTACCCTCCGACGCACAAAAGTGGGACTACCGGTGTTGATGATTAGCAGGCCCGAAGCATGGATGGAACTCAGCAGGTCCCTGCCGTTCGGCTCACTGTGGGCGCTGCCCCACGCAGTGTGGCGGGAGTTGAAATCACCGCACACGACAAAGTCACCACCGATGCGCGCAGTGAGGCTCTCGATGAAGGTCGTATCCCACCGTCGTACGGGTTGCACGTATACACGCTGGCGACCCATGTGTCGGCCCCCCCCAACGCGCACAGTCACAGCCACAAACTCTACAGAGGTGGGAACAATGTCGGCCACACGAACGACGGCTTGGGCAAGACGCGCACGGACGTAAATAGACGCGCGGGAGCGACCGGGTGGATGGAGCGGATCACAGCACTGCACGTTGGCGCAAGTCCGTAACTCGCAGGTGGTCGCACGGTGGTATCCCACGAATCCCGGAAAGTTGCACTCCCCGTCGCGCGTGTATGTCTCTTGCAACGCGAGCGCGTCGTACTCGTGCAGAAGTAGGTGTTCGGAAAGTTCGGCGTGTCGTCGGCGCAGCGAGCGCACGTTCCACTGCAGGATGCGCGGCCGACGTTTTGCTGTGCGACTAGCCATGGTGATTGTGTTGCTGTTGACATGCCACTGCCTGCAGGCAGATGGCCCGGAGCGGATGGTCAGCTGGCAGCAAGGTGCTGACTGCTTGAATGGTGAGCAGCAGGTTGTCTACCAGCTAATCCATAGTAGTTTGGGCGGGTGGAGCAGCAGTATCCTGTGTCTGCTGGCGTTGAGAGGCATGAGGGGCTGGTACCGGATGCCTGGGTGCAGAACTGGGGCCCTTCAGCACGCTCGCATAGGACCGCGCCGGAGATGAGGACTGCTGTGGCTGCTTCTCCTCCCGGACTGCTGCCCTGACAGCACGCCTCGACAATGCCGAGGTGGAGGAAGCCATGATGGTGGCCACCTCCCGTTCTTCCTGCCATTTGGGGCAGGCGGGAGTGTCGGCCCTATGGGGGCCCCCGCAGTTCCTGCAGCGGACTTTCTGGCAGGATGCGCCCTCCGCGTGGCTTTTGCCGCAGGAGATGCAGTCGGTCGGCCATCTGCAGGACTCCAGAACGTGCCCGAAGCGGCCGCACTGCCGACATTGCACTGGACGGGCCTGGCAGGTCTCACCCTGAACCCGAGCTTGAAAAGGCGCACGTGTTCAGGGGGGACCGGTCCCGCGAATCGGATGGTGATGGTGCTCTCCTCCCTCGTTGCCGACAGCACAGGAACGCTCGACTCGATGGCTCCCAGCAGGTCTGTCTCCGCGGGTAACCCGACCACCCCGTGCAGGAAGCCGGTGCTCTTGCCGCGCTCGGCTGGCAGTCGGGCAGTCACTGGAATTCCGTGCAGCTCAGTGACTGCCAGCAGCTCCTCCAGGCACTCCCGGGTGGTAGTATCGGCGGCCACGATGTTGCGCTTATGGTTAACGCGAACCACTGCAACACCGGGCGGCGAAGAGAGTGTTCCAGCGAGTGAGAGGCGCGGTGCTCCTCGGAAGATTCCGCCAGGCGCCGAGGGACGGAAGAGCACCGTACCGACGACCGCGGGGTCAACCGGGAGTGCAGCAGTCTCCAGGGCTCGTGCACGGCGCCGGTCCCTCCTTGACTGCACCAGCGTGAAGTCGTACGTGGTGGACTCGCGGGCGGATGGTGTCACTCTCTGTACTGCGGCTGTAGGCACACTGGGGGTGACCAAGGTAGCGGGTGGGCGCCGGGCATGCTGTGCCCGTTGTGATCGGAGTTTTTATGATGGCAGCCGCTGCAGTCTTCAGTCGAAACGGCTGCATTAATGATGAAATGTTCAGCGCCGAAGTTGGAGACCTGGCACAGCGTGCAGCACGCGTAAGGCACGTAGCACGCGAGTGATGCTATGCCGACGCTGCTGCAAGTTTCACCTAGCTCACAATACTCGTATTAAGTCGCAGTTGAGCTAACTGAACCACTAGGAGTCCTGCAATATCTTTTTTAAAGTATAAAAACAAATTTTAACTTAAAACGTATTCTGTTTTACTGCCATCTTTAGCACATTGCTTAATGCGACCGCTAAGCGAAGGTTGGGCTGTCTTCGATCAGCACAGGATCCTAGCAACACTGCGCCGCCGCGACTAAACACGGCTAGACAGTTGTTCTTGATTCTATGGCTAGACGCGCGGCAACTCGTGCATCGTAAGGTCCCTCTATAATTTCCAAAGTAGCGCCATCTGCCGCGCGCGCCACCTAGGAAGTTCCTGTAGCAGACGGCGCCCACGCTAAACCGCGGCGCCGCGGCATTCGTGAGGTGAAAAAATATCTGCAAACGCGCGGAAATAAAACCTTCTGGTGCCTGACTGTGGCGAAAAACGAAAGAAGGACCCGAACTGCTAAATTTAGTCCTTTAATTTCAAATAAGTGCTCCAAGAAAATAGCTCAAGACAGCGTAATGAGGGCTTGATCGCCTCGATTCCGCGTGTTTACATTTCGTTCGTTTGCGCTCAATCGCCGCGCGAGCCTCGGTGATTGCTTACGCTTAATCCCGTATGCTCTGTGAAATCTTTTGCATGCAAGTGTGCTGCGTACACATAGCGGTTGCATTGAACGAAGAAGTCGCTTAAAAATGAAGGCTGACAGTCGCTTGGACCGGAAAACTTTCGACATAACGTCGCTCAAACGTGCGATTCTCAAAGCGCGCGACCCTCACGGCAACTAAACAACATCCTGTGTGTTTGTGGAAACGAGTGCGCCAACAGTCTTCTTGTCGCTGAGTGTGTCTGTCGTGTAGCGATTACACGACGACTGCTGTGTCTTGTGGTTCAATGCTACGAGCCTGTGCAGCTGTCGTGACATGATGAAGAGGCGGTATGGATCGTGTCAGCGTGTCTCCTCGATCGTGTTCGGGCTGCCAGCGCGATCTGATCTCGCGGCACACCAACATCGAGCGTAGTGTGTGCGCGTGTGTGAATGTGGTTGACTGTTCTCGTGAACCGTGCGACGTCGCCGCGTAAACTCGAATCATGACGCGCATTGTTGTGTTTATCCCTTTTCGCCTCCGTGCACCGCTAAACCCAGTAAGAATTAGAGGGCCCTTATACGAAACGCACGCGGATTGACCCAGCTATTACTGCACTGTGTTTTGCTGGCAATCCGCGTATCGCTTGTGGCGTTTTTCTTATGTTCATTTGCAGTTGTGTGTTTTTCATCAGTAAAATGGCATTGCCGATTACTGAAACATCTTCGAGTGTAAGGGAAACTTGGAAGGAACGAGCTCGCAGCTGTATGTAATGTACTTTGATATACTGTATTACGCTTTATTATTTGACGGCCAGTAGCTGTGGCTATGCCGTATTCGTTTTAAAAAACAGAGTAATGCAGGCACTTAGCAATATATTTATTCACAAATGCAATGCACAAAATACGATTAGGATATTGGAAATTACATTTTGGACATGTTGTAAAGCGCAGTTAACAACGCGCGCACAAACACAGGAAAGTGTAAAAGTAGAATTCGCTGCTGAAGTTTATTTTTTATCGCACGTAACGCAATGCGGATATTTGTCAGCGAGTTAATGCGCTTCTGCCCCACTATTTACTTGCATGCTAGGTCATACTGCACTTGCTTACTCAACGGGCTCGTAATGCACTAAAATCAGTAATCTCCACAAACTTCGGCCGTCAACATTCATGCGCGCGAATGAAATAATACTGCAGCTCTGCACACACAGGTGTATACTTTCTCTCGCACCTTCGTATCGCTCTACGTTACTTTCCTCGCATAGTCGTGCAGTTACCGACGGCTCATTCTTTCCGTCCATTTCTATGCAACCAGAATTACCTTCTGGTTAGGTTTTGTTTGCTGCGCGGGATGCAAAATAACTTCTTATCGTCCTCCGTCTGATCTCGGCACCCATCCGCACAGCAACAAGGCATTTCGGTCCTTCGCATCCTAGGTCATGCCGATCCATTCAGCGGGCTCACAGCGAACTAAAATAAATAATCTCCACAAACTTCGGCCCTCAACATTCATGCACGCGAGTGAAATACTATCACCACTCCACACACGCACGTGTATACTTTCTATGGCACCTTTGTATCGTTGTATGTTACTTGCCTCGCATAGTCGTGTTTTTACCGACGGTTCAAAGTCCGTCCGTGCAATTCTGTGTAGCCATACTTTTCGTCTGGTTAGGTTCTGGTTGCCGCGCGCGATGCAAAATAACTTCTCGCCATCCTTCGTCCGGTTTCAGCACCCAACCGCACAGCAACAAGGCATTTCGGACCTCCCGGAACGAAATTATCGCAGCGATGTGCAAAGCACAACAGGCGAAACGCGCGCTCTTCGCCCGGCGCGCAGGAACTTTCATGGCGGCAAAGGGGCGGAGCAAGGTCACATGTCACCGATCAGCCTATCGCAGGCGTTGTCGGCTGGATCAAAGCCTTGCGGTGCTTTTAAATGATTGAGGGACTTTAGTGCATCGTTTGGGTGCGCGCCCTCTTCCTCCGTCGGGCGAGATTCGACGTCGAGTGAACGCGGCACATGTGGACGCGTTCCAACGCGTACGTCTGGTTGTTAGCAATTTGTATGAAGCTCTGTGCTATTAGCGGCGAGTACTTCGAGAGGCGCCCTCTCGCTAGTGATGTCACGGCCAGGACGCCGCTCGCTGTGGCTCGCGCTCAGTCCCTTCGTGTTCGCTTGCGGTATAGGTGGCTAGAGCAGTACTATTCAATATGTCTTCTTTCTGCTGCGATGCCTGAACTACAGTTCCTCCTTCAAAAACGCGTGAGTCGAGAAAATTTGTGGCTTGGACATCGCAAGCTACGTAGCGTTGAAGAGGTCTACTGGTTTGGCAATGCATATATGCGCTTGTCTGTCCATAAATGCGTAACAACCATGACCGCAAATTCAACAAGCGACGTTGTTTGCGATGCTTTGCTGAGCACTTAACATTCCCTTGTACTTAGCTATGAGAGACGTTGCATTTTACATGCAAGAAAAATCTTGGTATTTGGTGTCAACATGTTATCCATGTTAGAAAAACACTGCCCAGCGAAGCTGTCATCACGCTTCTTATTTTTCTGGTGAGTTGTTCCAGTCAAATATTGACACGTGTACTTATCTTTATCGGGCAACCACGTTTCGCCGCCTAACAAATGTTATCGCACAGCGCGGGACGCGCCTGCATGTATCCGAAGTTTCTGGAAAGTTATCGATGCTTCTATTCGCTGTCTGTTGTCACCAAACCTTATGTTATCTGATTTCATCGCCTGCCGCGATTGGTGTAGAACTTTGTGGAAGGCACGCGGGTCCCAACGATTAGTCTGGAACATTCGACGACTGTTGTATAAAAGCCGACGCGCTTGATCCGCTGATCAGATTTCCGACGATCGCCGACCGTGTTCGCCGCTATCGTTGTGTTATACGTGTAGCCTGTTTTTATGGGCACAGATTCGCCCAATAAAAGCTAGTTTTGTATTCCACCGTATCGCTGCTTTCTTCACCGTCACTACCACGTGACATCTGGTGGAGGTGCTTGTGCGTTCATGTACCGAACGCCCCCGCAAAGCCGCGATCCAAGCCCGAAGACAGAACCAACATCCCCCAAGACCAGCGTGCTAGCCGCAGACTGCAAGGACTGCCCCCAGAGCATGGACTTCTACCTGAGACGACAAAGAAGATCGTGGTCAAGACAACCCCAATGGCTGCCCCAGCGTCCCCCGTTATCCTACAACAACCGATCGGGACCCACCAACCTTCCATGGAGCAGCGACTGAAGACCCGGAATCATGGCTGGATACCTACGAACGAATCGCGACATTCAACAACTGGGACTCCGACGACAAGCTGCGGCATATCTACTTCGCCTTAGAAGACTCCGCCAGAACGTGGTTTGAGAACAGGGAGCCGACCTTGACAACGTGGGACCTGTTCCGTAGCTGCTCCTGCGCACCTTTACAGGCGTCGCGCGCAAGGAAAGGGCCGAAGCTATGCTGGACGCGCGAGTGCAACTACCAAACGAGAACGTTGCCATCTTTACGGAAGAAATGAGCCGTTTGTTCCGCCACGCCGACCCGGATATGGCCGAGGAGAAGAAAGTCCGCCTACTGATGCGTGGTGTAAAGGAGGAACTTTTCGCCGGAATGGTAAGAAGCCAACCGAAGACCGTCGAAGAGTTTCTTCCTGAGGCGACGAACATTGAGAACACACTCGAGATCCGAAACCGGCAATTCTATCGCCGCACGAACCCTACATACTACGCCGGGGTTCAATCGCTGGCTACCGACGATCTACGCGAGACTATCAGAGCGGTCGTATGGGAGGAGCTGCAGAAGTTCTACCCAAGGACGCAGTCCCAAGTGGATCCAATCGCTGAAATCGTCAAAGAAAAGGTCCAGCGATCGCTTGGAGTCCCTGAGGTGCAACCACGATCACCGCAACCTCAGCCGGAAGTGATGACCTACGCCGCCGTTACCCGGCGTCAAGGTCCCCCTCCGTGACAACGCCAGGACCCTGTAACGCCGCACTTCCGTCGTCCACCGCCGCCAGCACGCCCACCCGTCGCCCAGCGCAGCTACGCGAGGAAGACGGACATTTGGCGAGCCCCCGACCACCGTCCGCTCTGCTACCACTGCGGCGAAGCCGGCCATGTGTACCGCCCATGCCCATACCGCGACCTGGGATTACCAGGGTTCCCCGTCGATGCACCGCGCCCTCGGGTAGGTGAACGCCCTCGAGACATCGCCGACTACCTCGCCGCTACACAGTGGAGCCCTCGACGACCGTCCCGTTCGCCGTCACCAGGCCGCTACCTGTCGCCGCAGCGCCGACCATACACTGGCCCAGCCCGCGGCTGGTCAGCGAGCCCATATCCCGAAAACTAAAAGCAGCAACCGATGGAGGTGCGGTTGCTGTTCGTCGAACTGACGAAGATCCTCCGCCGCCGACGAAGACGACAAAGAGACCATCTCGACGACATGATAACGACACGCCGCCGTCCCGACGAAGTCAGGAAGCCAAGACTACACCGACGAAAGGCGACTTGACGACGCGACGTTCCAGCTTCAGTCCAACACAACGCAGCCGTGATCCGACGCCAGGACCTAATTGCAATGCCAGACAAAGAACCACCGACCTCGACGTGCTTCTCGACGGCCACGCAGTCACCGCTTTAGTGGACACAGGAGCCGATTACTCCGTCATGAGTGGACCCATCGCCGCGCAGTCGAAGAAAGTTAAAACTGCATGGGAAGGCCCTCAAATTCGGACCGCTAGAGGACACCTCATCACGCTGACTAGAATCTGCACGGCAAGAATAACCATTCATGACCTGACTTACCCTGCCACCTTCGTTATCCTCCAACAGGGTTCACAAGACGTCATTCTCGGTATGGACTTCCTGAACCAACACAGCACAATCATCGACCTGAAGTCGAAGTCGAGAACGCTGTCGGAAGATCAAGCGATGCAGCCGCAGAGCCCTCCTAGTCAGCACGCCTTGAGTGTGCTCGAAGATCAAGTGAGCATCCCGCCTCGCTCCAGCATTGTTATTTCGGTCGGCACCAAAACACCCGCTGACGTAGAAGGCGTCATCGAAGGCGACCAACGTCTACTGCTAGACCGTGAAATTTGCGTCACAAGAGGGATCGCTCGACTGCATCGAGGGAAAACCGAAGTGTTGCTGACAAACTTCAGCCGGGAGTTCAAGCACATCAACAAGGGCACGACGATCGCGTACATCGAGGAAATTCTGGAAACCAGTAACGCGTTTGTCCTCTCGGATTCCGCCGCATCTACCCGGACGACCATGGTTCCCGAACCAGACTACGACATTAATCCAAGCCTCCCCGTAATTAAGGAACAGCAGCTGAGAAGTCTGCTCCGACGATACAAAGGCTGCTTTTCGACGTCATCGAGGATTCGACAAACACCAGTCGCCAAGCATCGCATAATCACCGAGGAGTGCGCTCGACCACTCCGCCAGAGCCATTGCCGAGTTTCGCCGCGAGAACGTGAAGCTATAAGAGAACAAGTTGACGAAATGCTGCGCGACGACATCATCCAGCCGTCGAAAAGCCCGTGGGCATCCCCTGTTGTCCTGGTGAAGAAAAAGGACGGAACCCTAGGTTTCCGCGTCGATTATCGTCGTCTGAACAAGATCACGAAGAAGGACGTATACCCCCTCCCACGGATAGACGACGCATTGGATCGGCTCTGCAACGCTTAATACTTCTCGTCGATGGACCTCAAGTCTGGCTATTGGCAAATAGAAGTCGACGAAAGAGATCGCGAAAAGACCGCCTTCATCACCCCAGACGGCCTCTACGAGTTCAAGGTCATGCCATTCGGAATCTGCTCGGCGCCTGCAAAGTTCCAACGCGTGATGGACAAGGTTTTAGCAGGATTGAAGTGGCAGACCTGTCTCGTTTACTTGGATGACGTCATCGTCTTCGCCGGAAATTTCGACGATCACCTTAGGCGGCTTGCAACAGTACTAGAGGCCATCTAGTCATCAGGGCTTACTCTGAAGCCAGAAAAGTGCCGCTTCGCTTACGATGAGCTTCTGTCCCTAGGTCACGTCATCAGCAAGTCTGGAGTCCGCCCCGACCCGCAGAAGACAGCTGCCATTGCAAAGTTCCCGCAGCCCATCGACAAGAAGGCAGTGCGTAGATTTCTTGGCATGTGTGCCTACTACAGGCGATTTGTCAAGGACTTCTCGCGCATCGCTGAGCCGCTGACACAGCTAACTAAATGTCACGTCGAGTTCAAGTGGGAAACGCCGCAGGCCGACGCATTTCAAGAACTCAAACGACGCATGCAGTCGCCGCCCGTACTTGCGCACTTCGACGAGCACGCCGATACCGAAATACACACTGACTCCAGTAGCCTAGGCCTCGGTGCCGTCCTAGTCCAGAGAAAATATGGACATGAACACGTGATGGCTTACGCTAGCCGGTCGTTGTCAAAAGTGGAAGGCAATTATTCTACAACCGAAAAGGAATGCCTCGCCATCGTTTGGGCTACAACGAAATTCCGCCCTTACCTCTATGGCAGGCCATTCAAAGTGGTCAGCGACCATCACGCGTTGTGTTGGCTCGCTAACTTAAAGGACCCTTCAGGACGGCTGGCACGGTGGAGCCTCAGATTACAAGAATACGACATCACTGTAACATACAAGTCCGGACGAAAACACTCAAATGCCGATTTTCTATCACGCGCCACCATTGACCCGCCGCCGGAAGATGACGAGGATGACGACGCCTTCCTTGGCATAATAAGCGCGGAAGACTTCGCCGAACAACAACGAGGGGACCCGGAGCTAAAAGCCCTAGTCGAGTATTTGGAAGGGCACACCGACGTTGTCCCTAGGGCATTTAAGCGTTGATTATCTTCGTTCACGCTTCAAAACAACCTACTCGTGAAGAACTTCTCACCAGTCCGCGCCAACTACCTTCTTGTTGATCCGTCGGCGCTGCGTCCAGAAGTACTGCACGCCCTACATGACGATCCGACCACTGGGCACCTCGGTTTCTCCCGGACGCTATCGAGGATACAAGACAGGTATTACTGGCCGCACCTAACCGCCGATGTCGCCCGTTACGGCAAGACACGCCGAGAGTGTCAGCGACGCAAGACACCACCGACAAGGCCAGCGGGATTACTACAGCCGATCAAGCCTCCTTACCGACCTTTTCAGCAGATCGGGATGAACTTGTTAGGACCGTTTCCGACATCAACATCCGGAAATGAGTGGATCGTCGTGGCGACGGACTATCTCACCCGCTTCGCTGAAACTAAAGCTCTACCGAAAGGCAGCGCAGCCGAAGTGGCGAAATGTTTCGTCGAGAACATCCTGCTGCGACATGGTGCCCCAGAAGTCCTCATCACCGACATAGGAACGGCTTTTACAGCAGAGCTCACCCAAGCCATTCTGCAGTACAGCCAGACAAGCCACAGGAGGACAACTGCCTAATATCCGCAGACGAATGGTCTCACGGAGCGTCTGAACAAGACCCTCGCCGACATGCTAGCAGTGTACGTCGACGTCGAGCACAAGACGTGGGATGCGGTCCTGCCGTACGTAACATTCGCTTACAACACGGCGGTGCAAGAAACAACACAGATCACGCCGTTTAAGCTGGTTTACGGCAGGAACCCGACGACGACGCCATGCTGCCGCACGTCCCTGACGAGGAAAATCTTGACGTCGCCACCTATCTCCGGAAGAAGCCCGACAGCTCGTCCGCCTGCGAATCAAGAACCAGCAGAGGACCGACAGCCGACACTACAACCTCCGACGACGCTTCGTCGAGTACCAGCCCGGTGACCGTGTTTGGGTTTGGACCCCTATACGCCGACGAGGACTGAGCGAGAAGCTTTTGCGTCGCTATTTCGGACCGTACAAGATCATCCGACGTATTGGCGCACTCGACTATGAGGTCGTGCCAGACGGCATTTCGCTATCACAGCGGCGCCGCTCACGACCTGAAATAGTCCACGTTGTGCGACTCAAGCCGTACTACCAGCGTTAATGAACTTTGGGGCTTCTCGTAACTCAGTTTTGGACTATGTTTCTTTTCGTTGTTTTGTTACTTATGTTTAATAAGTGTCCTTTTGTGTTTCACTGTCTTATATTTGTGGCATCGGGACGACGCTTTTTAAGAGGGGAGTACTAACACGTGTACTTATCTTTATCGGGCAACCACGTTTCGCCGCCTAACAAATGTTATCGCACAGCGCGGGACGCGCCTGTATGTATCCGAAGTTTCTGGAAAGTTATCGATGCTTCTATCCGCTGTCTGTTGTCGCCGAACCTTATGTTATCTGATTTCATCACCTGCCGCGAATGGTGTAGAACTTTGTGGAAGGCACGCGGGTCCCAACGATTAGTCTGGAACATTCGTCGACTGTTGTATAAAAGCCGACGCGCTTGACCCGCTGATCAGATTTCCGACGATCGCCGACCGTGTTCGCCGCTATCGTTGTGCTATAAGTGTAGCCTGCTTTTGTGGGGACAGGCTCGCCCAATAAAAGCTAGTTTTGTATTCCACCGTATTGCTGCTTTCTTCACCGTCACTACCACGTGACAATATGGTTACCTTATTAATGCGTAAAAGAAAGAGTTAAGTGCGCATTTCGTATGAAAAGTTTGCAGCTACTTTCACTGCTCTCTCAGACAGGCCCCATAAAACGAATCGCTCATGGCAGCTAACACGACAGCACGTCGTGTAGAGTATTTACATAGTTAATTCCCAAATACCATAGTAGCAATCACCTGAAAAAATGTTTCGTGGTTAAGATCGAGAGCCAATGAAGTGCACGTGCTGAATTGTTTCGTGATGGCATTCACTAGCCTTTATCAACATATGGCACACCCCGCACTCAACGGTAGCAAGTGACTGTCGGTATGGGGAGGGACGCATTGTTCGCGAAACCCATCAGTTCGCTACACGAATTGAAACCATTAAGCAGTTTTTTCACAGCGCCAATTGCAACGCCTAGAGTATACTCGAGGTACTACAGCGCAGTTTAAGGTGCCTAGAAAAGGAAAATTCAAGCGCCTTCTGCCTCACCTTGTCTCGATCCAGCTTTGTGTAAATCTACAACCGGAGAACTATACGCTTCGTCAGTACATAAAAAAAAACTTCGCAAACCTTCATAAGGAAGACGCCACAAGCCAAGCTTACATATTTCACTTCATTTTTTGACCCTCCACCGGGAAATTATATATTGAATATATGTACCATACTACTAATGATACCCGCCGTGGTTGCTCAGTGGCTATGGTGTTGGGCTGCTGAGCACGAAGTCGCGCGATCGAATCCCGGCCACGGCGGCCGCATTTCGATGGGGGCGAAATGCGAAAAGACCCGTGTGCTTAGATTTAGGTGCACGTTAAAGAACCCCAGGTGGTCAAAATTTTCGGAGTCCTCCACTACGGCGTGCCTCATAATCAGAAAGTGGTTTTGGCACGAAAAACCCCAAATATTATTATTATTACTACTAATGAATGGTGCTTCGGCTTCTTTCTGGCGGCAGTCATACAGTCACAGTCCAAAAGGGTAATTTGGGCCGAGCAACCTGTGTCATTTTTTGAAGTATTAACTTAGCGCGAATAAAAACACAGGAACAATAAAGGCGGACAAGGACAAGCGCTGGTCCTTGTCCGTATTTCTTGTTCCCGTGTTTTTATTCGCGCTAAGTTGCTACTTCAAATATGCACGACCAACTAGCCCAGCAGTCAACTCTTTTAGAACCTGTGTCAGTTCGCCGAAGAGATTAGTCCTGTATATTCCTCAAGCAACAAACACCAGTATATTGCTGAAGGGAGTTGAACGTGTAGCACGGGAAAGGGAATATATATTGGTACGTTTCTTTGCGTATTCTACAAAGAGCTGTAAGCCTCAATTAGTTTTTCACTTCAAATTACCGCCACTTATATTAAATACGTGAAGAACCGCCTAACTTTGAGAAGCAGTTAAAAAAGCAAGTGGTGCTGGTAGAATATAAACTGCAGTGCTAGAGAAGTCCTCGTGTTACTGCCGAGTGTTTCTGTGAAGAAATGCAAAAATTCGATATTATACCATGAACCACTCGTCGTAAGCAAACCTGTTATAGCGGATTAAAATCAAGGTAACTGTTGTAGAAGTCATATATAGGCAGCGTTTGTAAGATACTTGTTGTACCGCGGCAGGTATGGTATCATAGCTGGATTCTTATATGCTATGCTTTTGCGGTTGTCGATCCGCGCACGAAATAACCGCAGTGGATTGGTCTGCGGTCCTTCGGCTGGCACTGTAGCGTTGTCTTTGAGAACTGCATTGTCATATAAAAATAAGGTCTTCGAATAAATTTTCGCGAGCGAAAATATAATTCGCAAAACATATTCTCGCAAAACTATATTTGAGGGCACCGCCATAAGTATACAAGCAGAGGGAACAAGAGCGAACACACGAAAACACTGCAGAAAGCGCCCATACGCGTACCGCCCGAACTGCAGCAGACGACAGGCGCGATGATGATGATAGCAACTTTATTGTACCGCCGGATAAGGAGGCCCCTACTCCCCGTCCCCGGCAGCGTATTTGGAATATGAAAGTGTCTGCGTTCACCCGGTGAACGCAGCGCAAGCGTTAGGTTCACCCAAACGTCACGTCCGGGACGCCACATCCGGTCTTTGTTTTTTTGCGTCCGTGATGGTGTGATGTCACATTCGGCCTTTTTGGCGGCATAATATGGCATATGGCAGGCTCGGAGTGCGCGAAGCGGTGGATCGCTTATTTTTCGGGCTTTTGCTTCTCGTAAGTATACTTAGTCTTTGCGTTTGATGTGCATCCACTACGCGTAGCTAATCTTTCGACTGCATGATGCCATATATAGGTGTTCTGTGATGATACTTTATAGCCAGGTTCCTCACGAGCTTTTGTGATGCATTGCAGGGACCGCCACACCGGCCAGCCAGTGCTACAGTGTCCTAATGCAGAGAACGTATATTACACGGAACTGCGCTCCTTCAGAGTTATTTAGAGTCTTTGTCAGAAGCACGTAACAGTAACATTACTTGGTTACGGTGCTGCTACATGGCAGAATATTTGAATGGCAGATGTCCCGAGTGCGGCATGTAAGTACGTACGTACGCGCGCTTGTTTAGCCTAAATAAGAGTTTCTATTGTTCCCCAATGGAAATGCACATTCCTGATGCATGGTTCAGATCTGCCGGCTAAGGGCGGTAGTGAATAAAGTCACCAAATTGCGGCCTCGTTGCGGTCTCGCATTGCGGCCTCATTGCACGGTCGGGAAAAATTGCTTTAGAACCAAAATTTCGCTGCGCTGTCAGTAGCCATTCACTGATAAGCTTTCTCCGCAGCGTAATGCTCAGTGCAGATGTGATGGGGGTTGTGTGTGCGGTCGGAATGTGACCTATATTCCTGAACGCAGTGTCATTCAGCGATGTGCACAGCTGTGGCTGATTGTAGAATGTGGGCTGTGACAGGAGTGATGGGGACCATGCTCCTGCCTCGGCCAAGGTTGCAGCGATTTCAGAGCTGCAGGGAGCGCCCAGGCAGAACCTAATCTCGGCCCTATGCTGCAGCTCCAGCTTCTTGAGACGGGCACGTGGTAGTGCCACGAGTGGGAGGACGTACCGCAGGCGTGAGGTGGCTACTGCATGGTACAGCCGCAGAGCCCACCTAGTGGTGCAGCTCTGTCCTCGGGCAACAAGCTGGGAGACTGCCTTGTGGACCCGGAGGACCTGGACATGCAGGGTCTTGACAGCAGGCAGCCAGGTCAGCCGGTGATGAACGTGTAGCCCCGATGAACGTGTAGCCCCGGGTACGTCACTGCCGGGCTTCAAGGTCGCCTTCCAGTTGCAGCTGTGCAGCGGGCGGTTGCTCTTGGGTGGAGCAGCATGGCCTCCATCTTCCTTGCCGAGATGGCAAGGCCAATGCAGCTCAGGTAAGCAGCGGCGGTGTCGAGGGCTCTTTGCAGAGCCGAGCGCGCACTGCTGTGGCTGTGTGGTGGATTTCGCACACATAGGGCGATGTGGTCCGCGTTGATGGAGGTATTCACGTGGTTGTGGGGGTCACTCTGCAGGACAGCAGGCAGTCGGGCCAGGTTGAACAGGAAAGGGCTCACCACTGATCCTTGTGGGACGCCCTCTACCAAATAGGTCCAGGGCCTGCTGAACGACTGGATAGGGCAGGGCGTCAAAGGCCCCCTTCATGCCGATAAGCACCAGGAGCACGGCGTCACCGCAGGCCTTGGCCTCTTCCAGCGTGGAGATCACGTCCACGATGGAGTCCGCACTGCATCAGCTCCGCCGGAAGCCTATCTGCTCATCGGCCAGAAAGCAATGGCCTCCATCAGCTTGCAAGCAGCAGAGGTGAGTGAGACTGGCCAATAGGAGCTCACGTTTTTCAGCCGGCCTTCAGGATGGGGGCCACGTAGGCTGTGCGCCATGACTCCGGCACCTGCCCTGACTGCCAGATGTTTAAGCAGTCAAGCAGGTGCAGCTGCTCGCTGGCGGCCAGGTTGCGAAGCATTTGGGTTCCTGGTGCACTGGGCTCCTGGTGCACTGCGATGCTTGGAGCTCGTGCAGCGTCAGCGGGTCCTGGTAGATAGCCATAACCTGGCTCGATGGCCACCCTGGGTGGTGAGAGAGAAGGGAAGACGGAAAGGCAGGGAGGTTAACCAGGCTGAGTCCAGTTTGCTACCCTACACGTGGGGAGGGGAATGGGGAGTGAAAGAGGAAGAGAGAGAACTTAAGTGTAGGATGTCTATAGTCGGGCACTCAAGTCTGTTGCCCTCAGGCAGCGAAAAAGCGCTCGGACTGCTTTCTGGGCCAATGAACTGTGAGGCCAGGCTCCCAAGACTGGATGACAGGCCATTTACAGAAGCGAAGACCCTGTGTGGTGGTTGTGCAGGCAGCTAGGCAGGCTGACGGAAGGCTGCCCTACCTTCAGGATGGCTGCAATGCGTGGTACAGCCAGCGCAAACTGGTTGGCGAGGAGCTCCGCAAGGGCCTCTTCGCTGATGCTCAGCGTGATGGCCACGGCGAGGACAGGTTGTAGGCTTCCTCTCCTGCTGGTGAGGGATTTGAGCAGTCTCCAAGCCAGGGGTCCCCTGGACCTGCCCTCGATGGCAGAGCAGAGGCTCCTCCTGCGCCGGGCTTGGCGTCTGCAGCGGGCATCTGCACGTCTGTACTCGGTCCAATGCTCTGCCTTGCCCGTCCGGATTGCTCCACGCTCCATACGGCGCCTGGAGGCACGAATGTTGAGCAGGTGGAGGTCCGGAGCGGGGGTATCTGGTTGGGTAGAGCACTGAACGGTGGCAGCCTGAGCACAATCCACGATGGCGCTCAGGAAGTCACGGCCATCATCCAACTTGCTGCAGTGCTTCCGGAACAGGGACCAGTCTGTGACGTAAGTTCTTGACCTAGGCCTTCTCCCAGACCTGGGGCTGATCACAATAGGGAAGTGGTCAGACCCCCATTTGTCCGAAGTTGTGGCCCAGGAGTAGGAGCACTGCTCAGTGTTGAGGGAGAGGTCAATGGCCGTGCGAGCTCTGCGGTAGACGTAGGTGGGCTCCCTGGTGTTCCAAGGTCAGCAGGCCAGCTCAGCTGATGGCATCTGTGAGGCCTTTGCCTCAGCGGGTGCAGCTGCCGCTTCCCCAATCCGTGTGGTGTGCGTTGAAGTCACTGCACAGGACTGCATGCCCACCAAGGCGAACACCCAGCTGGATGAGGCTGGAGGGATCCCACGGCTTTCCTGGACGGATGCAGATGCTCGCCACAGCCGTGTCCTGGCTGCCAAGGCGTACCACAACGGCGCATGACTCCAAGGGGCCACCGGCGATGTCAGCAACAGGTAGAACAGCACGCGCCAGGGTGCTGCGGACATAGATTGCCGTGCGTGGCTTTCCTGGCTTATGGACTCCATCTAGGCAGGGTGCCGCAGTGCAACTGCGTGTGGCACAGGTGGTGGCACCCGAGTAGTCGGGAAGCCGTAGGTTCTCGGCCACGGCATGTCTCCAGCAGTGCGAGTACCGTATAGTGCAGAATATAGGTTGAGGTTTTTTCCCAAAAATATTACTAAAAGTTCACCCCTTGACTTACATACCGGCCCTTGGCACAGCATGAATAGTCGTCTGGCAGCATGTCTGGAGCGCAGACCTTTCGGCATCCACATTGTTATCGCCCCCTTGGTGACGGACGCGGCCCAACTCGCGGGCACTGCGCGGTTCTTTATTCTGACGAAGTTCTTTATTCTATGGCGCAGTGCACCCGGAGCTCAAAGACAGGGTGGCGGATTTTGTCCGCGAGCATCGTGCCAGATCTTTACCAGTCACAGCAGAACTCATCTGCATCAAAGCTATTGAGATCGCCCGAGAATCCGGACTGCCCAAGGAACAATTCAAGGGCTCCATTTATTGGGTTCGTCGCTTCATGCAACGCAAGGGATTCGCACATCGACAGCGCAAATCAATCTGGCAGAAGCAGCCAGAGGCATACGAGGACAAGTTGGTCGAATTCCAGCGCTATGTTATCCGTCTCCGGCAGCAGCATGGCTACATGTTGGTACAGATCGGCAACGCTGATGAAATGCCGGTGTGGTTCGACATGCCGTCGCTCACCACAGTGTGCGAACGCGGCACAAAAGAAGTCGAGCTTCTTTCTACGGGGAACGAGCATTCACGGTGATGCTCGCGTGTACTGCAGATGGCAGAAAGCTGCCCCCATACATAATATTCAAGAGGAAGACGCTGCCGAAAGAGGCTTTCCCACGGGATGTCGTTCGCGTGAATGAAAAGGGCTATATGGACGAGGCCCTCATGCTCAATTGGATTAAGACCGTCTGGAATCGGCAACCAGGGGCACTCTTGCGGTGTCCGAGCATGCTCGTCTTGGATGCCTTTCGCGGGCACTTGACCGCAGGATTGAAGCTGGCACTCCGCGACGGGAGGACGGAACTCGCCGTCATTCCGGGAGGCATGACGTCAACACTTCAGCCACTGGACGTCGTGCTCAACAAGCCTGTTAAAGAACGTGTCCGTGAACAATATAATCAGTGGATGGCCGGCGACAACCTGATGACCCCAACCGGCCAGCTGCGCAGGCCGCCTCTCGTCACTGTGGCCACATGGGTGTCGCAGGTTGTGCTCGCTGCCCGACGATACGGTGGTGTGGGCATTCAAGAAGTGTTGCATAAGCAAGAAGTGTTGCAAAATTTTTTGCATAAGCCAGGAACGCACACAGGAGTCCAAAGAACTTTGTCACCAGGAGAAAAAGTTACAGCACAGTGGGTCGAGTCGTAACGAAACTTGCGAGCGTCCTGGGAGACGTCGGTGTTAAGCGGGGCGAGGCGTCTGCACTCTGCGAGGCGAGACACAAACTGTTCCAAGAAAGGAACTGATGGGGGTACAGGAGTCGAAAGGAATGATACATCAAGAATGAAACTTGGTGAACAGCCATAGATGAAGAAAAAATGTTAAAATCCAGTGGTACGTTGCGTAGCCATGTTATAGGCGAATGTCATGCACGACAGGATTGCATCCCCGTTCGTGTGGCCAGAGTAGATGTACAGTCGCATGCAATATGACTTGCAACACTCTTGTTCGTTGTTGAAGGGGCTCCACGGCTGCGCAGCAGCTCTGACATTCGAAATAGCGGTTTAATAGACACCACTAATTGAAGCTGTGTTTCGGTCTGGAACTTACCATGTGTCTGCACAGCCGTACAGCCTTGGAACCCCTTCGACCACGGGCACCGGTGTTGCAATTCATATTGCACGTGACTGTACATCGCAATCATCAAGCTGTTGGTCTGCGGATGGTAACTGGAAGTCGTCTTGCGAATTGTGTTAGAGGCGCACAGAACTTCGGTAAGGATAGAAGAGAGGAAGACTGCTGCGGTCACTGAGGAGAACGCGCGGAGCGCTGCGGTGTAAGATAATGTTGTGTAGAAAGAAATCGGCGACTTCAGCAGCAGTCCAGGATGGTAGAGATGCTGTCTCCGCATAGCGTGTTGGATGGTCTATGGCCGTTGCAATCCAACGATTTCCATGTGAGGTCATGGGAAGAGGACCGTACAAGTCTATTCCAACTACTTCAAAAGGCGAAGCGGGACAAGGCAGAGGTTGTAAAGAGCCAGAAGGAGCTGTTGGGTTTGCTTTGACAATGAACGCAGGGTGCAACATACTTCGCAACGGCTGAAGATGGGCCAGGCCAGGAGCAGCAACTTCATATTCTGTTGCAAGTCTTGTGGTAGCCTAGAGGACCAGTCGTCGCATGATCGTGAAAGGCTTCAAGCACCTCGCATTGCAGAGAACATGGTATGACCGGGACCCATTTGTTGCCATCGATGTGATAAATGTTGCGATGTAAAACCCCATTGTGCAGCTTGAATTGATTAAGTTGTCGACGAAGTCAGGCGTTTGGAGGTGACGAAGAATCTTCCATGCGTTAGAGAATAGTTCAGCAGTATGGGTCGGTGCGTTAGTGGGACACAAGGACAGATGGGCTGTTGTGTCTTAGCCATTCGAGGGCTACAATGGGTAAAGCCGATGAAGAGGACTCAGAACGTACACAATCGCGGAGAGGTTATGGTGAATCGTCATGATTCGGCAGAGGGTAGCAAGAGAGAGCATTGGTGTCTTGATGCTTCTTTGCAGCCCTGTAGGTGACATTGAAATCGTACTCCTGTAGGTGAAGCACACAGCAACCCAGGTGACCTGATAAATTCTTTAGCGATGAAAGCCAGCACAGTGTGTTATGGTCGGTAACAACTGTGAAATGGCGGCCATGAAGACATGGGTGAAATTTTTGCACGGCCCAACAGCAAAGCACTCCTGCTTGGTTATGGTGTAGTAATTTTCTGCACTGGTTAGTGCACGACTAGCCTAAGCAATTACTCGTTTGTGGAATGTGTTGTCGCATTGTAGTAGAATGGCACCGAGACTGACTGCTAGCGTCGGTGTGAAAGATGGTGGGCGCGGTTGGATCAAAGTGGCGCAGTACTGGGTCTGACGTCAGGGCATGTTGCAAAAGCAGGAAAGCATGTTCACATTCGTCGGACGAAACAAAGGGTGCATTACTGGGGAGGAGTTGATGGAGCGGGGACGTAAGTGTAGCGAAGTTGCATATGAAGTGCCGGAAGAAGCAAGTCCAAGAAAACTGTGCATGTCTTTTTGACGCAGTGGACACAAAATTCGAGGATGGCAGTAAGCTTCTTGGGGTCCGGACGAATACCTTCTTTGCAGACTATGTGCCCCAGAACTTTGATGGCCTTGCTGGCCAAACTGCATTTGTGTGTGTGTGTGTGTGTGTGTGTGTGTGTGTGTGTGTGTGTGTGTGTGTGTGTGTGTGTGTGTGTGTGCGTGCGTGCGTGCGTGCGTGCGTGCGTGCGTGCGTGCGTGCGTGCGTGTGCGTGTGTTGAGCTGCAAACCAGCATTTGCAAGACAGGCAAGGACTTCATCAAGATGTTGCAAATGTTGTGAGAACATGGTTGAAAACACAATGTCGTCGAGATAGCACAGACAGGTTTTCCATTTCAAGCCGCACAAGACTTATCGATCATGCGTTCGAATGTGGCAGGCACATTGCAGAGTCCAAAAGGCATCGCACTGAACTCGTAGAGCCCATCAGGGGTAGCAAATGTCGTTTTTGCTTTGTCGGATTTGGACATCGGTATTTGCCAGTAGCCTGGTCTAAAGTCAAGGCTAGAAAAATACTCAGCACCATGGAGTGAATCTAGTGCATCATCCATCCGTGACACGGGGTGAACATCTTTGCGCACGATTTTGTTCAGCGCACGGTAACAGACGCAAGAACACACTGAGCTGTCTTCGTGACAATTGCAACGACATGAGTGTCAACAGCTCAAGTGACAGTTGATCCACGAGGCAACAGTTGGGGTTCGATTTGGTTTATTGCAGTAAGCAATGCAGACCCCTCAGAGAAGCGAATAAGGCCAGGGGTAATCAGAATTGCTCGAGATAGGGTATGGTCATAGGGTAGAATGAATACGCCGCCATCAACAATGTTACAGGAGTTGACACCTATAATCTTTTCTCTAGGTGGCCAAAGAATGTAATCGGAAGAGGTGACGAGACGAATGCATTCTTCGTGGTTAGGAAGAGAATTGCCAGTGGCATCATCCAGTTGTGTGAGGTGCTGACGACAAGAGATAGAAGCAAACGCCAAAGATAAGAAGTCCCACCCCAAGATGAGTTCATGGGTCACTCACGAAATACCGCAAAAACAATGTGGTGAAGAATTCAGTCTATGGACACACGAACAGGACACGGTGCGATTGGACGAATAATAACCTTGGCCGCTGCACAAAGAGAAAGGCCGGAGTAAGGCAATTCTTGTGTTTTATAGAGTCCCAAACAGTCACATGGCAATAATCGCCAAGCGTCTTGTAACATGGAGCCACCTCAGAATTGCGCCAAACAAAGATGATGGATGCAGCCAGTCTTGCCAGATAACTACATTTTGACTATTCTGTATTGTTTGCATTTTTTGTGTAAAAGGAATTGTCGCAGAGAGTTTTATCTTCAGTGGCCTTCATTTGACGTCATCTGCTACAACTAGCACATAAGTTAACTCCATAGCACCACTAGGATGGAGACATTGTGTCGTGGGGTGCTTCCTTAAAAGTGGACAAGAAGATTCTAAAGGAAAAGTGTGAGATGGTCACAGTAATAACCAAGGCATTTGGCATGGGAATGACCCAGCTATGAAAGTATTATCAGATGTGGACAAGCATATAATACTAAATGGCGCCTTGCACGAGTCCCAAGTGTCAAATGTAATGAGTATTGTGCATTGAAAGGGCCAAAAATGTTTTGTACATGCAAGGGAACACTATGGGCATTTGATAACAGTTGCTTAGATGTACTACATTAACAGGAACCAAACGAACTCCCTTAGACATAAGCATGCAGCAAATTCAAGGACTAGATGAAGCTTCAAAGAAGTAACTGCATTTCATGTAGGATAGGTGTGAATGACCTTTGTGCACGAGATCAGTGACAAAAACACTAAATGAATGCAGTACAGTGTCTGTATCATATCTTGTGCAGACCAAACTAGCCTGGAGTTTCAGCGTTCCTTGTCAGTTCATTTAAATAGGCACTACATTGTTCAAAGTGCAATATTGTTCTACAAAACATAATATGCAAGATGTAGCATGCTAACCCTCGTGGCTCAACAACTACTGAACCGAAACCTCAATGAGCAGTGAAGCTTCCTTGTAATTTTCATCGTAACCATACTTTCGCTCTTGAAAGTGAACCTCTTTAGTGAATTTGCTTGTGTATTAATTTTTCTTTAGGCAAGTATTTTTTATACATGTTAATGTCTCAATCCTGCTTTTTCTTTCCGGGGCTAAAACAAAATGCCTCTTATTTCACTTTGATCTTTTGACCTAGGAAGCCATCATCTGGTGCTGTGTACAGCAAGCACATGCTTCGGGCAAGGAGGGAGCCAGCACCATATCTACATCAGCAAGAACCTCGGTGCTCAAAATAAACATTTTCTGTGCAAATACCTGTCTTTTTATACTTCCAGCATGAATTAATAAGTTTCTTTTGCCTTCACATGCAGGAAGGTTTTTAGGAATAAATAGTGACTGTTGAATGCCCAGGAAAAGCCTTGAAGCCATTCTACTTGTACAGTGATAAAGTACATGTGTACTTGAACTTGATAGTACAGAAACGAAAGGCAAAGTAACAGGCAAAATGCTCGGGGCAGCAGTCGTATAAATGGTAGATGAACACAGCTAATTGTGCTGTCCAGTTTCATTCAGTTTGACCAAATGTTGCAAGAATTGCCTTCAATATGAATCATTCAGTTTAGCCAGCTAAAGTCGAACTCGTACAAACTTTGGAATGTCTGCTGGGAATTTTAGCATAAATGGTATGTGTGCATCCTTCAGCAGCACCACAAGCCCAGTAAGGTTTTTGCGTTACTGTCCCCCCTCCCTTGGGGTTATTGCAGTGTCTACTTCAAGTGCTTGAGGGTATAATGGAAAATGACTCCATTCTCCAATGAGAAGGCTATATAAATATGCAGGACAAGAGCTTGTAGGCCTGGTTATAAGCATGAATTAGATATGTATAGACCAAAGGCAATATGAATACAATATGTTAAATTGCATCCATATGTGGTAACTGCCCACATCAAAGGAAAGAAAGTGCAATACTTGCAACCTACCAACATAAACATCAGTCTAGGGAAGGATTCTGTAAGGATCCACTAAGTGGACTGTTTCAGCACACCCTGATTAGGTAGAGCTATAAGCTGGTAGAGCAAGTGGCAATCATCACCATGGGCTCTCGTGCTCTATTCATTCAGCGTGTACTAGAATGGACAGTCCACTTAGTCAACACTTACAGACTAGCCCCCTAGGGCTGTGGAAGCACGCAGTATATTAAGCTTAAGTCTGGAGTGCTACCTTCTGCTTATGTGGCAAGTCCTCCTGTTTACCTGTTCCTTTCAACTGAGAGCTGAGCACTGCCTAGGTTAAGTCAGAAAAAGCAACCAGCGTCCATAGAATTCAAACTATTACTATTTGCCCTATATAAGGGGACAGTGAAGCCTAAAATGACACTTGACTTGGGCCATATTTTTCGCGATATGCCCGAGAATATTGGGATTTCCCATCAATTTTACCCTTCCTACATCACATAGTGAACAACCTGAAAACTTAACACTGTTGCGCAGAGCGATAAAGGGTGAGGATTTGAGCGAGAAAACAACACATGACACCTGAGCGCAAACTATGAACTGGTTTATTTTTCTGCAAGTGAAGCGTACATAAAGCCTACACGCATGCACAGGAGTCCTCTTCCCGGTCTACCTACACCCTCTATTGTCAGTGATTATGCTAATCTCTTTATTGCTGAGTGAATTAGACGGCGGGCTGACACATGAGCCCTGTGGGTCCACCTTGAGGTTGTATGCTTCCACGACTTGTCTTCTCCTTCGGTTCCTACTTTTCAGCAGAATCATTGCCTTGTGATAATCACCAGTTGATAGTTTGTGCTCAGGTGTCTATTGTTTTCTCGCTCAAGTCCTGTCCCTTCGTCACTCCGCACAACAGTGTTAAGTATGTTGAACCAACTAGCACACTGCACAATTTTCCTGATCGTGAAAACAATTGTAAACTAAAGTCCGTGAGAAACAAAGTGTTCTGTCATGACATACAGATTTATGCATGATCACTTTGCTATATAAAAATACAATTTTAGCCAATGTTAACGAAGAGCTTCACTTCTGGAGTTCACTTAAATAATGGTATGGTATGGTATGATGAACTTTATTAATGTCCTGAAGATCAACCCTTAGGTTGACGCAGGCGGCTCCCACGTCGGGACAGTAAGGTTTAACCTTACCGCCGTATCATGGGCCTTCTGGACGGCCTGTACTTGATCGGAAAGAACTCCACTGTGTAGGACTCGCTGCCACCAGTCTCTCTCCTTGTCACAGTCTGTGAAAGTCACAGGACACTGCCAAAGCATGTGATCCAGAGTAATGATGCCATTACACTTCTCGCAATTGATTGGTATCTCTCTTTCAGGATATATCTTGTTAATAAAGTTTGGACTTGGATAAGTTCTTGTTTGCAGCAATCTCAGAGTCACCGCTTGAGCTCTATTGAGCTTAGCGTGTGGCACTGGGAATTCCCTTCTGTTCATGTAGTAATGCCTTGTGATTTCATTATATGTAAGTAATTGGTCCCTGTTCTCCACCTGTATATTATTAAGGTCCTGGTCGCGTAGTGCACGGATAGTAAGCCCTCGTGCAGCTGCGTTAGCCATCTCGTTTAAATTCTTCCGAGATGGATCGACAGACCCCATGTGCGCAGGAAACCAGCGGATTTCGATCTCTTGGCTGTCCAACTCACCGATCAGCTGGGCAGCCCTTTTGGTTACAAAGCCATTGGTAAAGTGTCTAATAGCCATCTTAGAATCGCTGTAAATCTTCGTCCACTTATTATTCCTTAAAGCCAATGCTATCGCTACTTGTTCCGCGACTGTCGTGTCTTTAGTCATGATTGTAATAGCATCCCGAGTGAGACCATCTGCATCTACTACTACTGCCGTAAAGGCTTTCTTTCCTCTGACCCACGCAGCATCTACAAATGCCGCATGTTCTCTGTCGTGTTCTATCTCTTGCAGGAGAGCTTTGGCCCTTGCCTTTCGTCTTTCCAGGTTGTGCACTGGGTGCATATTTCTGGGGAAAGGAGTCGTCTTGATTATCTCTCTTATGCTATCTTTTAGTTCTACTGTGCCTTCACCTGAAATTTTGGATTCGGTTGGGCACCATCCTACCTCTTCTAGTATTGCTCTACCTGGCCTTGTTCCAGAGAGCCTCTCTCTGTGGGCAATTTGCTGAGCTTCAATTATCTCGTCTATTGTGTTGTGGAGCCCCAGTTTCATTAATTTGTTATCCGGGGTGTTAATCGGTAGCCCCACTGTTGTTTTGACAAGCCTTTTAATTAATCTGTTCAACTTGTTTAGCTCTGTCTGTGTCCAAATGAGCATCCCAGCTACATATGAGAAGTGGCACAAGGCGAAAGCGTGGACCAGTCTCATGGCGCTCTCCTCTCCCAGCCCTCTTTGTCTGTTAGTGATTCTCCTTAGCAGTCTTATTACCTCCACAGTCTTGCTTGTGATGTGTCGTATTGTTCTTCCATTTGCCCCATTTGCCTCCAGGAATAACCCTAAGACTCTTATGGATTCTACTTGCTTAATAGATTTGCCTGCCTTCGTGGTTAGTACTAACCGGGGTTCTTCTTCGGGAACGTATCCCCTCGGTTTTCTACCCCTTCTTCTGTTCTTGAGTACAAGGAGTTCAGACTTACTAGCAGAGCATTTGAGTCCCATGTCTTCTAAAATAGACTCTACCTCATAAATGCTCTTCTGAAGTCTGCTTTCCGCATGTCCCATACTTCCTTCAGCGGTCCATATCGTCACATCGTCTGCATAAATGGTAAAGTGAATGCCCTCTATCCTTTTTAGTCCCTTTGCCACTTTTGACATGGCCAGGTTGAAAAGCATAGGTGACAAGACCGACCCTTGTGGCGTCCCTCTGTCACCGAGATCCATCTTCTTTGATACAATATCCCCGAATCTAAGATGAGCTGAACGATTGCCAAGAAAGGCTTTAATCACTTCATAGAGTTTTCTCCCCAATCCCAGTTCGGAAATCACTTCAAGTATTGCTCTATGCTTAATTCTGTCAAAAGCTTTTTCGACATCCAACCCCAAGAGAGCTCGAGTGTTTGTTGGTTTAGCCAATAGCAGTTGATGTTTGATTAACAACATGGCATCTTGTGTGGACAAGCCTGATCTGAAACCAATCAGATTGTACGGTAGGATGTCATTGTCCTCCACATATTTCGTTAGCCTGTTCAATATGACATGCTCCATTGTCTTCCCTAGACATGATGTTAAAGAAATTGACCTCAGATTATCCAAGTTGAGTTGCTTGCCCGGCTTTGGTATTAAGATAGTACTGGCCGTCCTCCATTCTTCTGGATATACCCCATCTTTCCATTGGTCATTAATGTATGTGGTCAGATATTTTATTGATTCGTCGTCCAAATTCTTAAGCAATCTGTTAGAGATTCCATCCGGGCCAGCTGCTGACCTACTATTCAGATCATACAGTGCCGTGCGTACCTCACTTTCGGTGAATTCTTGATCCATATATTTGCATTCTAACCCTAAGTAATCGGGATAACTCACATCCTGATCTTTCCTGAGAGGCAAGTATTTAGTAGCCAGTCGCTCCATTATGCTCTCTGCGCTTGCAGTCTGACTTTCCTGGTGTACCAGTTTCGCCACTGCCGTGCGTCTATTCGATTTAGTGCCTTTTTCGTTGAGCAGATGCCTGAGCAGACTCCAATTGCCTCCACGTTTTATCCTTCCGTCTACACAATTGCAAACCTCATCCCATTTTTGTTTCTGCAAGTATCGTGCGTGTTCCTCTATATTCTTATTGAGCTGAGCAATTCGCTTCCTAAGTCTCCTGTTTAAGCGTTGTGATTTCCATCTTTGTAAAATCGATTGCTTGGCTTCGATCAAATGCGCCAATCTACTATCAATTTGTTCGACCTCTTCCTCTGTCTCTATAGCCTTAGTTGCTGCATTCAAGTCGTCCCTAAGCTGAGCTACCCACTCTTGTAGTCTGATGCGCCCCTTTCTATCTGTGTCTGCTCTGTCTTTTCTGATTTTTCTAAAGTGATCCCAGTCTATGTAAGTGAAATGCTTTACATCCACCCCCGTCGTTTCTACCATTATGTGTAGTATGTAATGGTCGCTTCCTAGGTCCGTGCCAGAGTTTATCCAGTCTGCCCTGGGTAAGTTATAAGTAAAGGATAAGTCCGGGGTAGTGTCCCTACACGTGGAACTGCCACACCTGGTAGGAAAGGCTGGGTCCGTGATAAGAGAAAGGCCTAAATCTGTGGCGAGATGCCAGATTCCATCCCCTTTCTTACTACTCCAGCGGTAACCCCAAGATTGGTGTGGGGCGTTGAAATCCCCTCCTATTATGAGTGGCGCAGTTCTGGCTACCCTCATGGTCTTATTAAAGATGGCTCTGAAGCTCTGTCTCATCTCTCTGGGACTGCTATATATGTTGAGGCAGAACAAGCTTTGCGCTTTACCTCTGTGCCGTTTTAGGACCAATTCTATAAATATGTATTCAATTTTACTCGCCCCTAATTTTAGATCGTGCTCTATGTAAGGAATTTTCTTGTCAATTAGGGTGGCAATTCCTCTGCCTGGTTCTTTTCCTTTGCAGACCGAGTTGAAGCCGGACAGCCCGATCTCCTCCGCTAGAGTTTCCTGCAACATTATTAATTTTGGCCTATTTTCAACCGTTTTGATTATTTGTGCTAGTGACGCTCTTTTTTGCTGAAATCCTCTGCAGTTCCACTGCCACACACTAAGTCTATTTCTGTTATCCATTATTATTGTCGTTGCCTCCTGACTTGCTACCCCCTGTCACTGTTCGCTTGACTGTACCACCTGCCGCTCCTGGGGGTGTTCTTGCGCTTTCGGCTTCCAAGGGCATATATTCTTCATCTTCTCCTTGGGCCTCTAGCTTTTTCAACCTTTTCTCGGCTATTAACTTCCACTTCCATGTTTTATCCACCTTAAGGTTAACGCTGTCTACCGTGTCCTTTAGGTCCCTAATTGCATTCCTAATCTCCTCCAGAACCGAGCACATCGATTCTGCCTCCGGAACTACAGCTCTCTTTTTGGGCGCCGGTGTGTCTTCTTCCTGGCTGTTCCTTATACACACCGGCTTAGCTATTGCCACACTGTCGCTTTCTGTCCTCAACCCTTTTTTCATTTCCTGAATCTGCTGCTTAAGTTCTTCATTTGCTTTCTTTAGTGATATAACCTCTCTGATCAGCTGTTCTACCCTGGCATCATTACTCTGTTCCTGCGAGGCTAGCGCACCTGTGACTTTCACAGTACCTTTGACTTTCTCGGCCCAGGTCGCTCCTGGCTCCTTTTTCTTGTTTATCTTCAGCTCCTGCTCCTCGAAGCGCACCTGCGCCTCCCGAGACCTGGAACGGTTTCTTCCCCTCGATGTTGAGCGCTGTCTTGATCTTGATGTGCTTCTCGAGCGTGAGCGCCTTCCGGCGCCTGGAGGGGTTTCCTTTGTAGGTTGGGCCGATTCCATCTCTGTCTCCACTTTGGAGCGTTGTCTTCTTCTTACTCTTACTACATATGGTATTTGGTACCGCTGCTTGCACGCCCTGTCACCTGTGGGGTGATCTTCACCGCAGAACTTGCATTTGGGAGAGCAGATATGAGCCTCCCCTGGGTCTTGCATACCACATCCCCTGCACTGCACAACATCAGGTGTTGGACAAACGTCTGATCTGTGTCCGATTCTTCCACATGCGTAACATACGTCAAATTGCTTCCTGTACAGATAGCACCTCACGAGGGTTGACCCATATTTGATGAAGTTGGGCACCCTGAATCCGTCGAAAAGGACAATAACCGATCCAGTAGCTTTGATACGTTGTGCAGCCAACGCTGTTGGGTTGTATTCATGCACAATCTTTTTCGTGATCACACTCTGACTGTCATTGAGGTTCACTCTTCTAATAACCCCCTTGCACGTAGAGTGGGGGGCTGTTTCATAAGCGCTCACTTCATATTCTGCCTCCATGATCGTAATGGACTTGATTCTCACATACCTTTCAGCATGAGAGGAGTCCGGTGTACTAACCACCACAATATTCTGTGTGAAGTTGGGGCAGACGATGTCTTCCCTCGCTTGATCTGCTGTAAGTCCGGCTGCCTCGACGATCGCTTCTCCAATAGCTGTGCTGACCTTGTTCAGGTTGAGGCCTCCCCGAGGCCTAACGATGATTTTCCTGTGCTCCTCCGGCAGTTGCGGCATTCTTGACGCCTTCACAATCCGGCGCTTGAGCTTGTCGGCCCCGGCAGCACCTTTGTTGGCGATCTCCTTTCCTTGTGATTCTCGGAACGAATTGGCGGCTCCACCAGCTGCCCAGGTCTTTTTCGCAGATCGCGATCTTCGGTTGGTGACCACCTGCCAACCCATTCTTTCCTCGCCGTCTTCTGTCTCCGAGGAGGGTTCGTCGTCCATGCGCATATCGAACATGCCGGCTTGGCGGGCTCGCGAGACCTACGTGGCGTTAGGCCCAGCGTGGCGCCCACGCGCGATGCACAGAAAAGAGGCTGTAGAAGTCCAAAAAATGCTGGCCCGCCTTGTCCAAAGGTATCCACCGATTCGGGTTAGCCTCACGAATCCGATGATAAGCTTCAATGCGTGGTCCTGCCAAAAGTGCCTGCAGAATCATTCAAAAAGACGGAGCCGATGCGGGGCACATCCGCTTTCTTCTGCTTCTTCTTCTGGAGTTCACTTCACTTCTGGAGTTCACTTAAATAATGTCTGTGATGCATTGTGACAGTACGAGGTCCTGGAGATCCTACTGTGGAGATATGTCAACATTGAGCCTATTCCTGTTTAATGTATGGATAGATGCCTTCACGAAGAGTTGGAGAAACTGCACAATACAAAGTTTTATATCACATGTAATAATTATGCTGTGATAAAGTGTACACGCTGAGCTTAATGTTTTAGAAAAGCTCAAGAAAAGGCTCCAGAATAGGTATGATGGATAGGCAACCTTTTATTTGGCTCTCTTCATAGTGAAATCTAGACGCATCACCTCAGCCACACTTAGTAAAATCTGTGGACTCATACTGCCCATGCCTTTACTGCACAAGTTGCCTTGGTGCTCCCAGTCTTGACAGGTAACACTTAAGCACACTCTCATGCACGTGTTTGTTCCAAAGCTACAGCTGCTAACTAAAGTAACTCCCACATGCGATTCTGTAACTCTAGACCTAACTGCAAAAACGCATGCAGTACTACGAGTTTGGCATGGAGTCCACATGACATGTGCACAACTTCAAATTTCGTATAGGCAACAGATAACTGGTAACCTGTTAGAGCAACAAAATGGATGCCAAGGAAAATTCACCCAAAGCCTTAGGCAGGAAAAGGAGGTGTTGTGATGAGATAAATAGCAATCACATTTGATCGACTGACTAAAAGCTGGCAGGGGTATTGCATTTGACATGATTGAAATGAGCTGCAGCATGGCATGGTAACTGTGGCAACCTTTACAATGCCGCGCTCTCTGAATTACTCTTATGTGCATCCATATGCTGCAGCGACCAACTGTTTTTATTCAAGAAAGCCAGGTTTGTGGTTCAGCACACATCATACGCTGGCAAACTCACTGATGAGTCAACTCCCTGAGATCATCCCATGAGTCTGAGTGAGCCCAGCTGAGGAGTATTTTGGCGAGTTTGAGCCCGAGTGAGCTCGGCTGAGTAGTATATTCTTATGAGTTCAAGTGAGCAGCTAATTATAATTTTGGCGAGTCTAAATAGTGAGTTCCGATTATTTTGCCAACATATATATGGTCCGTGTACTTTCGAAATTCAGCTACGACACTTGCGCATAGGTTGGAAAATAAGCTTCTCGCCAAGTGACTACTGCATAAATGATCGTAGAGCTAGCGAAGAACGATACGCCTTAATGATGCAGCGTGCCGTGCGGGATCCATGTGTGCAGCGTGCCAGTGGATGGGTGCGTGTTTGGGAAATTACGGGGTTTCGACCCATCCACAGATAATTTACATAATACCTTTCTCCATAGTGTATTATTGCGATAGCAATTTTTGGACACCTTAAGCGAATTTTCGCCATCGCTCTGATGTTTGGTTTAAAGTCCAAGTGTGACAAAAATTATAGTGCTCCGTTGCATCCCACATGCTGGGGTTAATTGCGAATGAAAGGGTGCGATTGTGAGCCGAGAAGGATGGCAGCTTTACGCGCTGTCCACGTCCCGTGATCAAGTGCGCGCTAGGGTCAGAGAGCGCGCGACGTCTCTTGCCTGGCCGTGCCCGTGCATATGGCTGTCCGCGCGCAGCAGAGTGCATATACACGGCCCGCGCGTGCCACATTTTTCAAAAGTAATTTGCGGCCGGTGTAAAGGCGGCAAGCCGACGTGGCTGCTGGTTTCACGAGTGTCAATTGGAAGTAGCGATATCTAAGTTTCGGGCGAAACTTAGAGAACAGTGACTTCCTTAGAGGGGCCAAAATTTTGGGGCGCATGAGCGGCACCTATAGTAGAATGCAGTGTTCCATTGTAAAAAAAAAAATTGATGTAACAAAATAGAGTGCTGAGTGTTACGTCTTTGTTACATCAAGGTTCAACAAAAATTAAGCGCTGGAAATCAGCGCTGGACGCACATGCAACTCCTTACTCCACACTGAAAACATTTGAGAAAACATTTTTTTAAATACTTTGTACATTTGTATAAATACCTGCGGATATTCCTCTGGTTTAGCCTAATTATGTGCTGCCTACTTAACTTACTGACGCAGCATACGTATCATTGCGAAATTTATAATTTTTCGCTTTTAGAAAAAGCATCAAGTTATTGAATTTTGCGAACAGAAAAAAAATTGCAACTTCCAATATAGCGCGCTTCCTAGGCTATTAAATAGCTACAATGTTCAAGGAACGTACTGTTTCCATGAGTGGTTTACTCATGCAGTAAGATGTACTGCTCCTACACCTTCTAATAAAAAGCATATGCATCGACACATAGCAGCTGATATTCTTGCTTATTTTCTCATCACAGAGGTAGATGGGGCACATGAACCAATATGCTCACACAAATCAACGTGACCAACTACTGCGGAGACATGGCAACGAATTCTTTGTTTACCTTGTACACCACAAGTGCGAGGTTTGCGCATTAATTTGACTTCATGAAACCCTATTTATACTACAGGCTTTACGGCAATGCTTGCATGCAGTGCGGTGAAGCGCTCGACGAAACTGCACATATTATATGATTTGTTTGATATTAGCTCGAGATGCAAACGTTTGTGCAGGCAGGCAAGCAATGTTTCCATTCACGCATCGCACCAAAATAGCGAGCATTGATCTGGTTTCATGACATCGTACTTTTTCCACTAGCTTTACGGCAGTGCTTGTGTATAGTGCTGCGAAGCACGACGGAACTGCACGTTATTATACGGTGTGCTTGAAATCCACTCGAGATGCAAACGTTTGTGCAGGCAGGAAACGAATGATTTAATTCACGTAGCACAACACGAGAGCGCGCTCTATGCAGTCCTTTGATTGAATAAAACTCTATTTCTGCCACAGGCTTCACAGCAATGCTTGTGTAGAGGGCTGTGAAGCTCGACGCAGCTGTAACAACATCCCACAGTACACCCGATTTTTACCGAGTTTGTTTTAAAGGGCCCCTCACAGGCTACATAACAAATTTTGGTTATACACTGAAAGTTGTTACGTGCCCTCTAAGAAGTGTTCTACCGCAAGCATTTTTCAAATTGGTTCATTAACAGCAGATAGAGAATGATTGAAGTGCCGCGAACGCATGATTTCAGGAGGCGAGCGTCGCCGCCTATATAAACACTCTCTCGACATTCCCCGTTTCGCCTGTGTAAGCAAATTTCCTTCACTGCGTTCTCCCATACCGGAGCCGAGGGGTCGCGGCGGGTATACCCTGCCGTCTTTTTTTCACCGTCACCGGCACACTTCCGGTGACGGTGTCGCGCGAGCTGTTGCGCTTGTCTCGTTTCCTGTAGCGGACGATAGTGCGCGCTCTACACGAGAACACGTGATTAGCGGTATAAGTCAGTGCCCCAGCACTGAGGCAAACGCGAGAGGATAAAAGAGCATTCATGATCGCAATGCTGGAACACATGTAGACAATGACGTATAGTTTCGTTCTCTGCGCGCGTGCAAACGTCGGGAAAAGGAGACGAAACGGAAATTCATCTCTCTTGCTACAGTGCGAAGTAAAACAAAAGCACCCAGGCATTTGGGTTGTATTTTTCATTATTTCTCTAAACTTTAATTAGTTCACTGCAGCAACAGATTCAACAAATAACTGATGCTGCCTTGAATCTAAGTCACGTGTCACTCTGAGTGCCATCACAGCACAGCCTGTGCTCCTATGCAGCAGCAAAGTTACGGGCATTCATCTGCTTGCTGCTGCGATAACATTATGACACTTTAACTCAGAGGTACGATTTTTGTTGTGTGAGATTATAGATAGCCAGTAGACTACTTGTCTGATGTTAAATGCTATGACCCACTGGCAATCCACGATGCACTCAACGAAAACGTTTTTATGCTGTGTGTGGCGTGACTCACCAGTGACCCACACACAAGAATTCTTGCTCTTGTGTTGCCATCTGAGGTTTGAAATTGCAACTAATATATATTTTTATTGCATTGGACATGGGGTGGCATGTTTGTTTTGGAGAGTGGAGTGGCGGCGCATTTCTCAGTTGGGTTTCTTGCAAACTTTCGCAGCAGTCTTTGAAATACGTGCCATTGGAATAAGTACCTGCATTTTTCTTGCTACTCCCAAACTTTTCAGCGTGTCTAATAGATAGCTCCTCATGCCCCTTACGGATGAAAAAAAAAAGCACAATGCAGAGGAAACAAATAAACTTAGTTTTGGGCCAGAAGAATGCACCAGCAACTTCGCGATCACCAGCGGATGAGTCAAGTGCTTCAGTGTCAGATGTTCAGCAGTGGACAGTGAAATCAGTGACAAAGATAGTGTTTACGAACCATCACAGACCTCAGCCAGCATGTCGAATGGAGAGTCAGACCTGACTGATGATTCTGAGGTGAATGATTCAGGATACAATGCTCTTATTTCTCTCAGCCCATCTCTAGAGAAATGGACACCGGCAACAACCACTTCGCCTAGTGTGACACCACACGTACTCTAGGCCGCCCACTATCATTCAGTTGCCATCTAGCCGTTATGCCCCATCTTTATGTTCACTGTTTATTACGGATGACATTTGGCAAATGATGGTCAATGAAACAAACAGGTTCACACAAGTGTTGAAGTCAACTACTCCTAAATCTAAATCACGCTTGAAAAATTGGACGGAAACCAATGCCAAAGAAATTAAAGCATTTATTCGAATACTGATTTGTATTGGTCTCCTCCGTCTTCCTACTCCCAAATCTAAATCAAAGTTGAAAAATTAGATGGAAACCAATCTCCAACAAACGAAAGCATTTGTTGGAATACCAATTTGTATTAATCTCGTCCATCTTCCTATCCGAGTCACTACTGGGCAAAAAGTAACCTGTATGGTGTTGAACTCATTAATCAAAATATGAGCCGTGACCGCCTTCTCCCTACTTTTGAGGTTCCGGCATTTTGCGGACAATTAACTGGTTGCAGAGTTGCAGGATCATGTCTTTAGGATCCATCCTCTGGTAGAGAAATTGAACCAAAATTTTTGCCACTGTGCTTGAGCCAGGAAAGGAGGTTGTGATAGATGAAACAATAGTGCCATGGTGTGGCAGACTTTCGTTCTTACAGAGTCAGGCTGTTCAAGGCATGTACCAAAGACGGTTACAGGCTAAAGGTTGATGTATATGCCGGAAAGTGTGACTGAACAATTGGCATCCGACATGCCGAAGATGTATGCTTGAAATTCCTGCAAAAAACAAGGAAGTTGTGTGCCCGCTGTCCGTAGACAACTTCTACATGAGCTTGCCGCTCACTTTTCGCCTTCTAAAGGAAGACACTTTCATTCGTGGCACAGTTCGCTCAGTGAGGAAAGGGCTGCCAAAAGATCTCACTGAAGTAAAGGTTGCAAATGGCAGTGTTACCGAACTTCAGTCCAAAAATGGAGTGAAGGCACTGAAGTGGATGGACAAGAGGCCTGTTCTGATACTCACATCTGTCGCCAAATATGAAGCAACTTTGGTGGACAGTGGGAAGAAAACAAGGGACGGTGCACCAATCATGAAACATCAGGCCGGTCTCGATTACAATGCAGCAAAAAAGGGCGTCGACTATAGTGACCAAATGACGTTATACCACAACTGCCTTAGAAAAGGACTCAAGTGGTACAGAAAGGTAGCTGTTGAGTTGCTTGTTGGATGCGTCATCATAAATCCGTGGAACATTCGTGGCATGCTTGAAGGAAACTCTACGCCAATTATAAAATTTCAAGATGAACTGGCTCATTCACTGTTTGGCCCTCGTCAAGACAACATCGAAGAAACTCGTGGGAGAAGTGTCCACATGCTAAGAAAAACTGGCACATCGGCGCACGACACTCAGTGGCTCTGCACTGGCTGCTATGCGGCCAACAGTACCAGCAGTAGCCCAAACTCTATGGAGAGAGTGAGAAAAGTGACCACTTTCTGTGAATAACGCCCCGGCAAGCCATTCATCTGTTTGTTGTGCTTTAATTCTAAGCACAAGTAACCTGAGAAGCAAGCTAGCTTCAACTGTAAAATGAGTAGGATGAAAACTTCAAGACATGGCTAATGTTCATACTAAATTTTAGCCTTTCTCTAACTAATAAATATTTCTAACACAGGAACTGACTTCTTGTCTTTTTTAATGGCAAGCACTTTGTAGTTCAACATAGGTTTCTAGCATCTTGAATCCATTGAGGGGCTACAAAATGTATTAAAGAAAGCTAAAAATGCATAATGTTGTGTTGAATGTGATCAAGACACATGTACAAGAAACTATAGTCATTAGTTCGATGAGGACAGTAATGTGCTTTAGCAAGTTAGAACTTTGTTACCAACTTGCCCACATTCACATCTTAACAGATTTAACAATGTTTCCACTACGTGGAGAACCTTGATCTACAGTGCTTTTATCATACTGAAGAAGGTTGGTGTTCCTATTATAACACGTGTACTTAAGAAGCTCAATCTCTCAGGATTTCATGTTGTTTTACTTGACATAAGCTTACGAGGCTTACAGATTACGTGCTCGTATCTCAACGTAAACACTTACTTCCTTTTCAATGATTTTCATTTCTGTAAAAGCACAGTAAATTTCGTCAGACGAGAAGTGCAAATGTGTTTTTTATTCTTTCATACTTGGTGCTTGCTATTATACAACTTACTTATATCAACTTGCTTGTTTAGAAAACTCATAAAAAACACTCCTCCCACCTTCTTCTTTCTTCTTTTACTTTCCATTGACTCTGACTTTCATTATGCTAATAAACTTCAGAAGAGCTTGCTCTCAGGCTATAGTTTGTACACACTGCTAAGAATGAAAAAATGGAGAGAAAACGGGACAAGAAAGAAAGGCCTACAGAATGCTGATTTGCGCGCGGCAATCTATATCAAGGACGGGGTGCTGGACCAGGGAAGCTAAGAAGCCGCCACAACAAACTATGGGAGCTAGGTGAATGGCTTCGATGTCCACACAGAAACATAAATATAGGAATGTTATAGAATGCTGTGTCATTCAACAACCCCGTGAATGTTGAAAATGGGACAGTGATTAGCTGAAAAGAGTTTCAGAGAGCTCCAGGGAGTGGGGAGGATGATACAGTAAGGGGGCTAGGGTGGTGACACGCATTAAGGGCATCAAGAATTAAGTGAAAAATTATGGAACATAGGGGGATTGTCTCATCACTGCTCGATCGCTCAAAACCAGATAGCTGTGGCCAGTTGCCTTAGCTGAGATTCACCTACCCTGTCATAGCATGTGCTGTGCTTGCTGCTTTGCAGTCTTTAGAATAGGCAGGTGTCAGGGAAGCATGCCCATAATGCCTGCAATTAAGTAATAGGCGACTTGCAAAATAGTGCCCGCTCTCTTCCATACACAGCCATGGCTGAACCACTCACTAGCAAATCTGGTAAGAAAATAACGCTGACCTTCACTGTTACTTGGGCTGCAAACAAGAAGACACAAGACAGAGCGCTGTCATGTTTTTAGCACAGTTCACTTTCCTAAGTAATGTACCAACAAGGTCATAATATACATTATATAAATACATCAATTTGTAAACAAAATGTTATTTTTAATATAGTCATTTTTAAAAACAGCACAAGGATGATAGCATAATTTTAGGCGTAGTCTTAGCAATGAAAAACTTTTGTCAGAAGTTAAGCAAAGTTTTGGCAACGTAAAAATGTGCATCCTCATTGCTAAAGCATTCCTGTCCGGGGAGTGCTAGGAGTTTGTCTTGGTGTGATGTAAAACCCTCCACACATTTATATAGTGCTAGAGAGAGAGGTGATGGGGGAGTGGTAGTGACCAGTGGAGAATCCTTCCCTGAAATGAATTTCTGGCTATGTCACTGAATGTCTGCAATGCCTTGTAATAGCAATAGGTCTTGGATGGAAACTCTATAGATGATACCAGTGAACCTATTGAGCCTATTCCTGTTTAGTGAGGTGATGTATGTTTTCCCAAAGAATTAAAGAAACTGTACAATGGAATGTTTTGTACCACCTGTAATAACCATGCTGTAAGAAAACAGAAAGGCTGAGCTTAGGTGTTGTAGGAAATCTCTTAAGAGGCTCAAGGATCGGTAAAGATGACTAACTTCTGTATTCTCCACTCAACCCTCCACCTGGATTCAAATGCACAGCAGCCCCACTCCTTGACACAGGCGGTTGCTTAGCTTTAATTAAACTTCATGTCAATTACTGTGAAACACAGCGTCGTCTTCAGTCAAGGGGTGGCACTGCGCTCATCTCAGTGGAATGAAGCTTCCAGTCATAGATGGTTTCAGAATACAGGGTAAGTGACCTCACATTTTACTCTCTTCGTCGTGAAATCTAGACACCAAAGCCTCGGTTTGAACAAGTAATGCTTTAAGCGCTCTCTCATGCATATGTTTGCTTTAAGGCAGAGTCAGCTTACTATTTCCTGCTTCTGCCACATGCAAATGACACAAAAATATCTCAATAAAATGATTGTGATTTAAGTGGTACACACTCTCTGCAATGTGATTAAATGTTTGTAATAAAAGAAGCACTACTCATGTGCTGGTCAGCATCTGCAGCATTATGTTCACCAAGATAGCTTTTTTGTCTCAATATATTCAATATTGTTGCAAATTTAAGAGGTTTTGCAGCTAACATGTAGCTGTCAACTTGTGTCTCGAGAACATACAGCTTTAGTTGAGAGGAGCGCTATATTGCATGAGACAAAGGAGCATTTTTAGACTGCTTGTTTTATTTATGTGTGAAAAACAATTGTGAAGGTTTTAATAGCAAAGTAATACAGTAGGTGTTGGCAACGCGAACAAGCCATGCAAAGTGTATGCATTAGAAATGAACTATCCAGATGAGGACCCCCCACCCCACTGATATATGTCAATGCTATAATATCAAATGCTGTGACATTTAACACATATGGTGACTAAAAAAAAAGGATAACTAAAGCAAGGGCAGCATTAATAAAACAACAATATCAACTGCAAAATTTATACAATTTTTCTCAAAACTTTTATCTTCGCATAAACTGTGGCCTCACACACTGTGGGCACTTTTGCTAACAACCTTCACATTTCACTAGTGCTAATTCTAGCTTCCCTTTAGCTTCTAGCTTGATTCTAGCTTCCAGCTCAACTGCAATGTTTTGAACGTCAGGGCATGTGCAAGTGAAAATTAGTTTGTGATGGCCATGTGGATCTGTTTCTCTGCCTGAATAATAGGGAGAGGAGGGCAATATAATTGCCTTGAGAACTATTAAGCAGAAGCGGCATGGTGGATGAGGAGCAGTGGCAGGAATAAAACATTTCAGGAGTTCAATGTAGTAAGGATAAAGGAGTCATATGATTAACTTCGCAAGAATATGAGGCCATTATAACACTAAGGGAAACAGACTGGCCCATCACACTGAATTTTCAAATATCCTAACTGGTCTAGAACACCTTGCACAGCTGCTGTAATTAGGAAAAAAAAATGTAGCATTGTCGTAAAAAGACAGCTTTTTTGTTTGTTTACTCTGCTATGTTACTGTACACATTATTACTATTACTTTTTTTTCTTTTGGAACAGAAAGTCACCATATGCCTGGAGGTTTTAGTTCACCTTCTTGGTGTGCTCCCGATATATGAACAGTTCGAAAACATTAACATTGTTGCTTGGTTTATTGCCCAAGTAGAGCGGCACGTAACGACTGACTACGGAACCAGGCGTGTGAATATGCACACCCTGTATCCAATCAACCCCTATATCAATCAATTTTGTACAATTAGACCTCCATATATTGAACTTTAATGTAACAAACCGTTTTACTTTGCAGAACTTATTTGGTGTGCATATAGAAATCTTCAATTTATTGAATTCTGTTTATCTGCAATTTCAATTTACGGAAACTATAAATTCTTCTAAAATTTAAATGAGGATATGTGTTGCATTTGAACTGTAAATTCTATGGACGTACAAGCGCTTTCCGGGAGTAAAGCTTCACGATTTCCTTCCAAAGTTTATTCGACTTAAGGACAAAATTCTGCAGCAAAGTTATAAACGACCACAGGTGACAAGCAGCTGAATGCGAGGTATCTGGTACAGACCCACGGGGGAAAACTTAAAAACCACAATAGCACACATTCAGGCGAGTATGTAAACAGGCGAACTAAGCAGGGAACAAAAACAACACAGCACTGCTTTCATGGGTCCCGAATGATCAGAGTTTCGTCAGAGTTGGTGCAAGCACGCATCCGCAGATAAAACGGGCTCCCACCGTGCATTGACCAATACTTCGAGAGCTGACGCCTACACAATAACCGGGGTAGGTTACAGCACTTGTTTGCGACAACGCAAGTACTTGCAATAGGGGCGACGACCTTCCACAACTCCAGAACATCACAAAAGACCGTTTGCACATGTACTAACCAGCCAAACAAACTAACCACGGCAGCGAAGACCACTTAAATCGAACATACAACGCAGAAGCACCTCGTAAAGTTTTCACCATAGAGAAAGGTTACACCTTGTTGCACAGACGCTCACAAGAAATTCAAGAAATGTCCAAAGCGCACTACCGCCGCCTTTTAAAAATCCAACGGGAGCCAAGCCAAATCAGTAATAAGTTGGCTATTTGGGTGAACGCAACGTACCCGTTAGAACCACCGGGTACGCCCAACGCACTCGTTCGAACCACCGGGTACGCCCAACGCCGGCCTTGGAATATCCAGAAGGTACAACGCATGGCAACCGCAGCACCACGCTATTGGCTTACGAGCCTGCGGGACGCCGTGATGTCACTCCTAGCAACGGCGCCAAGCGATAACTCTCGTTCCCGGTGCTCTCCGTACAAAAATCCCTCACGTGACCTGATAATAGGTGCCTAGGGACAGGATTTGTTTACGGTTTTTGAGAAGGCATGATGGTGGCGCCGAGCGACGCCGTGGCGTGTTCGTTCTCGGCATGTTCGTTCTCCGGCTCGCGCGGACCGTGCGTTGTTCGACGTTGCTTATGTGATCGTGCTTGCGTTGCTTGTGTGTTGGTGGTAGGTTCTGTGTTACTTGGCGGAAAGCCGCGAGTAGTGGTGGTGCGGCAGTGCGACTTTCGCCTCGGTGAGCTCTGGCAGTACAGAATCTGCGTTGTGACCCGTGCTTCTAGCGCCTCGGCAGCGAAGTTCTGCGAACCGCGATGTGGCGTCGCCGTGTCCGACTTTGCTTAACGGACATTGAGGGATGTGCTGCTCGCTACAAGTCATGTAAATGCGACTGCGTCGATCGCCCATGCACTGTTCAGCGCTGATTGTGTACACAATTAAGTGTGCTGTGCTTGAAACGAGTGGTGCCGCCGTGCAGCGGGGGGTGGTGGAGGAGCAGAGTGGCTTAGGGGTCTCCATTTGCACGTTCACAGATATGTGCTCCCGTTTTGGTCTCATTAGCGGCTGTCGCGGGATTGTGGTGTGCTCCTTGCCTAGTATGAAGTTTACGATGCTAACACACAGCATGTTCGCGTTTTTCCGTGCTATGTGTCATTTGCATGATGACCGAGTTGAAAACAAGGCATATGTCTGTGTTGTTTGCATTTGTGTGTTGTAAATTACTTCCTATTGTGGAAGTTCTGGCAGTCTTAAACATAAACGTAAACATATAAACATATTTCTGTGTGTCTGAAATTTTGAATTTCCCATAATAGCCTTTACGACTGATAAGCGGGCTACACAGCCTGTGTGAATCAGCTACCTTTTGTTGCGACCCTCTTCCATGTGGTAGACTGATGCATGGTGCGCGTTTATTTCTGTACTGTTGTAAAAACCATTTGTTTATTCACCCATGGAGTACAAATGTACTGCTTCTTCGCCGCAGTACATTTTAGTTGCGCGCTGAAGGATACTAAAAGTGGGAGGGGACCGCTATCACCCAGCATAGTATGTCCACTCAGGCGACCTGAGAGGCGGCGGTTGCGCGAGTGTATAATTAAAGAACTCTTTTTATGTCCAGTGACAATGGCCCCTTTCCCCTTTAGTATGCTTCACCGCAGTACATAGGAGTATTGCGAAAAAGGTAATCTTAAAAAGCTCAATTATGCAACGTTTCTTTCGTAGCTTGCTACACCGCAATACAGGGGTGTAGCATCGTGCAGTAAAGCATAATAAGAGTGGAAAGGGCACATAGGTTTACTCATTATTTTCAATTGTGATATAATTTGCAAGTGCATCTGTGCTCTTGGTAAGCTTTATTGACAATTCTTTGTACATTACAAATTCATATTGCCAGGAAGCTTACTAAGGCACATTCGCCATATTGTAATGCATTATTCATCTTCAATGCAGGAGCACAATGCGGATTCATGCCTATGCTTCTGGCTGGACTGCACGTGCTCTTTGAGAACTGATTCGTTGTTCATAAGTGCACTGGTACTTACTCTAAACTGGAGGGCTGAAGTTGATACGGAAGCACAATCTTTATTAAGAGGACAAGATGTTGCCAAGGTGGTTGTAGCACAGTTTTTTTTTCTTCGAGGTACCTTTTCTACTAGAAGCTTCCATTGCAGTGTTTCGAGCCTCTTTGAGCCAGCACATAGTCTATATAAACATCGGACACCGATTGGGAACATCACCTATGCTCTCTGCAGTAAGCTGCGCACAGGATAAGTTCATGCCTATCTATAGAAAAAAATGTAGCATGACCAGACTAAAAGGGGGTGGGCTGCAGCAATACTAAGTGTTAAATGTTGCCTTATCCTTTCTGTTGAGTTTTCTGTTTTGTGCTTTTTATTATGGATCCTCCACAATAACCATTAGAGTGCCGAACGTGAGCTTGTTGGTCTCAGATCTCATGGTTGTTACTAACAAAACAGTGTGATAAACAAACAAGGGCTTGGAGGCATCCTGTCACCTTGCTTATCTCATGGTGTTGCTTCATGAGCACCGTAGGCCTCCAGACCAACTAGGAAGGGAAATTTGTTGCAATCACTTCAGAACTGTATTGCAACCAAACGAACAGTGCTCTCAATGACAACATTTGGACAGTAGAGTGCTTGCACCCAGCAAAGTCTAAGAAGGAAGCATTCAGGATGTGCAAGTGGGCCTTTTGAAGCTGGCATCATTGTTGAAGGGGCTTTGCCTGCTACCCTCTTTATGGATACACAAAGATGATTTCCTCTTTGAGAGGGATTGTTTCAGATGTCGTTACATGGCAACAATGCTGGGTGTATAGTAGCAGAGAAGCTTGTCTTTGCCCACTGTCAATAATATGTTCCTTTTCCAGTTCTTGTGGAAGTGCCTACTTTTTGTACACAAAGTGCTCTCCATGCATGCATGCATTTTTAGCTTGTAAAGATGTCTATTACCCTTTGCCTCAAGCTGGTCCTTGTTGATGTCACCCAAGAAGGCATTGTGGAGTATGGCGATGCGCACTTACAAATCAGTGTTGATGCCAGTGAAACCAGATTAATGGAGCTGCCATTTATTTCTGTCCACTCCATCTTCATCCAGTTACAATGAGCAGTTCTTTGTCCAAACAGAAGGCATATGTAGTTGGTCATGCATAGCCTACGCACTAAGATTTGTTGGCGTGCCTGAGAACCTTAGCAGTGTCTATATGCAAAAACATTCTGATGTGTTGATGGCTTCCTTCTCTTTATCACCCTTTGCCTGATGAAGCCAGCAACTTGGTCACCCGCCGTGGTTGCTCAGTGGCATGGTGTTGGGCTGCTGAGCACGAGGTCACGGGATCGAATCCCAGCCACGGTGGCCGCATTTCGATGGGGGCGAAATGCGAAAACACCCGTGTACTTAGGTTTAGGTGCATGTAAAGAACCCCAGGTGGTGGAAATTTCCGGAGTCCTCTATTACGGCGTGCCTCATAATCAGAAAGTGGTCTTGGCACGTAAAACCCCATAATTCAGCAACTTGGTCAATTAGATGTACAACAGGCTTCCCATTAGTTTTCTCAGCGTCTCCTTTACCAGGGTGCTGCTCATAGATATCTGTTTTCTTGACCTTGCACTGCACTTAAACCATGGCCACACCTGCTGAACCTATAGTATGCGATCAGAAAAGTGCTATACATCACGTTGCTCCAAACTCATGACATGCGCTACAAGGCCTTGTGGAACACCCTCATTAATTTCCACCCTCATCATACTGTATGAAGTTTCACATGACAAGTGCGACAATTAACATCTGCTGGTTTTTCAGTGCTATTCCTGTCCAGCTTGCTGAAAGCTGTCCCGAGTGTTTCTTGTCCCGACTGCTGTCGGACAAGAAGTGCATAAAGCAAGGGTAGCAATAACCATATATGTCACACAAAATGAAGGTCACTGAGTGTACAGGCGATTTAATTCTTATCCAACAAGCTTGGTTCTCCCTTTGCAAGTGAGTAAACCCAACTTGCCCCAAAGACATGGCCTGTGACAAACTATGTGCCAGATGCTGTGTCCCCTGCAAAGCCGAAGATGTGTACAACATCCTGACACCCGTAGTGGCTTCTACACTGGGCAAACAGGCTACTACAAGAATGACCGCCTCTAATAATATGCTAATAACATGAAAACGTGCAGAGATTTGGCTATTCATTGGGTCCAACTGCAGGTGCAAGCCACTCTTCCACCAGATTTGTGTTGTTCACAGGAATTGGAGCTATACAAATGCAGACAAAAACAGTGATGTTTGAAAGTAGTTGAGTTCAACTATATTCTGCACAAACAGTGCTACTTACAGCGCCGGTACCTTGTAGCTACATTTCATGGCTGTCCCGCCATTCAAAGGCACTATTCTTGAATTATTAACTTCTATTTATACTTATGGTGGCCACATATTGCAAGTACATATCTACATTTGTGCAATATGGTTAAATGATCTCAACTATGATAGCCATTCCTAATCTGAGATGCAACAAAAGAACTAATATAGACAACAAATTGCAATTCAAGAAGACAACCCGTGCACAGGATAAGTGATAGACTTCCTTTTATTGAACAAAAGTCACATGTGTCACACGTCACCAGCAGTGGGTAGCAAACTTGCAAGCTTGGGTGACAGAGGCAAAACTTAGCAAAATGCTACACTCATACTCAAATGTATAATGGCCTATGACACAATAAACTACATTATATTGTACTGAATGAAAGGGCAAGACTCCATCCAAGAACACATTACGGCACAACATAATTGACATGGTGTAAAAGATGTTAACACGCCTTCCCCATAAAAAAAGAAACACTGAAAACATGCCTTAAAGGGCAATGTGCAGTGTCTGAAAGCAAGGAAAAACAACCCAAAAAAGGTTTCGCTAAGTCTTTCAATGATTAAAATTGTCAAACTGTCTTGTCACTTCTTAATGGATCTGCATTGTGTACTAGGGTGTTCTGATAAGGCAGTTTCAGCAAGTGTATTGGAAAGCAGTGTTCCCAGTCTGTGCCCAATATTTCGAATTTAAAGAGGGTCAGGCTGCCTTTCAAAGATGTACATTTTAATTTATAAAGCAGAAAAAGGCAAGCAAAATTGCTGTGCTTTAGAAATTCACTTAAAGCAGTGCTAGTAAATTAAAGTATTAGTTTTCACTTATACAGCTTTCCACCTCTAACATTGTTTATCCCAGTTGTAAAAAGATGGGAATTTCTTTTTGAACAGAACTTTTTAAACTGTATTTAACAGGCGAACCAAATACATCATAAAAGTGGCATTTCGCATCTGCAACAACTTCAATGTACTTGAAATTCAGCATATTGGGACATGGAGGAAGCCATAAAAATGCAATAACGGCCCGAGAGAGTTCTCTGCAATTAGGTGAAGAAATTGGCACATACCTGCAACATTTATTGATATCTAGGGTGAACTTTAACATCCAATGCAATATAGGCTCTTTCGGGACTGTTTATAACGTTTTGTGCCAGCGCACATACGTTAAAACACTATTCAGTGCTTGCACGCCGTGTCGATGTATGCCGAATTGCATTAACAGGACGTGAGCAGCACAGTAATCGCAAGGGCGTTTTGTTTCCTCTTGAGGGCATCGCGCTGCGTATCATTAGTAGTAGTGGTGGAATACGACTCCATCTCACAGGTTCCAATCTTGTCAGCATGGTTTTCGCCCAGCGATCCTCGCAGCGTAAACTGTCGCACCGGCGTAGATCCCGATTCCTATCAATCGGTTGTCGGCATGGGTTTCGCCCAGCGATCCTCGCAGCGTAAATTGTCGCACCAGCGTAGATCGCGATTCCTATCAATCGGCAGGGCGGAGACGGCGCTTCGATGGATGGGACGGAAAGTCGCGTCACCCTCGGCTCGCGACCGCGCCAGCACACAGTTACGCCAGTTTCACGTAGCCGCCATAGAGAAAGTAGCCGCGTCTGCCTGCCAGCAACGACAAAACGTTGGCCACGGCGTTGGCCACGACACGCAACAAGCTACGCGAAACCGCTGGTGATGAGAGTACGTTGTTAGGCATGACGCCACGGCGCGTCCCCGCAGGCGGCAGCCAATAGCGTGGCGCTGCGGTTGCCATGCGTTGTCCCTTCTGGATTTTCCAAATACGCTCCCCGGCACACAGGCCTTGGGGACGGGGGCCGGAACCTCCGCGATTAGAAGCAAGCAAAGAGGTCTTGACTCTTCGCGGCTGTCCGTGCCCTGACGTCACACGAGCAGCGCTCGCAGCGCCCCTGTAGTTCGTTCTCGGGCCTAATAGGTACCCTCGAACTCGAAGTGTTTAGACAGGCTCGCATCGCCGTGTAAGCAGCGCGAATTTCGGGTTCTGCTGCTGTGTTGTGGTTCGCTCCTTGTTTTTTTGTACGCGTTTGGGATGTTTGAGTTGCCCATATTCCGGAGGGCCATGGCTTGATCAGAGTTGTCGCCCAGCTGCTGGTGTTACCGCACCGCATCTAGAGCAAAGGTGAGGGTTCTGCGGCGCTTTTCTGAAGCCATGCCTTCCGCTCGGTTCTATGCCACTCTTATCATAAATCTACCCACCGCTCATGGCCGGCTGATCGCGTTGATAATGCGGGCGGAGAGTCGCTTACCGCTGACGAAGCGTGAAAAGGCACCACTAATAAATCGCGTCCCTGCTACGAGTTTTGCGCAATTACACGTTCTTTTCTTGGCGCTTGTAGAAACAAACAGTTGAAAGTGATCTAGAAATGCCAGCGAATGCGAAACGATTGCCGCTGGTCTCGCAGTGATTGCAGGATTTATTTATTCGTCCCTTCGATGAACAACTCTGCAGTTCCTACTTGCTGTTTCTTAAATCAGTAGAGTTCTACTGTTAGTTGTGTACAACATGCATGTGTCATGTCTTTAGTCGCTACGTAATAAGAGGTAGGCCCCTTCACCAGCACACGCATATGCACTCGGGTGTTGGCGCCAGCAGATGCTGTCTTGCAGTGTCTCTTCCCCTTTCTTTTTTCTCCACCTTTATGAGATGACTGAATCAGGGTGTAGGCGAGTCGTATGTAAAAATACTGAAAGATATATATATAGCGGCTCCACAACCGCCGTAGTCCTCCATAAAGAAAGCAACAAAATCCCAATAAAGAAGGGCGTCAGGCAGGGAGGTACGATCTCTCCAATGCTATTCACAGCGTGTTTACAGGAGGTATTCAGAGACTTGGATTGGGAAGAATTGGGGATGAGAGTTAATGGAGAATGAAGTAACCACGTACTCCCAAGAAGATCAACCGAGCAAAAAACGTTTATTACGGGTATCGCGTGCAATATATAGCACGCAGCAAGAAAGAGGGGAAGGGACAAATAGAGAGTAAGGGAAGAAAGTGAGAACAGCAGGTGCGCCCAGCTTCATAGGCACGTGTGGTGCCATGATGATACAACAGTCTCCTCTTCTCTTAGGGAGAGAACCTGTCAGGGGGACGTCTCGAACGTGTTGAGCTTTGTAGTTCCAGGGTTGTGGTCTCATCCGTTGTATTCGCATAGCGGTCTTGTCGACGGCTCTGTCGCCTCTGGCTGAGAGATGCAGCTGCACTTCCTCCGAGTACTGCACCACCACACGCGGTTGCACTTGGTCCAAGTGTCGTTGCATTAGTTCATCCTCCGGTCCCTCCGCAGTCACCGTACGAGACTCCTCTGTGGTTTGGACACGTGCTTGAGTCCATGGGTCTTCGAGGCAACCGCAGTTTCGCACTCAAATTGGTTTATCCTTCTGCAAGAAATCATTGGCAAAAGGGTAACTGTAATGCTCTGTTTCTGACGGCAACAAGTTATCTAATCGGGAGCGTAGCTCACGCCCCATCAGCAGCATAGCCGGCGTTTTTCCGTCTGACAGCGACGTTCGTCGGTAGTTGTGCAAGATCCTGGCTAGCCGCGTTTGCATTGATCCTTGCCTGTTTTTCTGCAGGCTTTGTTTTATAGTACGCATCGCTCGTTCCGCCAACCCATTTGATTGAGGCTGATATGGTGCAGTGCGCATGTGCTTTATTCCATTCACCGTAATGAAAGTCTGCAATTCCCGGCTTGCAAACTGCGGCCTATTATCTGTGACGATTGTGCGCGGCAACCTAAAAGTGCTAAAGAGGGGTGCGCAGGACATCTACGGTCGTCCCAGTTGTGGAAGTTCGCAAAGGCACAGCTTCCATCCACTTACTGTGGGAATCGACCACAATTAATAGCATGTAGCCATCCACCGGACCCGCAAAATTAATGTGCAGACGAGACCACGGCTGCCTGGTTTCCGGCCACAGGACTAGTACCTGGCGTGGAGGCATTGGTGCAGCTTGAACACATAAGTGGCACGTCTTACCGAGCTGCTCAATCTGTTTATCAATGCCGGGATACCAAAGCAACGAGCGAGCTAGTCTCTTCATTACGGTGATTCCTTGATGTGTCTCATGAATCAGCTGCAACACTACGTTCCTGGCTGCTTTAGGCACGACGACTCGGTGGCCCCAGAACACCAGGCCTTCTCTCACAGTTAGCTCGTCCCTCGGAACTAGGTGCGGCTTCAGAGTGACTTGCTTCGCATCTAAATGCCGAGGCCAGCCTTCCTGCACCCACTTCTGCACCACAAGTAACTCCTCATCATTGGCCGTATAGCGGGCCAGTTGTTTGGCTGACAACACTCTACTGTCCAAACAGGTGGTGAGAAGTAGGTACTCGCAGTCATCAGCGCTGTCCTCGTCTCCGGACACTTCCTCGGAAGGCGCTGCCCGTGGCAGGCGGCTGAGTGCATCAGACGGAACATTCGCCTTGCCGTACTTGAACTTGACGATGTAGGAGTAGGTGCTCAACTGGAGAGCCCACCGTTGTATGCGGGTGGCTGCCATGGCTGGAACCGGCTTATCTGGATTGAAAATGCTGACTAATGGCTTGTGAGCAGTCAGAAGTGTGAATTTCCTACCCAACAAATATGCCCGGAATTTCGCCACTCCAAACACTAATGCCAGGGCTTCCTTTTCAAGCTGCGAATACTTCCTCTCTGCGTCTGCGAGTATGCGGTAGCGGAAGCCAATGGGTTGCCTCATCCCCTCAGCTGTGCCGTCAGAAAGGACGGCTCCAATGCTGACTGATGAAGCGTCACATTCTAGTACCAACGGCTTGTTTGGGTTGTAATGGGCAAGAAATTCTGCACTACTTATCAGTGCTTTGACCTCTTAGAATGGCTGCTGCTGAGTAATGCCCCACTTCCACTCCGTCCTGGTGCTCAATAGTTTGCACGGAGGTGCAAGGATCGTGGCTGCGTGCAGTAGAAACTTTTGGTAATATGTGACCAGACCCAAAAATGACCTTAACTCGGGCACTCCCGTGGGTGTGCCGACGTCCAGAATAAACTCAAGATTTTCCCTTTTGGCATGCGCGCCCTTATCGTTGATTTTGTAACCCAAAAAATCAACTTCATTTTGCTGAAATCTTGACTTCTCCCGATTCAGCCGCACCCCGCACTCGCGGAACCTTCCCATAACTCGACGTAAGGTGGCGGCGTCATTCCGCTTTTCTGCAATGATTACGTCGTCCAAATAGCCCTGTACTCCGGGCAGTCCTTGCAAAATATTTTCCATGCGTTGCTGAAATAGCGCTGGCGCAGAGGCTACTCCGAACAGAAGGTGTGTGAAGCAAAAAAGGCCCTTCTGTATATTCACCATCGTGAGCAGTTGCGATTCTTCGTCTAACGCAATTTGATTGTAGGCGTCCCGGAAATCGATAGTTGTAAAAACTTCACCGTCATTTAATGTCGCCATGATGTCCTCTATGCGCGGGAGAGGATACTGGATCATATGGCAGGCTTGGCTGACAGTAGTTTTGAAATCGCCACATAAGCGAATGTTTCCGTTACGCTTTACCATCGCCACTACGGGGTGCTGCCCACTCCGAGTGTGCGACCGGGGCAAGAATTCCATTTTCAACTAACCGATCAATTTCGGCCTCCACTTTTGAGCGCAACGCGTACGGCACCGGCCGCGCCTTACAGAACCAAGGAACAGCATCATCCCGCAATGGCAAACGGGCGAGTGGTCCCTTTACTTGGGACCACTCGCCCGTTTGGGTCGGAACACGTCGGAAAATTCTTCTAACAAGACTTGAACGCCATTGCCAACTTCATGAATGGCTGCACTCACCTTCCTGTGTTGCGCTGAGCACCGGCTCCCCAAGAAGGTCCATCGCTCTCATGACGTCCCTGCCACACAGGTTCAGCCTGGAACAACTCAGCACCGCTAATGTGGCTTTCGTAGTCTTCGAACCCAAGGAAACGTCGAGCTGTAACTGGCCACGCACCGGCAGTGGTCCAAGGAAGCATGACAACTTGAGCTGCGATTCTTGCAGTTTCGGCCAGGCATCTTGATGCTGTACATAGGTGGGCCAAGTGATGATAGAAACCTGGGACCCAGTGTCCAGCTGCATCTTGATAGCTATTCCATTCCAAAGTAGAGTGCACATTACTGCCTTTACGGTGTGAATGTTTCCAACAAAATTATCTGACGTTTCAACAAGGAACAGAGCTTCTGATCCCAGATCGTTGCAGTTTCCTGCTGATAGATGCACGGCATTAATTTGCTGGTGTAGCCATGTGAACGGTTCCCTCGTTCTGCTGTCTGCTTGTCCGGGACACATCTTGCGAACATGACCGCGCTGCTGGCACCGGTAGCACTTTGCTGAGCGGAACCGGCAGGTTCTGGGGTCGTGCCCTGTTTTTCCACACCTAAAGCATGGTGGCCGACTTTCAGGTAGTGCATACATGTTTCTTAACATGTGTACGCCTTCCTCCTCAGGCGCATTCTTCAACGTCTTCACATTTTCTTCCGCCATTTCTACTGCTAAGGCGATTTCCTCTGCTTCGCTTCTTGTTAAGGATGCCTTCGAAAGCAGTTGACGATGTACCGAGTTGTCTTGCAAGCCACAAACTATACGGTCCCGGAGCATCCTGTCAAGTGAAGTGCCGAAGTTGCAGGTATCCGCCAATTGCCGAACGGCTACAAGAACATCTCTGACTGGCTCTCCTGGCATCTGGTTGCATGAGAAAAATTTGTAGGATTGGGCTATTTCATTCGGGCTGGGTGAAAAATGCTTCTGCATTATGTCGAGGGCTTGATTGTACGACAGCTGGTTCACCTTTGTTGGCGCATAGCGTCCACTAACAACGGCCACCGTGTGAGTGCTTAGCCCTGCTACGAGCAATGCTTGCTTCTTCTTTTCTTCCGTGATGCCGTTGCCTTCTAAGAAAGCTTCTAGCCGCACTAGATATGCCGGCCAGTGGTCCGTAGCTTCCTCGAACTGCGGTGGGCTTTCGTATCCGGCCATGGCTACCGGGGTGTTGCTGGTGGAGCGGCAGGCTTATCCCATCCTCGTCGCCACTGAAGTAACCACATACTCCCAAGAAGATCAACTGAGCAAAGAACGTTTATTACATGTATCGCGTGCAATATATAGCACACAGCAAGAAAGAGGGGAAGGGACAAATAGAGAGTAAGGGGAGAAAGTGATTACAGCAGGTGCGCCCAGCTTCATAGGCACGTGCGGTGCCATGACGATACAACAGAGAATACCTTAGTAACTTGCGATTCGCTGATGATATTGCCTTGCTTAGTAACTCAGGGGACCAATTGCAATGCATGCTGACTGACCTGGACAGGCAAAGCAGAAGGGTGGGTTTTAAAGTTAATCGGCGGAAAACTAAAGTAATGCGTAACAGTCTCGGAAGAGAACAGCAGTTTACAATAGGTAGTGAGGCACTGGAAGTGGTAAGGGAATACATCTACTTAGGGCAGGTAGTGACTGCGGATCCGGATCATGAGACTGAAATAATCAGAAGAATAAGAATGGGCTGGGGTGCATTTGGCAGGCATTCTCAGATCATCAAAAGCAGGTTGCCATTATCCCTCAAGAGCAAAGTGTATAACAGCTGTGTCTTATCAGTACTTACCTACGGGGCAGAAACCTGGAGGCTTGCGAAAAGGGTTCTACTTAAGTTGAGGACGACGCAACGAGCTATGGAAAGAAGAATGATGGGTGTAACGTTAAGGGATAAGAAGAAAACAGATTGGGTGAGGGAACAAACGCAAGTTAATGACATCTTAGTTGAAATCAAGGAAAAGAAATGGGCAGGGCATGTAAGGAGGAGGGAAGGTAACTGATGGTCATTAAGGGTTGCGGACTGGATTCCAAGGGAAGGGAAGCTTAGCAGGGGGGCGGCAGAAAGTTAGGTGGGCAGATGAGATTAAGAAGTTTGCAGGTACGTGGCCACAATTAGCACATGACTGGGGTGGTTGGAGAAGTATGGGAGAGGCCTTTGCCCTTCGCAGGCCTTTGCAGTGAGTGTAGCCAGGCTAATGATGATGATATGACAGCTATGTGCCTATTCATTCGGACGTCGTGGTTCGGGCTTACTACAGTGCTCAGCATTGGTAACACACACGGCTGTATTCTAGCTAGCTAGGGGTGCCATCATCACCTTCCATTTGAGGCACTGAGACAGTGACAGTGTATTTTCTTCACTTAAAGCTGTGAGTGCTTTGTGAGTGACCGTGCAGGTAGAGAAACTTGCTTCACTGCTGCTGTTGCTTACTGGCACTTTCAAAAGTAAACGCATATGAGTGTATGATCAGCTCACCGTTCTATATGTATATGTGCGTTGCTTTCGTTGATCATATGTCATGCATGCAACTTTGCATCCATGATTGAGATCGTAGAAATGGCAAGAAGGCAGATGACACTGTGTGTGCTTAATTTTTGTCTGGGCCGTTTTTAGAATATCAACTATTAACGAAGTGGACGAACTCCAAACAATCGAGCTGTTTACAGCTAAATGATCTTTTTCCTGTTGCATGTGGAGCAGACGCTTATATTTGTGGCTGTGGCATTGTGACGAGGACTAGGCCTGGATAAACTGGCCTATAATTTGTTTCACTCTGTGGCTGCTGCTGCTGTCTTTACTGCTTCTGCCACTTTATTGTGCCTCCACCTAATATTTACTCTGCTTATCAAGATCTGACTTGACTCTGCCTTTCTGACAACAAACATAGCTGCAAGTATTGATACAAATGAGGCTGACTTTGTTTCACCTCCCATATTCATTCCTGGTATCAGCGACTATGCTGTAGACAATAGAACCAAGCTCCCTCCAATACTTGGTACATTTCTATGATGGTGGAAATTATTTAGCAGTGAACACAGAACTAAACAATTTTATCCATGCATTTGAAGATATACGCACTGATTGAGACATTAATAGTGCTTGGAGAATTCTCAAAAGCCAAGATACTTGCACTGATATCGCAATATATACTGTTGAAACTACTAAGCACAAGACATATGAAAGATAAACCATGGATAACCAATGATATTCGTCAACTTATGAGATGAATACACTGGCCTTTTTTGTAAATTTCTCCAAATCTAAAAGGCGAGTTATCCTTCAATACTTTCCCAGCAGTAAATATGTAAGGCAAAAATTATACCAAACAAAGCACAATTTAGTACGCTAGATGCAACTCACTGGGGGCTGTTCAACTCAGTGATATGTGGAAGCTTGTGAAACACAGCTGGAAAGGACAGGTTGGAATACGTTATCTTGAATCTGAAAATGACTAACTAATGAACAGGCGGCCACCACTTTCAATCATTATTTTACGTCGGCTCTTTCTAGTAATATACATATGTACAGTTCCCCTTCACCAGCCTGTGTTGGAATTTATGAGCAAATGCACAATGTTACTTGATCAGTCAATGGTGTTTTCTAGCTTCTCGGTGTCCTAGATACTGCTAAAATGACACGGCCTGATGCATACCAAACATCATTAAGATGATTTCAGAATGGCATGCCGTGTCATCTATAATGCTAAATTATCTGCCACGGTCGCGTAGTTGCTTTGGTGTTGTGCTGCTAAGCCCTGTATTGTATCGCGTCTGACACGTGTGCTATGCATGATAAGCTGAGGGGGCGTCATCCCACTTATCTGCATATTGTGGTATGATCATCTGAGGGGCGTTGCCCCATTTCACTATATAAAACAACTGGTCCATAAATCCCGCGCACTCATGCTCTCGCAACCAACCGCAAGCACGGGGCATGCTGATACATGGTGTCAGAAGTGTCTAGCCCCGGCCCCCATTTGCTCGCGTGAAGGATAGCAGTTGCTGAACAAAGGCTGCCAGCATGGATTTCATAAAGCCACCGGAGCCATTGCGGTTTGAAGGTGACATAAGCAAGCACTGGGGGCTGTTCAAGCAACGGTTTCAATTATTCTCGACTACAACAGAACCAGCAAGTAAGAAAAGAGAAGCATTGACAAACACTGCGTTGCTACTGAGCATTGCCGGAGAGTAAGCCATCGAGGTATACAACACCTTCAGCTTCACGGAAGGCGAGTCAAAGGATGATTACAACGCAGTAATCAAAAAGTTCGATGAATACTTAGCTTCACAAGTCAATGAGGTACATCAGCGATACCTGTTGCATAGCCAAATGCAAGAACCCAGTGAGGCTTTTGAACATTTCTTAAGAGATCTGAAGACGAAAGCATGAGCGTGTGATTTGGTGGGATAGCAGAGTCAATGATCAAAGACCAAATTGCTTTTGGCACAAACATTGCAAAGATTCAAGAGAAGCTTCTTTCTAACAACCAGTTAACGCTGCAAAAGGCAGAAGAACAGTGCAAGGCAGCCGAAGTAGCAGTAGCGAACCAGGCAATTCGGATGCGAGAACAAAAGCAAGTCGACGCAATGTACAAGACAAGTGATGCTTTGGAAGTAAAGCAGCACAAAAATTATGGCTGTCAAAGGTGTGCAAGGGCGCATGCACCACGAAAATGCGCAGCTTATGGACAAAGATGTCGTGCATGCCAAGGAAAAAAACACTTCGCTATATGTTGCAAAGCAAAACCGCAAGTAGGCGAGTTGCAAGGTAGGGCAGATAATTTTGAAATTCTTGCTATTGGAAATAAGACCAGCCGACCAGATTGGACGGTGAAAGCAAAGTTGGGAGGAAAAATGATTTTAATATAGATATTGGATCACATGCCAATCTACTACCATTAGCGCTGTACACACATGAACCCAAAGCCACAGTTAAAGCCCAGCAGTGCGGTGTTACGATTTTACGGGAGAAGTGAAATCAAGCATTTGGGAACCGTAAGACAAGAAGTGACGCTGTACGACGGCACTTTCACTCAGGATTTTTTCATTGTCCGCAAGGGAGGCCAAGCAAATCTTGGTCTGCAGGCATGCGAGACCGTGGGGCTAGTATCCCGACAAGTACACAGCGTATTGCAAAGCAGATCAGAAAAAGTTGTGAATGAATTTCGCCACCTTTTTTCTGGCATAGGCTGTATTCAGCGCCACTATCACATGGTCCTGTGCCACGGAGCACTCCCAGTAGTCCAGCCGGTGCGTTGGGTACTACTGGCCTTGAAAGAGCAGCTTCGAGATGAGCTGGAGTGCATGGAACTGGAAGGCATAATCACCAAGGTGACTGAGCCTACTGAATGGGTGAGCCCTCTTGTCATTGTGCGCACGAAAAATGGTAAACTGTGTGTGCATGGACCTGCATAAGAGATATGAGGCCATTAAACGAGAACACTTCGAAATGCCCATGCGAGAGGACATTGAATCTGAGCTCGCAGGCACTAAAGTGTTCAGGCACCTAGATGCTAATTCAGGTTTCTACCAGATTTTGCTGCACGACGAAACGTTGAGAATCTGCACTTTCACGACACCTTTTCGGTTGCTACTGTTTTCTCCGATTGCCTTTTGGCATATCGTCAGCATCGGAATTGTTACAAAAGGCCCTAAACAATATTTTTGAGACTGTACCAGGAATGAAGGTATATGTCGGGGCTCATCAAGGCAAGAGCATGACGAACGACTGAGGCTGGTGCTAAAGACTGCAGAAAAAGCAGGGCTAACATTCCACCCTGACAAATGCATTGTTGGAGTCAACGAAATAGACTTTCTACGGGACGTAATTTCTGCAGGAAGAATCGGGCCAAGTTCTTCCCTCGTTCAGTCTATGCTCAATATTCCAGAGCCGCGTAACAAACAAGCTGCGCAGAGAATGCTCGGAGTTGTAAATTATTTTGGCAAGTTTATTCCTACACTGGGAGAAAGGATGAACCTTTTGTGCAGCATAATTAAGAAAGACGCGGTGTTTGAATGGACACCGAACTATGCGGAAGAATGGCATCAAATATGCCACACTCTAAGTAGACAACCGTTGCTGTCGGTGTTTGACTCAGCAAAAGAAACAAAACTCTTGTGTGACGCATCACGCAGTGGCATAGGTGCCACACTCTTGCAGAGCTACAGTGGTACATGGAAACCGGTTGCGTATGGATTGAGAACACTCTCAGAAGTTGAAAGACGCAATTCACAAATAGAAAAAGAAACGCTGGCCAATACATACGGCTGAAAAATTTGATCACTTTGTGTACGGCCGAAAGGTCCTCATTGAGGCCGACCATTGCCCTTTGATTGTTATGTGTAAGAAGGCAATCGGTGATATGCCACCCTGACTACAGCGCTTCATTATGCGATTGCTCAAATATGACTTCAACCTGCAATTAGTTTCAGGAAAACAGCTCGTGCTCGCGGACATGCTGTCTCGAGCACCCAGCAATTGGGGCACGGATGCGGTTGGCACCACTGACTTAGAAGTGCACGCCGTGAATACAGTATCTTCACTTATCAGCGCCGAAACATGGAAGCGTCTCGCAGCAGAAACAGCCAAGCATAGTTATCTGAAAGTGGTGCTGCAAAACTTAACGAATGAGCCAATAGATGGTGCATTGAAACCCTTTTCATCTGAGCTATCTCATATTAAAGGTGTCCTATTCAAGGGCTGCAAGGTCATAATGCCAAGCAGTATGAGGCGAGTGACTTTGCACACGATTCACGAGGGTCATCTAGGGATCGGCAAAAATAAAACTAGGGCTCGTCATCTCGTCTTCTGGCCTGGTATGAACTCGGAAATTGAGGTGTTCGCTCAGAAGTGCGCTGCATGCAAAAAGTATGCGTATAACCAGCCGAAGGAGCCACTTATTATGCGCCGCGTTCCAGACCAGCCTTGATATCGCGTAAGAATCGACATATTCCACTACGGCGGCAAGTCCTACCTGTGCGTCTATGACGCCTTGTGTAACTTCCCAGACGTAGAATGCCTCTGAGACACTACAGCCAGGACCGTCGTTGACATGACTAGCTCTATCTTTGCTCGTTATGGCATTCCAATGGAGGTTCTTTTGGACAATGGTCCCCAATTTTCGAGCAGGGAATTTGTCTCGTTTTCACACACTTACAACTTAAAACATATTACCTCAAATCTGGGGTTCCCACATACCAGTGGGCTCTCCGAAAAGGGGGTACAGGTGGTGAAGAAACTCCTAAAGAAAACGAACGAAGCTAAACAGGATTTCTGGTTGGTACTTTTGGCTTACAGGACTTCTCCCTTGGAGTTTGGCTGGGTGCCAGCAGAGATTCTCCAAGGCTGCCAACTATGAACACTGCTGTCTGCCTTTGAATGTGGACCAGCCCACCAAGTTGTCAAGCACCGTCAGCTTCAAACCTCCGCACAGCCACTAGCACCACTCCACGAAGGTGATGTCGTGCGAGTCCAAACCGGCATGTGGGCCACAAGAGCACAGGTTCTGAAACCGTCGATGTACCATGTCATCACGCCGGAGGGGCAGTCCCTTCGGCGCAATCGCAAATGCTTGCTACAGACCGGGGAGGCCTTCCAGCATCACTTTATTCCCAATGGTAGCAACGCGGAACCGGAGTGCTTGACATCTGCTCAGTGCACCGACAGCGCACTGCCAAGTAATGGTGTTGCGTCAGCCGCGGACATGATCCACAGCGCGCCGCCAACTCCAGCCAGTGTTATGGCAACTGTGGACATTTCGGGCAGATCGCCGCTTACGCCAGCACCGAGGAGGTCCCTGAGGCAAGCAAGACCACCCTGATGACTGAAGTATGATCAGGACTTCGAACAGATTTCCTAAACACGCTGTGTCAATAGTTATATGCTTTACTTTCTTTACAAATGTGTGACCTCGGGAGCTGTGGCGTAGCAACGGTGGGGGCCGTTGGCCCCGGGTGCAAGGGGCGAGTGGGGGGGGGGGGGGGATGTTATATACGTCTGAAGACACCCGGAATTTGTCGATATCTTCGCCTTCCTCGACTACACTTGGGGGGGGGGGGGGGGGGTGACAGAAGACCTATGGGCCCCGGGTGCCAGATGACCTAGCTGCGCCACTGCTCGGTAGTCATCACTATACCACATCTGTAAATAATTGTGCTGTTTTTTTTATTATTTTCTTTCTCGTAACGAAAGAGGATGTATTGTATCGCGTCTGACACATGTGCTATGCATGATAAGTTGAGGGGGCATTGTCCCACTTCTCTGTATATCCTAGCATGATCAACTGAGGGGCGTTGCCCCATTTCACTGAATAAAACAACTGCTTAATAAGTCCCGGGCACTCGTGCTGAGATTTATTGAGCAGTTAGGGTGATGCTGATAAAAGCCCGAGTGCGGGGGATCAAATCTCGGCCACGGCAGCCACATTTTGATGGGGCGAAATGCGAGAAACACCTGTGTACCATAAATCAGGTGCACGTTAAAGAACCACAGGTGGTCAGAATTATTGCAGAGTCTATGGCGTGCCTCATAATCATATTGTGGCTTTGTAAAGTAAAACCCTAAAATTTCATTTTCATTTTTTAATGACGTTAAGTGAATCAAAGTTCAACTAGGTATGCTTTTTCAGGAAAAATGTGGTTCTTCCAACCACTACAGTCTCGGCTATACGACCTTTCTGATAGCAACGATGGTCAAGTATTGTGGCTTCTAGTTTTCGAGTGTGCTCGGTTGGCTCCGTAATACATATAGCCGAAATTGCTATAAAAGCAAACTGCAGTCTAATGTTATTTGCTCAGAACTTTAACCCCTGCCCCAATCCAAACAAGATGTAATTGTGTATTTCATACGTCAGACCAATACTTGAATAAGTGTGCGCAACTTGGAATCCCTATTAGCAAAACTTAAGACATTAATTAGAACATGCCCAGAACCAAGCAGTGTGCTTTATAAACACTGGTCACTATCGCTGGTGTACTACTGTCACGGAAATGAAAAGCTAGGCACTTCCAATGTTTTTTAATTTTTTTTTATAATAACACAAGCATTAGCAAGTCAAAATGTTTGCTTAATCTATATCACATATCATGTCAGTGGAAACACAGGCTGAAATTAAGGTCAGTGAAAACGAGAACTAATTTATTGAAGTATTTCTTCTTTTTTGCATTTAATGAGTAGAATGGACTGTCTGAGAACCCTTTCCCAAAGATCAAGCTTGACCTTTCACAACAAATGTGAAACATCTGAATAAAATTTGTAGTTTATCTAAGTGTGCATAATCTGAGATTTTTTTCTTTGGTCATTTCTTTACGTGTGTGTGTGTTTATATATTCTTTTTGTTGCTATTGTTGTACGCCATAATGTGCTGCCAGTTCGGGCATGCCTGTCACCATGCTTTTTGAAACGAAAGTGTTTTATGCCGGGCTCGACAGAAAATCGGTATGCTGTACATATGTCATGCAATTATCATTACCAAAGTTTCCTGGCATCGCTACGAGATGGCGCCATTTTGTAAGGTGACGGCAGACTAAAGGCAGATATTCGAATTATTACAAAGAGGCATGAAGGAGGGGTCACCTGCATAGTTAGGAGCAGTTCGAAAGGGGAGGTAAAGAAAAAGTTAACCCAGTTCCTCAAAGTGAAAACTGTCAAAACAGCGAAGCTGGCGGTCTTATCTAGTGGTAGCTGGTAGTGGTGGTACCTTGCCTATGAGCAACGATTTCTTGCACATTCTGCACACCCTGAAGTTGGCGATTGAAGTAGTCGACGTGGTTGGGAATTTCCTGTCCAGCGTTTCGATGGCTCTCACACGTTGTTCTAGATTGCACGCACTCTTCAGTTGCATGAGATTGTGACCAAACCACAGTCTATCGCACATCTTCAGCTGTGACCGCAGTCACGGTGGAGGAATTCACTCTTTAGCCATCCGTCGGCACCCTCCATGAGAGGAATCTTTCTGCGTCGACGTCTCTTCTTGGGCTCCAACTCTCAAAGTTAGGGGTTAGTTGTTTCTGCTGGTGCTCGGCTTGGATTGCCTTCTCTTTAAACTGTGGGTTGGGTTGTTTCCACCAGTCCTTGGCTTGTGCTTCTTGCTCTCGATGCTCGAGATTTGCACGATGTTGGCACTGCCACTCTCGTGCGAGGTCCTGCTGTCACTCGTGCCAAGTGAAATCCAAGGTGCAAAAGGGCACACGCTGGTAAAACGCCTGCTCCTATGCCCCTCTCCCGGCATGTGCTCTCATTGGTCCACTCCTCCCTCCTGCACGCCCTCTGATTGGTCCGCTCCCATCCCGGCAGGGCCCCGGAAGGATGAATGGATGCTATGAGCGTCCCCTATTGGAACAGGGCAGTGGGTTGCCCTACCAAGCTCTTATTATATTGCTTAATGTCCTACATATGTTAAAGATAAAATAAAAAGAAACCACGAATAATTCCCATAATCAAACTTTCTGCACCCCTATCGAGAACTTTGTTTTTGCACACCTCCATTGCTTGTCGTTTCCCTACTTCCACCAATCTTCCAATCGGTGCTTACTAATCTCTACTGTGGACATGTTTACTTTCCCCCTGCTCTTGCTAAACCCAAGGCTAGGCATGCCTAAATCGACCGCTGGGCACATAGCTTTAAGTGTATTTGGCTAAACCTCTAAGCAAGCGAGAAGACTCGCCAGTGGTGTGCGCTTTTAGAACACGTGGCACGGGAGAGCGGTGGCCATTCTTCGGGGTCTCGCTGGCTTGGCATGTGTGCATTAGAAATGCACAACCAAGTATAATAAGTACCAAAGCTTATTTTCGTGCACTTTTTAAAGCGAAGCGTTCTTGCCGAATTTGAGGCACTGGTTCGTACGTGTCCGGCTTTTAGCGCCAAAGGCTTTTAACAGAATGGTGGCACCATCTAGGAATGGGGCAGGAAGATGTAGTTTACGAGTTTACCGTTTCAAGAATAGAGTTTTGTACAATACTTACTAGAGGGAACTGAGGCGCTAATGTCTATAAGAGCTGCAAGCAATGGTGATTAAGCCAGCATGGGAATGATGGCTAGTACGTGAATATTCCTAAACTTCATTCTTTTGGCTTCGCATACGGCTTTGTCATTTTGCAAATCCATAATTTTCAAGAAAGTATGGTGTTATGAATAAATAAAGAAACATTAATGAAATTATCCAATGCAGAATTTTTACACAGGACATCTAGCACCACACGCCTGATATGGAAACCATTACGCCACCGACACGTGCCTAGACAAATAGCATAGAACGCCCTTTCTTGTGGGGAAGCCATTTCGTTGAGATGCTTAGCATGTGTCAATTCGCAGTCCCACTAAAGGAAACTGACACATCAGAAAGACCATCAGTGCAACATGACACTATAACACATGACACTCTTTCCTCTTTCTGGTCCTGTCGTTTAGCACTGTTTGAATTTTATTGTTACCATGCAACACCAACTCGCCCAATCCACTGCCCTTCTGCACTATAAATCGGCACAGAAAATGTAAATAAATAATATATATAGTGCTGCATGTAAATATGTATATATATATTCCAGCCTTTCTACAATTCACTGCCCATAAAATTATTTCTTCGTATAACACATTGCTCTTTCAAGTAACATTTATACCTTACCTTAGTTTATACTTAATATGCCCATATGGTTCATAAGCTACTCAAATGATGAATGCTTCACTTTACAGATTTCAACAAAAGTTGAGTCTGCCTGCTTTTTTTATTTTTTTTATTGCTGGGTGTGAACTGTTCAGGATCAGAAAAACTTTGGAGTGAATGTGGGCACGTGTAAATGGGCATATAGAAACAAAAATATAGACCATTTTGTTGAGGGCACCATCATTTTGCGATCACAGCACCCTCTATTGTCCGGCGCCATGCCGGTATGTGGGATCGTGCTGGAGGGTGCACGGCAAATGGGTTCTTGATGACGAGTGGCAAGTTTTCACACTTTTCTGAGAGGCGTCAACAAGTTGTTTGGATTGGGAAACTTCTTAGCATGTTGCCACTAAGGTCTTAGCTTCGATATAGCCTCAATATCAAACGGCGACGGGCCTAGAGGCGCACCCGCAACTGTCTATGTTTGAAATAGGAGGTGAGTCAAGTCTGAACATTGTTGATACGTAACATATACATGTAACATGTTATTTTTGTATTTCTAGCCTTGAACTTCGTTAAGGTATAAATCAGATGACAACAATGTGCCATGTGGTGTACTGCACAAGCGTACATCCCAATCCAGGTAACTGCGAAGCTCCAAGGAAACACGTTTTGCTAGCTTTGGTGCTCCTAAAATACTCCTGGTAAAAATTTCCGGGTTAGAGCAAACCCGGGCATAAAGCTTTGCAAAATAAACAACTCTAAAATAACTCGATAAAAAGGGCTGTTAACATAAATAAAATGAGCTGAAGGCAGTGGCCACAAATATGCCACGACCAACGAGGTGCACGCAACACATTCTGAGATAATTCGCATTGTGAGGTCTTGAATGGTGCCTGTGCATGCAAGGGCACCTCGCCTACTCGAGAGAGCTGAAAAACGAACAACTACTCCTTGCAACAGCAACTTTATTTTCAGCAGTAATACAGCATGTGATGAGCGGCGTTGACACCTTGCCGGCGAGATTCGGAAGCACGGGAGAGCCCACGTGAACTATAAATGAGTTGAATGCTGGGCTGGTTGGTATTTTGACATGAGAACCATATTGAAGTACAGCACAACAGTATAGCACAACAGAAAGGAAGAACACAGGTGCAAACTAATAACTGATTTTATTAAAGCCAGACCCGCAGGCATACATATCCGCAAGCTGCGCAGACGCACCGTTACAAGGAAAAATGGGATTTGTCGAACAGGAAGTAATTTAACAAGGTGCGAAAGAAATTTCATTTCTGCATTGTACAGTACAATCGATGTTTTGCTAACGCAGTCATGACCGGCTTTTCTGATAAGAAATGCCTCTAACGTTTCACAATCAGTTTTTGCTTGCTCTTACGTAGGGTTTTCACACTATGGAAACGTGGTTCGCATGTGGGACAGCTACTGCACTGGTCAGCAAGATGTATATTATCCTTATTAGCCAGATTTCTTGGATGCTCCCTGAGTCGGTCAATGATGCATCGCCCCATCTGGCCGATCTATACTTTTCCGCAGGATAGGGGGATTTGTCCACAATGTCGTTGGAACACTCGGCTAGTCGCTTTTCATGGTTCTTTTTACAGGCCACATTTTTGTCTGCACAAGTGATGCGGCGGCTTAGCTGAGCAAGCTTCTTGGGGGGTTGAAAAAAAAAAAAAACAGGGGAAACTGCTTGTACTTACTAATCTGCAGGCTTGGAGTAACGCCTGACACCAGCACAAGATGCCGAGAGTGAGTGGGGCTATACTAATCCAGGTATAACCAAATGAGTAAGGCCCACTAAGCTTCAACAAAGACACTCCCTCACCAGAACAGGAATTGGCCTCTCTGGTGCAGTATTCGGCCGCTACTTCCCAAATGATTCCTTCAATAAACCCATGGCCCTCAGTCCCCAGCAGCTGCGGAGCACCTCAACAAGGTGGTGGCCAGACCTGTAACGCAGCAGCGGGTTCTAAGAATCTCTGGGTCCGGACAGGCTGCCAATGGAAACTGACCCTGTCAACCTTTAATTGCCGAACTCTGTTGAGTAAGTCTAGCATAGCAGGACTCTTTGGGGAACTATCTTATCAGACATTGTTTGGGATATCATCGGCCTTAGTGAGATTAGATCTGGTGAAGCTTATACATTGCTGAATAACAGCCATGGCCTCTGCTATAGAGGTCTGCCAGATAAGGAGCAATATGGGGTGGGATTCCTAATCCATAAGGATATAGTGGGCAACATTGACGAATTCTACAGCATAAATGAGGAGGTAGTTGTAGTCGTAATCAACCTAATAAGATATAAAAATTAAAGGTAGTACAAGCTACACTACAACATCCAGTCATGATGAGGAAGTAGATCAGTTTTATGAAGATGTTGAATTAGCGATGAGAAAAGTGCAAACATAGTATACTGTACTAATGGGCGATTTCAGTGCAAAAGTGGGGGAAAAGCAGGCTGGTTGACAAGCAATTGGCAACTATGGCGTCAATCCTAGGAATGCTGGTGGAATTCGCAGAAAAGAATAAGCTTATAATAAGGAACACTTTTTTCAGGAAGCGTAGCAGCAGAAAGTGGACCTGGAAAAGCTCTAATGGTGAAACAAAAAATGAAATGAACTTCATGCTTTCTGCTGATCCCAGCATAGTGCAGGACATAGGTAGGGTAAAATGCAGTCATCATAGGTTAGTGAGGGCTAGCATTCACCTCAATTTGAGGAGAGAAAGGGTAAAATCGGTCAAGAATAAACAGTTCAACCTAGAGGCAGTAAGGGTAAAAGCAGACACATTTAGGCTGGTACTTGCAAATAAATATGCAGCTTTAGAACAGAGAGGTGAAGATGACATAGAGATAATGAATGAAACCGTAACTAAGCTAGCTTCAGAGGCAGCAATTGAAGTGGGGGGCAAGGCACCAAGGCAACCAGTAGGCAAGCTCTCCCAAGTAACGAAGGACCTAATAAAGAAACAACAAAGAATGAAAGTGTCCAACTCAAGAGATAAGAGAGAAATTGAGGAACTGTCAAAACTGATCAACAAGGCGAAAATAAGTGATATTTGAAACTATAAGATGAGAAAGACTGAAGAAGCCGTAAAAAATGGATGCAGCCTGAAATCAGCAAAAAGGAAACTTGGCATAGGACAGACCAAGATGTATGCACTGAAAGATAAGCCGGGTAATATCATCAGCAATCTCAAAGATATAGTAAAAGAAGGAGAAGAATTCTATACTGACCTGTACAGTACCCAGAGGAGTCAGGATACCTCCGTTAGAAACAGTAATGAACAGGATATAGAAACTCCTATAACTAGCGATAAGGTCAGAAGGGTCGTGCAAGACACGAAATGAAGAACGGCAGGAGACAACGGAATAACAGTAGATTTAATCAAAGATGGAGGAGACATAATGCTTGGGAAAACTGGCGGCTCTTTATACAAAGTGTCTATCGATTGCAAGGGTCCCAGAAAACTGGAAGAATGCAAACATTATACTGATCCACAAAAAGGGAGAGGTTAAACAATTAAAAAATTATAGGCCCATTAGCTTACTCCCAGTATTAACCTCCAATAGAATAAGGGCAACACTGGACTTTAGTCAACCAAGAGAACAGGCTGGCTTCAGGAAGGGATGCTCTACAATGGATCATGGATATCTTGGCAACCTTTGGTTTGCCGATGACATTGTTCTATTCAGCAACAATGCAGGCAAGTTACAACAAATGATTGAGGACCTTAACAGAAAGAGTGTAAGAATGGGGTTGAAGATTAATATGCAGAAGACAAAGATAATGATGAATAGCCGGGCAAGGGAACAAGAGTTCAGGATCGCCAGTCAGCCTCTAGAGTCTGTGAAGGGAAGTACGTTGTGCATGTGCTCACCTAGGTCAACTAAACACAGGGAACCCTGATCATGAGAAGGAAATTCATAGAGTAAGAATAGGTTGGATCGCATAGCGCAGACATTGTCAGCTCCTGACTGGAAGCTTACCATTATCATATAAAATGATGGTGTACAATCAGTGTATTTTACCAGTGCTTATGTATGGGGCAGAGACTTGGAGACTGACAAAGAAGCTTGAGAACAAGTTAAGGACGGCGCAAAGAGCGATGGAACGAAAATTGCTAGGCATAACGTTAAGAGACAGAAAGAGAGCGGTTTGGATTAGAGAAAGTGGTATAGACAATATTCTAATTGACATAAAGAGAAAAACGAGCTGGGCAGGTAATGTAATGCGTCGGTTAGATAACCGTTGGACTATTAAGGTTGCAGAATGGGTACCAAGAGAAGGGAAACGTAGTCGAGGATGGCAGAAGACTTGGTGGAGCGATGATATTGGGAAATTCGCGAGTGCTAGTTGGAATCTGTTTGCACAGAACAGGGGTAATTAGAGATAGCAAGGAGAGGCTTCCTCCTGCAGTGGACATAAAACAGGCTGATAATGATGATGATAATGAAAGCCTTGGGAGCTATGCAAAGGGGGAAGGCAGCTGGGGAGGATCAGGTAACAGCAGATTTGTTGAAGGACAGTGGGCAGATTGTTCTAGAAAAACTGGCCACCCTGTATACACAATGCCTCATGACCTCGAGCGTACCGGAATCTTGGAAGAACGCTGACATAATCCTAATCCATAAGAAAGGGGACGCCAAAGACTTGAAAAATTATAGACCGATCAGTTTAATGTCCGTTGCCTACAAAGTATTTACTAAGGTAATTGCAAATAGAATCAGGAACACATTAGACTTCCGTCAACCAAAGGACCAGCCAGGATTCCGTAAAGGCTACTCAACAATAGATCATATTCACACTATCAATCAGGTGATAGAGAAATGTGCGGAATATAACCAACCCTTATACATAGCTTTCATTGATTACGAGAAAGCGTTTGATTCAGTCGAAACCTCAGCAGTCATGAAGGCATTGCGGAATCAGGGTGTAGACGGCTCGAGCTGTATGTAAAAATACTGAAAGATATATATAGCGGCTCCACAGCCACCGTAGTCCTCCATAAAGAAAGTAACAAATTCCCAATAAAGAAAGGCGTCAGGCAGGGAGGTACTATCTCTTCAATGCTATTCACAGCCTGTTTACAGGAGGTATTCAGAGACCTGGATTGGGAAGAATTGGGGATAAGAGTAAATGGAGAATACCTTAGTAACTTGCGCTTCACTTATGATATTGCCTTGCTTATTAAAAAGACACTAAAGGTTACTATTAAGTCAACGTGGACTGTTGAAATACCATAACAGAAACCTCGAAACGCTTGTTTCGTGCCAAGGAGAGACTTATTTTAAGAGAAAATGCGTTCTGAAGCGTCCGCGTACCTCTAGCGCAGTTCAAATCGCCCGCCCTCCGATCGAGGAGTACTGACATCATGGTCTCGTAGTGACGTTGCGCCATCGGTCAGTAGAACGGCGTCCGCAGACGGCGCTACGGCTTTTCTGCGCAAAACGCAAACGCGCGGCCAGAAACAGAGCCAAGACAGAGCCGACAGCAGAGCGAAAGCGGGAGTATGGTGGCTAGCGGAAGGAGAAACGAATTACGTCCCACGGCACACGGAGAGTCAGTTTTCGTTAAACTATAGGCTGCGGCGAGCTCGCACCGTGGTCGGCATGGTCTGTGAGAAGTGGCGAGCCTTTTTGCACTCGCAACAGGGCATAAAAAAGTGCGAATCGCCGCAAAACTTGGCCTAGAAACGTGCTTTGCCACAGCCAGGGCTCAATACGACCCAAGCTGGCACGACCCAGGTGTCGTTTCCCGCACCGCCACCAGGCGCCGCTACTATACCTCAAACTCCAGCGCAAGACGCCCATAAGCTGGTACTTCATTCTATGACGAAAACTTCGACGCTCGTCGCAATGAAGCCTGACACCGACAGATTGGCTCGCGATGGTGGGCTCAACTTCAGCGATTTGAGCACCGACGAGCGCGACCTGCTGCTGAGGGCTCGCACTGCCGGCGTCGTTGCGTACTACGACGGCGGCTTCATCACCGGCTCTCCGGAGCGGGAAAGCAACGAGGTCTTCCCATGACATCACATGGACGTGGCATTCTCGCTGCTTGTTCCAAATGAAAGTTTCGCGAGCCAGCAGAACCCTCACAGCACGACGCGATAACGAAAGTACTGAAACGCCAAAGCGTGCGCGGCGCAGGGTCGAGCGAAAACGAAACCTTTCGAAAACCCATGTTACTGAAGGGTAACGTCAAAATGTTATTTTTTCTTAGAATCGAATAGACGTAGACAAGTAGCATTTTTTTTTCGTCTTAAAATCGAATGAAATGATATTTTTAATACGAGTAGTTGAGTATTAGTAACACAAATTATGAGGAGTCCTTTCGTCATCGGGCTAGTACCGGAATGTCGCTGGGGGGTCTCAAATCGTGTCATGCATTTACCTCAATTTGTCGGTTACTAAAGCTCTGTTCGCGATTGAATTGACGCCTTAGAAGTTCTAGAACATTACTCTACCACTTTAACTTGAGTTTCTGGTAACCTTTAGTGTCCCTTTAACTCAGGGGACCAACTGCAATGCATGCTCATTAACCTGGAGAGGCAAAGCAGGAGGGTGTGACTAAAAATGAATCTGCAGAAAACTAAAGTAATGTTTAACAGTCTCGGAAGGGAACAGCAGTTTACGATAGGTAGCGAGGTGCTGGAAGTGGTAAGGGAATACATCTACTTAGGGCAGGTAGTGACTGTTGATCCGGATCATGAGACTGAAATAATCAGAACAATAAGAATGGGCTGGGTTGCGTTTGGCAGGCATTCTCAGGTCATGAACAGCAGGTTGCCATTATCCCCCAAGAGAAAAGTGTATAATAGCTGTGTCTTACCAGTACTCACCTACGGGGCAGAAACCTGGAGGCTTACGAAAAGGGTTCTACTCAAATTGAGGACGATGCAACGAGCTATGGAAAGAAGAATGATAGGTGTAATGTTAAGGGATAAGAAAAGAGCAGATTGGGTGAGGGAACAAACGCGAGTTAATGACATCTTAGTTGAAATCAAGAAAAAGAAATGGGCATGGGCAGGACATGTAATGAGGAGGGAAGATAACCGATGGTCATTAAGGGTTACGGACTGGATTCCAAGGGAAGGGAAGCGTAGCAGGGGACGGCAGAAAGTTAGGTGGGCGGATGAGATTCAGAAATTCGCAGGGACGGCATGGCCACAATTAGTACATGACCGGGGTTGTTGGAGAAATATGGGAGAGGCCTTTGCCCTGCAGTGGGCGTAACCAGGCTGATGATATATATATATATATATATATATATATATATATATATATATATATATATATATGGTGTATGTAGTTTATATGTGGTGTTTAAGATGTCTACAAAAGATTCATTATATAAATGTCTAAAATCACATATTTGTTTTGTATTTGCTAAATTTCCTGTATTTTTGTTACTAATATTTATGCTAGTTTTACAGTAGGTTTCACGACAGTTTTACTTTGGGACCTCCTTTGATAGCTTTTTTCGTGCAGTTTTAGTTTGTGATATTGATCAATAAACCAGTCGAAACAGGTTACGAGGTTATCACTGTCAATCACTTTGGCAGTAGCGGCAGCATCTGGCGCATGTCCGCTGAAACACGTTTTTGAAATATTACAGCCTCATCGCCGATACTGTGAGCCCATACCGCCGCGCGGAATTCCCTGCCACAGATCTACTATCAACGCACTTTCCGAAGCGCCCCCTGGACCAGTGGCTATATCAAGTCCTGACAACCGTTTTCCTGCGCACTTTGGCAGTAGCGGCAGCATCTGACGCATGTCCGCTGAAACACGTTTTTGAAATATTACAGGTTGGTGGTTTTCTATCAGTTACCTTTTGTATGTGCTAGCCGCTGCTGCCAACGCTGCTTGAGATTTACGAGTGTTACTAGTACCTGTTGAAATGTCGCGCTGTTGTGTGTGCCGCTCCGCGGTGCCTGACAATGGCTTGTACATGACTTGCTGTGAGTGCAAATTCAAATTTCATTTTGGTTCGTGCTCCGGTATAACGGAAGAAGCTTCTACTGGAAAGCGCGACATGTCTAAGAAGGCATGGAAATGTGAGACATCTCGGGGGGTGGGATAAGGGGCGGATGCTGAAATTGAGCGGCACATGCCGCAGAGAGACATAGCAGTTCGACTTCTAGCAATCGAAACCAAGCTAGATGCCCTTTTGGATCTGCCAACCAAATTGGTGGAACTAGAATCGTCTGTGCAACATATTTCTGATAAATTCGATGAATTTCAGACGAGGCTGCAGGCTCAGGAAAAAGTTACCACACAACTATCAAACAGAGTTGATCAACTTGAACATGCAGATTCGAGCAGTGAATTGTCTCAAATCAAACGGGATTTGGATAACCTTGAATGCCGTAGCCGCAGGTTAAATATTGAAGTACACAGTATTACTGAAAGCGAGAACGAAGACCTAATGATGAAGGTAAACGAAGTAGCGATGCAAATTAAGCTTCCACTATTGAACAAGAGTGATGTTATGGCTATACACAGACTTCCCGCTAAACCAGGCAAAACACGGGCGATCATTATCCGTTTTGTTCACCAGGAACTTCGCGATTCCTGGCTTGCTAACAAGAAGCAACTAAAGGATCATGGGCACGTGTTTTTCTGTGAAAATATGACACGGCTATCACGTGCTATTTTATTAAAGACGAAGGAATGGGCCCAGACCTCGGGATACGCATACGTCTGGCACTCAAACGGTAAAGTTTTGGTGCGAAAAAGGAGCGGCGACCGAGCTGTTGTCATACGCGGCGAGGAGGATCTGGCCAGTCTTACAGCCTCGAAGTGATGGCGGCATACGTGATAGCAAAATATGTGTTATGTTTACTAAACCACAATGGCGACCTTGGAATTCCAATTTTCTGGGGATGTCGCGTCGTTAAAGAACCAATGTCCACTTTCAATATTTCATTTTAATGTGCGAAGTTTGAGAAATAAGTTTGATGAAGTCAGTTTGTATCTGTCTGAGCTGCAACACTGCTTCGATTTGCTTTGTTTTAGTGAAACGTGGTTTACATCAGAGGATGAATGCGCTTCTATTTTTGGATATGACTGTATCTCTGTTTACCGAACGAAAAAACTAGGAGGAGGAATTGCTGTTTATGTCCGTTCTGGTTTGTCGTACAGTATAATCCCCGAGCTCAAGATTGTTAACGAATGCTATGAATGCATTGGTCTTCAGTGCATGAACACCTTGATTTCGGTAGTGTACCGCCCGCCATCTGGATCCATGTGCAAGTTTTCAGAATTTACTGAAAAATTATTAGAACTCAGCACCGAACTTAAACTCGAAACAATATTAATGGGCGATTTTAATATAGATGCTTGCCCAGACAACCTAGAATATACGCGTTTTCAGGAAACTTTTGGATCATACGGGTGTTCAAATGTCATCAACGTGCCTACTCGCATCACACCGACAAGCCAGACAACACTTGACCTCTGTGTGACGAGTTTTTCTGCTGAATATGTAAGGGCAGGAGTCTTGATGTGCGATCTTAGTGATCACTTGCCTATATACTGTCTGCTACCTCATAGACAGCCATCCAATATATGCCCTGAAAGCTTAAAAAGAATTTATTCAGAACAAAGTGTTAAGAAATTCGTTGAACTAGTCTCTGGTTATCGGTGGGACGAAGTGACCGCGGAAACTCATGTAAACAAGGCTTACAGTGTTTTTATATCTACCTTCGCGTTGTTATACAACAGATGTTTCCCGCTTAAGAAGTTTAAAAAACACAACAAAGCTAGAAAGCCTTGGATAACTCGTGACCTCTATAACAGGATAAAATGTCGTAACAAGCTCTTCCAAATCTTTTTGAGTAGCAGAAGCGAAGATGACTTTCGGTCTTTCAAATCTGAGCGTAACAAATTGAATTCCGATATTAAACGCTCTAAACAAGGATATTACGCGAACAAGTTTTTTGCTATCATGGGAAATTCAAATCTCATGTGGAAAGCGATCAATGAAGTAATTAACAAAGGCGCTATCACAAGGAAAGTTGCATTTCAGCATAGTGAATTGTCAGATATTGAGGTTGCAAATACTTTTCTCATTTTATTGATGCTGGTGCGTCCTCACAAAATGATACACCAGTCTCTTGCACGGAATATATATTAAATCGATGTTCTTCTACGCTGTTCTTGGCGCCTACTGAGCAGCACGAGATACAAACAATAATTTTATCGTTGAAAGACAGTTGTGCTTCAGGTGAAGATGATATAAAAGTGAAGCCGTTGAAAGCCGTCAGTGAAATTGTAAGCACGCCTCTTTCACATATCTGTAACTTAATTCTTTCTAACGGTGTGTTTCCAGACAGGATGAAGCTAGCCCGAGTGACAGTCATTCATAAGAGTGGCCCAGTTAACGACATGAATAACTACAGGCCAATATCCGTTCTTTCTGTCTTCGCGAAAATTGCTGAGCATGTAATTAATAGAAGACTTTGTGAGTTTCTAAACACCTTTAACATAATAGCTCGGGAGCAATATGGTTTCTGTAAGGCTAAATCTTCAGAAACCGCTTTACTTGAAATAAAGGAACAAATCCTTGACAACATAGAAAACCGAATGTTAACTCTAGGTATCTTTCTAGATTTTAGGAAGGCCTTCGATTGCGTGCAACACGATGTCCTTTTGAAAAAGCTACCTCTTTATGGAATTCGTGGTGTCGCATTATCCTTAATAAAAAGCTATCTGACCTCTAGAACACAGTACACAACAATAAATGGAGTTAGTTCCGAAATTCAGCATATTAAGTACGGCGTGCCGCAAGGATCCGTCTTGGGGCCTGTTTTATTTTTACTCTATAATAATGATATTGTTAATATTCAAGGCTGTTCCAATATTATATTATACGCGGATGATACTAACGTGTTCTTCTCAGGAAGGGAAATAGGAAATCTTTTTGAGCAAGCTAACATCTGGTTACAGCAACTAAGCTTGTGGCTAAATGCGAATAAACTCCAATTAAACATAACTAAAACTAAGTATCTAGTGTTTAAATCAAAAGGAACAATAATCCACCCTCAGATAACACTCCAGTTTCAGAAGGTCAACCTCGAACAGGCACCAACAGCCAGATTTTTTTTAGTTATATTCCATGAAAATATGTCCTGGTCACCGCACGTAGACGTTCTTAGAAAAAATATCGCTCGTGCTGTCGGTGTGCTAAATAGGTTGCGATATTTGCTACCGATAAATGTGAAGCGCAATATTTACAACGCGCTTATACATTCTCGATTAACGTATTGTTTGCTAGTTTGGTCAACCACTACACAAACTAACTTAAAATCAATTCAAACACTCCAAAACCGCGCACTGCGCGCGATAGGTAACTTAGCACGTACTGATACCACTAAACTATACTATAACAAATATAAAATATTAACAGCATCAAAACTTCACTCTTACAAATTATTCCTCGAAATTTCACGGCAATTCTGGGAAGACAAATGTTCCTTCCAAAGTAAATACCATGGCAGAACGACAAACTATAACCTCAGAAAAACTCTGGTAGGAAAACCACGTTGCAGAACGAAATACGGAGATCAAAAACTAGCAGTTCAACTTCCTAACCTTCTAAACGACTACCCCTTGGTATTGGACCTGCTAAATTCTGGAATTTCAAAGCAAAGCTTTAAGAAAACGGTAAAAGAATTGTTACTATCCGAAGACTAATAGAAAGGTTGAACTACAGGTATAGAAAATTTTGTTCATGTTTCTTGTTGTTGTTTTTAGAAAACTGTGTAAACTTTAACCTTTCAGCTACAGGTATGGAAAATTTCGTACATACTTTTTTTTTCCCTGTCGTTGTTGTGCTTCAATTGATTAGAAAACTGTATAAACTTTAACCTTTTTTTTTTCTTTCTTCTTACGCGAATTGTGTACTCAAGTGTTGAAAATGTGTACTACTTTAATTTCATGTGTGACCTCCTGAAAGCCTGCCACTGCCATGTTGCTGCCAATGTACGGGTGGCACGGCCTAGTCAGGCAAATGTTTTGCCTTTAGCCGTGTCCCCTAAGACAATCTGTTCATTGTCTTAAATAAATCAATAAAGAAAGAAAGAAAGAAATGTGCCACTCTTCTTGTAAAAAATCATTCTACAACCATTGCGCTTTACCTGTGCTTACATATAGGATAAAACCACAGAGGTCAACAAAAAAGTTTGAAAGGAAGTTTTAAACCATACAAAAAGTGATGGAACAAAAAATGATAGGCCTGATGTGTCGAGGACTGCATATTAAAGTAGGGAGCAAATGGAACTAGCCGATATAGATGTTGCGATTCAGAGAGAGAAAAATTAGCAGCACATCCATCCTTTGGAGATGATTGGTGAGAATAATGCAGTTAGCAATCGATCCTTGATGCCTGTGTAATTGATGATATGTTTTATATGTAATGATGAATATTATGAAAAGGGGCACTTACCCACTGACACATATCTAGTGTCCAACATTGATCTTTGAGAGGTTCACTGAAGAGTGCCACATAACCAGTGTTGCATACTGCATATATGCGTGTAATGACCACAAGTATCTATAAAAGAACTTGGAGTGAGAATCGCAGTCATTGCAGTCAGCAATGCATGCAGTCATTACACATAGAAAAAGGCGACATTTGTTTTCTCATACACTTTCTGTGCTACTTGCCTTGATTAAACTAAGTACTCACAGAAGCACTGGATCCATCCATTGGTGGCTTTAACTCTTTTCGTACCGCGCCCATTTGGTATAGTTAGCCTGTTAATGATAGTTTGAAATGTCGCATTCAAGACCTTACACACCGCGCTATCAGAGGTGAAGGAGAGTTTTTTTTTTTTTCTAAGCAGTTCGCTTTTTTCCCACCAGGCGGTGATTTTTCAACGAGCTCCAACGTTTTCACAATCGTCAATGTAGAAAGCAAAAATGGCCGCCCGCTCTCTTTGATTTGAAGTGCTGCTTTCGAGACCTTGACGCCACTTATGAACACTCTGCACCATTGGACATGAAGGAGGAGAACTATATTTTTGCTTTCTAAGCAGTTTCATTTTTGCTGCCACATGGTAATTTTTTAATGTTCTCCGAAGTTTTGCAATCATAAAGTAGAAAGCAAAAAATGGCCACCTCTGCGAGCCATGCTTTCTTCGAAAGATTGCAGATCCCGTGTCTCCACTGCATCTGTGGCTGATTTTTTGGATGGATCGAGCAGCAGCGAGTCTGAGGCTGCCTTTTTGTCTGACTTTGATTCTGAGAGTGACGACAATGCAAACCAGCCCAGAACTTCGGCAGCCGCAGCCCAGTGCGCCCAACTGTTTTGCTTGCAGATAAACATTGTTACTCCAATACCTGTTCAATACCTGAGACAGGAAGAGAGCAGTGTGGATCAGAGAGCAAACGGGCATAGCTGATATTCTAATTCACATTAAAAGAAAGAAATGGAGCTGGGCAGGTCATGTAATGCGTTGGTTAGATAACCGGTGGGCCGTTAGAGTTACATAATAGATGCCAAGAGAAGGGAAACACAGTTGAGAATGGCAAAAGACTAGGTGAGGTGCTGAAATTAATAAATTTGCAGGCGCAAGTTGGAATCGGTTGGTGCAGCACAGGGTTAATTGGAAATCGGAAGGAAGGGCCTTCGTCCTGCAGTGGACTTAAAACAGGATGATGATGATGATGGTGGCCTGAATTTAGATTTTTTTCGGATATAGTGCCTATTACTGGTAAGCAGCAATACATTTCGTATATCTAATAATTTTTTTTTACATATTTTTATTCGTTGATACAAGCATGTCTTCATAAACTTTGTTCAATTCTTTGTCCCACAATCTTGATTCTGGCAATTTATATCTTTTTTTATAAAACACATGTCGTTAGCAAAACTATTATGCATGAAAAGTGCATTCATTCTGCTTTTTGTTTATTTATAACATAAAAGATTGAGTGCAGTACCTTCAGAAGAAAAGATCTGGCTTAACCTGCAAAAGAGGATTTTCCCCATGGTAGGGAAATAGTTAAGCAGCATAGCTGTGTGATGTTGAGTGCTTTCATACGCAGCATCTCCATTGAAACTGCATAGCCGTTGCTCCGCCTCTCCGTCACGTTGTGGAGGAGTGAGTCTTCCATCTCTGGGAACATGCTCTGCTTCCCTTGGAAAGCATGCCTCCATACATTTGTTTTCTGGAGGGCATGTTCTTGGGAGCACCATCGTCATACGCATTTTTGTCAACCTCAAACTTTCAGTTAGACGCTCTTTTTACATCTCCTTCTGCAAAATCAACTGATTTCAATTTAATGTGAGTGTTATAGCTAATCTGTTTCCCCATCTAGAAGTGATGATAGCACACGAGCGCAGGAGCAAACAGAGGATCAATGGTTTCTGAATCTGAGATTTCGCATCATTGGTGAATAAGATAAAACAAGAACAGGTGGCGGTGGTGTGGCTGTTCTTGCCTGTTCCCGATGCCGAGATTTGCACCACGCATAATTTTTTCATGTCACCTTTCGGCAGTAATTAAAAAAAAAAAGTTCTGGAATTCCACACAACACAGTGGGGGCACTGTTGGTAATTTTTTAATTTTCTTTACGAAGTAAGAGGTGCTGCTGATAAATGAATGTGGCCATTACATGGTTATATATACTATTTGCTAATCCAAGCTGGTCCAATTGTTGGTTTCGATCATGGTTCTCTCAGCACATAAGACCATGGACTAACTACCCAGTGACCTTAGTTAGCTGGAAAATGGTTAGACATAGGGAGAAAGACAGTGGAAAGTGTATGAATTATACCAAGAATGCTAATTGCCTTAAAATAACTTGGGCAGGCAATGTAATCTGTAGGCTCACTGGTCTCTCACTGACCCTACAGACTTGCACTTATGGACAGCAGACAGTTTGGTGGTGTGATGAATTGTGGAAATCTACGAACAGATGATGGTATCAGCTGGCACAAAACAGGGGTGATTGAAGATTGCTGAGTAAGGTATCAGCTGGCTGGATGGTATCGGCTGGCACAAAACAGGGGTGATTGAAGATTGCTGAGTAAGGTCTTCATTCTGCAGTGGACAATGAATAGGCTGGTGATGATGACTCTGCCATGTTGCAGTCGGTTTGCAACGGTTAGAGGACAAGAATAGCTTAGATAGAAAAAACTGAGATGAGATAAAACATGAGATAAACGTGAGATAAAAACTTGTCAGATGAGTGTGAGATATGTTGTGCTGTCATGAACCTTGCACATAGTAAGGCTGCCCTGCTTTCAAGTATTTAATGTGTGTTGTCTGTTGTAGCCCTTTGCTGAACCCAAATGTTTTTGTTTTCTACGGCTACGTATTGTAGTCTGCCTGGTTTTTAATATTGTATTTGTCACTTGATTCTGTAATTGGACTGTTTTCGGTCGAACTATTTTCTGCAGACCTCACAAAAGCGATGAGCCTAGGAATCGCTGTTGCCGAAGCATCATGCCACAGTGCTCTCGAGGTCGGTCAGGTCAATGTTGCCGTGCAGTGCAGCTTGCCTGTGGCTGACAAGTCTGTCGGGTGCTCCTTTGAAGCAGGGAGTGAGTCAAGGAGCGTGAAGACTACACAGACTGTTCGCCGGTCAAGCTCCGCATCAGGTAGGCAGTGACCGCAGATGTGTGCACTTATTTTACTTTTGCCTGCTTGTGTGAGTTTATAGTAAATGGCGTGGTTTGCCTAGCTTGGTGCGACAGCCTGCTCAGGTGGTTACAACATTTTACTGCCGAGGGCAATTCAGCAGGTGTACAAAATTTTACATTTGAAATACAAGTGTGAGCACCACGAAAAGCTCACAAAAATAGCTGTGTTTGATAGTGAAACTGAAAAAAAAAAGAAGTCATTATGACTCGCTGGAAGTGACACATTAACTAACACCTGGCTCCTTGACGTAGCCACCATGCTGCATAGTGTAGATACTGTGGTTGCCGCGGGGTGCACTGACAAGCCCTTATGCCTTCAAGAAGTTTGGACTATTGCATGCTCGGATTGGTCTCTGGTTTTCCAGGCCTGGCAATGGGAGCAAGTGCACCACTTGCAGCGTGACGGAAAAGTCTTGAACTTGTGTCATAACTGGACTACCATCTTCTTTAACGAGCTGTAGCTGGTCAGCACACGATTTAGCAGAGAGAGTGCACCAGACTTATTGGCATTGGATCGATGTATCGAGAACAAGTAAGAGGAAAGAAAAATTACGACAAAACTTATCTTGTGATGAGCGTCAATGGGCAATGCAATGAGAATTCGAGGACTGTAGCCTTACACCACATTTCTGAAGTCATGTTTATATGACATCTATTTTGGTCATTCTATAAGGCAACTCATTGCTGTGGCTGTATGTGTCATACTGTCGTATCTTCCTACTTTGCCATGGCACTTGCCTTCCAACATGACCAATGAGCATTGCGGCATAACGACAACTGTATGACGTCGATGCAGTGATGAAAAACGAATGATGCCAATGGAATGACAAAGGCGGTATGATGATGGCAGGACGACATTGGCGATTCCTAAATAGCGACAATGACATAATGGCAGTTACGATGTGAAGACGATGGGATGATTAGTGTATTACAGTTATAGTGTGATGACAACTGGATGACGAAGCTGAAATGAAGACATTGGCACAACCACCATGGTAGAACAATCAATGTATGATAGTGATGCAATGACGACGTATAACAGCAGCATAATCACGATTGAGTGATGACAGAACAATTACTATAAAATGATCGAGAACAAATGACATCGATAAAGCAATGAAGGTGATGTGATGACAATAGAATGATGTTTCTGAAGTTATGATGATGTTAAAACAACAGTGTGACGACTGTGTGACGATCTTCCTTTGTAGCTGTAAGCTCGTCCTGTTGTTTCCTTCAGTAGTGTGTATGGACTGTGTCAACATTGAAATGCTGTCCAGTGGTGTGGTTCCCATGCTCAAGGGCATGCTCTGGGAGTTTCAGATTGAAACTGGCCGCATTTTAACTGGCACGACGGCCCAGTGCACAGCACACAGAACAGGGTGTCTACCAACCGGGAAAACCGGGAATTCTCTGGGATTTTGAGTAGTCTGGAAAAAGTCAGGGAAAACTCGGGGAATTTGGGCCTCTATCAGGGAAAATTAGCGGCAATTTTATTGAAAGGGTCGAAAGTCGCGGTAATGCTGGCTCGAGTAGCAGACAGGAATCGTAATGACTCGTCTTTGACGCCCTGTCGTTGGCAGGAGGAGTTGCCAGTGTACAGTCAACGAGCGCCTTTCCGGATTCCCGATAATTTGGACGGCTTCGCGGCGCCACCTCGTACCCCATAGTGTCAACGTATCAGAACGTGTGAAATTTCCGACGCAAGAACTCCTTGCTGTCCGATTTTCCGGACGTTTTGCCGCGACCGCAGGTCCGAAACGGCATTAATCAAAGGCACCACCGCTGCCGTTTTGATTACTTCGCCGCCTCGAACCGGTACTCTCGCACGCAGATCCGCTGGCACCCGTTGCCACCATTGCGGCAACGCTAGGCCTAGCTGCTTCGACGTTCGCTATGAAGCTTCTTGCCATTGGGTGCCGAACTTTTTATTGAAAGAATTCACTGCTGGCAGCAATGGCATGGACTCCACCTTTGTGGTCCTCGCGATTGGCTTAGAAACTTGGAAAACACGGTGCGTTGCATAATGCCGGTTCGTTAAAGTCAGCTTCGCCTCTGTACAGAAATGTTACTCGGTAAAGCTTACGGAAAAGTATTGCAGTGAAGCATAACAAGCGTGGGAAGGGGCTATTGCCACGGAATACAGTATGTATATCTTAATTATGCACGCGGGCACCCGGCATTTCCTGTCGCAGCACGAGCACAGGTATGCCTAATATGTGTACCGACAGGCCTTCAGAGCGTTTTCGAACGTGCCTGTGGCGGTTTGAGCCCCTAAGGGCAGTAAATGACACGCATTTATTTTTTCCCAACTGGCCGATTTTTCGGACGTTTTCGCGGCCCCTAGGGAGCTCGAAAAATCGGTCGTGGACTGTGCAACTGATCAAGATGCTTCAAATGGTCCTTGGGGCGAACGAGTGGCGGAAGGCGGACAAGAACAGAAGTGACCTATGCATTGAGGAATAAACGAGAAAGGAAGCTTGTTGCCACCGTTTTGAAAGAGCTTGAGCTCAAAAAGTAAAGTTTTGACTGATGCCGAGATGCAGGTGTCCCTCATCCAAACCAAAATACACTCTTTGAAGCAGTGCAACACAACACTCGGGCGTCGCACGCGGGCTGAGAGTATGTCAGGACTGTTGAGGTTGACTTACGAGCTGTTGAGAGAGAATCTCAATTGTGACAGAGTTCAGGCCTCATCCCACTGAGGTTGCTATCAGTTGATAGAAATAGCTCATATTAGAAAATATTTGCCTTTGTATGCATCTCCTTTTTATTTGTATTTGATGATGTCCGACCCTATTTGCAATTGTTTTCGAAGACACTTTATTTGCTGTGCATTTTACTAACCCCTGCCTTCTATTCTCTTCTTGAATAGCATAAACACTGCTCCTTAGTATTCAAATTGGATTAAGTTGCTTTTTTTTTCATGTGTTTACTAGAGAGTGACAGCATCAGGCGATATGGTTTCAGCCCGTTTGATATAAAACAAAGTTCTGCATCACTCAGGGAAATTTGCAATGGCACTCAGGGAAAACCTGGAAAACTCAGGGAATTTGGAAATGTCAACTTGGTAGACACCCTGACAGAAGGTGCGCAGCACTCCAGAAATTAAAAAAAAAAGAGGTGGTGCGGCACGGCACCCGATCAACAAATAAAAAGTCCTGGCAAAATGGTGAATGGCAGAGGGGTGTGATGGGCCAAAGTATATTATCTTTGTTCTGCTGCCACCATATTTTTATGGCACTACAAGCGACAATGTTTTGGTGTTGAAGCCACCATGTGCCATTATTATCTTCAGCTCCAAAAGCTCGTTATCAACAAATTTCGTCTCTGCATCACTTGCATTTGTGTCACCAATGTATAGCATCAGTCACTTCTAAAGGTATTTGCTGCATCACGGTGTGATCCGACGATTACTTTTACCAACTAATGGCAGCATAGTCATTTTTGCAAACAGCAAGTACAAGCACACTTTGCCTGTATTATGACGTGGTTCTCCCGATGAAACCATACGCAAGAGACAAGCACCAGCATGCGCAGTGAGCACTTAGTCTTTTGCTTGAACAATGACTGGTGCCGCCATTAGTTGGGCAAATGTGCAGTGCAGTGAAGTGCACTTGCGAATTAAGAAAAGGGTCCATTATGCCGAGATAAAGCGGACATTCTGAACATCAGCCACGAAGGTTGGGTGGGCATTTTTGATGCGAGGGAGAGAACTAAATTTTTTAGAACAAAAGGTGGTGGTTCGGTTCATTTTGTGAGTGGGTTCATTATGTGTGTGAGTATGAAATCTCTTTCTAAGGTGAACCCTTGCCCAGAAAAAAAAGTAACACTCATAGCGCAGCAATAGCGGCGAGCACAATGAATGGTCGTCGAAATACAATTCTTGGGTCAAATGTGTCGGCCATTTATACGTGACTCACGATACATTCCAGCATAATTGCCAGTGCTCGTGTAAGTTCCATACTGTGCACCATTTGCTTCAAAATGATATCTGATTCTCCTGATTCAGGAGAATAAGAATGGGCTGGGGTGCGTTTGGCAGGCATTCGCAGATCATGAACAGCAGGTTGCCATTATCCCTCAAGAGAAAAGTATATAATAGCTGTGTCTTACCAGTACTCACCTACGGGGCAGAAACCTGGAGGCTTACCAAAAGAGTTCTGCTCAAATTGAGGACGACTCAACAAGCTATGGAAAGAAGAATGATAGGTGTAACGTTAAGGGATAAGAAAAGAGCAGATTGGGTCAGGGAACAAACGCGAGTTAATGACATCTTAGTTGAAATCAAGAAAAAGAAATGGGCATGGGCAGGACATGTAATGAGGAGGGAAGATAACCGATGGTCATTAAGAATTACGGACTGGATCCCAAGGGAAGGGAAGCGTAGCAGGGGACGGCAGAAAGTTAGGTGGGCGGATGAGATTCAGAAATTCGCAGGGACGGCATGGCCACAATTAGTACATGACCGGGGTTGTTGGAGAAATATGGGAGAGGCCTTTGCCCTGCAGTGGGCGTAACCAGGCTGATGATGATGATGATGATGATGATGATATCTGATTAGAAAAACTATCTTTTGCTACAGAATTGGTGATGACATTCGAGAAAGATACATCACAGGGAAGCCTGTCATGCGCCAAGCATCAACTTTGTAACAGCGGCAGCCAGTGAAAAAAAGTTTTCACCGGATAAACATTGAGAATGTAAACTTGTCAATATGTTGTTAAAGACTGAATGTGAAGTTGCTTTACAGGACATCCAGCTTGATCTAATAACGTGTTGCACCATGTTATGGTACATCTGTGACTGGCTATGTTGAAGGTTGTAGGAGCATTGTCTTAAGGCGATTGCACGGCATTCATTGGTGATGTTAGTGTGGTAGTCCTTCATCTGAAGGCGCAACAAAGTGCTTATTGATCAACTATGACTTCATAAAAAAAATTCACAGTTCCGCCCGAATGGCAAAGCACCGATTGCAGTAGCAAATCAGTAGATAGCTGTATGAAGTAAGGATAGTAGTTGTATCGGCCGTATAAACTTGTAAACATATGCTTACTAACTAAATTAACTATGATAGAATGTGTAAGCGTGACTCAACGAGGACGTAGAAAGAAACAGACACAGAGTCAGCACTGTCTTTGTGTGTCTGCTTCTTTCTACGTCCTTTTTCAGTCACGTTCTATCATGAATTCAAACCAACCAAATTAACCGGCACGGTATCACGCGTGCAGAGGTAAACATAAACACATCTTGTTCAATCAGCGCTGAAACTCGCTGTCAAAATTCTGGAGTGAGCAATTGCAACAGCAGCAAGCGGATGGACCTTCATGCATTTGTCGCTTCAACACGAATGAAACGTCGAAAGCACAGTGCATTTGATGCTACTGGCACTATGTGCGCTCTGCAAACATTGCGGATCGCTTTGAAGATGAGGACCGTGTAGGCGCACTTTGACCACGTTGCAGATCACTTTCAAGACACACGACTGCTGGCAATGCGTCCCTACGATGTCCGCCAAAGGCATCTACAACGGTGTCCACAATTCGCGTGGGCAACGTGGTAGTAGACACCACGGTTGGCTCTAGGCTATACGGAGCAGAGGGCGAGGAGGACATCAAGGTACCCTAGCAGCCGCCGGAGAACACCACCCCTCCTTTGCCTGACCGCCCTGCCTTGCGCGCGGCAGGAGAGGGCACACCTCCAGGCCACATTTGTCGCTTGCGCATGCTAGATTGAACAGTGCTTGCCGGCTCACCCTATCATGCTTTCACTCATACAGAACCTCACAGCGATGTCGACGGCAGAAATGCGCCTGGAGTGTCACAATAAAACTAAGCAACCAGAATCTGACAATGTGCACACGTTCCTCACTTGTGCTTGCAGCTGTTTAGGTTATGCAAGTTGTCACTTTTATGCTGTAGTATGATAATCCACATTGCTCTTGGCAAAGAGATAGGTTTGTCTTGACTTCTTGCAGTACCTGCAAGCATTTGCCAGAAGTGTGTGATGACAGATCACAAGGAGGAGTGTGTGTCCATTTTTTTCTTTTGGGCAAAACTCTAACTCAAGGTGTTGTTATAGTTAGTTAAGCATGTAAGGGATTATTGTTAGTAAATGCCAGGTTTGAGTAGTTTTCTTGGATTAAAAAACGGCGAGATGTCATTCGGACAGGCCATGTCTGTCCTCGCTGGCCCCTTTCAGTCTGAGCGTATGTAAAGATCATCAAAGTTCTACGTGCAGTCAAGAAAGAGAAACCTGCTGATGAAGTCTCATATGAGATAAATTTGTTTTGGTGCCAGTGATTTGTTAGTGAAGTTTTGCAAATATCACCTGTGACCACTAAATCATTCTTGAGGATGAGAGGGCAAATTAGGTCGAAGCTTTTTGACAAACTCGGTCAAGACAAACCTATCTCTTTGCCAAGAGCAATGTGAATTATTATACTACAGCACAAAGATGAAAACTAGCATAAGCTACGTTCTATCACTTTACTATTTCATACCAATAAAAAAAAAGTATTTTCTCAGTGAAAACAGGTATATTTCATGAGCAGGGTCACTAAGCTTCAAATAGCAACATTTGGAGTAAATCAAGGTCAGCCACCTGCCTCCTTCCATCATGCCTGAAATCTCTCTCAAGACCTCTCCAATAATTAAAAAAACATGAAAGAAAACTCATCATCAGCTGTAGGTTGTGTTTTCTTTTGCATGTTGTAATAAATTATATTTTTGTTTTATTTGTGCAGCATCAAGGCCTTCTGCATTGCCATCAACAGCTGAGGGTGACCACTCGCACCAGCAACTCCGCCACCGCTGTCACCTCTGTGACTATGAGACTGATAAGGCTTATGTGCTGAAATTGCACATCAGGGTCCATACTGGCGAGCGACCATTTAAATGTGATTTGTGCCCTCAGAAGTTCTCGGAAAGGTACAGGCTGAAGGTGCACTTGCGCACCCACACAGGCGAGAAGCCATTCCAGTGCGCTTCATGCCCTCAGAAGTTCTCGCATAAGTCCAGCTTGCGAAGACATCTGCGCATCCACACAGGTGAAATATGGACATGTGTGCCTACTTATCATTTTCTCTGGGACCGCATTTCACCCGCTAACAACTTAAAAGATGCGCCTGCACGACTTGGAACTTACTCGAATGTTATCGCTGATTCTGTCTGTTGTGTGTGTTCTCGTCGAACCTTGTATAATCAGATGGCATGTGCGACACAAAATGTGTAGTAGTTTCTGGAAGCCATGCAGGCACCAGGAGCGTTCAACGAGTCATGTATAAAAGCCAACAGGCTTGACTCGCAGATCAGATTATCCACGCTTGCGGACTTTACTTGCTACTATCAGTGCACTCGAGTGTTACTTGTTTTGCTGGGCACAAGTTCGCCCAATAGAGAGTCAAATTTGTAACTCACAGTTTTGATACCGCATCATTCTTCACTGTCACTACAACATGACAATATCTCACAGTGTCCTTCATGCTCTCACAGCTTCTTCCATAAATTCAGCATGAAGCAGCACCTGCGCATTCGTACAGGTTAGCAAACACACCACTGCACCGTCCACTCCATATCCTTTGGGCCTGTTGCCCCAAAGTTGGTGTTGGGAAGGGGCTGAGGAAGTTCATTCCCATCTGTTGGAAAGACTTTGTCGATGGGGGGTTTAGCAGTCCAGCTGCTCTGGTCAGGGGCATCTTTCGTCGCTGACAGTCACAGCAGGTTCTTATGTACCGTGCGATATCAGCGGACAGTTGTGGCCAGAAGTATTTGTCGTGGTGTAAAGTCAGGTTCCTGTGAGGACATGCGCATGCAAGGACAACCTTGGTGCAAATTACAGACAGCCGTTTTTACACAAAATGCAATCTTTTCACACTACACTTTCATAAAAGGGAATAAGCAATATTTACTACACAGGAGCACTTGGAAGATGGCATCGTTAAAGCAGGTTGGAGCGTATAGGCAGGAGGCAATCAAAGTTATAGGGTTGCTTCAAATACTTCACTGTTCTGCCCATTAATGACGCAGTAAGTCATAGTCACAGTGATTGTGTAAACACGGATTCATTGGGAGAGTTGCTTTGGCCCAGACGACGGGGTAGCTCTGAGAAAGTGGCAGTAAACGAGCCGCAGAGCCCCATGTCGACTCTGTCATTAACGCCATGCTTGCTAGTCACGACCAGCATGTTCGACGATTGGGCTGAAGCTGCATTCTTCAGGAGACGTTGGAAGGGCCGGGCACGAGTTCAGTGCTCGGCAATGGTCAGGGGGGCTGAGGTCCTTTCATCTTACTGGCCAGTCTGTTTCATCCACAAAGCACAGCTTGACTCTAGAGCGTTGTTCGTGGACGTCTCTGAAACAGTCCGGTTGCATGGACCAGCAGGGCTGCCTCCTGGATTTCCCTTGGGGTGCTCAGCTGCTGTTTTTTTGAACCTGTACTATCTCCTTTTGAACCCGTACCACCTCGCCTCCTGAGCCCCACAGTGCACGCTCTCGTCCGCCCATCCCTCGCGCTTTCTCTTCTCCCTTTCAGCTTGCCACGACCTGTCTTTCTTTTCCCCGCCCGGATATTGCTTGTTCCTCCTTGGGTACATGTTGCAGTCGTCGAGCAAGTCTCACAATACAAGCATGTTGTCATGCGCATATCACACTTGGACACAGCCCAGGTATACCCGAGGTGCCCAGCTGTCAGTTCATCATGGGAAGCCTGGAGAATTTCTTCTCGAAGGTTGTTGGCGATGACGAAAAGGTAGGCGTTCTTGCTGGGCGCAAAGCTCTTGTCAACACTGCCACTACAACCCTGAACGCTGGAAGGGTTGAAGACGCCTTGCCTTCCAGGTACTGTAAGAGTTGAGGAGGACTTTCAGATGAAACACTTGGGAGGTTTATTTACATTATTTACAGTGAGAATCAATTAACAGTCTTAAAGTCATTACGGGCCGGCAGCAACTCGGACGCTGCGGCCCGTGGCAAGAAGCTCGAAAGAGATGAATCAAGGAATGCTCTAGGAATGCTCTCCTGCTGCTCCCGGTTTGTGTCTTTTAAGCCGTTCGGTGTCTCGAAGACACGTCACGTTCGGCCAATGGAAGAGCCCGCTCAGGTGACGCCATTTTCAGCCAATCGGCAAGCCCGCTCGGGTGTCGTCATTTTCGTCCAATGGTAGGCGCCCATGCGATGGTGTCACACCCGGTGGAGAGGGTCGCTGCTTGGTCCCCAATTGTCCGAGCGCTTACTTCTCCCTGCGGTCTTGCCTTGCTGACTTGCAATGCGCCGTCACAATAGGCGGATGGGGGCGACGCTGTCAAGTTTTCATGGTGCATTACAGCCGTCTTGCTTGGGGACTCACTTTACCTGCAACAGTGCCAGGCTCTCGCTTCACTTTCGGGAAGAGTCAAGCAGTGAATACCTCCACCTACGGCACATGAAGTGGGGGCCGCCAACTTGTTTGCACGTGCCGCGCCTTAGGAATGTGGTATCCGTGCTTCTGTGCTCCTTAATTAGCTGTAGTGCGATTCGATGTGGTCTGGTGAACTCGAAGTAGGCTCAGGAAATGGTCCCGTATCTAACAGTACTGGATGAGACGCTCTTAATTCGGGGTTTGAGCGCTGCTGCTCCGCAAGAGTGCTGCTACTGATAAGCCCAAGGAAAGCGTCATCGTCGTTTTCTTTCGGTGATGCATCCACAGGATCTCTTGGCAGGCAGTTGGCGTCTAATTGCTTCCGCTCGAACTTGTATATTATGGCGACAAACTTTTGGAGACACTGGCTTCACCGAGCAGGGCTGCCGGAGGGGTCCTTCAAATTGGCAAGACAGCACAAGGCGTGGTGGTCACTGGCAATCTTGAATGATTAGCTGTAGATGTATGGACGGACCCCACAGGGGTGCCTGCGTCAGCAGGCGTTTGGCTTTTTGCGACACCACGTACCCGAGCACACGAGGGTTGGACCCTCCCGCGTGTAGCCGTGTGCGGCTTAGCCGTGTCTGGGGAAAGGGGGATCCTGGAGGTTGAGCCGATGCCGAGTGTTTGGACCTTTAAGGCCCCCCGGCGGAGGCAACACACCTCTTTGGCCTCTGCTTCACATAGACGGCACCCCCGGACTGACCCACCCGGGGGAAATCGGCAGTCGCCTTTTCCTGTCCTCCTCTCTAATCTTCGTCTTTCTCTCCCACTTTTCCATCTTTCCTGTCTTCTCATCACTTCTCCTCACTTCCTAGTTTCCCGGTGGCAAGGGTTAACGTTGTGTAGCTAGCCAGCCTTGGTTATGCTGTATTTGGTTATAGCAGCGATGTACGGCTGGCGTTGGCAGGGTTTCTCTAGCAGGAACTCCTGTCACGTCCCCCAGTTGGGCTCCATGGTGGGTGGTCGGCATCGCGGCCAAAAACCCAACTGTACTTATGGAACATCCTTTTCCTAAACTACCTGATCGCCTTAAGAAACGAGGGCGCACCAAAGAAGTTTTTCAGTTTTTCGGACGACAAGCCCACATCTTCCCTCGATTCCACGTAATTCACTCGGTAAAACCAGACAAACTAGTGCGATCCATTTCACCGTTCCTTGATTCCAAGTCTTTGACCGAAGTTTTCGGTACAGAATATAACGTGTCGAGAATGTCAAGCGGTGATCTCCTTTTGGAGCTCCAAGATCAGAAGCAGTATGAGAAACTGCCGAAACTTGTGTCATTTGGGGAGACCCAAGTAACAGTAACCCCGCACCATACGATCAACACAAGCCGCGGTGTTGTCTCGGACGATGACTTGCTGGAGCTCACTGAGGATGAACTCTTGGAGGGCTTCAGTGCCAAGAATGTTATCAATGTTAAAAGACTTAAGATCAGGCGTGACAGCAAAGAAATAAAGACCAAACACCTTATATTGACTTTCGGCTCAAGTATTCTGCTCGAGTCTGTAGAGGCCGGGTACATCAAGCTCCGTGTTAGGCCATTTGTGCCAAACCCCCTTAGATGTTTCAAATGCCAGCGCTTCGGCCACAGCTCGCAGAGCTGCCACGGCCACCAAACTTGTGCTAAATGCAGTGCCAAAGAACACACCACTGAAACTTGTGAGAACACTCTCCACTGTGTAAACTGTGATGGGGAGCACGCCGCATACTCGCAGTCGTGCCCATCCTGGAAGAAAGAAAAAGAAATAGTAACGATCAAAGTGAAAGAAAATATCTCATTCAAGGAGGCACGCAGGCGGGTAGCATACCTGCGAAAGAAAAGCTTTGCCGAAGTGGCGCGTCAGGGGGCAGCGTCACAACGGCTTTCGGCGGCTGTCCGACCCACAAGCAGTGAGTCGGCAGCTACGCCATCTGCCCCCGCGGCGGTTGCAGCTAGCGCTGCTCCATAAACCCAGAATGAGGGATCATCGACCCCGAAGGTTGGCGCAGCCGAGGCTGCCCCGGCCTACCCGGCCCCTACCTGCGCTGGCAACAGCCGGCGCAGCCAAATCCCTCAGGGAGCCCCATCGACCTCCGGGCTGGTGGGCGCAGGGGTATTGCCCTCCAAGGCGGGACTCTCTTGGGTAACTTCTCGCTCGCAAGAGCACGTGTCCGGCGCCTCGCAAGAGGCAATGGACACAACACCTATCGCCAAGGCGCACCAAGCGCCTAAGGAGCGGCGAGGCTCCCTCGAACGCTCCAGAAAGGGCAAAACTCCCGTTACAGGGCCTCGAAAGGGCTCTGTAATTTAATCTCGGTAATTTCCATAATCACTACTTCTGTTTTTGTACACACAGCACCTATTTACTACCAACATGGATACACGGATAATTCAATGGAACGTCAGTGGTCTCTGTAGAAACCTTGATGATGTGCAGGAACTCATCCAAAAACACAATCCAACAGTGCTGTGTTTACAGGAAACACACTTAAAATCTAAACATGCAAACTTTCTCCGAAAGTATGTTACGTTTCGCAAAGACCGCGAGGATGCTGTCGCATCATCTGGCGGTGTAGCCATTATTGCTGACAGAAGTGTAGCGTGTCAGCATTTAAAGCTCCAAACGGCCCTTGAGGCTGTGGCCGTCCGAGCCATACTTTTAAATAAACTCATTACAATCTGTTCCCTGTATATACCCCCACATTATCACCTTCACAGACGCGACTTAGAGTCATTAATAGATGAGCTCCCAGACCCCTATGTTATTCTTGGTGATTTTAATGCACACAGTACTTTGTGGGACGATTCACGCTGTGATGCGCGAGGTCGCGTCATTGAACAGGTGCTTTTTTCCTCTGGAACATGTCTCTTGAGCACGAAGGAGCCTACATATTTTAACCTGTCCAACAAGTCATGCTCTGTCATAGATCTTAGCATTTTATCGTCGACGCTTTTACCCTGTTTTAAATGGAATGTGCTTAAGAACCCGTATGGGAGTGACCACTTCCCAATACTAATCCTAACTACGCCAAAACAAGATCAACTTCCCCCGCAGGTCCCTTGGTGGTAGGTTGACTCAGCCGATTGGGAACAATACCAAACTATTACACACATTACCTGGACTGAGATGTCTGATATAACCATAGATGACGCTGTTGGATATTTTACAGCTTTTATACTTGATGCCGCATGTAAATGTATTACTCAAGCGAGCGGCATGGGTTTCAAGCGGCGTGTTCCCTGGTGGAACGATGCATGCAGGCAAGCACGGAGGAACCAGAACAAAGTGTGGGCGATATTTCGCGATTCTCCAACAGCTGAAAACCTGGAAAACTTAAAAAATGTCAAATCCCAGGCAAGGAGAACGCGCCGACAAGCAAGACGAGAGAGTTGGGTGAAGTTTATATCAAGCATCAACTCCTACACAGATGAGAAAAAAGTATGGAATAGAGTGAAAAAAGTTAATGGACAACAAACGTATTCCCTGCCTTTATTAAATAGCCACGGAGAAAGCCTGGAAGATCAAACCAACTTTCTTGGCACACACTTTGAACGCATATCCAGCTCCTCACACTATACCGAAACATTCCTAAAGTACAAAACACGAATAGAGAACCAAAAGCTAGAAAGGAAATGTGCAAAAAGTGCGCCGTACAACGAACCCTTCTCCATAGCAGAACTGCAGGCGGCACTGAACTGCTGTAATACATCCGCCCCAGGTTCAGACCGCATAATATATGAGATGTTAAAACAACTACCATCTGAAACACAGAAAACCCTCCTTTCCCTTTACAACGTTATATGGTCTTCCGGCGAGATCCCCTCTGCATGGAAGGAGGCTATTATAATTCCAATACTCCAGCACGGAAAGGATCCTTCCTCTGTATCAAGTTACAGACCTATAGCATTAACAAGTTACCTCTGCAAAGTATTCGAAAAAATTATTAACTGTTGCCTACTACACTTCCTAGAATCAAACAAACTGCTGGACCCATACCAATGCGGGTTTTGGGAGGGTCGATCCACCACTGACCATCTCATACGTGTCGAGGCACGTATCCGTGAAGCTTTTGTCCATAAGCAGTTTTCCTTATCAGTATTCTTAGATATGGAGAAAGCCTATGATACAACGTGGCGGTTTGGGGTATTGAGAGACCTCTCACAGTTAGGTATATACGGAAATATGTTCAATGTTATCGAAAGTTATCTGTCGAATCGGACATTCCGTGTTCGGGTGGGCAATGTTCTGTCACAGAAATTTGTACAGGAAACTGAAGTGCCGCAGGGCGGGGTGCTCAGCTGCACGCTCTTTATAGTAAAAATGAATTCTCTTCATCTACACATAACACATAACATCTTCTATTCAACGTAGGTTGATGATGTGCAGATAGTTTTTCAATCAAGTTCTCTTGCAATCTGTGAGCGACAGGTCCAGCTTGGTCTTAACAGGGTCTCCAAATGGGCTGATGAGAACGGGTTCAGACTGAACCCACAAAAAAGCACCTGTGTCATTTTCTCTAGAAAAAGAGGCCTGCACCCTGATCCTGAAATTGTGCTGCATGGTGAGCGTCTGCCCGTAAACAGGGAACATAAGTTCTTAGGCATAATTTTAGATGCGAAACTAACCTTTCTACAGCACATAAAATATCTTAAAGACAAGTGCATGAAAACAATGAATATCTTAAAGGTGCTCTCACGCACAACCTGGGGCAGTGATAGAAAATGTCTCATGAACTTGTATAAAAGCCTCGTACGCACACAACTAGACTATGGAGCCATAGTTTACCAGTCGGCTACTCCAACTGCTCTGAAGATGCTAGACACTGTCCACCACTTAGGCATTCGCTTGTCCACAGGCGCCTTTAGAACAAGCCCAGTGGAAAGCCTTTACGTTGAATCGGATGAGTGGTCACTTCATCTGCAGAGAACATACTCCTCTTTCATGTATTTTCTGAGAGTGAACACAAATAGTGAGAAGCCCGCAATTTCCACTATAAACGATTTGTCCAGTTGTCAACTTTTTTGCAACTGGCCCACAGTGGCAAAGCCTTTCTCACTGCGTGTCAGAGACATGGCTGAAGAAACAACGGTTCCACTGCTTGAATACCACCTTATGTCCTCTGCTATACGGCCCCCGCCGTGGCAGTGGCAACCAATAGACTGTGATATTGAGTGGGCAAGGCAGCAGCAATACAGGCCAGATGTTCAAACGTTGTCTCTTCTTCGTGCAGCTTTTCACCGGCTTGGCTGCTTTCCCGGAGTGTACTACGAAGGCCTTCCTGGATGCATCACCGCTCGCATGTCATCACGCCCTGATGTTCCCGCATGCGCGCGATGACTGCCCTATCTCCGCCCTGGAAGATAGTCATGGTCTGTTCACCGCTGGATTCGACAAGATACTGACCTCTGCCATCGGTGACGTCAGCCTGGATGGTGCACTAATGCGAGTCACGACGCCGGCTCCGTTCAGTATAAAAGCCACACCGCAGCTTCATCGCTTCAGTGGGCAAGGCAGCAGCAATACAGGCCAGATGTTCAAACGTTGTCTCTTCTTCGTGCAGCTTTTCACCGGCTTGGCTGCTTTCCCGGAGTGTACTACGAAGGCCTTCCTGGATGCATCACCGCTCGCATGTCATCACGCCCTGATGTTCCCGCATGCGCGCGATGACTGCCCTATCTCCGCCCTGGAAGATAGTCATGGTCTGTTCACCGCTGGATTCGACAAGATACTGACCTCTGCCATCGGTGACGTCAGCCTGGATGGTGCACTAATGCGAGTCACGACGCCGGCTCCGTTCAGTATAAAAGCCACACCGCAGCTTCATCGCTTCAGTGGGCAAGGCAGCAGCAATACAGGCCAGATGTTCAAACGTTGTCTCTTCTTCGTGCAGGTATGTTACCTTAAGGACGCTTATTGTATTCGATCTGACAACCGCTTCTTATTGCTGATGCCTTGCCCACACGAACGTCTTTCTGCATATATTTCTGTATGTGCTGATCTTGTTTACTGTATGAGCAGCCTCCTACTGAGTGGCGATATTGAAACAAACCCGGGCCCTACAAAACGCTCCGCCACTCAAACAGATGAGTCTGGCTCTATGATATCCGAAATGTTCGCTCAGCTTCTTGCAGGGCAAAATAAGATAACAAAAGATATAGCCGACATGCGAAAATCTATCGACGCTCGATTTGAGGCAATTGAAAAACGCATAGTTGATCTTGAGCAGCAGGCGCCCACGGTTAGCACAGCCCACTACGATAACCTACAGAGCCAAATTCAGAAAATGTCATCCACTATTAACACACTTTCTTCCCAAAACGATGATTTGGAAAATCGCTCGCGTCGCAACAACCTTATTCTTTATGGTCTGACAGAATCTGAGCATGACACTAATGAATCGCTGCAATCGCAAGTTAAGAACTTTTTTACTGACGTACTAAAGCTTGATTTTCCTCAAATCGAGCGATTGCATAGGCTTGGCAGACCTAGAGGTGGGAGACCTCGCCCCATCATTATGAAGCTCCTAGATTCTCGCGAAAAGATTAGTGCTCTAAAGAACGGCTATAAGCTAAAAGGGTCTCAGTGGCGATTATCTGAAGATTTTTCTTCAAACGTACGATCCATCCGTAAAAAACTATGGGACGCTACAGCAGAATTCCGTAACAATGGTTCAGTGGTACACCTCAGGTACGACCATGCGTTCGTTGATAATCAGCTCTACAATTGGGATGTTGTTTCCAACTCTCTTGTAAAAGCTCCTGACCGCACCACTCACCATCATTTACCGCTCTCCCAGGGGAACAATCCTTGACTTAACAATGACAAGTACGATAAACTTTGTATATTAAATCTTAATGCAAGAAGCCTATCTAACAAATATTCAAGCTTTTCCTCTTTGGTGGCATCACATTCCCCACATGTTATCGGTGTTACTGAGACCTGGTTGCATAGCGATATCCTTGACTGCGAGGTAACTCCCCCGGGATATAACGTCATAAGAGTAGACAGGAATGCGGGCAGAGGCGGAGGCGTTGCCTTGTTTTTGCGCTCTGATCTACAGTTTTCTGTACTACAATCCCCACTTGAAATCGAGACGGTCTGGTGTAAGGTGCACATTGGTAAAACAAATGTAATCATTGGTGTGTTTTATCGTCCTCCCAGACATACCTCAAATGAAATAATGATCCTTAACGCGTTCATCCAAGAGCACGGTTTTGGCTCCTCAAATTTAATCTGCATGGGGGACTTCAATGTACCTAACGTTTCGTGGGCTTCATTATCGATAACTGGTGATAACGTCCCTCTTTCTAGAGAGTTGCTTGAATTTACACTATCCCTTGGATTGAAACAAATTGTATCTAACCCTACTAGAGAGTCCTCCATACTAGATTTGATTTTCCTAAGTGCACCGCTCTTTACGAGTGGCTTTGAGTGTGAGATTACGGACGGTATTTCCGATCACAAAGCTGTTATTACTACTATTAATTTTTCAGTTTCAAGGCGCCACTATGAATATACCAGTTTTTACGATTATAATCATGCAGATGATACGTCCATACTTGATACATTAAGCATTTCATTCGACAGATTCTCCCAGTTATGCACTACCAGTGATATCAATGCTATAGTATCCCATTTTGAAAACATTGTCCATACTTGCATAGAGCGCTATGTGCCATTGAAAACAAAAAAGAAAAATCTAGATCTTCCTTGGATGACAAGGGAAATACTGCATTTGAAGCGTCAAGTAGCCAGAGCACGTTGGAAGCGCCACATGAATGCCGAAAGAAATGTCCAGTTCCGCTTTATGAAGGAAGAACTCCGTCAAAAAATGGACGCAGCTAAGAACTTTTATTATCAGTTCACTCTACCTAACTTAGTTAAAAATAACCCACGAAAATTTTGGAGCTCAATTTCGCCAATAAAGAACACCACCCAGACATTTCTATTAGATGATTCCGAAGTAAGCGATCCTGGACCTATTGCTAAAGCATTCAATGAATATTTTCAGTCTGTATTCACACAGGACAATGGCGTAATTCCTCCCTACTCCACGACAACTAACATGTCCCGTGCAATTAACAATGTTACAATATGTAAGCAAGGAGTCCTGAACCTTATTTTAAATCTTGACACCAAAAAAGGCTGCAGTCCAGACAATGTCAACAATGTGTTCCTTCATCGTTATGCGCTCTGGACGTGTCAATACCTCACCATGATTTTTGAGAAATCTGTATCCACTTGTACAGTTCCTTGTTCATGGAAACGGGCTAGAGTCATTCCATTGTTCAAATCTGGGCAGAAACAATCTCTACTAAATTATAGACCCATTTCGTTAACTTCTCATGCATGCAAACTCCTTGAACACATAATTTATAAACACATTATCACTTTTCTCGAGTCTAGTAATATTTTATGCAGCGCTCAGCATGGATTTCGTAGTGGTTTTAGCACAGTGACTCAATTAACTGAATTTACACATGACATCGCTTCTGCTCTTGATTTAGGTCATCAATTAGATGCACTCTTCATTGATTTCTCCAAAGCATTTGATACTGTACCACATCCTAAACTATTACATAAACTAAGCTCTATCCTTAATAACCCTCTTCTCGTTGACTGGATCCGTAGTTTTCTTTGATCGTTCACAGTATGTTTCTTTTAATTCATTCAACTCTCCTGACGCATCAGTATCTTCCGGTGTGCCCCAAGGTTCTATTTTAGGGCCATTGCTTTTTTTGCTTTACATTAACGACATTCCAAGCTCTGTTTCAGTAAAAATTCGGCTTTACGCTGACGACTGCGTTCTCTACAATGTCATTTCCTCACCTAACGATCATAACACTCTGAATCAATCTTTTATAAGTTTTTGTGAATGGTGCGAACTCTGGCAAATGAACATTAACTTCAAGAAAACAGTCGCCATGTCCTTTCACAAGCATGCTAATTGCTCATATTTCAACTACTCCTATAAATCTACTTTTCTGCAGCGCGCATATGAATATAAGTATTTAGGCCTCCTTTTCACTCCAAGATTATCCTGGTCAGAACATATTCTAACAACTTGCAACAAAGGACTAAAAAAACTTGGTTATCTAACCCGAACTCTGCGTGCTGCCCCCAAAGAAACTAAACTCATCACATACAAAACACTTGTAAGACCTATTCTTGAATATGCGTCTACCATATGGAACCCTTACAAAATTTCGGACATCCACAAAATTGAATCTGTTCAGAAAAAGGCGGTTTGTTTCATATACCGCCGATATGATAGAATGTTTTCACCGTCATCTCATCTGAATATGCTTGGTTTAACCCCTCTTTCCCACCGTCGTCACATTAATTCTCTGAAACTTCTACACTCTCTATTTTACTCTCCACATTATGCTTCCCCTAACACATATCTGGCCCGTGCAAAGCCCCTAATCACGAGAAACAGCAATGACTTAAACTTATCCGTCTTTTTTGCTCGCACCAACACTTTTAAATATAGTTTTTTTCCTCAGACAATTGAACTCTGGAATGACCTGCCTGGTTCCATCCGTTGTTTACCACATAGAGAATTTCGGGATGCCATTGAATGCTCCCCTTAGTCATGTTACTCACGTATGCTTCCTTTGTATAATGATTTTCTTTCTCGCATTTGTATTCACCCACTCCTGCAATAGCCCTTCTGGGCTGCAGTATTTGTAAATAAATAAATAAATAAATATATCTTTCGTAGCTGTTACAGAGCGCGCGCCTGTCGCGCATATACGAATGTATTTCCTCGAATCACAGCACAAATACTCCTCTCCTGAATTCTTTACAGACGCGTCGAAGTGTAATTCTGGCGTATCTTACGCAGCGGTTGGTCCATCCTTTTCGGATGCTGGTGTTCTGCACCCTAACACAAGTATTTTCACAGCAGAGGCCTACGCGATATTGGCCGCTGTTAAACACATTAAAGAATTTAATATCCCAAAGGCAGTTATATACACAGACTCTTTGAGCATCGTAAATGCTTTGAAAACTGTCAAGAAATATCAAAATCCTGTAATTATTTCTCTTTACTCAGCATTGCTAAAAACCTATGCGTCTAAGCAGCATATCGTCTTATGCTGGGTGCCGGGGCACCGAGAGATAGAGGGAAACGTGTTAGCTGACCAGCTAGCCACATTCGTCCACGCGAACGCTGCAGACACTTCCACGACTATCCCTGTGATGGACCTCAAACCCTCAATAAGAAAAAAGCTAAGAGATTTCTGGCAGCGCTTGTGGGATAAAAAAACTGCAAATAAATTACATGTTATCAAACCTTATCTTGGCAACTGGCCGCCGGTATCAAACAACCGCCACACAGAAGTAACACTTTGCAGACTCAGGATAGGACACCCATACAGCACACACGCATACCTCTTGTCCGGTGGCGATCCGCCCATGTGTGATAAATGTGGTGAGCCACTTACCGTGCTTCACATCCTGCTGCAATGTACTGAATTAGACGCTAATAGGAAAAAGCATTTTCCACTACCACACCGGCAACAATTTCCACTTCATCCTCTAATGATCATAGATACAGAACCAGTCTTTAAATATCAATCGTTGTTCAAATTTTTAAAAGATGTACATAGTTTTCATGTCATATCACCAAGAAATCCATAGCACGGCCTCTTAACTGAGGTTTCCGCTGCGGTAACTGCATTAAAAGATGGCACCTGCCTCCCAGCCTTTGGGCTCAAAGGCCTCCCGGAGGCATAGGTGCTTTTTCCATATTCTTGCACTTTAGCTTCATGATCACTTATCACGCGTACTATATCCATAGACTATATGTATCACTATCATAATTTTATGCTATATATAATTTTACGCTTCTATGATACGGATTGATTTTAGGCCACTTTACAGCCATGTTACATCCCACCATTGCAACTCACAAATCACCGCTTAACACAACATTATCAGTCATGGCGCTCTTTGGCCATACCTGGCCCTTGCGCCACTAAACAATACACATTCATTAATTCAAGTATGGACGGAATTTCAATATCGCTAAGATGACTCCTTTTTGGTAGTTGAATAGTTAGCCTTGGCCTTTGACAGGAAACAGCTAGTGTTGACAATTACTTTCTCCAGCCTGTTGTTTTCTGAAGGAGGACAGCACCTAGGTATGCTGCTCGCATCTATATGAATTTGAGTCTCGGCACTTTTGTTAAAATGTGAGGACAGGAGGGGACTGTAAATGATCCTGAAGTTCCTTGAAGACTTCCGCTTGTGGTGCTTCCCATTTCAATGGCACATCTGCCTTTGTCAGCTGGGTCAAAGGCCCAGTGGTGCATAAAAAGTTCTGGACAAATCGAGGGAACTGCACAAGAGAGATTGCCTTCTGTAAGTCGGAGCGTACACCATCCTTGCTGATGACGTGCCTGAGAAACAGCAGCTCCTGGTATGTGAGGCGGCACTTCTCAGGCTTTAGGGCAAGTCCGGAAGACTTGGCTGTGTCCAGTACTGCCTTCAGCCTCTGAAGGTGTTCATTGAAGCTCGCTGTGAGGGCCACGCAGATATAGAAGAGACGTTTGCCACTTGAAACCAGCCAACACTGTGCCCATTACTCGTTGGAAAATTACCAGTGGTGATCAAAGCCTGAGTGGCATGACCTTGAACTCAAATAACTCTGAGATGATCAAGGCCGTCTTTTCACAGTCTCTCTTGGCAGTTTCAATCTGCCAGTACCCACTTTTCAGATCCATGGACAAGAAGTACTTGGCATTGTGGAGTCTGTCAAGGGTGTCGTTGATCTGCGGGAGCAGGTAGACAGCTTTCTGAACATCTTGAAGGGGCAGCGCAAGTCGATAAAGACAAAAAGGTAGGAAACGCACAGGACAGCGCTGAACTCGCAACTAACTTTATTAGAAGGCATACAGAAACTTAAATGCTGCAACCTATACCCACGTGCTCTCCCATCAATGGCGTCATTATCAGTGCACAGGCAAACAGCAAAACCATATAATCTAATGCCATGCTATGAAGCGGTTTAAAAATGCAAATTCACTGTCATGCAAATTTAATGAAGGCATGCTTACAAAATGCGATCTTTTTTTTTTCTGATATAGTAGGCCTGAATAATCTCCCTTGCAGTCTCATTGCTATGTGCAATGTTCATTCCTGTCATGTGCATTTCCTGCCTTTTTGTCTTTGTCATCTTGCGCTGCCCCTTCAAGATGTTCAACCAGTACCAGCTCGGCCAAATGTTCATCCTTTAGACAGCTTTCTTTCTTTTCTTTCTTCATCTTTAGACAGCTGGTTAATATGCAGTAATGGACGCAGAACCTTAGGCTCCTGTCTGTCTTTTTGATAAGGATAACCGGTGCTGTGCAAAAAGCTCTTGGAAGACTGAATGATGTCATTGCAACGCATCTCGTTCACTTGATCTCGCAGGATTGGCATTCCTACGACAACACAGTAGGGGCTCTGGTGCAGAGGTTGGGCATGTTCATCAGTTATGATGTGATGCTTGGCAATCGGCTTTTGTTAGGCCCATGAGGATGCAGAACAGTCCCTGTAACTCTGATGGAGACTGTGGATTTGGTCTTGTCTGTGCCTGAACTGTGCTGGGTTGATGTTGAAGGCAGGCCTATGGTCTTGGTTATACGAGTCTTGCGGAGATAGGCCGAAAAGGGAGAAGGTATCTTGAATGTTTTTTAGTTTGTTCAAGAAAGCAATTGTGGGGCCTTTGTTGAGGTGTCGGAATTTCTTGCTGAAGTTTGCCACCAGCAGCTTGACTTTTTCATCCCAGAAATGGGCAATTACCCTTGCAATGCCAAGATCTTTGTCCAAGAGCAACTGCTTGTTTCTCTTGATGATACCCTCGATGTTTTCAGGATTTCGAGTAAACACTGGGACAGTGATGCCTGGTCAGGGTGGTATGCTCACTTCTTCGTCGAGGACACTCAGGACTGGGTAATGCCCCAGGGTTATCTTTGACAGTATGGCTTTGCCCGTCGAAACTGGCATGAGCTTGGATTGAAAGTCAATGAGCACACGATGCTCATTAGGGAAGTTAAGGAAGTCCATGCCCAGGATGACATCACAGGACCAATGCTGCTGGACTGTGAAGGTCACAGGATAGGTCACTTCACATGCATTGACATTAACTCGTATGGTGTATTGTCCCATCGGCAAGACAAGAAGGCCTCTGGCTGTGTGGATCTGGGGACTGTCTCATTTTATAGTCGCTTTCTTTAGCTGCGCAGCAGACTCCACTTATCACGAAATAGTCGGCTGCCCTGTTGATTAATGCTGTGACATTATGGCAGTCTATAACTATGTCCAGTTCATAGATTATTGCCCTCAGGTTGCACATCGATCTTGGTGTTGGGTCACGTCTCCAGCGGGTGATGTGATTGTGGCTGGGGCACATCATCATTTCTCAGAGTGGTGGCATCACTTGTACTGGCACTTCTTTGTGTGCGCCATCCTCGTAGTAACTGCGGCAGCGTCACGGGTGCACTGTCGTCATGTGGTGTGGTCGGAGGAGGACTTTTGTCACTTCACCAGCAAGCAACCTCATTTCCGTAGGTTGCGTTTAGTTTCCCTTATGAGGTCTGGGGAACATTTTGTTTAGTTGTTCTGCTTCATAGTTTTGGCTTGGTGATGCAGTGCTTGTAATGAAGGTGACCTCGATGAACAGCTGGGCGAGTAGCTGGTGCGGCGCATGCAATCTTTTATTTTGCTGGATCACTGTTTGGGTCGTGGTGCGTCGAGGGCAAAACCATGTTCCATGTGTTTGTATGAGCAATATCATAGGATGTGGCCGAGCTCACTGCAGTAGAAGGACAGTGGTTGTTGCTGGTCGGGGGTCCTTCAGAGGTCTGCTTTGCTTGGCGAAGCTTCCAAATATATGGGTGGGCGACTGTGGTTGCAGGGGCCGCACATAACGCTCCCAGTGTGGGTTGACAGGATGCCTCTCGCTGCATACTGCGGTGGGATACGTCACAGTTTGAGGTTTTCTGTTCAAAAGCCATTGCCTGAGGAATTCCCAATGCATTTCGAACTCCTTCAAGGACGATGCCATGAGCGATGATTCTTGAGGGTGTGACAGTGATGGCAGCAGCCGGTGCAGTTCCTTGCAGTCAACGTCATATATCTCCCGCAAACAGCAGGTGCTTGCCTATGTTGTGTGCGGGTCAATGCGTGTTTCTGTTTTGCGTATGGTGCGGGCACGTGAGTGAAAATGTGGGGACTGTGTGGACTACTGACAAAAGCACATTTTTGCTTGTTCGTCCCTAGCCAAGCTGCACTATTCGACTGCTGGTAAATACACTGGAATAAGCTCTCGCTCCATACACCTATCGTGGTGTAGCGACCACACCACTGCACTCATGATTCGTCTGTAGCTCGAATGCCTGTTTGAACTGTGTTTTTCTTTTTTCCCTTTCTTTAATCTGCAGTGTATCAATTCACCCTTCTACTTCTGCAGTAGTGGATTCACTACCACGAAGTCTGACATGGAGGGTTACTGCCAAGGGGAGCAAAGTGCGGGAATGGGGGCTTAGGCAGATGCCCCTTCAGCTGCCGCAGACCAATGCGTGATGGCATGTTGTTACTGTGAATTAGTTGTTTTGTCATCATCGTCAGCCCATTTTATGTCCACTGCAGGATGAAGGCCTATCCCTGCGATCTCCAATTACCCCTGCCTTGCGCCAACCGATTCCAACTAGCGCCAGCGAATTTCTAAATTTCGTCGCCCCACCTAGTCTTCTGCAGTCCTCGACTGCGCTTCCCTACTCTTGGTATTGTCACGTGGTGGTGACGTTAAGAACACAGTAACAATACTGTGATAGACAAAACTAACTTTTATTGGGCGAACCTGTGCCCACAAAACAGGCTACACTTATAGCACAACGATAGCGGCGAACACGGTCGGCGATCGTCGAAAATCTGATCAGCGGGTCAAGCGCGTCGGCTTTTATAGAGCACTCGTCGAAAGTTCCAGACTAATCGTTCGGACACGCGTGCCTTCCACAAAGTTCTACACCATTCGCGTTACGCGATAAAACCAGATAACACAAGGTTCAGCGACAGCAGACAGCCGGGTAGAAGCATCGATAACTTTCCAGAAACGTCGGATGCATGCAGGCGCGTCCCGCGCTGTGCGATAACAGTTAAGCGGCGAAACGTGGTCGCCCGATTAAGATAAGTACACGTGTCAATACCCCCCTCTTAAAAAGCATCGTCCCGATGCTACAAATATAAGAGAGCGAAACACAAAAGGACACTTATTAAACATAAGTAACAAAACAACGAAAAGAAACAAAGTCCAAAGGTCAGTCACGGAAAGCCCCAAAGTTCATTAACGCTGGTAGTATGGCTTGAGTCGCACAACGTGGACTATTTCAGGTCGTGAGCGGCGCCGCTGTGATAGCGAAATGCCGTCTGGCACGACCTCATAGTCCAGTGCGCCAATACGTCGGATGACCTTGTAGGGTCCGAAATAGCGTCGGAGTAGTTTTTCACTGAGTCCTCGTCGGCGTATCGGGGTCCATACCCAAACACGGTCGCCGGGCTGGTACTCGACGAAGCGTCGTCGGAGGTTGTAGTGTCGGCTGTCGGTACGCTGCTGGTTTTTGATCCGTAGGCGGGCGAGTTGTCGGGCTTCTTCGGCGCGCTGTAGATAGGTAGCGACGTCAAGATTCTCTTCGTCAGTGACGTGCGGCAACATGGCGTCGAGCGTCGTCGTCGGGTTCCTGCCGTAAACCAACTTGAACGGCGTGATCTGTGTTGTTTCTTGCACCGCCGTGTTGTACGCAAAGGTTACGTACGGCAGGACCGCGTCCCACGTCTTGTGTTCGACGTCGACGTACATCGCTAGCATGTCGGCAAGCGTCTTGTTCAGGCGCTCCGTGAGACCATTCGTCTGCGGATGGTAGGCAGTTGTCCTCCTGTGGCTTGTCTGGCTGTACTGCAGAATGGCTTGGGTGAGCTCTGCTGTAAAAGCCGTTCCTCTGTCGGTGATGAGGACTTCTGGGGCGCCATGTCGAAGCAGGATGTTTTCGACAAAAAATTTCGCCACTTCGGCTGCGCTACCTTTCGGCAGTGCTTTAGTTTCAGCGAAGCGGGTGAGGTAGTCCGTCGCCACGACGATCCACTTATTTCCGGTTGTTGACGTCGGAAAGGGTCCCAGCAAGTCCATCCCGATCTGCTGGAATGGTCGGCAAGGAGGCTTGATTGGCTGTAATAATCCGGCTGGCCTTGTCGGCGGTGTCTTACGTCGCTGACAGTCCCGGCATGTTCTGACATAATGGGCGACGTCGGCGGTCAGGCGCGGCCAATAATACTTTTGTTGTATCCTCGAGAGTGTCCGGGAAAAACCGAGGTGTCCAGCGGTCGGATCGTCATGTAGGGCGTGCAGTATTTCTGGACGCAGCGCTGACGGTACAACAAGAAGGTAGCTGGTGCGGACTGGCGAGAAGTTCTTCTTCACGAGCAGGTTGTTTTGTAGCGTGAATGAAGACAACGCGCGCTTAAATGCCCTAGGGACAACGTCGGTGTTCCCTTCCAAATACTCGACGAGACCTTTTAGCTCCGGGTCGGCTTGTTGCTGTTTAGTGAAGTCTTCCGCGCTTATTATCCCAAGGAAGGCGTCGTCGTCCTCGTCGTCTGGCGGCGGGGGATCGATGGGGGCGCGCGATAAGCAGTCGGCGTCGGAGTGTTTTCTTCCGGACTTGTATATTACCGTGACGTCGTATTCTTGTAGTCTGAGGCTCCACCGCGCCAGCCGTCCTGAAGGGTCCTTTAAGTTAGCTAGCCAACACAATGCGTGATGGTCACTGACGACTTTGAATGGCCTGCCATAGAGGTAAGGGCGGAATTTAGCTGTAGCCCAAATGATGGCGAGGCATTCCTTTTCAGTCGTGGAATAGTTGCTTTCCGCTTTTGACAGCGACCGGCTAGCATACGATATCACCCTTTCAAGTCCTTCTTTCCTCTGGACTAGGACGGCACCGAGGCCTAGGCTACTGGCGTCAGTGTGGATTTCGGTATCGGCGTCCTCGTCGAAGTGCGCAAGTACCGGCGGCGACTGCATGCGTCGTTTGAGTTCTTGAAATGCCTTGGCCTGAGGCGTTTCCCACTTGAACGCGACATCACATTTGGTTAGATGTGTTAGCGGCTCCGCGATGCGTGAAAAGTCCTTGACAAAGCGCCTATAGTAGGCACACATGCCAAGGAATCTGCGCACTGCCTTCTTGTCGGTTGGCTGCGGGAACTTTGCGATGGCAGCTGTCTTCTGTGGGTCGGGGCGTACTCCTGATTTGCTGATCACGTGGCCTAGGAACAAAAGTTCATCGTAAGCGAAACGGCACTTTTCCGGCTTCAGAGTGAGCCCTGATGACTTGATGGCTTCTAACACGGTCGCAAGCCGCCTAAGGTGATCGTCGAAATTCCCGGCGAAGACAACGACGTCATCCAGGTAAACAAGGCACGTCTGCCACTTCAGTCCGGCTAACACCGTGTCCATGACGCGCTGAAACGTTGCAGGCGCCGAGCACAGTCCGAATGGCATGACCTTGAACTCGTACAGGCCGTCTGGCGTGATGAAGGCAGTCTTTTCGCGATCTCTCTCGTCGACTTCTATTTGCCAGTAGCCAGACTTTAGGTCCATCGACGAGAAATATTTAGCGTTGCAGAGCCGGTCCAATGCGTCGTCTATCCGTGGAAGGGGGTACACATCCTTCTTCGTGATCTTGTTCAGTCGACGATAATCGACGCAGAAGCGCAGGGTTCCGTCCTTTTTTCTTTACCAGGACTACAGGAGAGGCCCACGGGCTTTTCGACGGCTGGATGATGTCGTCGCGCAGCATTTCGTCGACTTGTTGCCTAATAGCTTCACGTTCTCGCGTCGAAACTCGGTAAGGGCTCTGGCGGAGTGGTCGAGCGCTCTCTTCGGTTATTATGCGATGCTTTGCAACTGGTGTTTGTCGAATCCTCGATGACGTCGAAAAGCAGTCTTTGTATCGTCGGAGAAGACTTCTGATCTGTTGCTGCTTACTCATAGGAAGACTTGGATTCACGTTGAAGTCTGGTTCGGGGATATTGCTCATCGGGGTAGATACGGCTGAATCCGAGAGGACAAAGGCATTGCTGGTTTCCACAATTTCCTCGATGTATGCGATTGTCGTGCCTTTGTTGATGTGCTTGAACTCTTGGCTGAAGTTGGTTAGCATAACTTCCACTTGCCCTGCGTGGAGTCGAGCGATCCCTCTTGCGACGCAAATTTCACGGTCGAGCAGTAAATGTTGGTCACCCTCGATGACGCCTTCGACGTCAGCGGGTGTTTCAGTGCCGACGGAAATAATAATGCTTGAACGCGGCGGGATGCTCACTTGATCTTCGAGCACACTCAAGGCGTGTTGACTACGATAGGTCTCCGGTGGTATCGCTTGATCGTGTGACAGCGTTATCGATTTCGACTTCAGGTCGATGACTGCGCCATACTGATTCAAGAAGTCCATGCCGAGAATGACGTCTCGTGAACACTGTTGGAGGACAACGAAGGTGGCAGGGTAAGTCCGGTCATGGACGGTAATTCTTGCCGTGCAGATCCCTGTCGGCGTAATCAGGTGTCCTCCAGCGGTACGAATTTGGGGGCCCTCCCATGCAGTCTTAACCTTCTTCAACTGGGCGGCGATGTGTCCACTCATTACGGAGTAATCGGCCCCTGTGTCGACTAAGGCAGTGACTGCGTAGCCGTCGAGAAGTACGTCGAGGTCGGTGGTTCTTTGTCTGGCGTTGCAGTTGGGTCTTGGCGTCGGATCACGGCTGCGTCGTGTTGAACTGAAGTTGGAACGTCGCGTCGTCAAGTCGTCGTTCGTCGGTGTAGTCTTGCCTTCCTGACTTCGTCGGGACGGCGGCGTGTCGTTGTTATGTCGTCGAGATCGTTTCGTCGTCGTCTTCGTCGGCGGCGGAGGATCTTCGTCAGTTCGACGAACAGCAACCGCACCTCCATCGGTTGCTGCTTTTAGTTTTCCGGATATGGGCTCGCTGACCGGCCCCGGGCTGGGCCAGTGTATAGTCGGCGCTGCGGCGACAGGTAGCGGCCTGGTGATGGCGAACGGGACGGCCGTCGAGGGCTCCACTGAGTAGCGGCGAGGTAATCGGCGATGTCACGTGGGCGCTCGCCAAGCTGTGGACGCGGCGCGTTGGCGGCGAAACCTCGCAGTCCCATCTCCCGGTACGGACATCGTCGGTAGACGTGACCCGCTTCTCCGCAGTGGTAGCAGAGCGGGCGGTGGTCAGGAGCACGCCAGATGTCCGTCTTCCTCGCGTAGGTGCGCTGGGCGACGGGTGGTCGTGCTGGCGGCGGCGGCGGCGGACGACGAAACTGTGGCGTGACAGGGCCCTGGCGCGGTCGCGGAGGGGGTCCTTGACGGCGTGCGACGGCGGCGTAGGTCATCGCTTGCGGCTCAGGCTGCGGCGATTCAGGGGCTACTCCAAGTTGTTGTTGGAGCTCCTCACGCACGGCGTCGGCAATCGAAGTCACATGAGGCTGTGATGATGGGAACAGCTTTTGTAGCTCCTCCCGCACGACAGCTCGGATAGTCTCGCGTAGGTCGTCGGCGGCCAGTGACTGAACTCTGGCGTAGTTTGTCGAGGCCGTGCGGCGGTCGAATTGCCGGTTTCGCATCTCGAGTGTCTTCTCGATGCTGGTGGCCTCGTGAAGAAACTCGTCGACGGTCTTCGGTGGGCTTCGTACCATTCCGGCAAAAAGTTCCTCCTTCACACCACGCATCAGCAGGCGGACTTTCTTCTCCTCGGGCATTTCAGGGTCGGCGTGGCGGAAGAGACGGCGCATTTCTTCCGTGTAGATCGCGGTCGTCTCATTAGGTAGCTGCACCCGGGTTTCTAGTAGCGCTTGGGCTCGTTCTCGGCGTACGACGCTTGCGAATGTCTTCAGGAAGCCGCTTCGGAAAAGTTCCCAGGTTGTTAAGGTGGCTTCTCGGTTTTCGAACCACGTCCTGGCCGCGTCTTCCAAAGCGAAGAACACATATCGCAGTTTGTCGTCGCTGTTCCAGTTGTTAAAGGTAGCGACTCTTTCGTACGTCTCAAGCCAGCTTTCCGGGTCCTCGAAAGTTGAACCGTGGAACGTCGGAGGCTCCCTGGGCTGCTGCAGCACGACGGGTGACGCTGGTGCTGCCATTGGGGTGGACTTGGTGGCCATCCTTCTAGTCGTCTCGGGCAAAAGTCCGTGTTCCGGGGGCAGTCCTTGCAGCCTGCGGCTACCTCGCTGGTTCTTGTCGACGTTGGTGTCGTCCGAGTGAGGGCTTGGGTCACGGCTTTGCGGGGGCGTCCGGTGCATGAACGCAAAGCACCTCCACCAGATGTCACGTGGTGGTGACGTTAAGAACACAGTAACAATACTGTGATAGACAAAACTAACTTTTATTGGGCGAACCTGTGCCCACAAAACAGGCTACACTTATAGCACAACGATAGCGGCGAACACGGTCGGCGATCGTCGAAAATCTGATCAGCGGGTCAAGCGCGTCGGCTTTTATAGAGCACTCGTCGAAAGTTCCAGACTAATCGTTCGGACACGCGTGCCTTCCACAAAGTTCTACACCATTCGCGTTACGCGATAAAACCAGATAACACAAGGTTCAGCGACAGCAGACAGCCGGGTAGAAGCATCGATAACTTTCCAGAAACGTCGGATGCATGCAGGCGCGTCCCGCGCTGTGCGATAACAGTTAAGCGGCGAAACGTGGTCGCCCGATTAAGATAAGTACACGTGTCAGTATCCATTCTGTAACTTTAATGGTCCAACAGTTATCTAACCTGGGCATTACCTGACCTGCCCAGCTCCATTTTTTTCTCTTAATGTCAATTACAATGTCAGCTATACCCGTTTGCTCTCTGATCCAAACTGCTCTCTTTCTGTCTCTTAACATTATGCCTAGGATTCTTCATTCCATTGCTTGCTGCGCAGTTCTTAACTTGATTTCGAGCTTCTATGTCAGCTCCATATTTCTGCCCCATGTGTCAACACCGGTAACATGAAATGATTGTGCACCTTTTTGTTTAATGATAATGGTAAGCTTCCAGTCAGGATCTGACAATGTCTGCCGAATGCGCTCCAGCCCATTTTTATTCTTCTGTAAATTTCCTTCTCATGATCAGGTTCCCCTGTGAGTAATTGACCTAGGTAAACGTACTCCTTCACAGACTCTAGAGGCTGACTGCCTAGATATTGATCAGTATCTTTGCGTCTGCATATTAATCTTCAACCCCACTCTTACACTCTTTCTGTTAAGGCCCTCAATCATTTGCTGTAACTCGTCTGCAGTATTGCCGAACAGAAGAATGTCCTCAGCAAACCGAAGGTTGCTGAGGTATTTGCCGTCGGTCCTTACTGGACCGACGGCAAATACCTCAGCATGCAGTGAATAGCATGGGAGAAATTGTGTCTCCTTGTCTGACCCCTTTCTTTATAGGCATCTTCCTACTTTTCTTGTGGAGAATTAAGGTAGCAGATATTTTCCAAGATATTTAGGTAAGCGATCTGTACTCCTTGATTACGTAATGCCTCTATGATTGCTAGTATCTCTACTGAATTTATGAAAGCCATATAGAGAGGCTGATTGTACTCTGCAGATTTTTCAATTACCTGAATAATGACATGGATGTGATCCATTTGTATAGTACTCCTTCCTGAAGCCAGCGTGTTCCCTTGGTTGGCTAAAGTTCAGTATTGCCCTTATTCTATTGCAAATTACCTTGGTGAATATTTTATATCATACTGTGGGAGTAAGCTAATGGGCCTATAATTTTTCAATTCTTTAACGTCTCCCATCTTGTGGATTAGTATTATGTTTGCATTCTTCCAGTTTTCTGGGACCCTTGCAGTTGATAGACACTTCGTATAAAGAGCCGCCAGTTTTCCCAAGCATTATGTCTCCTCCATCTTTGAATAAATTGACTGTTATTCCATCTTCTCCTGCCGTTCTTCCTCGTTTCATGTCTTGCAAGGCTCTTCTGACCTTATCACTAGTTATAGGAGGAGTTTCTGTATCCTATTCATTACTGTTTCTAACGGAGGTATCCCGACTCCTCTGGGTACTGTACAGGTCAGTATAGAATTCTTCTCCTTCTTTTACTATATCTTTGAGATTGCTGATGATATTACCCTGCTTATCTTTCAGTGCATACATCTTGGTCTGTCCTATGCCAAGTTTCTTTCTTGCCGATTTCAGGCTGCATTCATTTTTTACGGCTTCTTCAGTCTTTCTCATGTTATAGTTGCGAATATCACTTATTTTCACCTTGTTGATCAGTTTTGACAGTTCCTCAAATTCTACCTTATCTCTTGAGTTGGACACTTTCATTCTTTGTTGTTTCTTTATTAGGTCCTTTGTTACTTGGGAGAGCTTGCCTACTGGTTGCCTTGGTGCCTTGCCCCCCACTTCAGTTGCTGCCTCTGAAGCCAGCTTAGTTACGGTTTTGTTCATTATCTCTATGTCATCTTCATTTCTCTGTTCTAAGGCTGCATATTTATTTGCAAGTATCAGCCTAAATTTGTCTGCTTTTACCCTTATTGCCTCTAGGTTGACCTGTTTCTTTTTGACCAATTTTACACTTTCTCTCTTCAAATTGAGGTGAATCCTAGCCCTCGTTAGAACCTATGATCGCTGCACTTTACCTTATTAATCACATCTACATGCTGTACTACGCTGGGATTGGCAGAAAATATGAAATCAGTTTAATTTCTTTTTTCACCGTTAGGGCTTTTCCAGGTCCACTTTCTGTTGCTACGCTTCCTGAAAAGGTGTCCATTGTTCGCAGCTTATTCCTTTCTGCGAATTCTACCAGCATCTCTCTAGCGTTCCTAGAATCAACGCATTATAGTTGCCAAATGCTTGTTCACCAGCTTGCTTTTTTTCCCACTTCTGCATTGAAGTCGCCCATTACTACAGTATACCGAGTTTGCACTTTTCTCATTGCTAATTTAAAATCTTCATAAAACTGATCTACTTCATCATCATTGTGACTGGATGTTGGAGTGTAGGCTTGTGCTACCTTTAATATATATCTCTCATTACATTTGATTATGACTACAGTGAAACCTCGTTAAACCGTAGTTGGCCAGAGCTAGGAAAAAGTGCATACTAAATGGTAGCACTTTTTAACAAAAATAGCACGAAATTGTGCCTACTTACCTGTCAAAAACAGAACACGGAACTCGGAGAGAGTGTGATGAAAGCGAAAATAAATATGCAATATTTATTCACTTCGCGCAACAAAAGTGTTATTTTCATTTGATGCCGCAGTGGCCTAGCAGCGACGACAGCGGCCTTAAACTTACTGAAGCTGTGTGCCAGGTTTTCAGCCAGCCCCCTCTTCTCACCAAGCACTCACATGGAAGATTCCTCGTTTGCGTTACGTATTTTTCGTGCACGCATGCGGTAGGGCTGCTGAAGTCGCAGGGCGCCTTTTTCATTGTGCGGCGCTGTTCTCATTGTGACGATTGTATTCATGAGGCTGATGTTACGTTCAACTTCTGTTACTGTCGGGCTTCGAACGGCCGTGTTGTCGTTTTCCGTGTCGTCCTCATCACTGTCGCTAGTTGACACTTCAGCAACAACGGAGGCAACAATGGCGAAAAGTCGAACCTTGTAGCCGACAGCTCTTCGTGGTTGCAGCAGCGTTGCCGAGCAACTTCTTTGCATTACAAATGCCACACACCGTAGTCAACAGCAGATCCCTGTCGCATGCCAGCGCCGACTTAGTGTCACTTTCAATAGCACGAACAATGTCTAATTTTTCTTCTATGCTCAGCACCCGGCGTCTTGCTTATCCTAGCTTCGGCATGATGCGAGTCCTCGTTTGCCCGATGCCACAACGCTCTCTAGCACGGCGCCAAAATGATGTTGATGTTGATGTGACTTCACGTGTAAACTTCACGGCCACCCGATGGAGATGACCCACCGCCTTGTTTGCGCGACGAAAAGTGGAAACAGTATGTGTTAACTGACACGTACGCAATAACCTGGTACGGTTTATGCGGATACAAAACACATTATGTTTAATGGCCGCTGAGTTGGAGATTTGACTTTGCTACTTTTAAAACAAAACTACTGTTTAAGCGGGTACGGTTTAACGAGGTTTACTGTACTGCTACCCTGTCATTAATGCTGTAGAATTCATTAGTGTTGCCCGCTATGTCCTTATGGATTAGGAATCCTACCTCGTATTGCTTCTTGTCGGGGATACCTCTATAGTTTTGGACATGGCCGTTAGTCAGCAGTGTATAGGCTTCACCAGTTCTTCTAATCTCACTAAGGGTAATGATATCCCAAACAATTTCTGATAGTTCCTCAAAGAGTCCTGCTAAGCTAGCCTGTTCATTTGTATGCTTCCCCATTACGGACTCTGTATGGGCCGCTATGATCCTGTACGGGAGTAAAGCGCTGGCTCTCGGGCAGTGGACATTGCCACCGACTAGGGACGAATGGAGCAAAGCCTGTACTCTTCCATATCACCTAGGTGCAGTCCCCTAATTTCTCTCTTGCAAGTCAAACATGTGCACCCTTGTCGGGGAAAGGTGGTGCAGCTCATGCTTGGCTGCAGCATAAATGAAAAGGAAATGGTAATACCGGCAGGTCGATAGTGGAGACATGCACTATGCGGTTGTATGGGTGAGCCCGCACATCTAAGCTCCTTGCAATAATCGATGCTTTATGTGTGAATTCGGTGACAGTTTTCGGTGGCTTGCGGGTAGTCAGTGAAAAGGGACTCTTTATGTTTTGTATTAGAAGTTCTATTTTATTTTCTTCTGTAATTTTTGGGTACGCTTGCCTGAATAAGAGCTTCATCTCTTCTACATACATGATCAAAGTTTCATTTGGCTTTTGGACCCTTGACTGCAGTAAAACCTCAGCCCTTTTGTTGCACAATATATTGGTAAATGTCTTTGGGAACTCAGTCTTAAAAAGATTCAACGTTGCCGACGAGGCTTCGTGGGCTTTTATACCATGTTTTTGCAGGGCCATCGAGGATAAAGATAACATAATGGAGCTTCATGTCATCCTCCCACATGATGAATGTAGCCATACGCTCGAATTTATCGAGCCATTCTTCTGGGTCTTCTCCAGGCGAGCTGTTAAAGGTTGCAGATACCCAAGGCTGCTGCAGGATGAGGGGGGGAATGCCCCTGGCAAGGTCATAATGGCCGTCAAATCTTCTTTGCACTGTCAAGTATGCTCCAATACAGGGGCCGTATTCTGAAACGATCTACTTCAGTGATACTATCGCATTGGCCATGCCTCCGCCAACGTCACGCATTTATTGCCTGTTTTAGCAAAATTTGAAAATAAATAGCACCATCTAGTAGCTCCGGCCTATGACAATTTGATGTCACAGTGTTGTAGGGTGCTCCCAACGTATATTGAGTAAATGAACGCGCCTTTTCGCGGTTGGTTGGTGGTGTAGTGTAATAGAGACAAGAGCGTTGGTAGTTTATAGTAGATACAGTCGATGACCGATAATTCAGACTCCACGGGGAACATAAATACGTCCAAACTATTGAATGTGCGAAAATACTAATGTATCCAAAAAAAGATCACTTTATTTACGTTTTAAGGTCTCTGTGCAACGAACAAATGGTTGATGCATTGCTGCACACACTTCCATTTATGTGCAACGAAATCAGCCTGTATTTCTCCCAGTTTTAAGTTTCGCTGTACGACGATGCAAGGACTGCAGAGGCCAGATCCGCATGCGGAAGGCTCGGAGCACACGGCACACCATGATCTGAGTCAGAGTTGCACGGTGGGAGAACTTGCTCAATTATTTTGTCATCGTTCAGTTCGGCACACAACGAAATTGCGCTGTCGTCGTCTGCAAAGCCTTCAAATGTAACGGCGGCAAGAATTGGCACACATTTGAGCTCGTGGTAGACGGCAGTTCAGCCTCTTGAGTTGCGGATCCGGGCTCATTCACACTGCGAGGGCTGTTGGAGCCATTTTACGTGGCTTATCAATAACTTCACGAGAAAGACTTCTTTGAGTCAGCAGAGCGCTGTCTGGAACGCAAACTAAAAAAACAAGCACAGCATGGCAGAATGCTGTCTGCAAGGCAAACTCAACAAACAGAATGGCGATAGCGGGTCATGCGTGGGGGTGCCGGTAAAAAATGTGATGACCACGATGTCGATGTGACCTCACAATTCAGGCAAAACCTCCAAGATTGGCAGTTGCAGTTAAATCTCAGAGGCGTAAAGTGGCAACCATGGCAAGGCCTCAGAGATTACCATCTAGTGTGTAATCTCTGAGGCCATACTTGATGTATTGTCGAAGTTACCAGAGGAGATAACGGCGGCAGTGTTGGCATACGCTACATTACAGACGGAGTCCGGATAACCGAATGTAGAGCTAGTGGCTGTCTGAAATATCGGTCGTCGTTATACATTAAATTAAGTCTAAGGGGCCAGTGACGGTACTCCAAGGCTGTCCGAATTACCAAGCATGTCCAGATTATTGGTGTTCGATTTATCGGTCGGCGACTGTATTTTGATAGCAGTTTGCACATAGTTTTGCGCAGCAATATTTGTTGACTGTTGATCGGCTATTGCGTTGTGTTGTCTATTGCATTGAGTGCGTTGGAACAGCTGGCAGCGGCACCATGAACAACACGTTGCTCGCGTGGTTGGTAGTGACCGGTTGGTGGTGAAGTGTAGCAGAGACAGGTTTGGACAATGCCACTCTGGCGGTGCATGATACCTGACTCACAGTGTCACTTGATAATATCATCAAAAATGTGTTCCGCAACCACATAAGTTGTAGCACAAATTACTCATTAAAATAAAAAATTTCGCACTTCCATTTACCTAAAGCGGCCATAGCCAACCGTAATCAGTGCACAGGACCCTTACTGCGGCCATTACACTAAAAAACAACACACTCGAGACGCTCTACACTCGCACGGTGCGCTCTCTTGTGCATTGTAAAGCATTTGAGAGTGCAGATTGGCAGTGCATGCTGTCGTCACCAGCAAGCAGCTGGTTGTTTTATTGAACATGAATATCGGCGAGGTGGATTGTTTCAGAATACAGCCCCAGTTTCGCACTTCGGCGGTAGCCCTGGAAGACGGTGATTGCTTCGAGCCTCGTCACGAGGTTGCCAATCTGGCCTGTGGCCATTTGGGTAGCACCTTCACCAGATGTTGCATAGTGGTGACAGCGCAGGTGACAAAAGATTGGCAAACTGTGGCGTAGCACTGGAACGAGTCTGGTTAGGTTGGCTTTCACCGGCATAGAAATGGAACGATTTGGCAGCGGTGGTCAAAGAGTAGACTGCCACCCACTCTCGGCTGCACTTGGATTTATAGCAGACAAATGTTTGAGATAAGGCACAGATGGTATTTAAAACAATGTCGAATAGAAGCCATTCCGCTTGTCTGTGAACATTCCAGATAAGTTTGGTTGCATTGTATGTCGCAAAGTGCTAACGCTACGTGCCTGTGTATTTGAGCATAAACATTGCAAGAGTTTACAGGAGTATCCAGCATGTTTTAACAAGGTGTTGCAACATGCTAGGGCATAGCTGTGACTGGCTTTGTTGAAGGTTGCAGTGCATTGCTTCAGTCATGTTAGTGTGGTAGTCCTTTACTTGAAGGTGCAACAAAGTTATAAGTGCTTATCCATCAACTGTGCCTTCATAAAAACTAAGTAACTGGAATTTAACAATGTGCACACTACCTCCCTTTTCACAGAGGTATTTAGTTTTTAGTATACACGTTTATGCTTTAGCATGCAAATTTGTATTACTCTTCGCAACAAGAGAGGTTTGTTTTTGCTACTTCTTGATCGTTCTGGCAAGCATTTGCCAGAAGTGTGCGATGGCAGATCACAGGGTGTCTAGTTGTTTTCTTTTGTGCAAAACTCCAACTCAAGATGTTGCACTGATTTGTTCAGCCTATAAAGATTACTATTAGTAAAGCCCAGTTCTGCGGGTAGTTTTCACAAATAAACGGTGAGATGTCGCTTATAGAGGCCATGTATGTCCTCGCCAACTCTTTTCAATCTGAACTTACGAAGACATCACCAAAGTTCTACATGCTGTCAACAAGGAGAAACCTATTGATGAAGTCTCATGAGATAAATTTGTTCTGGTGCCAGTGATTCATTAGTGAAGTTTTGTACATATCACATCTGGCCACTAAATGGTTGTCGAGGATGTGAGAGCAAGCTGGGTCGAAGCTTTTTGACACGGTTCTCTACGGTTTGTTGAAAACTTTGATAATCCTCAAACAGTCTATGTTCTCTCACTGTATTATTTCATACCAATAAAAAAAAAGTTTTTTCTCGGTGAAAACAGGTAGATTTGCGAGCAGGGTCACCAAGCTTCAAATAAAAACGTTTTAGGCACCATATTTTCCGATGTACAATACGCCCTCTTGCATAGTTTGTGCCTTTGTATAAAACACAAGCGTTTCATGCATCATGGATTCGCAGGTACTTATCCTCATCGTGAAATGCAGTACTTGAATCTGATGTGCTCAGCTACTACGCACTGCCAATGTACCGAGATTTTGGCTACCCAAAACATTAGGCAGCAGATATCAAAGGTGAGCTAGGGGCGATATCGGGCAAGCATCTCTCTCTTTGAACGTTTAGTTGTGCTTTCGTTATCTCTCGTGGTGGGCTGGCATTTGAACAATGCCTCCTCAGTGACGTGGGGGCCAAAACAAATGTTCAGAAGGCGAGATGCTTGAGCGGTCTCACATCATCGGCAATATAATGGAGGAAGAGTTGAAATCATGCCGCGTTTCGCAGCATACATCCTATTTCGCACTGTCTGTGCATGCATAGACATGCGTTCGCAAGTAGGCGTGCTCTCAATACTGTTTTGTAACACCTGCCACCTTTGGTAAATTCCATGTGTAAGTTGTATAAGACTCACTGTAAAAAATTTCAAGAAAGAGAATGCGTCTTATACACTGGAAAATACGGTAAATCGGAAATTTCAACCAGCCCTGTGTTGTTCCATCCTGAAATCTCTCTCAAGACCTCTCCAATAAAAAGAAAGGAAAAGAAAAAAGAAAGAAATCAAAAGGGAGTTCATCATTAGCTTAAGTACCTATGTTATTCTTTCACATGTTATAATAATTCCATTTTTGTTATTTGTGCAGCATCAAGGCCTTCTATATCTACGTCAACAGCCAAGGGTGACAACTCATATCAGAGACTCCGCTACCGCTGTCACCTCTGTAACTATGAGACTGATGAGGGTTATCTGCTGAAATTACACACCAGGGTCCATACTGGTGAACGTCCGTTTAAATGTGATTTGTGCCCCAGGAGATTCTCAGTAAGGTACAAGCTGAAGATACACCTGCGTACCCACACAGGCGAGAAGCCATTTCAGTGCCCTTCGTGCCCTCGGAGCTTCTCACATAGGCTCAGCTTGCGGAGACATGTACCCATCCACACAGGTGAGAAGCCATTTAAGTGCCCGTCATGCCCCGAGAGCTTCTCGCAAAGGTACAAACTGAACAAGCACTTGCAAACCCACTTGGGCCAGAAGTCATTTCACTGCCCTTCATGCCCTCAGAGCTTCACACAACCGTCCAAGCTGAAGGAACATCTACGCAGCCATGCAGGCGAGAAGCGATTTCAGTGCCCTTCATGCCCTCGGAGCTTCTCGTGCAAGTATAACATGAATCGACACCTGCGCACCCACACAGGCGAGAAGTCATTTCAATGCCCACTTTGCCCTCAGAACTTCCAACAGAGCTCCAAGCTGAAGGAACACCTCTGCACCCACACAGGTAAGATTCCGTTTCAGTGCCCTTCAGACTCTCAAAGCTTCTTGCATAAGTCTAGCATGAAGCAGTAGCTGGTTACCAGTACATAAATACAGATTACTGACCACACCACTGCACTGTCTGTTCCATGTCCTTCAGGCGAACTCAGCACTTTAAGAAAAGACATAAGGAAACAAATCGCTATACCACCGAAACAGCCATGTAGAACTTAACTCAGGATTGGGAGACTACACAGCTGTGCAGCATGCTGCATTATGTTCTGCTACATCAGGTAGCGCAAATGTCACCGTATGTTCTTGAATGTGAAACTGCAAAGTCACTTCTCTTGATGTTCTAGCCTAATCTAGGATATGCCAAAGACATTTGTAGCACAGTGGAGCCTTGAATATGCGACTTTCGCGGAAGCAAGTATGAGCATTATATGTACTATAAGCTGCAGATTTGCCTAGGTGTTTCATGTATCTTATTAGCCCACACATTTTTATTATGAATTGTAAAAAATGGCAGGCTTTCTATTTTTGTGTAAGCTAGTTATTATATTTCTACACCCACCATATTTACCTGATTCTAATGGGTCACCGACTCTTAATGTGCACCCGATTTTTTCGGGCTTAAAAGTAAAAAAATAATAGTGCACATGAATTCCCTTTATTAATTAAAGAAAAATACTATAACAATTCTCCAGTGTTTACAATCAGAATAAACGAAATGTGCAGAATGTACCTTCACACACTGGGAATTCTTTAAAAGGAGCTTTCATTATGAAAGTACAGTGGTCTCTATATAACCTCCAGGGACCAGGGAAATTGTTCCTGTTTATTTATATATTTATTTATTTGTTTATTTTCACATACTGCAGCCTATCTTGGGCTATAGCAGGAGTGGCGATTACATCATATGTCAATTGCAGACAAGTTGGTCAGGGGCAATGAATGAACATTTCCGGGCAATGCATTCCAACACTCTATTGTTGAGGGGGAAAAACCATGTTTATACATGTCAGTTCTAGATTGCAGTGGCTAAAGATTTAGGTTGTGACAGCTATGGGTGCGGGAAGGTTCAGCAAATCTAAAGCATTTATCTAAGCGGGTACAGCATGGAGAGTTAACTAAGGTGTGCAGGAACTTTATGCTCTATGCTTTATGTACTTTACATATCAGGAGTTCCGTTTTTGGAGAGACAGAGCTGAAGGGTACACAAAGTGTCTTTTCTTTTTTTAGGGGCAACTAATAGCAGAAATCAATTGTACAGCACAGAGCTGTTGCATAGTATTAAAAAAAAACTGAAAGTTAGTTAGCCACTGACTCATATAGCACTGATAGTTTCATATACTGGTCAGTTGCTAACTGTTATCAAAGTGGCTACTGTGATAGCCACTGACTAGCACATCAATCACAGCAATATGACCAAAAAAAAGCACAATGAACATACCAACTTAAAAAGATGTTTTGTAGTCACACACTGGCTACATATTAAACTGTGAAGAATGACTGCAGCATTGGTTGCTTCATCTGTTACAGCCGCTTTTCTTTAATGAAGTTGCCAACCTCTGAAAGATTCTGCAGATAACCTTTTGAATCTTTCTCCTGTTGGGGAAAATTCCCGAGTGCTTCCAGTGCCAACTCTGCTTGCTGTGCAGTCACAATGACAGACTCAGCTAACACTTGATCCTCTGGTTCTTCCGCTTTGTCTTCACTGTTGTCTTGAGCAAGTTCGGCAATGTTTTACACGATGTTTTCCGTGCAGGTTGCAACATCAGTATCGATGTGAACATACTCATTAAAATAGAATGAGATACCTCTTTCTGCGCCGATGCTGAGCAGGTCTTTTTCTGTCCCCATCACGTATGTCCTGCATGCCTGAGGCAGTTGGCTGTTGCGCTCGCACTGGCTTGTTTCTATGTGTCGTTGCAAAAGTACACTACACGAAGAACAGCTTTGCACTCCTTTGCCTTTTCCACGAAGAGCAACATTCCCTGCAACAGGCTTTTGTGGGTACGTCTCTTAAATGCCTAAATTACACTCTGGTCCATGGGTTGAAGAAGCTTTGTGGTGTTGGCTGGCAGGAATTCTAGCTGTATAAATTTCAGTCTTGGCACAACACCATGTACTGGGCAAATGCCCTCAAAAATATTACCTATTTCTTTTCTCTTGACAACCACATGTCCTTGCGATGAATTCATAGGGCTTGTGGTTATATGCATACAACACAGGCATGGGGGTGGCATTCTTGAAACAGTGAGGATGTTTTGGCTTGCCATTACCAGCAGCTTGATTTTGTCCATACCTGTCATATTTGCGTCCGACCGAACAGTCACTCGCTCCTTACTGAGCTTTTCGCCAGTGCATTTCTCTGTTTAAAAAAAAAAACAGGTTTTAGATGAAAGAAGTAAAAAAAAATAGCAGCTTCATCGGCGCTGCAGATGTCATCTGGACTGAACTCTCGCAGGATTTGCGGCACCCATTGTGCTTGCCTTTCTTGGCACGCAGTCACATTGGCAGCAGCACTTCCCTGGACACGGCACAAAAGACAATGCCATTGTGGTCTTTAAATCTTGCTGCCCATCTGTCGATGCAGGCCTTGGATGCCCAGACAGATCCTTCGGCCTTTGCTTGAATGCTGATAAGAGGGTTCTCGCTCTGGGCCCTACCTCAGTACCATTCACCTCAACCTTCACGAACTTACACAAACTGACACCATATTTATAATTTTTGCTAATGCCTTTGACAGTGTGGCTCATAACCGCCTGATATATGAAATGAAGCTGATTAAAGTTGACGAAAAAGTAATAAACTGTAAAATTTAAAACAATATTTAAGTAACAGACAACAAGCCGTTGTAATTAATAATGTCCATTTGTCATTTCAACCTGCTCATTCCGGTGTGCCCCGAGATTCCGTTTTGGGATCCACTCTATTTTTAATTTATATAAATGACATTCATCAGGGTATAGACTCGGAAATCCGGTTATATGCTGACAACTGCGTTTTGTATCTGCTGTTAACATGTAAGGCTGACTGTGTTAAATTACAAAATGTCTTCAACAGGATTGAAAGGTGGTGCTCAGACTGGCAAATGAGCGTAAATACCTCAAAAACTAAACTTAGGAGATTTACTACTTGCAGTGAAATTACGAAGCACACATACTTTCTTAATGGCGAAGCTCTAAAAACTGCAGAATCATTTAAACATCTAGGTCTTCATCTTTCTCAGACTTTGTCTTGGCATAATCATGTGGGTTGTATTGTTTCCACTGCATGTAAATCTCTTGGCCTCATTCATTGTACGCTTCGTCAGGCTAATACTGATACCAAGCTTCTTACATATACCACCGTACTTCGTTCAAAGCTTCAGTATGTACACTCGCACAGTACTCGCCAAGTACTGTGCGAGAGCCTCATGGTTCGCCAACTGCAGTCTATTTCTTTGCATAACAAAACTGGCAGAGGTGTCCCGCAGTTTATTTTCTTGAAAGATCCTGGTGAGGGTGCTCTTTGGGATGCCCTGCTTTGCAACAAGTGCCGTTTTTGTTATGGCACTATGCTCGAATTCATTTGTGACTTTCAGCTTTGTCTCTAGTGTGATCGCATTGTGGGCGCTATTTTTGTGTCACCATCGTAAACGTTTGGGAAGCTTACTGACAAGAAGCACTAGAGCCAACCTCGAGCATGACTTCAGCATAAATACGAAGGGTCAGCCACAGCAGCGGAAGAAAATGTGTAGAACACTTGCTTCCCGCAGTGTTGCTAACGCATATCGTTATGTGGCTGAAATGGCCTGTTTTGTTTCCGTTGATTCTCATAGTTTTGTTTATCTGGAAGTCACAATAACCATGGTACAGTTTAACGAACGTTTTTTAGCATTGGATGAATATAAAACCAACCAGTCATGAGGAGGCTGTTCCATTTATCGAGATTCCACTGTAATGCATAATGAAATTTGCACTTTATTGGCCTCAGATACCCAGCACGCAGTACTCTCGAGCAATCACCTTTGGAGATCACTTTCGTGAGACTCTGCATCAGACTTGTCGAAGTACAGTGTAGTCCATGATAACAATATCAAGAAGAACCAAAAAGCCAATCGTTTTAACCGATCATTGCTGTATCTGGGCTACTGTACAAAAAAGCTGCTGAACATGCCTTTGTAGCTCTGAAACCAAATTTGCCATTTGCGCTGTAAAGGAGACCTGTATTTTAGATGGAAAAATGAAACGTTTATTTATACCTCTAGACAGCATGTCAAAATCTGCACTTGCTTTCGCAAGAGTTTCAGGTTCGCAACCATGGCATACAACGTGTCCAGCTGCTGCGCGAACGCTAACAGCGGTAATTTAGCATGCATGAAATCAATCAACTTGATCGACAACAGTGTACTTTGTGTCAACATCGGGGTCGGTGTCAAAGACGGGTCATTGTCAACCTCATCGCCTCTGTTGCGCAATGCCACCGTCTGTCGTGACAATTGCCCCATCAGAGCTCTCTTCGCATTACGAGGCAGTACTGTCTGCTCTCAGAAACTCTTCCATCGAAGCACCACCTCTTTCATCATCAGTAGTGACATGCTCCCAGAGCTCGGTAACGTTGGTGGCTTCCACCGTGTTGGTTTCACTATCATGGGAGGTATTACTCTGTTACACAAAGCCCATCCTTTTCGTTTATCGGCGAAGCCCTTGGTTGCAGCCATCACGATCGCAGCACTCCTGTGTGAGCTCAAACTTTGAACATTGCAAAATTTGCAGCCTCGTCTGGAGCGACATGACGTTGTGCTTTGTCGGCACCATCTTCTATCAACTAATTGGAAAACATTGGTTGCGCTTTCTAGACAATCACATGTAAGAAGACAGGACAGGCGCAAACTAACAACTGAGGTTTATTCGAGAAAAAACACATATATCACACCATGCCAGCGCAGGCGCTTCAGGGTATCATCAGCATAACAGAAGAAAAAACCCAAAATTAGAAAAAAAAAACAATGGCGTGGCTTACCTAAACATACTATCTAAGAAACGTGCCTCCCTATTGTACAGCATGACCGATGTGTCACTGATGCATGCTTGTCCCTTCTTTTTTATATAATATGATTCAAGAAGTTCTCGTGCTTTTTCCTGTGCAAGTGCCATAATGCCAAATGCAAGTGCCATTGCATTTGGTGTTGAATCATTAAATCTCATGAGAGTGAAACTATCACCAAAGATATCACTCAAGATCTTAGTCGAGCATAAAATTAATTGGCAGCAACCTTCACTTCAATTTCTCAAAGCCAGTCTGGATAATCTTCAGACTGGCTTTACAGCTGGCACAATGGAGGAACTCTGCTTGCTATTTTGCTAGCTTTCTTCATGAATATGTCGTATTTTTCCGCGTGAAGCTTACCATAGTGTATAACTGGCACCTAATTACAACAGCCTGGAAATAAAGCATCCGTGAGCACAGCTCGTGAAAATAACTGCATACAACGGCACTCTGATCTTTGCAAGAACAGTCTCCACTTGTGGATGCACGACTTGTCCACATCATGTCTTCAGCCAGAGGCTATGTCCCCACCCCCTGCGGCGATGCTGATAAAGCTGGATTTACATGATGGATGTGATCGCAGACAGATCAGTCGCATGACATGTGACGTGAATCAGATCACAGTGTGGACAGAGCAGGCCTCGAATGAGCAGCAGTGGTGAAGCAAAAACGGCCGAACCTAAAAACTCAGTTGTGATTTGGCTCTGCACCGTATCGCGAAGCACTTCGCACAGACCGAGTGAGTTTCACGGGCACGGTGGAAAAACTGGGGTCAGACTTATCAAAAGCGGTAGCTGGCCCATGCCATCACACGCCTAATCCACGCTGGGGTCGTTGTTGAAGAGAGGAGCAGGTTCTCATCGAGAATGAAGAGGACTGGGTTTATATTTACAATATTTGTGTAAGGAGTAGAGAATGTTACATCTAAACAGTCTAGCCAGACTTTTTTTTTATTTATTTGCCCTAGAGGCTCAGCTTGGGCATTACGTAGGGGGTGGAAGGGAGAATAACAGTTGATATACAAAAGTACAAGGCAACATGCAAGTATGTCAAATATCCTTATGTGAAGTCGTACATGCTATGTAACCTTTACATCTCTTTGCATTCGACAACATGATATGCCAATAATTCTTACATTAAACAAACAATAATCTTGCATCCTCTGATATCTGAAGAAATGTAAGAATGTTAATGTTTCTAATTTCCAAATGTTTGATTAAGTGTTTGAATATAATATGGTCAGTTATTTCGGCTATATTACTTGGGAGATGATTCCATCATTCAATGCAGACATGAAAACTGCAATAGTTCAGTACATGCAAATGGTTGTTTGACCTTAAATTCGTGATCAATTCGTGGGAATTTCCTTTTGGCTGGTAAGGTGTGTGCCTGAGATATTTGGGTGATAAAAAGCTGATGGAAGAAAGTTAACCGAGATATCTTTCTTCTAGTCTGCAATGGGATGAGTCCTAGGTCATGTTTTATTTTGGTGATGCTTGAATGTTGTGAATAGTTAACTGTAATAAATCGCGCTGTCTTGTTCTGAAAAAATTCTGATTTGGTAATAAGATATGTTCGGTGCGGGTTCCATATAAATAAGGCATACTCAAGCTTTGAACAAAGTATGGTGGTATATGTAAGAAGCTTGGTATCAGTATTAGCCTGACGAAGCGTACGACGAATGAGGCCAAGAGATTTACATGCAGTGGAAACAATACAACCCACATGATTATGCCAAGACAAAGTCTGAGAAAGATGAAAACCTAGATGTTTAAATGATTCTGCAGTTTCTAGAGCTTCGCCACTAAGAAAGTATGTGTGCTTCGTAATTTCACTGCAAGTAGTAAATCTCGTAAGTTTAGTTTTTGAGGTATTTACGCTCATTTGCCAGTCTGAGCACCACCTTTCAATCCTGTTGAAGACATTTTGTAATTTAACACAGTCTGCCTTACATGTTAACAGCCGATACAAAATGCAGTTGTCGGCATATAACCGGATTTCCGAGTATATACCCTGATGAATATCATTTATATTGCTACGGCACAATATGTGCGATCACGAAAGGCCAGCAGTGTGAAGACGACGACGACGATTAGAAGCTAGCGCGGGCTGTTGCCTCTTGGCCAAGCGCAGCGTATTTTCCTTGTAAATATATTTGTACATAGCTTTTCGTCTGCGTCTTCCTACGTAACATATCTGGTGGAGGTGGACGTTCCCTGTACCTCGTCACGGAGCTTCGCAGTGGACGGTACGTCGAGCCTTCCTTCATGGCTCCCGGCGACGACAACCCGACTCCGCCGGCTCCGACACCTGCTGCCACTTCGACGACCTACATCACTCTCCCCGCTCCCCGTGATCCTGGCGTATTCTAGGGCCAAGATGGGGAAGACGTCGATGACTGGATCCGCCTGTATGAACACGTCAGCCGCAATAACCGGTGGGACCCTACTATTATGCTCGCCAACGTAGTCTTTTACCTCGGTGGCACACCTCGAGTTTGGTATCGCACGCACGAAGATGAGCTCACCAGTTGGGATTCACTTAAGACACAGCTTCGGGACTTGTTCAGCAACCCCTACGGTCAACAACTTGCCGCGCAGAAGGCGCTTTCCGGCCGTGTGCAGACGTCAACAGAGCCCTATGTCACGTACATTCAGGACGTCTTGGCTCTGTGCCGCAAAGTTGACACCCACATGACTGAGTCAGACAAGGTTTCCCACATCCTCAAAGGCATTGCCGATGACGCCTTCAACTTGCTCGTTTGCAACAACGTAGCCACGGTGGATGCTGTTCTCAAAGAGTGCCGCCGCCTGGAACTCGCCAAAAGCCGACGTATTGACCAGCAGTTTGCCCGTCTGCCCAACACCCCAGCGACATCTTCCTGTGCAGACGCTCCTCGTCCCAACAACACTGCTGATGTTACCAGGATCGTCCGGCGTGAGATCGAGGCCGCCTATCCGGCTGCCTTCGACTCCAGTCCCACCAACACATCTGCAGTCACGGTCTCACTGATCCAGGCAGTTGTCCGCCAGGAGTTTGAAAACATGGGTCTTCACACCATCTGCTCGGCCCATCGCCCTGATACCCGCCCGGCTTCTTCGATTTCGCCCCGTCCCGCATCTTCTTACCCACCACGTTTCCGCAACCCATCTGAATGGCGCACTGCTGACGACAAGCCTATTTGTTTCCACTGCCATTGAATCGGGCACATTTCTTGGCACTGTCGTAGTCGCTGGAGTTCCCCGCTCCGGTCTACTTATACTGCCTACTCTCGCCCCTCAGGTGGCCCTTCTCGTCCCTATGCCGCACGCTACGATAATGCCGCCACTGATTCTCCTGCAACGAACCGCCCCTATTCTCGTTCGCCTTCGCCCCAACGACGACAATCTCGCTCTCCCCAGCCCCGTCGCTCCTATTCGCCGACTCCCTTCGGACGCCGCTCACAGCCGGAAAACTAGACGATGCAGCGCCTCGAGGTGACGCTGCATTGCTCCCTACGCCGCCAAATCCTCTACTGACTTTGCCCACTCATCTGAACCTTCTTGACGTGCAAGTCGACGGTGTTTCTGTGTCTGCTCTCATAGACACTGGGGCGCATTTGTCCGTAATGAGCGCTGACCTTCGTAACCGGCTCAAGAAAATTATCACGCCCGCCACGACGCCTGTTGTCCGTGTCGCCAATGGCGGAACAGCCCCCGTAATTGGTATGTGTACCGCCCGCGTCTCCTTCGCCGATCGCTCAACAATCGTGCTATTCACAGTCATCGCCCACTGTCCCCACGACATCATCCTCGGCTTAGACTTCCTCTCCGCACATTCTGCTCTCATCGATTGTTCCGCCAGTACTCTCCGCCTTGACCTGCCTGTTCTGGATCCTGCTGAACCACACCCCAGTCGCCTCAGTTCCGCCGACTTCGTTCGCTTGCCACCTTCGGCACTGACCTACGTTGACTTAGTGTCATCCCCACCAGTCCCCGACGGTCACTACATCGCGGCTCCTATGCAAGACGTCCTCCTTACACACGGGATCACAGTACCCCATCCAGTTTTATCTATTACGGCGAATTGCGTCTGCCTGCCAGTGGTCAACTTTGGCCTGACGACACAAGTGCTGCCACGTGGGATGTCTTTGGCCCAGCTTTGTTCATTCGAGGATCACTCCGTAGCATCCATTGCAGTCGACGACACTTCATCCGATACTCCTCTACCATCACAGTTGACAAATTGTACCATCGCTGACTTACGGAAAATGATTGCCCCCGACTTGCCCTCCGAGCACGCTCGTGAACTCTACCGCGTTCTGTTTTCCTACCACAATATTTTTTACTTTAACGATCGTCCTTTAGCCCAAACTACAGCTGTCAAACATCGCATTAATACCGGCGATGCCCCTCCTATTCATCGCCGCCCGTATCGAGTGTCACCAGCTGAGCGTCAAGTTATTCACGCAGAAGTTCGCAAAATGCTTGCCAAGAACATTATTGAACCGTCATGTAGTCTTTGGGCGTCACCGGTTGTGCTGGTAAAAAAGAAGGATGGCTCATGGCGCTTTTGCGTGGATTATCGGCACCTTAACAGGGTTACCAAAAAGGACGTGTATCCCCTACCTCGGATTGATGACGCCCTTGACTGCCTCCACGGTGCTCGCTATTTCTCCTCTATTGACCTTCGCTCCGGCTATTGGCAGATTGCCGTGGACGATCTCAACCGTGAGAAGACTGCCTTTGTAACACCCGATGGTCTTTATCAATTCAAGGTGATGCCGTTTGGCCTATGTAACGCTCCTGCCACTTTTGAACGCATGATGGACTCCCTTCTTCACGGTTTCAAATGGTCCACGTGCTTGTGCTACTTGGACGACGTTATCGTATTCTCCCCAACGTTCGCTACGCACCTCGAGCGCCTCTCAGCAGTCCTGGACGTTTTTCGGTGAGCCGGTCTACAACTCAACGCATCGAAGTGCCAATTCGGCCGTCACCAGATTACCGTCCTTGGACATCTCGTTGACGCGAACGGAGTGCAACCGGACCCAGGCAAGATCCATGCTGTCACGCACTTCCCTGTTCCGAAGTGTGTCAAGGATGTGCGCAGCTTCATCGGCCTTTGTTCGTACTTCCGCCGTTTCGTGAGGAATTTCGCCGCCATAGCACGACCACTAACCGACCTTTTGAAAAAAGACGCTCCTTTCCAGTGGGGCGATAACGAGGCCTCTGCATTCTCTCATCTAATCGACATTCTCACAACGCCTCCAGTTCTGGCCCATTTCGATCCTTCTGCGCCTACCGAAGTCCGTACTGATGCCAGCGGTCACGGAATTGGAGCAGTACTGGCACAACGCCAGCGTGGCCACGACCGTGTTGTTGCTTACGCCAGCAGGCTCCTCTCACCCGCGGAGCGCAACTATTCCATCACTGAGCGTGAGTGTCTGGCCCTAGTTTGGGCGGTTCTGAAATTCCGCCCATACTTATATGGCCGATCCTTTTCCGTTGTCACAGACCATCACGCGCTTTGTTGGTTATGCTCATTGAAAGACCCTTCAGGAAGACTTGGTCACTGGGCCTTACGCCTCCAAGAATATTCGTTCTCTGTCACCTACAAATCTGGCCGACTACACAAGGACGCTGACTGCCTGTCTTGCTACCCGGTAGGCGAGTCCGACGACGCCGACAGTAGTACCGCCGACGGCATTTTCTCTGTGTCTGCCTTCGCTAACATCGCCGATGAGCAGTACCGAGACCTATCGCTGCGAGTACTCATCGAGCGTCTGCGCTCTACACCTACCGACGCATCCGTTCGCCGATATGTTCTCCAGGGCGGCATTCTGTACCGAAGGAGCTTCCTCCCTGATGGCCCTGATCTTCTTGTCGGGCCAAAACATCTACGACAGACTGTGCTCTTTGAGATGCATGACGCACCTACTGCAGGACATCTTGGGGTAACCCGCACGTACGACCGCGTCTGCCGCCGCTTCTATTGGCCTGGTCTCGCTCGCTCCGTTCGACGCTATGTTGCTGCCTGTGATCCCTGCCAGCCGCTATCACTCGGGCTCTCCCTACCAGCTGCGCCACTGACGTCGCGAACTTTCTCTTGCGTGACATTATCTTGCTTCATGGCGCCCCGCGACAGCTGCTTACTGACCGTGGTCGAAACTTCCTCTCGAAAGTTATCGCTGACATTGTGCGTTCTTGCTCCATTCAACACAAACTGACTACTTCATACCATCCTCAAACCAATGGCCTGACCGAGCGGTTAAACCGTACTCTTACCGATATGCTGGCCAAGTACGTTTCCAAGGACCACCACGACTGGGACATTGCCCTTCCTTACGTAACATTTGCGTACAATTCTTCCCGGCACGACACCGCCGGATTTTCTCCCTTTTATCTACTGTACGGTCGCGAACCTAGCTTGCCCCTAGACACGGCACTTCCTCCTGCTGCGGTCTCAACAAGCGAGTATGCGCGCGACGCCATCGCCCTCGCCGACCATGCACGCCAGCTTGCCCGTGCTCGACTTATGGCCTCACAGACCACTCAGCAGTGTCAGTACAACGCCCGCCATCGTGACGTACAGTTTTCACCTGGTGCGCTCGTGCTCCTGTGGTCGCCCTCTCGTCACGTCGGACTTTCAGAGAAGCTTCTTTCGCGATACACAGGGCCCTACCACGCGCTGCGCCAGGTGACGCCTGTGACTTACGAAATTGCTCCTGTGGGCTCAACCTCGTCCTCTCCTGTGGCATCTAGTGATGTCGTACACGTCAGTAGGCTCAAGGCCTACTACACTGCTTCCGAGTCCGATCTTTAGTCGCTCCGGGACGGCGCTTTTGCAGCCGGGGGTAGTGCTACGGCACAATATGTGCGATCACGAAAGGCCAGCAGTGTGAAGACGACGACGACGACGATTAGAAGCTAGCGCGGGCTGTTGCCTCTTGGCCAAGCGCAGCGTATTTTCCTTGTAAATATATTTGTACATAGCTTTTCGTCTGCGTCTTCCTACGTAACAATATAAATAAAAATAGAGTGGGTCCCAAAACGAAACCTTCAGGCACACCGGAATGAGCAGGTTGAAATGACAAATGGACATTATTAATTACAACGGCTTGTTGTCTGTTACTTAAATATTGTTTTACATTTTACAGTTTATTACTTTTTCGTCAACCTTAATCAGCTTCATTTTATATATCAGGCGGTTATGAGCCATACTGTGAAAGGCATTAGCAAAAATTATAAATATGGTGTCAGTTTGTGTAAGTTCGTGAAGGTTTAGGTGAATGTCTGTAGTTAGTTCAAGAAGCTGGGATTCACGTAACCGGCCTCACTTAAAACCATGCTGTTTTGCAAATAGAATGTGCGGTCACTTTTGCTTTCTGCTTTGATGATCACCAAACTTTGAAGTGTGTTTAAAAATTAATACCTGGTGGGGAAAAAGCGAACTGCTTACGAAACAAAAGAACAGTTCTCCTCCTTCACGTTCGACAGCACAGTGTGTCCGTGAGCGGCGTGGGAAGTCTAAAAACCGGCGTTGCAAACCGTAATTAGCAGGCTAACGATGCCGAATGGGCACGGTATGGAATGAGTTGAGTTCATTTCTTTGGCATTTCCTAATGAAATCTTACTTTTGTTTTGTTTGCGCAGCATTGGCTGAAGGTGACAACTCGCAGCCGGAACACCGCTTCCACTGTCACCTCTGTGACTATGAGACTGACAAGACTTCTCATTGGGATGCACACATCAGGGTCCATACTGGCGAGCGTCCCTTTAAGTGCCATGTTTGCCCTCGGAGCTATAAACAACGGATCAACCTAACCATACACCAACGCATTCACACGGGCGAGAAGCCATTTCAGTGCCCTTCATGCCCTCAGAGATTTTCATATAAGCCCCTACTCAAGAAACACATGAGCGTCCACACAGGTGAACGGCCATTCCAATGCCCATCATGCCCTCAGACCTTCTCGCTGAAGTATGCCATGAAGCAGCACCAACGTATTCACACAGGTGACTTACCGTACTGCTGCGACGTCTGCTCCAAGTCATTTATGAGGGCTGATTACTTGAGGAAACATAAAAGAAAGCACCATGATACCATAAAGTAGTTTAACGGCCACGTTGAACTAGGATGAATTAGGGATTTGCATACACGTGAAGCATGCTGAGTGGTGTACTCCTGCATCAGGTAGCACAAGTGTCTACATATACTTTCAGATGTTGAACTCCCAAGTCACTTCAAATGATGTTCCATACTGATCTAGAAAGTTGCAGGGACGTTTGTAGTAATAATATTGCAGTGTATTACAGTGTTATGGTGCTGTCCAACCTGTTTATAATGAACTTGAGTTTCATGAAAAGTAGTTGTATCAGTATTTTGTTATATGTGGACTTGCCCTTCAAAACGCAAAAAAATTTACACTGTTGCTGGTGTCGGCAGTTATAATTTGACACCATTGTGCTCTTACATATCTACCAAATATTACACATTACTCTTACTTTATCTAGCTGCAAGTTCATGTGAAAAACGTAATCTAAAGAAAGAAATGCGGTGGCCTAGCCCCTTCGAAACGGCGCTCAACTGGTTCTGATCGCCTGCTGTTTTGAAATTATCACTGAACTTGCCGCCAACTTTTCTTCAAGAGCTTGTGATATGTTTTACTGCAAATAGATTCTGTGTACGATACTGAAGTGTTCCAGCTGCCTGCGTGTGGGAAGTAATGCGGAATGCCGGCATTTTGCAAAGATGTTGCGTTGTGGCACCGACATCGGCCACACACGCGCCGAGAGCTATGGAGTTACATTTTTATGTCACTTGGCTGAAAAAGTGCGAAGTTCGAAAGGTAGAACACGGTTGCAAACCATTATCAGCAAGAATGTAAACGAAGCACCGATGAACCACCTATTGCCAGGGGCAGGTCATGCTGCATTCATGCCAACTGGGAAATATCAATAGGAACGCTTGAGGAGCGGCTCTTGTTTCAAATTGGTCCAAGTAGCGTACATAACATAGTGCACATGGTGCCGTACCGAGAACAGTGCAAGAATGAGAGTACCGCCGCTGTAGCTTCCGAAGATTGCGTGCACACACGGTCAACTCCATGCTGGTGTGCCGCCGTCATTGCCTCTGAGATTGGAGGCTACGGCCACAGTACGCCGTACTGCTTTGCCCGGAAGCACACTCAGGCATGCCTTAAGGGCACGGTTGCCTTACAATAGTTGAAAGCGAGTTACTTTCCTCTCTGCTTCTGAAACCTGCGCGCAGCATTCACTCATCTCGGATCTTCATTGCAGTCAGACTGGAGCTGGGGAGGGAGGGTGGTCGCTGCTATGTGCCCAGTTTGATCATACTTGCGTGCTTGAGAACTTCATGCGTGCCCTCCTTTTAAGACCTTATTTCAAGTGTTCGTTGTAACAGCACGGCGCTTTTGAACATGTTTTGTTATATGTGGACACAGTTTCAATAGGCAGGGTCAGAGAATTGTAAATGCCATGAAATTAGTGAATATAACCGATAGATCGATAAATACCTGTGATCGTTATAAGTGGATTCGACTACAGTTGAAACCGACTATATCGAACCCATTTACATCGAATTATTCTATATATCAAACAATTTCTGGACACGGTATAGTTACGATGACTATATATAGCAAAAATTACGCTTACATTGAACAAAAAAAAGCAGCGACTCCCGATATATAGTATATATCGAACGTCAAGCGGCAGAAAGTGCCCCCGGAAGTTGGCTTTCTCTTGTGGTGGCAGGAAAACCCGGCGGTGCGGCTCCATCCAACCGCTCTCCCTACTGTGACCGCCCTGCCTCGAACAAGCCATCGACACCCCCTTCCAAAAAATTATCCTGGCCCGCCCGCAGCGCTTGCTCAGACAGCCAATCAGAGGCTCTTGTGCCCTCGTTGTGCAAGATGGCGGAAGTGCAAGTTGTCTCACTGCTTTCCTGGTTCATTGCATGTTCATTGTGTGTGCGCCTAGTAGGCCTTCTCCCGCAGTGTTGCCATAATGAAGCGGCAGAATTCGCCTTTCGTCATGAAGCTCGAAATAATAAATAGGATTGAACGCGGTGAGAAGTCGGATGTCCCAGCAGCATACAAGATTCCGAGGAGCACTCTCAGCACAATCTTGAAGGGGGGATTACTGCTAAAGTGGCCAAACTCGCGACCTGGTGCCTGTGGTGCCCAACGCGTACACACGGCCGTGTGCAAGTGGTTTATCCGAAATTGCTTCAGCCGTGCCGACTTTCGCATGCTCGGTGATGACTAAATTCTGATGAATGCGACATGAATGCAATGAAGCCATTGCCGATGTTGCCGAAGTTTGGAGTGAGCTGTCATAATTTCCGGAAGCTGTTGACGAATCAACGGTGGACGAGTTTGTGAGCACAAATGATGGTGTCGCGACCACAGGAGAGCCCAGAAACGAAGACTACATTGCCGACATCGTACCGAGCGCAAGTGAAAGTGAGCACAATGAGGAAAGCAACGATGGTCCTCGGCCCACATCCTCCGAAGTGATTGGTGCGCTCGCACTAGTTGGTGCTTCTGCGCGAATGTGGAAGGTTGCGGCCTCAGCTGCTCCGATGCTTTAGACAATGTGGAAAAGTGCGTGCATCGCAGGCAGCGAAATTGCCCAAGCAGAAGAAAATGCAGCACTGTTTCATGCAAAACTAAGCTAGTTTCACCAATAAAGTGATTTTATAAATGGTATGAGATTTTATGACAACCAATTAATTAGCAGGCTTATATCGAATTATGTTCTATATTGAACTGATAGGCGTTTTTTTGCGAGTTCGATATAGCCGAGTTCAACTGTATATATTCTTTCATGCAAAGGCACAACAACGAAATGCTCACTCCTCAGATTTACTTTCAAAAGACTGAGTGTGCGCAATAATGTTCCCAATCATGATACATTTTGACATCAAATGTGTCGCTCAAATATATTTGGTGTTCTCAACACACTGCTGCCTATTTGAAGTTTCACACATATCAAGAAAATGGACACTGAAGGCAGAGAAAACATGGATAAAAATGATTGTGGTGTTTAATTCAAATAGTAAGGAAAAAAGTGAAAAGACAACTTGGCGCAGGTGGGACCACATCTTCCAGATTTTGTGTGGTACTTTACTAGTTGGGGCTTTTGGTAGATTAATTGCCGAGTCCTCCTGGCAATTGAGCCATCCTCGCCTACTTGTATTTGCATATGTGGACAAGATTGTAATGTATGTGTGCAAGGGTATGAGGATATTTCATTATTACTCTACTATAACTATCAGTTAAAGGGGCCCTGAACCACCCCCTCGGGCTGGGTGAAATAACATAGTCCACAGGTAGCATATGCTGCTGTGAATATCTCAGCCAAGTTTTACTGCCATGCACGGTGCATGGAGCTCGTAAGCAGACCGCAAAATCACCTTTCTCTCAGACGCTCTTTTCAACAGAAGGCCCTGTCCTCACTCTTTTCTAGGCGCACTATTTTGTCATTGCCCTCGCCGGCTGTTATTGGCCGATAGCTGACATCAAGCTGTGGCGGCTACATGGCGTTAATACTGCGGCCGCCGCCACAAGTCTACTGGCTAAGCGCACTGCGACTCGCTGAGGACAACCGCGTGTGGCTTTTGTTGAGTGCATCGTAGGCACTAAAGGCAGATGCTGTGGCGTCTACGTTAACATCCAAAATGAAATTTGAACTGCACGCCACGGCACCATATAGAAGGCTGTGGGCGCACCCCACTGCGCTGTAGCCTTCGCAGTGCAAGACATTGAAGGAGGAACGGGAGCACAGTGGAGGCCTTGTTTGATTGCCAATAACTCCGCTTCTGCTGAACGCATTGGAGTACTTTTTGCGACAAGGTATTTCTGAAATAGCCTATTTTCACTTCGAATGCCTTTCTCCACTAAGATAAAAAGTGGTTGAGGGCCCCTTTAAGAGTTAGACCTAGATAAGGCACAGTGCGATTAGGCAGCTTTTGCTTACTTTTTTAGCAATACAGTCGCCGACTGATTTTTCGGACTCCAAAAATCGAACATGCTCGATTATTCGGTCTGCTTTGCGGCACTGCCATTCTCCCCATAGACCATAATGTATGACAACTGCCGAAAGTTCGTACACCTTAAAACCTCTCGTCTGATTTTTTGGACACTCCTTGAGCCAACTCGATCGAGAGCACCATGCACCGACTCTGACCGGTGCATGGTTCGGCTTGCTGAACACCATTTTTGTTTTGAACAGAGCCTCCTTGCTGCCCCACTAAGTGGCGCTACTGCAAATCCCCGCTCATCATCATCGTTTCTGTCTGGTTCAATAGAGTGGCTACAGCAGTTTTAGTCTCAGCTTAGTAAGCCAAGTCAAGACAATCCAGCAGCTGATTTGTTTCTTTCTTCGTGCACGATGCTGCGGACAGGCCACGTTTTTCGTTTGTGCGACTGGTGTCTGCATGACGGCGTGGTGGTGTTTGCTTTGTGTGCTGTGTCGAGGTTGTGGTAATCCAACGCGGCATACGGAAACATCGTGTCAAGTGTCTAATGGCGCCGACAGTGCCCGCGCACACTGCGCTGGGGAATGCCGGCAAGCGGGTGCTGGGAGGCCTAGGATTTGTTGCCTTCCGGTGAGCTCCCTACTGACGCCGAAAATGTTCTGCCGAGACCTGTGCAGTGGTTGCATTGCGATTCTGGACGCCGTCTCATTTGACGGTTTCGCAGATTATGTACTGACATGCGCAGAACTCATTGACGGCGAGATCATTTGTCAGGTTTCTGCTCCACCGCCAGACGTTGACTCCGAGTGGGAAGATGACTCACCATGTCCTACGCTGCCGTTGCATGTACAAGCAGTGACTGTGTTTTCAGCCGCCTATAGTGACCGTACGACCCTCTCCGAGATTCAGGCTTATTTGATTGCATGTAAACGGAACAGCGTGCAACGGCACATTCACGATTTCTTCAAGCCTACTGCCGAGCCCAAAGAAGTGCATGGAAATGAAGGATTCCTTTCTTTTTTTTTTTGCTTAATCTGGTTTTTCAGACACCTGTTTATTCGGACATTTCCGCAGTCTCCATGAAGTCCGAATAAACAGTCGGCGACTGTAGTTTCATCAACATGGCCAGTCAGCTTATTTAAGCTGTAATGAATGCATGTCCAAGATCCCTGCTTATCAATATAACATATTTGCCTATCAAGAAATTCCTGCCTGAGAGATTATTAAAGGCCAATGAAGTGAAAACAGTCGGAATGATCAATCAGTAAACATCATAAACATCAAATTTTTATGCATTCCACAAATATCTTAATCTCGCTTTTCTCCTAGGTTTTTATCCAGCGCTGCTAAATATAGTGTGTAATCATGTAGGGGATCCAAAATATTTATCAAAGTACCGTCTTATTACTATCTTGCAATTCACAAACACGTTTTTGTGTTTGTAATACATAATGGAATAATTGTAGCATAACAAGGGTTGCTGCTGGTATAGTTGGTTCATAGTAGTATGTTGTAAAATTTAAAAAAGTGCAAAAAAGGACGTGGATAAGACTGAACACAAATGCTTGTGTTTAATTTTAGATTAGAAGCAGTTCTTGAGAAGCATAAATATAATCTACAAAGCAACATCTATTTATTTATTTATGTTCAATACTGCTGCTTCCGTTTGAGAGCATGGCGGGTGGTCAGTACTGTGTTACAAGGCAAGTAATTTAAGCAATAAAGAAAGAAAGGCAAACGTAATTAGTTATTCCATGTGAAAGGAACAAGAACACTTCACAACTCAAGCTAGGCAGAAACAACGAAAAAAAAACCAGCGAAACTTAATCATATAACACAGCTTTAGAGAAATAATAAATGCATTAGTTAGCACAAGTAAATCACTGGGTAACGAAAAAAAAAGAAAAATGCAGAGCAGGAAGCAATATGTACATTTAGGTAAAAAGTGGCTTACTATAACTGCACAATGGAACAAGCTACACCACTGAGATAGTCTGACTGTGCCAGCTACACAGCAATCATGTAGTACGCATACTTTCTGGAGTATCCTGCGTATGTGAACGAGCTGCTTATATTCTTTCTAATGCTTTCTATGGATTTGAAATATGTATCTTCAGTTTAATGCATTGTAATGCTTATTATTACACTGCAAATGTCCGAATACTATGCTTGGCCAAGTTCCGTTATGAAATGCTGAGCTTACTATGTGTTTCTCTGTGTAGTGTCTTTCTATATACACTCGAACCTTCATATAATGAATATCTAATAACATATTTTCAGACATCATGGAGTAAATATGAAATTTGGTTGGTAATTATTCATTTCAGTGAAGTTTCTCCTGCTTTAACAAAATAAAGAAATGCGGGATCTGTCATTGTTTTCGTTGTAGCAAAGGAAATTTTTGTTTGCACATTGCCTTAAGATATATTCTGGCAGCAAAAATGTCAAATACAGTCACCGGTCGATTTTTTGGACCTGAATGATTCTTGGATGATTGAATTCTGAATGATTCTTGATTTTTGATGGCCTACCGCTATCACCAATGTATAACAGCAATAATCGATATTTCAGACACTGTAAGAGGTATCGGCCATGAACTGCGTGTGCAGTGTTGCAGACATGGCGGCCATAGACAAAAGTGCCGTCATGTCGACTGGCGTGGCACGAAACTACAATGTTGGTTGCCTACGCCTGATAAAACAGTGTGCGTTAGCCCCAGCAGCCAAAGCTCTGTGGCCGGCAAAGTGGCTGGTGGCCAGCTGTTGTGGGAAGCCTGCTGCCAGCACGTTCGCACTTGTATACCTTATCAGTGTTTGAACATGGAATCAGGTGCACTTTTGCCAGAAAGGTGAACTGCTAACAGTGAGAGCAAAGTATTAGACTACGCAAAGTAAAATTCATAGTTTTGTTCTTACAAATAGCAGTAAACATTCGCTTAACAATTAAGTTAACAAGTGTGGTATCACATGTACCAAGCCCAACATGCACAGATCTCACTCGATGTCTACAAACACTTGCTGTTGCAATGCTGGCATCATGGTAGAGCGCCGGCAACAGGCAGTGAGTGCTTCTTGCTGCCTCTCGCTTCACTGGGTCTTCGAAACTTGAGATTACGCAGCTTTGAACTCTAGGTGCATACGAACAATCCGCATCAAGGCACTAGTCATCTCGGCTAGCTTTTGAGCTCTCTGCTGATTGTCTCCGAGTCAGGGCGTGCTGCCTGCACATGCACTCAGCAACACAGACTCTTATGTGCAGCCGTGGCCTGGCTAGAGCTCACCTGACCCTTCCTTCCCCTCCGTTTAGCCTGCACTTGATCGAATTACCACACACTTTCTCTTCTACCCCATGAAAGAAGGAAATTGACTAGGAGACAGCATTAGGTCATGCAGCCTGTTTTGGCCAATGCACTCTCCGTGATGCCATTCCCTTTGCTGCTTTATCACTAGCAGTGTCTGCCCTACACGCGACGTCTGAGACTCGGCAAGTTGGCCGATAGTTTTCAGTTGATGCGTAGTTGTTCAGAAACCACTCCATGGCTCTGCCTGTGCAGTAGAAGCAGTAAAACCTACCACACTCTGACGTGATAATGGCATGCTGAGCCAATACGCTTACCTTATGCTCTCTCCTAATATGCCCCCTCCCCCTTTTGCCCCAAAGGAACCATTGCCAGGGTGAAACTTGGCAGACAATACATATGTCCGGCTCTAAAAATTGCTTCCAGCACATTTAACCAGTGTGTCAAACAACCAAAAACTGGAACTCAACCGTTATCTTCAGACGACCCTGAGCAGAACAACAGGTGATTTCGGAACTGAACCTGAACCAGAGCTTATTGAAGGAACCATTCCGAACTGGTTTGACACAGATAAAAACATTGAAAATTACTGGTTGTCTCACCTGCAATGTCAGTCAATTTCCTTCATTACAATCCTGTTGCGCGCTTTTGATGGGGGCAAAATGTGAAAACACACGTGTACTTAGTATTTAGGCGCACGTTAAAGAACCCCAGGTGGTCGAAATTTCCGGAGTCCTCCACTACGGCGTGCCTCATAATCGGAAAGTGGTTGTGGCACGTAAAGCCCCATAATTTAATTTTGTTGCGTGCTTTGCTTGGTGATGTCTAAATGAACAGATTTGTCTGACTTTTCTAACCTATCATAAGATTAAAGCACTGGTTACAATTGAGGGTTAACCAACGTTTATAGAAGAATATACATTTTTTTGTCGTGTTTTCGTTTGCTTCTACTGATTTTGCAATTGTTAACAACATTCTGCGTCAATTACCTCTTTTCAAGATGCTTTATAAGATTAATGAATTGTTTTTGATTTACCTAAGCTCCCTGTAATGTTGTTCACGATTTTATTGACTGGGAACATTGTCAACTGAAAAATAAGAAAGCAGCAGGAATAAGACAGGTGTTAATGCAATAGTTATTCTATATTTGATAGGGGTATGCGAATATCAAACATCACCGAATCGAATAGTAAACACTCGTATAACTTGATTCACAGATACTATGATACAGATACTATGTCTACTATGACACTATCTATTCAGTGTAGAGACCCGCGCAGTGCCACATGTTGTGCGTGCCATGGACCCCTCGTGCTCGATGCTGCTCAAGCAAGCATTTCACTTCGTTGTCAGAGCAAAAGGGGCGCCGTGGGTATCGCAAACCGGCGGCCTCAGCCAACGGGGTAGCAGGCTTTGACATTGCGAGCGCTCCTCGACGTCGGCTCGATGCAGGTATCACACGCGCAGCGCCTGAACACATTTCCCAGGACGGCACAGCGTCCGCCGGCACCGCCCCTGTGCAAGGTGTGTCCGGGTCTACGGGACCTGTAAAAATGGTAAGGTGACTCTGAAAGAGGGAACGTCAGCAAGAGCAGCACATATTTTCGTGAAGTGCAAAAGCAAGCGTGAAGATCAGGCCGATTACTATCGCATCGTATTGGATATGCGCGCCGACAAACTTTGTGCCACTTCGAGAGTAGTCAATTAATCCACACACGCTATCTCGGGCCCGATCACTAATGAGCCACCCACTCGAACGTATTAGCGTCAAGCATTCCGCGACGGCTTGCGGCCCATTACCACGTTGGCCAGCAGCGAATGCCACACGGCCTCAGCCATTAAGCCTGCTTGGTGTTGCTTTATCGGGTGTCTGCGACTAAAGTTGCGGTTTTGTGCTAAATCAGCACATATCTATTTGGCAGCAGCCATGCGAAACTTCGAAAGCCGACAAAGCAGCCCACAAACGAAATCAAGAGACGGCGGATGATTCGATTCGATGTTAGGCTTCCTTGATTCAATCTTGTAACAAGCATGTGACACCACCTCAGGCATAATCTTCGTTGGCTCGGTGGCCTGCCATGCTCGGTAGGCAACATTGGGCACCGCAACCAATAAACGCCGACGAGCATGGCTGCTCGGCGGTCAGTGATCGCTCGTCACCACCACGTAGTGGAGCGTCTGTGTAATGGAGGGTGCCTCGAGCCCTCCCTTGTTCACGAACCCCGGCGGCGGATCGTGACAAATCTTCAGTTTGAAAACTACTATTATGTATTCACACAACCGTACTACCTGTACCTGCAGCCATACCTGAAGTTTCTTTAGCCAGCAAAATAAACATTTTGCCGAAACAAAGTGGAAAAAATCTTCATATGTCTTTGAGAACTAGCAAGCCCTTCTAGCATACACAGAAACCCAGATTACATTTTAAAATTTTACCAGCATTCAGTTTATTACAATGCCGTAATACAGTATATACAATGTCGTGTTTTCATCATTTGCAGCATTGCTTTCTAAAACTTGCACATTAAAATCAGCTTCCAGAAGCATGTACTAGGAACAATAAAAATAGTTAGGCTGCATGTGCCGCAGGGCCTACCGTGTTCACAAGTTAAGTTTGGCTATGAATAGATCAGCGACATCAGAATAGGCAAAAAACTGCGATGTGGTTTAACTGGCAAGGCCCTTTATAGCAAAATAATGTTTGATAAGTAAAACGGTATACTGTTCGTTTATTTATTCAAAGTAAAAGTGCACCTCTGCTTCGGAAAGTACAGGGCGCTAATGGCGCAGTGCTATGCATGGCCGGTTGGCTGCAGTTGTAATGCAACTACACGCACAAAGAAAATATAGCGTTGAAGCTGCCGATGCTCTGTCCAGTCATGCTTGCCGTCACGTGTGACGTGACAATACTTCATGTGACACTGATGGTGAAAGAGGGAGGGAAAGCCCCCCGTTGATTCTGAAGACCAGGGCTCATATTCACAGGAAGCACTCGCGCTATAGAATTGTTCGTAACACAACTTTCCTGATACTAGACACTACTAGCTTGGCCAATCGCGAAAGCATTTACGAATGAAGTTTTGTGCACTTAGCTGCAAATACTGTGGGAACGGCGCGGTCCCTCAGTCCACGCCAGCAGGTCCCCAGTGTTGGCCGGCTGCGTCCAAGAGTTGCCCAGCTGAGCCTCGAACCGCCGCTCACCCTCACGAGTCACTTTGTCCTCCACTTCCTCGACTACTGGCTGCAACGCCGGAATTCCGATACACTCTAAGAACAGTTTACACCCTTTGGCTTGCCCCTTCTGCCACACAAAAATAATCGTCATCTGCCTTGATGCGTTTCCTTTATCACTGCGAGCCCGGAACTTTCCAGTAACGAACGGCACGCGCGTTATCAGCATAGAACAGTTTACACCCTTTGGAGTGCCTCTTCTGATAACGCGCGTGCCGTTCGTCACTGGAAAGTTCCGGGCTTGCAGCCCGGAACAAGGAACTGAGGCACCCCTGCCTCAGTCCCTTGTTGATATGAACTTTCTCCGCGCTCCTCATCCCTTCCCATTCAACGCAAACAGTATTTTCTAGGTAAATCTCTTCCAGAATATCCCACAAAATGCTGCGGTCTACGTTGTCGTATGCTCCTGTAATGTCCAAAAAGGCCACATACAACGGTCTGCTTTCTGCTTTTGATATTTCAATACACTGAGTAAGAACAAACAAGTTATCATCCAAACGCCTACCTATTCTAAAGCCATTCTGAAGCTCTCCCAAAATGCCATTATTTTCTGCCCATGCTTGAAGCTTTGATTGCCTGCATTGCTAGCCTGTATATTACCGATGTAATGGTCAACGGTCTATACGAGTGAATTCTGTCTTTCTCCCCCTTACCTTTATAAATTAAATTCATTCTACTTTGTCGCCAACTGTCTGGTATTCGTCTATCTTTTAAAGTTTTTTCAACTGCTTTCACGAGAGCTTCCTTACTTTTTGGTTCCAGTTCATTTATCTGCCTAATGGGAACCTCGTCTAGCACTGTGGCTGTGCGCTTAGGAATTTTCTCTTCCGCTTTCTTCCAGTTTAAATTTGTAAGCACTAGCTCCTTTCCCCCTTGGGTCTCTTTCATGCTCTTTTTTTCTTCAAATACAACCTCGTCCTTGCCTTGGAAAGATTCGGCTGTTACTTTTTGGATGTAATTTATTGCTGCTTCTCCTTCCAGTCTGTTTTCATCTTCGTCTAGGATATGTTGTTGTATTGTTGTTGACTTCCTGCCTAATAATTTTATGTGATTCCAAAATATTCTAGGTGCGGCCTTTTGCTCACGTATTTCTGACAACCAACTTTCACTTTCACCTTTTAATTTTGCTTGCACCAGTATTTGAACCATAGACTTTTTCTGCCGGTATATTTCCCATTTACTGGTTACTTCATCCTGTGGCAACTGCGCCTTCTTTGCCTGCCTGTGTTCTCGAGATGCTTTCTGTAGTTCGGCGATCGCTTCTCGTATCTCCTTGTTCCATCAGCTTTTCGGTTTCTTTTTTCTTTTCCAATGAACATGTTGTTTCTCTTTCCGTATTTCTGTCGTTACTACACTTAGAAGCTCACCGTATTCCCACCCCTTACTTGGCGACTTGCCAATTTCTTCTTCCACTCTAGTGACTATATTTGCTATTTGTTCAGCGTTCAAATTTGGACTGGCCATTTTGCTTTCGTTGCTCTCTTTCCCAACTACATATCCCATTTTCAAAATGATGCGTTTATGGTCACTCCCTATGCTGCTAAACCTTTCCTCATCGATGACCATTTCTCTCAACTTATCATGAATTCCTTCTGTCATCAGACAGTAATCAATGGTCGATTGCCGGTTTCCCACTTCCCACGTGATCTGTCCTTCACACTTAGGCCCTGTATTCACGATCACGAGGTTATGTTGCTCGTAAAGGTCTAGCATTGACTTCCCGTTATTGTCGGTATAGCCATCTAAATCCTGTATGTGGGCATTCATGTCACCTAATAGGACTATCTCAGCACCATTCCCGAAACCCCTAATATCAGCGCTTATGCATTCCACTAACTCTTTATTCTTCTCTGTGCAATTTATTCCGGTCCACAAATACGTAACTCCAACCCAAGTTTCTTTCCCACTCATTGTACCTGATAACCAAAGATGCTCTTGACATTGTGAATTTACTCTTTTCCATTTGGCTCCCTGATGGATGAGCCTTCCGACTCCCCCTCCCTTTCTTTCCGACTTAGTTCTGTTGCACCCTTCCCATTCTCAATAACTGGCGGCTCTTCTGAGTCTCTAAGGTGCGTTTCTGTAACCGCATACACCCCTATTTGTTCTTCGGCTGCGCGCTGCCGTAGGCGACCACGGGATGCGCAGGTCGCTCTTTACACAGTCGTGCCCCGAGACTCTGGAGCACCTTCTCTGTGCTTGCCCATCCTTGGCGCAGGAACGCTCCACAGCGATCAACACCTACAGACGCCACGGCCTTCCAGCGGCCACAGAGACTGACCTGCTGTTCCCAGTGTGTCCACAGCTCCCTGCGCTGCGAAGCCTGCTGGAGTTTAAGTTCCACGGGAATAGACACCCTATAAGCGCCCGCTACAACGCTGGCAACTTTACTGAGGACTGCCACCTGTCGCGCATAGTGGAGTCTATTAGGCCACATCCTCCCTCTTTCTCTATCATCTTTCACTACCCATTCCCTCTCCCCTGATGACGCTTCGCCGTGCTCCCTGACGGGTTGCAGAACCAAGCGTCCTTCCTTTCCTTAGATCACTATCTCTCTACACAGTCGTGCCGGCACCGGACCAACGGCACCGGCCGCTTAGAAAGCCAAGCTGTACATCTGTTAGAACATTAAATTTATTAAAAAACGGCGTAATTCGAACAAATATAATTTTTTCTAGGCACTTGGAGAAGACAGAAATAGGTCTGTAATTTCATGTTACTGTCTCCTCGCTTAAAAATTTCTACTATAGTTATTTTCGTAGCTTCGGGAAAGAACTCGATTCGAAGCATATATGCAGGAACTTCTGTGATGAAGTGTATAACGTCTTTTATTGGAGAGGTCTGGAAATCACGGCATCGAGTGATTTGGTATTATTTAAGCACATAAAAGTTTGATGCACTTCATCTTTATCTGTTGGATCAAAAAAGATCTGCTTCATATTTCGGCGTCCTGCAAACAATTCCACATGTTCATTACAGGGAGTTGCTGCGTTTAGGAAGTGGTTGTTGAAGTGATTTGCGAGTGACGTCAGTTAAATCGCGACCGCGAAGTGTTAAGGATTCAGGCAGAGCATTTTTATTTTCACGCCCAAGTATATTATTGATGAGCTAGAAGTGGCGTTAGATCGTTGTCGACTAGCATTTTCAAAAAGACGAGATGATGGGCTTTATTAGTACGTCTAAGTTCTGCATTTATTCGATTTCGAAGTTTCTTAAATTCTTTCAACACTTCTATTGTGTTGAAGCGCAACTCTCACGCGTCCTCTGATATGTTGTTTTCTCGCATAGCTCTTGTCTCCTGTAATCTGGCTTCGCCGCCTTGCTTTACTCGGCGGCCGGTATGCTTGCAAGGTAGTACGAGAGATGGCGCGATTGTTGCTCTGGTAACGCTACCTAACGGCGGGGTGCCTTGGGCACAAAGGAGAAGGCTCTTCCTCTTTGTCTCGGGATCGGAAAGTGGCGCGGACATTCTGCGCCTGCGCCGATCCATGCTTCCTTGAGACCGTCTCGCGAGGCCTACCCCGTAATGGACGAACACGATCGTTCGAACGCGCCACCGTTCGCGTGACCGTACGCGCGAACGACCAGGCGTTGCTGTCCAGCACGGTGCGAGAGAGAGAGAGAGAGAAAAAAACTTTATTGATTCTATCAAGGGGTTTAGCGGTGAGCCGTCTTGCGCTTGCTGCCTGGCTCTTCAGCACGGGTGTGCCCCTATTGCAGGGCTCCACTGAGCCTGGCCACTTCGCACGCGTGCTGCACCATTGCCCTTTGGGCGGTGAGCTCGCTGCTGGTGAGCAGGCCCTCCCATTGCTCCGCACTCGGGTTTTTATGTTTATGGAATGTGTAGTTATGCTTGCATTCCCATGTTATGTGATAAAGAGTTGGTATTTCTCCGCACCATGGGCAGGAGTTTCTGTATTGTGTCGGGTACATTTTACTTAGTATGTGTAGATTATAGAAAGTTCCGGTTTGTAGCCTTCTCCAGTCGGCTGCTTCCTGTTGTGTAAGTAGTGTGTGTGGCGGAGGATATTTGATTCTCTGCCCTCTATAATAGTTTAATATTTCCGCACACGTCGGCTCCACCGTTGTAGGGTTCTCGAGAGGCTCTATCTGTCCAGCTCGGTATGTGATCTCGCGAACTAGACTGTCTGCTCTCACGTTCCCTTCTATCCCGGTATGGGCCGGTATCCAGAAAAGTTTGTGTTTCACTTTATTTCCGTGGGTTCCTGCTCCGAGGAGGATTCGCAGGGCCTCTTTACAGACTCTCCCCTGCATGCAATGCCTGCATGCAGCTTTGGAGTCTGTTAATATGGTTAGTGATCTGTTACTTCGGTCGCTGCAAGCGCTATGGCGACCTCTTCCCCCTCCGCTACCGTGCAATTCCTTATGGTTGCGCAGCTGATTGTCTCTCCCATGTAGTCTACTACAGCCGTAGCTACTCTGTGTGTTCTAGTGTGCTTGTCCCACGGGTATAACCCTGCATCCATGTACACCGTGTTTTCCTGTGTTGCCAGGTGGCCTTCCACGTAATCTGCCCTTGCCTGCCTTCTGGCTGCGTGTAGGTTCGCATCCACGTTGCGTGGAATTGGACTTATTCTGAGGGTTTGTCTGACGTTGTCTGGGATGTCTGCCTCTCGATCTATTGCCCCTTTCGTATCGTATCCTAGTCTCTGTAGGAGCATTCTTCCTGTAGCCGACTGCCAAAGTCTCGCTATTTGTATGTTTAGTTGCGCTTCTGCCAGCTCGCTGAACGTGTTGTGTATTCCTAGCTGCAGTAGCTTGTCGTTTGAAGTATTCCTCGGTAGGCGTAGTGCGAACATATTCGCTCGTTAATCCGGTGGCGGTGAGTCGAACTTCCGCGATTTTTCTCGCGCCCATCGGCATGTTTCGTGGATAGCAACTCGGCTAGCAGGCATTAGTCTATGAAAGGTGCAATAAATGCCCTTGTGATTGTTTGCACTACTCTGTTGTCGTCCCTTTGTCCCAAGAGCACGGGTGAGAACCCCACACCATAGAGCGTGTGCGCAAGAATGAATGATAACAGTGTAATGAAGAAGAAAAGGACAAGGCCAGCCAGATCGTCTGTTCCGTGCCTGCAGTGGAACCAGTGGGCCAGCCGGATCACCAGTGCTTAGCGCGAGCGTGAGCCGTTCGGGCAACCAGCTGTTCCTGCTCTGCGTGACCTTCCTTCTCGATTACGAACAGACGCTACCAACTGAACTGTTCAAACACTCCATTACAATTGGTGGAAGGTGCGGGGTATTCAAGAACATCTACACCCTGGAACTCCAGTCTCGGACTCTGCCTCCCGTAATGCCTGCCTCTCCCCAGCCGACGTCGCCGCCACCCTCCGTGGCCTGCTCTGGCGCTGTCCCGCAACGCCATCCAGCGGTTTTCAGCGGTACGGATGAACAGGACGTCAGTGACTGGTTGGCTACGTACGAACGGGTGAGCTTGCACAATCGATGGGATGATACCGCCAAGCTAAATGCCGTCATAGTCTACCTTGCGGGAGTCGCTCACCTATGGTTTAAAAATCACGAAGCCGGTTCTCAGCCCTGGTCCGCGTTCAAGACCAGTTTCGCTGCAGTTTTCGGTCGCCCCGCCGTCCACAAGTTGCGCGCCGAGCAGCGGTTACGAGAGCGAGCGCAACAACCCGGTGAAACATTCACCTGTTACATCGAAGAGGTTCTCGACCTGTGCAAACGTGTGGATGCTTCTATGTCCGAAAATGAGAAATTGAAGCACATTTTGAAGAGCATCGCTGATGACATTTTTCAAATGTTGATCGCCAAGAATCCGCGCACCGCAGCAGAGCTCATAAACTTGTGCCAAAGCTAGGACGAGTTGAGAAGGCAGCGCGATTTGACCAGGCGCCCCTCAGTGGCTGACGAGGCCCTCTCTTCCATGACCGTCCTCCCTGATCGCTCCCCCCTGCTCACACAAATCCAAGCTTTCGTGCGGGAGGAAATTGCACGTCAGCTCTCTCTAATGCCCTTTGCTGAGCTACCCAACAGCAGCCGCTGCCGTCACAGCCTCCTACACAGCTCGCCCCTACGCTCCGGCGGGTTATTGAAGAGCTAGTTTCTGAGGCCCTACCTATGCAGCATCAACAGTACCCTGTCGCCGCGCCACCTACTTACGCATCCGTCGCCGCGCAGCCTCCTCGTCAACCACTCGTTGCGCTACGTCGACGTCCGCTACCACCCGTTCGTCATCCCGTTCATCGACCTGCTCCTGCGTTTGCTAATCCTTGGCGCACACAAGACAACAGGCCCATATGTTATGCCTGCGGTATTCCCGGCCATGTGGCACGACTCTGCCGCCGCCGCATGCTGCACTCTGATGGGTTGGTGCAGTCGCCTCCCTACGCCGACGTGCAACCTTTTCATGACACTTATCTTAGTCGGCAGTCGAACAGGCCACCAGCCGAGCGCCCGGTCCTTACACGTCGTTCGCCTTCCCCGCGTCGCCGCTCGTTGTCCCCCATGCGTCGGCGCCCTTCACCGGCCCACGCAAGAGGAAAACTAAGCGCCGCAGTTCAGGAGGCAAGAACTGCGTCGTCATCGATCTCTACAAGTCCTCCATTGTCGCCTTCGAACGTTGTCGACCTTACTGTGAACAGCCTCCCCACCGTTGCGCTAATTGATACTGGAGCAGCCGTGTCTGTCCTAAACGAACGCCCTTCTCGCGCCTTACGAAAAGTTACGACGCCACTTTCTGGGTTTTCTCTTCGCACAGCAAGCGCCCAGCCAGTGTAACCTTCAGCAGCATGCACAGCTAGAGTTGTTATTCAGGGCGTTCTCTATATTGTGGAGTTTGTGGTTCTTCATTCCTGCTCTCACGACGTGATACTTGGGTGGGACTTTCTTTCGCGAAATAACGCCGTCATCAATTGTGCACGTGCTGAAGTCGAATTATCACCTCTGTGTGACGTACCCCTCGTCGGCGCCACATCTCTTCTCGCTAAGCTAGTCCTTCGGGAAGACATCGCCATACCGCCGCACTCGCCTGCCGTTGTTCCCGTCTTCTGTGGCGCTGTCTCTGAAGGCACTGTCCTCTTCACTCCTTCGGAACTCTTCATAACCCGCAAAGATGTTCCCCTCCCTTTCGCCACGCTTGACATTTCAGCCGGTCTCAGCGCTATCGTTGTCTGCAATCCGCTTCCTACAGCCCTGACGGCTCTTTGCTGTGTAGCACTTGGCCATGTTCAGCCTCTTGATGACATGTTTATAACCGACGTGCCGGGGGCTTCGTATACAGAGCTCACTGACTTCTGTGAACTTTCCACTTCTGCTCCGCCATCACCTGACTTATTCACACCTTTCATTGCCGATGACCTTACTTCCGAGCAGCGCTCCCAGCTTCTTCACCTGCTTGCCCAGTTCTGTTCTTCTTTTGATGTCGCTCAGCCTACTCTGGGTCGCACGTCAACCGCCAGCCACCACATCGACACTGGCTCCAACGCGCCATTGCGGCAGCGCCCGTACCGCGTATCCGCCAAGGAACGTCAGGTGATCGGTGAGCACGTAGGCGACATGCTTCAGCGCGGCGTCATTCGACCTTCCAATAGCCCGTGGGCATCACCGGTGGTTCTCGTCACAAAGAAAGATGGTTCTATTCGGTTCTGCGTCGATTATCGCCGTCTTAATAAGATAACGCGAAAAGACGTCTACCCTCTACCACGCATTGATGACGCTCTGGACAGCTTGCAAGGCGCTCAATTCTTCTCTTCATTGGATTTACGCTCGGGCTACTGGCAGGTCCCGATGTCAGCAGTTGATCGCCCTAAAACTGCATTCATTACGCCTCATAAACGATTTAATGTGATGCCATTTGGCCTATGCAATGGGCCTGCTACGTTTGAACGAATGATGGACAATATCTTGCGTGGTCTCAAATGGAGCACGTGTTTGTGCTACCTCGACGACATCGTTGTGTTCGCCCCTGATTTCAGCACGCATCTTCTTCGCCTTAGGCAAGTGTTGACGTGCTTGACCAACGCAGGCCTGCAACTGAACCTGGAAAAGTGCCAGTTCGCTGTGCGCAAGCTCATGATTCTAGGTCATGTCGTATCACAAGACGGCATTTGCCCCGACCCATCAAAACTTCGCGCTGTGACAGTTTCCGAAACCTAAGACACTCAAAAAACTCCGCGCTTTCATCGGCCTCTGTTCTTACTTCAGACGCTTTGTTCGCAATTTTGCCTCAATTATATCACCTTTGACACAACTCTTAAGTGGCGCCAACGACCTAGCCTCCTGGTCTCCTGCTTGTGACACCGCGTTCGTGACCTTACGCCATCTCCCGACGTCTCCGCCTATACTGCGACACTACGACCCCACCGCCCCAACTGAAGTGCATACCGATGCCAGTGGTATTGGCCTTGACGCTGTCCTTGCGCAGCGCAAGCCTGGCTACTCCGAGTACGTCGTTGCTTACGCCAGTCGTGCACTGACCAAAGCGGAACGCAATTACAGCGTCACAGAAAAAGAATGCTTGGCCATCGTTTGGGCACTCGGGAAGTTTAGCCCTTATTTATATGGCAAGCCTTTCCATGTCGTTACTGACCATCACGCCCTTTGTTGGTTATCCTCTTTAAAAGACCCGTCTGGACGCCTTGCCCGCTGGGCTCTGCGCATTCAAGAATACGACATACACCTCATCCACCGCTCAGGTCGCAAGCACACTGACGCCGACGCTCTGTCCCGCTCTCCGCTGCCAGCCGACACGGCCTCCCTCTCCACCATTAAGGCGGTATCCTCGATCGACATCGCCACCTGCGCATCAGAACAGCGCAAGGATCCTTGGGATCTTTTGGATCTCCTTTCTGGCTCGCCTGCATCTCCCATCTCCCGCTCCTTGCGACGCCAGGCTGCCCACTTTGCTGTCCGGGATATCGACGCAACTACCAGCCCGATAGTCGCAAGTGGCTCTTGGTTATCTCTAGGACTTTGCGTTCCGACATGTGCGCGTCTTTCCATACTGACCCACAATGTGCACACGCCGGCATTTTGAAGACGTATGACCGCCTACGGCAACGTTACTACTGGCGAGGAATGTTTACTTTTGTCCAAAAGTTTGTCCGCTCGTGCCCGCAATGCCAACGCCGCAGATCTCCGCCTCATTCGGCCCACGGTTTATTACAGCCGCTTCCGTGCCCTGGGGTGCTATGCAGGATGCGTCGAGTTTCGCGAAACTCGGGATCTTCACGAGCTCTGGCGACACCCCAAGATGAAAGCACAAATGGTACCGAGACACAGTTTATCTTTCGACAAGCCTCCAGTTTCATTGGTTTATCAAGGTTCACTCTGGCTGGCTATCATTCCTTGGGCGTTGCCTTCTGGGCGGTCGACAAACTGGGGCTCACGTGATCATACCGTCGGTGCATGGTCGTGCCTTCTTTCACTTGTTTGTCGTTCCACCGAGTGCATTACATGCAGAAGCAAGTTGTAAAACAAATGCATTTAGTACAGTATTATTCGTTACTTTAACGTGGTTTAGAAGCATTTTGAAGCCTACGAGATGTGCACTGAATGCGTCTTAGACTAATTTGTAATTTACTACGCTTCGCATTATACCACGAGGGAACGCTGTAGTGGCGTCATCTTACAACACGTTCATTGGAAAGGAAAAAAAAACCGAAAAGCTGGTGGAACAAGGAGATACGAGAAGCGATCGCCGAACGACAGAAAGCATCTCGAGAGCACAGGCAGGCAAAGAAGGCGCAGTTGCCACAGGATGAAGTAACCAGTAAATGGGAAATATACCGGCAGAAAAAGTCTATGGTTCAAATACTGGTGCAAGCAAAATTAAAAGGTGAAAGTGAAAGTTGGTTGTCAGAAATACGTGAGCAAAAGAAGGCCGCACCTAGAATATTTTGGAATCACATAAAATTATTAGGCAGGAAGTCAACAACAATACAACAACATATCCTAGACGAAGATGAAAACAGACTGGAAGGAGAAGCAGCAATAAATTACATCCAAAAAGTAACAGCCGAATCTTTCCAAGGCAAGGACGAGGTTGTATTTGAAGAAAAAAAGAGCATGAAAGAGACCCAAGGGGGAAAGGAGCTAGTGCTTACAAATTTAAACTGGAAGAAAGCGGAAGGGAAAATTCCTAAGCGCACAGCCACAGGGCTAGACGAGGTTCCCGTTAGGCTGATAAATGAACTGGGACCAAAAAGTAAGGAAGCTCTCGTGAAAGCAGTTGAAAAAACTTTAAAAGATAGACGAATACCAGACAGTTGGCGACAAAGTAGAATGAATTTAATTTATAAAGGTAAGGGGGAGAAAGAATTCACTCGTATAGACCGTTGACCATTACATCGGTAATATACAGGCTAGCAATGCAGGCAATCAAATTAAAGCTTCAAGCATGGGCAGAAAATAATGACATTTTGGGAGAGCTTCAGAATGGCTTTAGAATAGGTAGGCGTTTGGATGATAACTTGTTTGTTCTTACTCAGTGTATTGAAATATCAAAAGCAGAAAGCAGACCGTTGTATGTGGCCTTTTTGGGCATTACAGGAGCATACGACAACGTAGACCGCAGCATTTTGTGGGATATTCTGAAAGGGGAAGGCTTAGGTAACGATTGTATACAGCTTTTGAGAGAGATTTACCTAGAAAATACTGTTTGCGTTGAATGGGAAGGGATGAGGAGCGTGGAGAAAGTTCATATCAACAAGGGACTGAGGCAGGGGTGCCCTTTATCCCCGCTGCTGTTTATGATGTACATGGTGAGGATGGAGAGGGCGCTAGAAGGAAGTAATATCGGGTTTAATCTCTCATACAAACAGGCAGGTACAGTAATAGAGCAGCAACTCCCAGGTTTATTTTATGCGGACGACATTGTGTTGCTCGCAAACAAGTAAAGTGATTTGCAACGTCTGGCTAATATCTGTGGACAGGAAGGCAACAATTTAGGTTTGAAATTTAGTGTTAGAAAATCAGGTGTTATTGTATTCAATGAAAACAGTGAACAGACAGTGGAGATACAGGGTCAAGAAATACCGCGGGTAACAGAATATAAATACCTTGGTATATGGATAAACGAAGGCAACGGATATATGGAAACACAGGAAAAAACCATAACAGTCAAGGGGAAGAGAAATGCAGCCATAATGAAGCACAGAGCGCTATGGGGATACAATAGGTACGAGGTCCTCCGAGGTATGTGGAAAGGGGTAATGGTTCCAGGACTTACTTTTGCAAATGCGGTTGTTTGCTTTAAATCAGGGGTACAATCAGGACTCGACGGGAACCAAAGGTCAGTGGGTCGCCTCGCATTGGGCGCTCACGGGAAGACTACAAATGAAGCTGTGCAAGGGGATATGGGCTGGACTATAGTTTTGAAGTGAGGGAAGCTCGCAGTAAAATTGAGTATGAAGAACGGCTGAGGAATATGGAGGAAAGTAAATGGGCTGGGAGAGTGTTCAGGTATCTGTACAGGCAAAACATTGATTCACAGTGGAGGAAAAGAACTAGGAAGCTTACCAGCAAGTATGCGGCCTGTGGGGTGGGCAACACAGCAACAAAGAAGGTCAAGCGGATAGTCAGAGAGGCTGAATTAAAGGGCCCCTGAAACGGTTCGGACAAATTTTGTAGACGCGTAGGGTACAGCTTAAGTAGAACATTCGCACCACAATTTAAGTGAAGCGTTACGTATTAATGGAGCTACAAGCGATTAGAACCCAAGTAACCACGGATATCCGGGCGACGTCCGACGGACGTCCTTTCTGGATATTCGGGATGTCCGTGGGATATCCATGAATGTCCGACGTACGTCCGAGGGACGTCCCTGGGAAATCCAAAGGTAATCGCTTTGGCATCCGTAGTACGTCCGATGCGGACATCCAGCATGGACATTCAGGGGACGTTCAGGATATATATATATATATATATATATATATATATATATATATATATATATATATATATATATATATATATATATGTGTGTGTGTGTGTGTGTGTGTGTGTGTGTGTGTGTGTGTCTTCCCGGGGATATTCCAGATATACACATGCCTTGAAGCGACAATAGTGGCCGGGACACATTCAAGCACCGGACCATTATATATATTACATTGGTCTAATGCTTGAATGCATTCTTGTTTTAAATAAACGAGAAATGAACTTACACCAACTTCCAAATACAATTAAACGTTTATTGTCACCTTATACATATACATAAAAAGACCAATAAGCAGATATATGCGTACTGTTCAAAGAACAAATAAATACACGGATAAAGAAGAAAACTTGCAATTTCAATAGCACAACAACAAGGTAGAGAACAGCAGAACAAAAATACTTATTGCCCACCCTGCTTTGACATTTGAGTTTGTAGCATGGAATAAAAAGAAAGAGCAAAAACACATCAATTAGCATTATTAAGCAGCGAAAGCAACAGAAATGACATGAAGGAATTAATCTTGACTACATCACTTCACTAGCACTCTGCGACACGGGCACTAAAAATGACATTAACTGGCTAATGCCTTAAACTTTAATGTCATTCGCGGGGTGCCACACGGACATGCTTAATGGTATCGCAGCTTAAATGTTATTCGCGACGTAGTGCGTTCTCGTAAGTCAACTTGCCGTCAAATGCGTACTCTCGTTCCCAATGTCTCCACATTCTGACGTGGCTAAACGAACTATTAGTGAAGAACAATCAATATATTCTCCACTTTCTTTAAACAATAGCTCTTTCTCGTGGCGTAGTGCGTTCTTACAATTATTAAAACTCACTTGGCCATCGAATGCGTACTCTCGTTTACAATGTCCCCGCCGTGGCCGTAGTGACCATATTCTCACGATATTAAACAAACTTGTAGATAAAAACAACTAATATATTCTTCACTTTTTTAAAAGGAGCTTTTTATTTTCGTAGAGATCAGCAGGCGATCTTGCCGCTACTGACGGCTACAGCTCTGATCATGAGCGCATTAGCCAGGAGAAGCTGTTTGCCAGGAGAATCAAAGGGCGCCGATGAAGAGTCCGCGGTAGGTAAAGCAAACGTAGACTCCGGGGTCCTGCTTACCAGAAAACCCGCATTGACTTGTGCGTACACCTCTCCTAAGGGATCCTGTTCCGTTCTCACAGCGAAGTGAACCATCCGAAGCGTCACGTAGAGTATATCCATCAGGGAAGCAAGGCACATTGTCCTTAGTGCGCGTAGTGTCACAACCACCGTCCTGAACTTCCGATGTCGCCTCGGTGCAGCGACCAGCATCACAAGGCGTGCAAATGTTTGCAGGGACAGCCCGAACGCACATGTTAATGCATGCGTGCGGGGTATGCGCGCCACTGCACAGTTCTAGAGTTGCGAATTCTCGAGCTGTTGACTGCTGGCTGCCGGTGCGAGATCCGAAGTCCTCGAATATCGTCTTTGTTTCCAGCGACGCTCTTTTTCGCGCGTGCGGCTTCTCCCGCAGTCTAGGCATCCTGGCACCTGTGAAGAAAACACATTTCAATACCCAAACGAATTAAAAAAGAAATCGATGTAGCTGTCATACCTTGGTAGCTGAGTAGGAGACTTCGGCAGGCACGGAAGGTGACAAACGCTGCTCCGCTGCCCTTAAAACGATCGCAGAATGAAAAATGGCGTGGCGACGATGGCTAGAGCTTGGATTGGATAGGATGACTGCAGCGTTCTGCTTTGCCAAGGTTGTAACACTTCCACGTGCATCTACGCAAACATAAATAGGTTTTTAAAATATTCTATTATTACACAGTGAAATATTTACTTATTCTGGGAATATTCGGTATCTGATTTTCGAGTTTTTAGTTTCTGCTAAAGCTGTCGGCGCCAGAAAAACATAGCCTTTGAGATTACTTTCAATGCATGGCGGCTCTGACGCATTATAGCTTTCGTAATCGCTTTCAACGCACGCAGCCACCAAAAGCGTAGCCTTTGAGATTTGTTTTTGTTACCTATAATGATATTATTGTATGCACAATTGAACACTGCAGACAACTTCCTGTTTTAAGAAACCAGCCAGAAACAGGCGCACACAGGAAACACGAGAAGACAGGAAAGAGGCTGGAAGAGGCCTGTCTTGTGTATGTTTCCTGTGTCCGTCTTTTTTTTTTGCTGTTTTTTTCTTAATACAATGCACCAACTAGCCCAACAACGTGTTTTACTTCCTGTTTCAATGATAAACCTGAACCTACATGTTCGGAGGTCAGGACCAAAACTCTATGATCAGGAACTTTTCATAATGAGGGATAACTTGAGTGCTTGGCTCTAGGTCGAATAAGTGGCTTCAAATGGGCGCTTATATATTCTGCTAGTCATCCACAAGCATTTTTTTTAAAGCAAACTACAAATTGTTTGTATGACCCACCGATAGAAAAAAAATCGTATTTTAATACTGCGATGTTAAAGTGGGCAGAATTGATATCAAGTTGGAAATATATTTATTTTGCTTTGAAAAAAGAATGGACTGTGTCCGATAGAGAACAAAAATAAACAAATATAATATGAACAAACTAAAATTTCCGGCAATATATTTATGCTAGTTTATATATAGCTCACTAGTGTATATCCTGGGCATGCCTATTTATGGACAGCCAGCGGACGTTCAAAATGGGATGTCCCATGGACATCCCGGTGGGATGTCCTTCGGACATCCAAACAGGATATGGACTTCTCCTGTACGTCCCACGGACGTCCGTGTTGGATATCCGGATGGATGGACGTTGGGACTTATGGTGGACGTCCCACGGATATCCGTGGTTACTTGGGAAGTTACCCTCCTCCCCAGCCATGCTTTTCCTCCTCAACTCGTCCGCCGAGCGAGCGGGGCTAAGCTCCGCCTTCACTGGTCCTGCGTCACGATGCGACGTCACATCGTCGACTTTCGGGTGTTTTGGAGCCCGCCCCCGCCCGCGCGAAATTTCTCCGCTAGCTGCTTGGCTGTCGACCCCAAGCGAGAGCTATCGAAGCAGCGTGCGTTGCGAGCATTCTGTCGTAGCGCCGAACGTGTCTGGTATTCCGTTAACCACAGGCAAGCTGGTCATTTCGGCAAATGACTGGAGCCATAAACTCAAGCTGATGACGGAACTTTGGCGTAGACGTACGTGAGCGGCCTGATCGGTCTGCATGGTCCAGACACTTGTTGGCGCAGCGCTTAACCAGTCAAACAAAGCGCTAATATTGCTCTAACGAAGTGTAAAACATTTTAAACATTTATAAAAACAACGTGTTGATGATTACACTCCTGCGAAAAGTACGCACCAGCAGCAAAGAAGGAAACGCTTCGTTGCTGCTACTGTGTATGGTTGAGCTCTATGCCACCAGGTGGCTGCACCGTGCAGACCATTCACATTTGCCCTTCTGCTCATTTCGGCTCATCCTGTTACGGCACAGTCAAGCGGCCAGATCCTGTCCCCTTGCGCTTACGTTTGCCTTAATACGGGACTCGCGAAACGCTATTGCGTTAGTAATCTTCCGGTGTAAAGTGACGGCCACAAACGCGCAAATCCTGCGCAGCAGCCAGTTCGCTCGTACGCTGTCTTGCAGAGGGACACGATGTCGCAGCTTGACATATTGCCAGTCGCTACGTTTGCAGCCCACAAGGCAACAAAGTCGAATCATAGTGCTCGCGAAAAGACTGACACCAACTCTGACCGCGGAGCTCTCGTCAAAATGGAGTACGTTGTAACACAAGCAGACAACACTTGCTGTGTGCCGGAAGTGCTTAAGTGTACTGAAAAATTGTTCTTGTGCATTCTCTTTATGCTACTTTCTTTTTATAAAAACAAATTAACTAACATTCCAACTATTACGAAGATCATTTGTTTACCATAAAGTTGGAAAAATTATCGACCACGCGCCCTGCTCAGCCAATCAGATAGCTCGCCCATGTGACGTAATATGGGTTATTTGCATCATATGGGTAGGGGCGGCTTAAAATTCCGCCGAGCAGTGCGCTGCGATCGACAGCGATGTGCATTTTTAAAACCTTATAATAAATTACACGCTTTACGCAGAGCACTTAGATGTGTCAATTTATGATCAGAAGGACCTACTCTAACGACTCAGTACGTTTGTAGGAAATCGCCAAAATCGTTTCAGGGTATGAGTAACTACTTAAGGGGAAAAAACGAAATTAGGAAAGAAACGATTTATGATAACTCAAAGGGAAGCTCCTTACTTTTCGAAGCGAGATCGGGATGCCTTAGAACACGCACGTATAAAGCGAGATATAAGAAGGAAGAAGAAGCATGTGCTTGCTGCGGTAAAGCTAGGGAAACGACGGAGCATATTTTATTAGAATGTGAAGACGTCTATCCAGCGGTCGATTTAGGCACCACTGGCCTCCTTGAAGCCCTTGGGTTCAGCGGGAGCAGTGGTAAAGCAAACAGGTCCGCAATAGACATCAGTAAGAGGCAATTGGAGGGTTGGTGGAAGAAAAGTAGGGAAACGACAAAGGACGGAGACGTACAAAAGCACAGTTCGCAATAGGGTATCAGCAAATTTGGACGTGGTAGTTCATAGTGTTTTTTTTTCGTTGGTTAACCTAGGTAGGATATTAAGCAGCATAGTAGGAAGAGCTTGGTGGCACAAGCCACCGCCCCTTTCCAAAGGGGACGCTCATAACATCCATCCATCCATCCACATCCATTCAACGGGCAAGCATGGCGGCAAGGCATCAGAGAGGCCCAGTGTAAACAAACCCGTACAACGAGCTTGCAGTGCGCGACGTAGTGATCAGGCTCGACGATGGCCACTATTTCTTGGATAGTTCTGTTCCTCCGTGGGCAATCTTCCCGTGCACCTGGTAAGACTGCCAATAGCTTCGGCGATTTTACAGATCGCAACGCGCACCTACTACCTACTATTCACGGCGAAGTGCTGAAGAAACAACTTGTCCGGTGCTGCTTCTGCGAGTGCGCCGAGTTCCTCCACTCTGCGTGACTGCGAGCGTCACGAACATTACATAGTGTGGGCAAAAGGCAGACGTCCTATATAGCGACGATGCGACAAGGAGGTGGTACCGACGATGGATCTCGCTACCAACACAGTGAAGGAGACATCGACAAACTGCAGGTAAGTATATTTCTACTGTTTCATATTTAGCATAATAAGAGTGCACGGATTAAGTCACTTTCGTAGTAACGAACTGAATGTCTAGCAGCTTAAAGAAGGCAGTGAGAACCAATGAGTGTTCGTGCTTTTACATGCAAGTGGGCCCGCGAAAATATGGAAAAGATGAAGGTAAGCTTCACTAACTTGGTGAGATAACAGAAATTCATGAGTGACATTAAGCCAGCAAAATTTATGGAAGAGTATCTTTATCCAAGTGAAATATCAATAGCAAGTACTGATAGAAAGCAGGAAACTTATACAAAAATTTCATGGGTTGAACAGCACATGGAAGGCATTACCGAATCGTGATCGCCACGTGACCGATATCCTTGAAAAAAGTCTAGAATCATTGCATTCCACCGGTTATGCAATATGGGACATAAACCTGGAGGTTAACAAAGAAACTTGAGATGTCAAGGACTGTGCAGAAAGCGAAGTAAAAAAAATTGTTGGAGATAGCATTAAGGCAGGAAGACAGTGGCGTAGTAAACCATGGCAACTGATATGCTAGTTGAGATTAAGAAGAAAGAAAGGAATCGGCAGGCAGGCCATGCACGTATTCGATCACTTGTTGCCAATTCATATCAGGTGATTACATAAGCATGACAGAATGGATGTCAAGGAGAGAGAACCACAGCCGAGGATGGTAGAAAATTGCGTAATGGGACAAAAATATGATGTTTGTAGGCATAGGATGCAATCAGCTCGTATAAGACGGGATTGTAGGGTGAGGCATTTGTTTTGCAGCGAACAAAAATAGGTTTGTGGTGCTGACAGTAGAGACTCATGAAGGTGCGGTGCCACCTCAGCTGCTTGCACACTAATCAACATGACAATTGGCTCTGAAAAAGAAAACCCCAGTTATGAAAAATAAAGCAACGTCGTCCCAACGCATTGTTTTATTATGCATACTACACTAGAGGCTTCCACAGTTAAGGGCACTTAGTACTAATAGTGCAACGAGCATTTTTCTTTGTAAATAATGGTTTGTATGCGGCTGATTCATTCCAATACACTTTTTTGCAGCAAAACATTCTGCTGCTGGAGGCACTCAACTGCCTGGTGGCAGTAGGCGAACGCCAGGCACGTGCTCTTAAGAGTGTGGCAGAGGTCCAGAGGGCTGCTCTGCAACAGTAGTATCGGTGCCCTCACTGCTCTCCTGTTGAGCCCACAGAAGGCACCTTATAAAGGAGCTTTCAGTTTAATATTTTGTTTATTATTCAAGAACATGAATAAAATTATTGCAGTAAACATTCTGCTGTGCATATTAGGAGACTTGTAACATGCACTTGGTGTCCCTTCAAAATAGGCAGAAACGTAAGACAACCTGTGCCACTCTTGGACCATGTGAATAAAAAATACACCAATGCAGCATACACGTCATCGTGCTGTTTGTTCTTTCTATGTGCAAGAATACAGTGCGTGTTGATTAGCCACAAGATGAACGGTGTGTGTAATTCACAATGAAGACAGGAAACAGCAGGAGCTTAATAATGCTATCACCTATAGACTGTGCATATGACTGCAACACTCCCCGATTCAAATGTGCCATTACATGCATGTTTGATACCACATATTCTTTAACATTGTCTTATAATTGCATGTACCATATTTCACACATCTTAAGCCCTTGCATAGCACACTTCTGATGTATCCATTTCATAGGCCAAGTAATTGTACACTTTGTCCTTTTGTGTTGTATGAAAAGCAGCAGCCTTTACAGTCGTATAAAACTTCAGAAGACCGGAGAGGCCCCACCCAGATGACCAAAGCGCAGCAGCCGATTGCTTACACGTCTAAAGAAATAGTCCCTCTCCAACGAGCAGGTATTAGTGTGTCCGGCGGCAAGATGTCAGTCTAGAGTGCGTGCCCATTGGTGCAGGCTTGTGTTCACCTGCCTTAAAGTGCAGATTCCGCAGCCTCCTAAAGTTGTATCCGACTATAGAAACACGTAATGCCTTGCACCAGTTGCATAGACTTCTGCAACTTGATAGCACACAATGATCAGGAGCAGAAATCTATAAAGTCATCCAAGCAAAGCTGGCTGGCCACACTTCCATTATGAGCGGCTGGAAAAGGTCTTGCCAAATATTCCCATGACATCCTTGAAAAAGAGGTGGTGTTTGGCACTTCTTTAGTATCAAAAACAGATTACACTGAATGTTGTGTAGCACGTCAAAACAAACCGAGCTTGGTTATTTGCACAGCATGTAATGGGAGGTTGAGCTTCACATAGGAAACAAACTGCTCTGTCCAGTACAATTTTGAGTCCGGTATGGCACCTATTATGGCACCGGTATGGCACCTATTGTGTCAACAGTGTCTATATACAAATTACACTTTTCACAGGCCATTGATTTCACCATTATTTTTGTATGATGGTTCTTTCAATCAGTGCTTGTATTACATGAGCAGGTGGATTTGAAAGCAAAGCTTTGTTTGCAAACCTTCCGACTTCCATAATTGTGTGGCAAGGCACTGGCATGTTGTCGAATAGCTCACACTTTCTCGGTCCTGCACCAAAGAAGCCCAATGCTCTAATTGAAGTTGGATAGCACAACAATTCAACGGCACACAAAGAAGTGTAACACACACAGCAAAGCATTCTGCTGTGTGTATTTCTCTTTGTGTCCCGTCAAATTGTTTTGCAATTAAACTTCAAGCTTCGATACCAATACACCGTCCTCAACCTCACCAATGCTCTAGTTATTAGGCCACAATGGTGCACATCTTTGAAATTTCGCAACACAAATGAGCTCTCCAAAAAATTACAAATGTTAAATTTTGCAGCACAGCTGTATGTATGCACGTGCCATATTCTTTACCACTGAACTCACAGGAATCAAAGAGGCAAGCATTAACCAGCCTTGATGCTGCCGTTACCATTATCATCATGACACCAATGGAAAGACAGTGCCACGTTTCAGTAAAGGGAGTGCTGGAGGGAAAGGTGTGACAGCGAGGGCTTACAATAAAAATAACGGTTACGAGACATGTTCAATGCCAATATATGCTGCATGTCGCTCAGCCTACTTTGGCATTGCGGCAAGCGTTTACTCGTTTGGGCATAGACACGTTTTGTGTAATCATTGCTCTAAAGCTGTACAAATGGTCTATTTGCTCTGCAATTTTTATTTTTATCATGGTGGGTTAAAGACCCACTTTTCATTGGCATCTGCACCACATTTCTCCCGATATGTAATTTTGCCTTGGTGGTTCATGACATCTTCACGTAGAGAGAGTTCTGCAAAGTATCAGATGTGCATTGTTCTACTGCTTAAGAATTAGAGCCCCATTATGAGACGAAAATATACAATTTATCCATCCAGAATAACGCCGCCCCCCCCCCCCCAAAAAAAAGAAGATTCACTGAACCTCTGGCACATGCATCGACAGTGAGCAAAGCAAACAATCTGAAGTATTTGCTTCATGCAAGCCAACACACTAAGATTCTCAAAGCGTTTTCATTTCGCCACAAATGCATAGGCACAGCCGGCTTGGCGCAACATCCACATCTCGCGCTGCAACAAATTGTGCAATGCCTCGCTGTTTCATAGTGCGGCCGATAGATTACGCATGACCAAAATTCAGCGTTGTGCATACTTAGTAACTTCACCAATGAAGAACCCCAAGTTCTTTATGAGATTAGGATTCATAGGTTACTTCACACAATTTGTGATATCCATTTATCTATTTATGCTTAAATAATCTCTTTCCCAAGAAAGTGAGCCATTTGGAAGGCACCCTGACAGACAATTAGAACAATCGGCAAAAAGTGATCAACCAGCGAAAAAGTCTGTTAATCACAGTAACGCTGACATTGAAGGCTCCTTAATTCCTACGTACGTTCCGTCGACGCACCCAACTACGTTCGTAATATTCCCACGAAGTAGGAAGCATTCTTTTATATATGCCCGCTCCGCCGCAGTATTCTGGAAAGCTAGCTACAGCTTACGCACTGCCGCATCGATAAGCGCGTCAGACACATCTTTGACACAGTTGCTAAGAGTAGTTTGATGGCGTCCAATGTAACGCTCGGCGCCGACGCTTCCCTGAAAACTCCCAGTCCCGTAGAAACGGAGGGCACAGATGACTTGCTCTACGACGGTGAGCGAATGAAGCCCGCCACGCTGTCTCCGCAGACGAGAGTCTTCGCCTAGCTCGTCACACAGCCAGCACACTGATGTCTCCGACAGGCGAAAATGACGCTGAAACTCCCCGTCGGTCATGCAGGTGAACGGGTCCGGACGGTCATAGTGACGCTTGCTGCCGCTGGATGCAATGAAACAGGCTGCTGCTGCCGCCGCCATGTTCCCGAGTTGAACTCGGAGGGGGTTTCGCGATGTACGAGTTTAGCACGAGTTCGCCTGTCAATCAAAACCAGAGGTCACGCCCCGCGCGAGGCATGTAACTATTGCGCGCGCACCCACTACAGTTGGGCCACGCCCAACTTATATTCCGGCAACAGCGACGCGGTGTCGAGCTGAGAGGCATCAACAATCTTGACCGCCGACACAAAACACGCACAACGCACTGTCATCGGTGATGTACTGAGCACCACTATCAAAAACAAAGCGTTGACTGTCGCTGGCTCATGCATACATCTTCTCGGGCTGAGATGGCCGCACAACACGGTTTCATTGCCTGCATTGTGGCGCGTAGCGCACAGTAAATAATTATCGGCACGTCACTGTAGCTGCTTGCAAGGCGTCGATGCGTCGAGGGGGACGACGATGCTGAGGAGTGCGTATTGCAGCAGTCGTTTCAGATGACTGCCCTGTCATCGGTGATGAAACGGAGCCACAGCGTCGTAAACACGATCAGCGTCCGAGAATCGCTCGCTCTTCTAGACCCAGTGCCATGGCATTTCTTCATCACAAGCACTGCGCACTCAACAGTTCCAACACCTCTCTCCGTTCGAAATCTGATTTCATAACTGCACACAAGAGCCCTCACCTGCCAAAATGCGAGTGCTGCGGTGTCGTTACGATATCCATCTGCGATCGCTGCTGGCTCCAGCAGAGGTAATCCGCAAGCACCCTCGACTGCACAACACACTCATATACTGCGCACATGCGCTCAGAGGCGCCTTCACTGGGCAAGCGATGACAAGCGATGAATTGTGTCGCTGGGGCAGCACGCACTTTTCGCAATGTATCGCAGAAGCTTCGCGCGCAAAGATAAACAGGTACATTTTCACTGAACTGCGTCACCACGCACTCCAAAATAACATACCACCATTTGGCAGCGACAGCTGTTGGGTCGTTTTAGAACGCAGCTCTTTGGCGTCCGTTCCTGGGTTTCGCGTCGTCGTCGGCCTCGTAACCAGCTCCGCCCCCCTTTCATCCCCCCAGCGCTAGCAGCGACCGACTGATACCGCTGGATGCCGCTGACGCCGCTAGAGAGTCAAGATAACGTGACTGCATAGAACACCGTCGCCGCCATGCAGAAAGAGGAGGAAAGGGTCCCCCCCCCCTGTTCTTGTGTGGCGGATAGGGTGCTCTTCAGTTGCCGACGCGCCGGTTATTTCACGTAGGCCCCGGCACGTCGACGAATACGTGACCACCTTCCCACGGCTAGACCTGGTTCTTAGCGCTGCGGAAGCGAGGGTATCATATTGTTTGTGTCGGCATCGGCGGCGTTGTCCCTGAAACCAACTCCGCAGCTGGGGTTGACTCACTATCGGCGTCAGCGGCATCAGTCAGTCGCTGCTATCTCTTCCCTCCTCCCTTTATCGTGTTGTCCGCTTGCTGCGCGCGTTTCTGCCCCCATCGTTTGCCGCTGGGTGTACACGCCGCCCCCCTCCCCCCTCTTCCTGCGAGTCTCCGGTTGTCAAAGCGCCAGCTCGAACTTAATTCCTTTCTTCGCTCCTCCTCCAATGCAACCCCTGTGCGGTGGCAATCAGAGAGCCAGATCGGTGGCGGCGGATCTGTATATGTGCACCGCCCGAGCCGAAATTGCCGCTGCCGTTCGCCACTGCGAAATTATCTGCTAGTTCTTTCTGAGCCATGAGCGAGACGACCGATGGAAGTCCTCCGTCTGCTGCTGCTGCTGCTGCTGCTAAACGAGCTGCCAGAGCAGAGGCCCAGCGCCGTCGCCGTCAGAATCCAGAGGTGCGTGCCGCCGAAGCAGAAGCTTACCGTCGCCGCCGTCGAGATGATCCAGGAGTACGCGTCGCCGAAGCAGAGCCTAAGCGCCGCCGCCGAGAAGACCCTGCCGTTCGCGCCGCCGAAGCGGAGGCTCATCGCCGCCGTCGAGAGCAACCAGCAGTAAGCGAGGCTGAAGCAGAAGCTCATCGCCGCCGCCGAGAAGACCCTGCAGTTCGCGCCGCCGAAGCGGAGGCTCATCGCCGCCGTCGAGAGCAACCAGCAGTAAGCGAGGCTGAAGCAGAAGCTCATCGCCGCCGCCGAGAAGACCCTGCCGTTCGCGCCGCCGAAGCGGAGGCTCATCGCCGCCGTCGAGAGCAACCAGCAGTAAGCGAGGCTGAAGCAGAAGCTCATCGCCGCCGCCGAGAAGACCCTGCAGTTCGCGCCGCCGAAGCGGAGGCTCATCGCCGCCGTCGAGAGCAACCAGCAGTAAGCGAGGCTGAAGCAGAAGCTCATCGCCGCCGCCGAGAAGACCCTGCCGTTCGCACCGCCGAAGCGGAGGCTCATCGCCGCCGTCGAGAGCAACCAGCAGTAAGCGAGGCTGAAGCAGAAGCTCATCGCCGTCGCAGAGAAGACTCTACCGTTCGCGCGGCCGAGGCCGAGGCCAAACGCAAACAAACGCTCGCAAACAGGGTGCAACAAATGCTTTCCGGCGACAGTTTACAGACAATCCGTTTGGAAGTTTGTGTTCAGTGTGTGATCGGCTCTGGTTCCAAAATGACGTGAAACCGCTTCCGGATACGTGCCGGGAGAATCTCCGGTGTGCGTTTCCCAACTCGGACTTGTGTCAATTCAGACTGTGTTCTTCATGCATGCAATCTGTGCGGCTTATTTGCTGCGCCCAAATTTCGCATTAGGAAGTAACGTAATCGTCGGTAATTTTTTTAGTTGGTAAAGCGGGGGCCTTAATTGCCTAGTGAAGCGCCTGCGATGAACAGCCGTACCGCGGCGCTGCGTTTTTATTCTCCTAATAGAGAAAGAGTGGCCATGACTCTTCATGGATCAAGAGCAACGTTAGATCAAGACCGACTTTATTGCGAATAGCACTGCAGCGCCCCTAGGCGACTTATCACCGTATGAACGCCCTCGTGCGTGCGACCCGCTTCAATGTACCGCTTCTAAGCTTTCGCCTCCCTGTCGCCACTCGCGGCAAGAAGTGCAAAATTTAATAATTTGCTCGATCTCCGTTTGTCATCACAAATTTCTAGCGTTGAAAACGAAAAACAGATACCTAAAGAAATAAAAATGTTTGTTATTTTATTTGTTGTATTTTAACGTATTCGTTTGAGTGAAAGTGTAGGTGCAAGAATGCGCCGCATGTACCCTGTCCGCATTCGATGCAGAATAGAAAGACAGTGCGCGAAAGATGAGGCACGCCCTTGACGCGCCCGGGAAAGGCGTGGCAAGCGGCTCACGGCAAGTGTGCAGACAGACTGCGGGACGGTCACGGTATCGCTAAGTTGCGATAATCCGTTGATAACAATACGCGGCCCTGGCGCGTTTCGTTTTGCAGCCTTCTGCGCTTGAAACGTGGAAGCAGCGTGCCGCGCAGGGTGCGCTCATGTTGTCATACGCGGCTTTTTGTCTACACATTTTTTTGCCTGCACCTTCGGCGCGTTCCGCGCTATCTCCGTTCACTGACTGCCGTCGAGCCAACTCGGGTAAAACTCGGGTGAACGAGAAACTCGGCGCATCCTGCATAGCACCCCTGCTCGTGCCTTCGACCGTGTGGAAATTGACCTGTACGGGCCGCTACCGCTAACACCCGCTGGCAAACGATGGATTATTGTCGCAGTTGATCACCTTACACGCTATGCTGAAACCGCTGCTCTACCTGCAGCGACCGCCAGTGACGTTGCATCCTTTCTGCTCCATCGTTTCATTCTTCGTCATGGCCCACCTCGGGAGCTGCTGAGTGATATAGAGGCCGTGTGTTTTTGTCGCAAGTGGTTGAAGCTCTGCTTGCTCAATGCCGCATAGTTCACCGGACCACCACGGCGTACCATCCTCAAACTAACGGGCTTACGGAGCGTTTCAATCGCACCCTAGGTGATATGCTCGCCATGTACGTTTCATCGGAGCATACAAACTGGGACATCATCCTCCCATCTGTCACGTACGCATATAATATGGCTACACAAAGTACTACAGGATTTTCTCCATACTTTCTTCTCTACGGTCGCGATCCTTCCCATACCATCGATACGGTTTTGCCTTATACACCAGACGCATCAGAGTGTGCTCCCGTTTCAGCCGTCGCCCGATACGCCGAGGAATGCCGTCAATTAGCCCGAAATTTCACCTCCGCCGATCAACAACGACAAAAAGCCAATTGTGATGGCGACGCTACGAATCCGAACTTCGCTCCTGGCACACTTGTCTTGCTGTCCGTGCCTGCTACCACGCCTGGACTTTCGACAAAACTTCTCTCGCAGTATGATGGACCATACCGCATCGTCGAACGCACCTCTCCGGTCAACTATGTCATAGAGCCGCTTACACCGACATCCGACAAGCGCCGCCGTGGACGGGATGTTGTTCACGTTCACCGCCTGAAACAATTCTATGACCCGCTCGTCTCCACGTCGTAAGCCGCCAGGATGGCTCCGCTTTTGCACCGGGGGTAATTGTAATGAAGAAAAGCACAAGGACAAGGCCAGCCAGATGGTCTGTTCCGTGCCTGCAGTGGAACCAGTGGGACAGCCGGATGGCCAGTGCTTAGCGCGAGCGTGAGCCGTTCGGGCAACCAGCTGTTCCTGCTCTGCGTGACCTTCCTTCTCGATTACGAACAGACGCTACCGACTGAACTGTTCAAACACTCCATTACAACAGATATTTTTACTTATCATTTTCAGATGCTCACGGGCGACCCAAGGTTTTTTAATCTTTTTTACACGTTTGAAAGTTTTGAAAGGAAAATGTTTCGCGTAGATACGAAGAATAATATTAACGAAGTCATCATAAGCGTCATTTGCATTTTTCTTCTCGTTTACAGAGGAGCAGCGTTGATTCATTATGCCGTTTTTGAATAATTCAATATTCCGAGTTTTAATTTGTTGAATAATGAGCTGCTCCTGTCGTAAATTTTTATCTAGTGGTTCGTGATGGTAATTTAGAAAGACAGGCCAGTGGTCACTAATATCAGGTATGATAGTTCCTGTGCTGTAGACAATGGTGTCGATATTTGTCACGATAAGATCTAAAGCCGATGCTGTGGAGCATGTAATACGAGTGTGCGTCTTAACAAGCAAGTCCAGTGGAATTTAATGGGGTGTTTAGTTCACGGGTGACGTTGCTTTCTTTCATCACATTGAAATCTCCTGCAGAAACCAGGTGTACGCTATTATTGCAATCATATTCCAAAAAAGTTATTAAAGAACTGCAAGAAACTGGCAATACTTCCACCCGGGGGTCGATACAGCACAGAAAACAGCTCAAGCTTACATTGAATTGTTAGTATTTTATAATCATCCGTTACTACAGTAAATTGACGAACAATATGGCAATTCTTTTTTATTGTAACAAGCAGGGCCACACCCCCGCCTAGTTTGTTTGGACGATTTAGGGAAAATTAATTGTAACCGTCCAAATTGAATGCCTGATCATCATTTGTTCCCGAAGTTTCCGACAACATGACAGCGCTAAAAATGAACTGAAATTGTTCGAGAATTGCGACATCTTTATTGTGGTTCAGTGATGTTGTACTAATATGTAAAACTGATTCACGTGTTTGGTGACGCACTGGGGAAAGGCAAGCTCCAGATAATCCATATCAAGAAGGAAACAGTAAAGAGACTATAAATACAGGCAAGCACAGTACTCTTAACAACCGCCCTGCCTCACAAAAATCTTATCGATGTCGCGCTCGTTTGGCATGCGCACATCACTTGTTGCGCCGGACTGTCTAGCATACATCTCTCCGTTAAAAGACGTCACTGTTTTCCACTTCATATTTCTTTTTCACCGCAAGTGAAAGCGTCGGGCAAAGATGCTCATTGACGTACACAGGCGGCGAAAAAGGTGTTGAGCTGCTTATGCCCAAGTCTGCATTAGTGAGGCGTGCCTTTTTGGCTTTTTTCAGTAAATTACCGCGCTGTGCACGAGACTTGAACTGAACAACAATGTGGCTTTTGTTATCTATTCTACTTGGTACGCGGTGACATGCTTCCATGTCACCGATGGCTGCACCAATTTTGCACAGCAGGTAATCGACAGGTTCGTTTTCCTTCTTAATGACACCCTGTAGCTACAAATTCACATTCCTAGAGCATTGCTCACTGCTAGTTGATGCTCTAGATCATTCAAAGAGCTTTTTAGGGTCGCGTTTTCTTGGCGCAGATCAGCATTTACACTTTCGAGGTGAACGTTCTTGCGACAGCTTCGTCCAGTTTTTTCTTCCGCCATTGTGTCATGCTACAGTGGTCATGCGATCCCCCCACGCCCACTCCCCCATCGCTCTCGCAGTGGGCAAGACGCCGGGATTGCCGCGGCGTGGGCCGTCTCGCTGCCGCGGAGCGGTGGGTAATAAAAAAAAATTTCCGTTTCTTCTAAACCATTGGACGTTTCAACATCATTATTTCTCAAGTTGCACTGTAGTATGTATAGCTACATTCTCTTATCTTTGTTTGCCCCACTTTAAAGGGAAGCTGAAGAGTATGTCGAATTCAATAAAACGCTCATACTTCACTGGCTTTCATCATCATCATCATCATCATCATCAGCCTGGTTACGCCCACTGCAGGGCAAAGGCCTCTCCCATATTTCTCCCACAACCCCGGTAATGTACTAATTGTGGCCATGCCGTCCCTGCAAACTTCTTAATCTCATCCGCCCACCTAACTTTCTGGCGCCCCCTGCTACGCTTCCCTTCCCTTGGGATCCAGTCCGTAACCCTTAATGACCATCGGTTATCTTCCCTCCTCATTACATGTCCTGCCCATGCCCATTTCTTTTTCTTGATTTCAACTAAGATGTCATTAACTCGCGTTTGTTCCCTCACCCAATCTGCTCTTTTCTTATCCCTTAACGTTACACCTATCATTCTCCTTTCCATAGCTCGTTGCGTCGTCCTCAATTTTAGTAGAACCTTTTTCGTAAGCCTCCAGGTTTCTGCCCCGTAGGTGAGTACTGGTAAGACACAGCTATTATACAATTTTCTCTTGAGGGATAATGGCAACCTGCTGTTCATGATCTGAGAATGCCGGCCAAACGCACCCCAGCCCATTCTTATTCTTCTGATTATTTCCGTCTCATGATCCGGACCCGCAGTGACTACCTGCCTAAGTATATGTATTCCCTTACGACTTCCAGTGCCTCGTTGCCTATTGTAAATTGCTGTGTTCTTCCAAGACTGTTAGACATTACTTTAGTTTTCTGTAGATTAATTTTTAGACCCACTCTTCTGCTTTGCCTTTCCAGGTCTCGCTGGCTTTACTCAACAATAAAATAACAAAAACATAGACGCTTCGCCACCTATGCGGGTGGCATCGTGAGTACACAAATGGCGAATGGATGCTTTTTTCATGTAAGACGCTCATATACGGATGCGGGAACCTCATAAACCATGTAGGTAAAATTGGGGGGGGGGGGGTATTTTTCACTTAGGAGCGACATAATCGTCGGTTAAAATTGCACTGTGGGTCCGCCCCCCGTCGGGCGCCGCGCGCTGCTGCTGACGATGCGAGCGGCGACCGGAAACCGCGGTGTAGTGACGTCAGCACTGGTGTTCCGTTCCTTCGCAGTCTCCGCGACCGTGCCTGACCGTGCTTATTTCTGTTTGCGTGCCGTCCTAATCTGCTTCGCTCGACCCTGCATTGATTTGTTTGTGTGTATGTAGCGTGGTAGTTGACGTGCGCGGCATCAATTGAACTGGCCGATCATGCCGGCGCTCTGTGCAGCCTACAGTTGCACGAACGCCTGCGGCCGCGACGGTGTTCCATTAGTTCCCGCAAGACAAGAAGCTTTCAGCTAACTGGGAGGCTGCTGTGAATAGAAAGGACTTCAAGCGCTCAAGAACAATGGCGCTGTGCTCCAACCACTTCTGTGACGACGATTACTACCAGAGTTTATCAATAATGCGTGAATGAGTGAGAGTACGACTTGATGTTATCAGGCTTTCTAAACGCAGCGCGAAAAGGTCGGAGCAGCGAATACACAAAGACGGGACGGGTGCGGGCGGACGGATGGTAACTGGTCTTGGAAGACCTTACGAATACACGAACTCATCCAAACCTGGATTTTGATTTACTGCTAGCTCCTTCGTGTTAGCACGCTGAACGGAAGGTGCATGTTTATCTCCAACCCTTGTCGCAGGTTTCGTCGCAAACCGCCGTTAATTTTCTATTCGCACGTGTGTCGCGAAACAGCCTACATGCAGCTACTATAACGCAGTGCTATGTAAAGTTTGCATGTGTTTCAAAGCCGGCGCGCGCCAGGACGCTGCGCTCTCCCTTCTCTCGCGCACAGAGAGAAACCGGCCGTCCCACATAGACAGAACTCGCCGCCTTTACGGCCCCGGTTACGAGTAGCGTGCGGATGGCGCGCTGATAAAGGTCACTACACGTGCTACAAGAGCCGGAAAACTTTTCCCGCACGTAAACCACCTATGTAGATTCCCGACAGCTTTGGGGCAGCGCACAAATGCCGACGATCGCATTCCCGCTTACGTTCCACGAACAGGAACATAACAGTACAGTTGTTTCTCCGGAAAAGAACTCACTGGATCACTGAATGCAGCTTTACAAAAAAACATACTGACCAAAGAACATTTCTAACACGAGGAGATGCTAACACTTAGCTTTCGTTCGCGTCGAAGGCACTACTTGCTACCAGCATCTTTTGCTTCTTGGAGATGCCGGCTCCTCGCAATCGGCTCGTACATGTAGGGAGCAACGCCGAACTCCTCAGAGAAACGCATGATCTCGAATTTTACCATTATCGTCTCAGCAAAACAACAGCGCCAAACCATCTTGCACCGTGCTTCATGTGTAGCGGTAGCGGTCGGTCCCGACGAACACCATTGTTGACGTCACGAGGCGCCCGACCAATCACAGGCGGAAATGAGGCGCGTGAGCTGCCCTTAGTCTGCTGCTGCACTTTTCGTTGAAATAGGAGCTGTTTGTATTGATACTTTTTGTGCGCAAACAAACAGGGACGACGAATAGGGGCAACACAAGGACACAAGCGCTCGTCCTTGTGTTGCCCCTATTCTTCGTCCCTGTTTGTTTGCGCACAAAAAGTATCAATATGAATATGTTCCAACTAGGCCGACTCGCAGTTATGTTGGAGCTGTTTGCGCTTTCTTTCGCTCAATTTCGATGCGATATTCGCATTTGGAGGGGTGAAAACCGTTACGTACAGCTCTTCACTCAGTTTTTTCTTTTTGAAAGACCTTTCAGTTTCTCTTTAAGGTATGTATGTTTATCGGTCTTCTCAGGGAGCAATTTCTCGCTGCTGCTTTTTTCTTAATCCAGTACACATTCCTTGTTTAGTGCTAACATAAACCATAAGGGCGGGGGGGGGGGGAGGCTTATGGGGCTTCCGCCCCACCCCCCGAAATTTTTTCGTGCTGTCATGCACCGCCGACCAAAACAACCCCTCCGCGGGAAATCATTCTGGATTTTGTCTAGAATATCTTTTTCACACTAGAAAATACATTCCAGCGCGAACATTGCGAACTCGGGCTGGATTTCGCGCCAATAACGCCCATGCACTGGGAGTTACATAACGCAAGGAGCCCTATCCCAGCACAAAGTTGCAAGGGCGTTTTTATGGCCAGCGGGCTCGTCGCGGCATCTCGCGGAGGCCGCGGAATCTATGGCGCGCATGGATTTCAATTCTGAAACTTTATGGGCATAAAGTTATCATAAGCTTCTGATGCGAAAGGTGTATGACATTTCCAAAGTCGGGATTTAGATGTTCAATTTCGGAACTTTGTGGGTTTAATGTTGTTATAAACATTGGACGCCAAAGGTGCATTGACTGTTCTAAGGTCGTACAACTGACCATACAACGTGACAAGCCCTATCAACGCATTATCAGACAAGTTGACAAAGCACGCAGCGAGGTCTGATGAGACGAAGCGTTGTGGCATTTCATTTGTTCGGTCACGTCACAGAAAAAAATTTTATAATCGGATGTTGTTAGTATTGGATGTGTTGTCTTTCTTCACTAATTACGATTATTGTATTTCTAATACCACAGATCATATGATGCCGTTGTTCGCGAAGTTGACTTTTATGCTTGTAATTAACCCCCCTACGATAGTGCCCAACACGGGCGCTGTAGGCATTTGTAATAAATAAATAAATAAATAAATAAATAAATAAATAAATAAATAAATAAATAAATAAAAAAGAATATCAAAATTTTTTTCACCTGCGCAAAGCATCCATGTCAAGACACTAATGCCAGGAAAGGTAACTATACGCTCTTATTTATTTTTCTACTTTGACTTTTATTCACGAGGACACATTGAGCCTCTTCAATTTTCTTGTTCTCGCTACCCGCAGGCTGCCAGAGCCTGCCAAAGCGCATGCGTTTTTCTCGTGTTGCCCATACCACCACGCGGCGCACTTCAGTGCGCGTTCGTTTTGCTCTGGCCGAGTGGATTTTCGCCTTGCAGACTTTTGGACACTTTCTGGCTGGGTTCTGGTGTGGAACCCCGTTATCTACTGCTCTCATTTTGCGAGTATTTTTGCGTGTTTTCGGGAGGCGCCGCTCCCGAGACCTTAGGCGATGGAAGCGTAGTCAGCTAGAGGTCCGGAGGAGACCGACGTCACAACGTCAAGCGCTCCGAGGAAGCGCAATCACCTGATGAGCGACACAGGCAGTGAGGACACTTTGCTGTACTACTCCGCTTCAGAAGATCTGTCGGATGACGGCGACTACTTGACAGTTGTGAGGCAAAAAGGAAAGAGGAGAATCGTCACGGCTTCCTCGTCTTCAACAAGGACGACGGTGGCAGCAAGGGCCAATGAAACGGCTCATACTATCCTCTTCTTGCCCGAGACGCCGACCGACAACCTGAATCGGCTAAACAGGCAAGCCGTATCGGTCACACTGGAGGCTCTTGTTCCAAATGAGATTAAGGATATCAGAAGTAGCACCCGTAAGAACATTCTCGCAGTTGGTGTTAAGAACAGAGCAGCATTGGATATCTTGAGTACAGTGAAAATGCTGGGCAAGATAAATGTTCGCACCATAATACCACAGGCCAACAATACTATCATCTATCTATCAGTCATCGACGACAACGATCTGCCTATTTTTTTCAAACCCGCCACAGCAGATGTAACTATTATTGAAATCCGTCGCCTAGGAGATTCGCGCTGTGTGAGGATAACTTTCCAAGAGAGGTATCTTGCCGTCCCACGTGAAAGTTGGATTTTTTAGTCATCCAGTGCGACCGTTCGTTCCAAGACCACTTCAGTGCCGCAATTGTTTGAAGATCGGGCGTATCAGTGGCAAAATTCGACCGCAAGATGTTCTGAACAGCACGGCGCTGCCGTGCGACTCACTTCAAGTGTGCTCCAAGAACCATCGTCGAAAGACTGCCCGAGACACAAGACAGAGCGGAAAGTCTTAAAACAAGCGCTGAGAGACAACTGAACTCACAGAGAGGCCGCCGCCAAAGTGCGATGACTTGATGTCCGCCGTCACCGCAGACGACCCTCGTCTACTAGAAATACTGATACCGTCGCAAGACAGACGCTACTTCCTGAGGCTAGTGCTCCCAAGGTGCTCACCCACACTAACAACACGGTGTCTGGTGACGCAGTGAATACCTCTACTGCGAACGACTGGCCTGCACTTCCGACATTAAGTCCTCCAGCCCAACAAAGGCCAACGGTGGACTACCTACGCACCAGGGGCGTAGCCAGGGGGGGGGGGAGCTTATGGGGCTTCAGCCCCCCCCCCCCCCCCGAAATTTTTTCGTGCTGTCATTCGCCGCCGACCAAAACAACTCCCGGCGCCGGAAATCATGCTCGATTTTGTCTAGAATGTCCTTAATTCACGCTCGAAAAGACATTTTAGCGCGAACATTGCGAAATCGGGCTCGATTTCGCGGCAACACCCATGCATCGGGAGTGACATATCGTAACGCAAGGAGCCCCACCGAGCACAAAATTTCAAGGGTGTTTTGATGGCAAGCGGGCTCGTCTCGGCATCTCGCAGAGGCTGCGGAATCTACGGAGCGCTTGGATTTCAATTCTGAAACATTGTGGGTATAAAGTTCTCATAACATTTTGATGCGAAAGGTGCACTGACATTTCCAAAGTCGTGCTTTAGATGTTCAATTCAGGAACTTTGTGGGTTTAATGCTGTTGTAAACATTTGACGCCAAAGGTGCATCGACTTTTCTAAAGTCGTACATCGAGCCATACAACGAGACAAGCCAAATCGACATAATATCAGACAAGTTGACAAAGCGCGCAGCGAGGTCCGATGAGACAAAGCGTTGTGGTGGTTCATTGGTGCCGTCAGGTCACAGAAAAGAATATGAACATTTTTTTTTCACCTGCGCCAAAGCATCCATGTCAAGACTAACTCCACCATTGTAATTAGGTTCTGATTTATTTTACTACCTAGACTTTTATTCGCGAGGATATATTGAGCCTCTTTCTCATTTTTTTTTCCTTTTTTTTCCTCGCAACCCGCGGGCTGCCGATCCAGCCAGAGCGCATGCGTTTTTCTCGTGCTGCATCGACAATCGCGCGGCGCACTTGGATGCGCGTTTGTTTTTCTATGGCCGACTGCATTTTCACCTGGCAGAGTTTTGGACGCTTTCCGGCTAGCAGACGAGAAAAAGGAACAATGCATAGTCGCTCGCCGCCAGCATTGCGGGGATTCGACGGATTGCAACGCGTTCGCTTGAGCGCAACCTCTCCGTAAAATTTTGTCTCGCCGGTGTAGGATACCGAGCAGTATGCGTATGATTTTCTGTGGACCATGCGTCACACGTTTTCTTCGATATTCCTTCGGTAGCCACACTAGGTGCCCAAAGTAGGCATTCGATTGTAGCCAACATGCTTTCCATTGTGTTATTCTATTTCGCCGCCCCCCACCCGACAAAAGAAAAAAAGAAGACATTGTTGCGGCGCAGCGAATTGTCGCATGGCGAAAGTTCGATTTTGTTACTTCTTTTGGGGAAAGTAATGGGGCACGGGACGCTTCAGTTGCCGGATGCTATTATATTATTGCAATAGCAGCTGTATGAAGACTCCAGGCTCATTCCTGCCGTTGCCCTCATGTTCCGTATAACTAAACGCCAAAGGCGACAACATCGTGACTGCGCGCCGCGTGCGGGGGGGGGGGGGGGGAGGGGTGAGCCGTCGATGGTGGCTCAGGCTTGTGTGCGCAAGGGAGAGAAGCGGGGAGGAAGCGCGCCGCTTTCCGTCGCACGTGATACATTTTGGGAGTGAAGGGAGGGGGGGGGGGTGCTGTGTTCTGTGAATCTGCGGTTGCGCAACCTGTTTATTTGCCTTCTTTGACGCATTATATATAGCGACTCTTTCTTAGGTACGTATATTTATTGGTGACTTATGCGCATATTTAAATATCTTGTTGCGAGGTTTTGTGCATATGCGCAGTGAACTTTGTTTCCAGTGACAATTTTTTGCCCTGTATCAAGCTGTATCTTCGCATTTATAATGTACGAAGGCGAGTCAAATGAGACAACCCGCCCCGCGCAATAATGGTTTGGTTCATTATTTTCGAGGCATGCGCGTAGGACGTACGCATCTCATTTACAAGTGACATGCAGAGGTGAGGTTAAATGTTCTTTAATGCTCTCATACACTGGGTTGAACATGGTTGCGTGACATAATGGACACTCCAAAAGTTGAACAGCTTCGTGTCGTGATGTTTTTGACAAATGAAGATGTTTCCCAAAAAGAAATTATTCGCCGTATGGCTGCCGTATGCGTTGAACATTGCGTTTCATTGGCCACTGTGAAGCATTGTAGCAAACTGTTCAAAGAAGGACATGAAAGTTACAAAGACGATCCATGGCCGGGCCAAAGTCACCGTGCAATCACCTTCAACACAATTAAGAAGGCCGTGGTAATTGTTCAGTGGCTATGGTGTTGGGCTGCTGAGCACGAGGTCGCGGGATCGAATCCCGGTCATGGCGGCTCCATTTCGATGGTGGCGAAATGCGAAAACACCCGTGTACTTAGATTTAAGTGCACGTCAAAGAACCGCAGATGAGGGTGACGACTTTTTGTCTGCAATTGTGACCGGGGATGACTCATGGTGCCGCTACTACTAGCCTGAAACACTACCGCAAAGCTTACAGTGGAAACATTTGAATTCGCCGCTCCCATGGAAAACAAAGGCCGTCATTTCTGCCGGAAAAGTGTCGACTTCTTCTTAGATCGTTAGGGGCCATTGTTGATCGAATTTTCTAAACCTGGAGAGACTCTAAATCGTTTCAGATATTGTGAAAGGTCGGATCGGCTGCGTGTAGCAATCAAGAACAAACGACGTGGAAAATTGAGCATTCGGAACATCTTGCTTCACGACATTGCCCGTTCCCACGTCGCTGATGTGGTTAATACAAAACTGGCAAAGTTCAAGTGGGAAACGCTGCAACATCCCTCATGCAGCCCAGACCTGTTGCCTTGCGTCTTCCACATTTGGTAAAATTTGATAAAACTGTTCAAGGGAACCAGATTCGTGTCTGAAGATGACGTGTAGTCATTTACAGATTTTTGAGGCAGCAACCCAAGGAGTTTTATAAGACGGGAATTACGCGACTCGTTAGTAGGACAAGTGTCTAAATACTCATGGTGACTTCTTTTAAATAAAGTACCTCGTTTGTCATATATTCGCAATGGCTCACTTTCATTTGACTCGCCCTCGTATATGTTGCAGAACTCCTGCTTTTTATATGTGCTCTCTGTTGCGACTATAATTTCGCAGCAATTACTCGCAATACAAAACCGGGGACAGCTTCTCCTGCGCAGTACATTCTCAGAAAGGAAAGCGTCATTGAGATTTTCTCCTGGTCGTTGCATATGTACGAAAATGTAAACAAGGTGGTTGAATGACAGATATATACATACATATATATATATATATATATATATATATATATATATATATTGAGGGCACAGATCACGTGAGAGGCCCAAGACAAGCAAGTGATAGCCATAATAAAATCTCTACTGAAAGTCATTCGCCACAGCACTGTACCGCATCACTCCGATACCAACCTTACAGGAACATGCCCAGCTCAACACAATTGCAGAGCTAATTTTGCTACATGAAAAAGCAGGTGAAATAAAAAAGCAAATTAATCCGGCTGTCGCTGCGTTGCATGCTCATTTTCAACGCGGCTCCCGGATTGACAATCGGCCTATATCCAATGCCTCCCTGGGAATTCACCAGCATTACAACTAATAAGCCAACGAAGTTACGACGCAGCGATACAACAGGTATTATTGACGAACAACATATCGTCGATGCATCATGCGCTAACACCTGCAAAGTCTATACGGATGCTGCCATTCTCCCAGACGGCGGAAGGACATCATTCCTGAGTACTACGCATAATTTCATCAGCGGCCAGCAGCGCTATTTATCTACTGAAGCCAGCCCTCTAGTAATGGAACGTCAAGCCATCCACGACGCTGTGCAAGATGCGACATCTAAGCTGCCTACCATCAAGCAACTAGATATCTTCACTGATTCTTTAGCGGTTATTCAGGAACTCAAGAAGGTTTATATAAGGCGATGGAAATCTGCGAGACAATACACACTATGAATAGTAAAAGAGCTACTTGCGTCAAGGTACACTGGATTCAAGGCCATTCAGCGAACCCTCACAACATTGCTGCTGACCAGCAGGCACACTGCCCTCCTAATCCTGATCTTCCGCCTGTTCTCCTCCCACCTCCACCCCTTAACTCGCTCCGAGCCCGTAAAAATTTTCTCCAGCAGGACACACGCGCTCTTATCCCACCGTGTGTCTGCTCCCTCCCCCTTCACCTTATTAGTGCGGAGGAAGTTGTGCTTAGGAGGCTTCGTGCCGGGGTGGCCCTTACACCGGCTGTTATTTCAAGGTGGAACTGGTCGCATTTACCACTGGGTGCTACGTGTCCATGCTGCTCCGTTCCTGTGACGGAAGCAGATACATACCACCTAATATGGACTTGTACTGGTTTAAAATCGGAACGCTCGCGTCTCCTACTGCAAGCCGGCCTCCGCTACAGTGTGACAACCAGCTATGACCGCTGGATACATGACAACAGATTCCACAAAACACTGCTTCAATACACAACACAACACAGACCTCACAGCACACATATAATACACATATACCCACCAAGAATTATGCCTTGAGGGCAAGTTTTTATCGCAATAATAATAAAAAAAGAAAGTCATTCCCGTGTTGATAAATGACATGCAGACGCCATCGGCTCGAGGTGCACTACAAGTGCTGGACGGCCTGGATCCGGTTCTGGCGAGCCTCGAGTAGCAAGCACAATGGCTCTACCGCGTCAGCCGTTCTTCAGACAACTCAAGGAAGCATCTATTATGCAATGGAATACCTGTGGCCTGAAATCCCGCGTTGATTTTCGCCATTACGTTTTCACCAATTGATTCCCCATTGCTGCCGTCTGTGAACCGAAGCTACAGAAACCCGTCTGGACTCAGGCTATGAACCTCATGTGTCATCGACTTGTAATGACATTAGCAAAGTGATCATCTACATACGGTGTGAACTGACTTACGTTGTTCATCCAGTGCGGCCACATGACAGCAATCAGTATGTGTGTTTGACCGTGAAAAAACAAAAACTTGCGTTTACTTTAGCGGGCGCCTACCTTTCTCCATCAAGTCGTTTCGATAGGCAGAGACTGAGGGACATTATAGAAGTGATACCTGGTCCATGGATTGTTGTTGGGGACTTAAACGCGCATCATTCACTTTGGGGAAGCAACAAGATAAATTCCAAAGGAAGAAACCTCGTGTCCTTACTTGCGACCATGAACTTTGTTGTATAAATGATGGCAGTCCCACGTTTCTGCGCGGCCGGATGTACAGTAGTTGCAGTGGCGTAGCAACAGGGGGGGGCCGGGGGGCCGTGGGCCCCGGGTGCAAGGGGCCAGTGGGGGGGTGTCATATACGCCTGAAGACACCCCTCTTTCCGCCGGCTTGACTGGGCGCAAATTGCAAAGAATGTTCCGGTATCCTGTAGCCCGAGCTCATGCACCCGATGCGTTGCGCCGCAGAATTGTCGGCTGCAGCTCTATCAACACCCCACGAAATGATTGCACGAATGTGCGGGCTGAAAAATTTAATTCGCGAAATGGTCGCTAAACTACTCGCTTTAGCGGAACGTTTCATGTGGGGTGCGCTCGTGCTGTGCGTTCATGCTGAGAGCAGGAGTCGCTAAACATACAGTGAGGCGTTGTAAGGCGTTGGGGCTCTTGGGTCCTTCTTCCGTTCAGAACGCGCAGGGAAGACAAACTAAGACGGCAGAAAGAGGGCGTTCAACCAGCGCGCCCGGCGCTCGCGTTTACGGCGAAGCGTTCGTTGAGAGCGACGTTGCATAAGTGGGGCCGTCAAAAGTCGCGAACGGGATTCTCTGGATCGTCTTCAGACTCGGTTCGGCCGAAGAGTTTGGCGGCGTATGACTCGACAGGCTGTATACAGTCGCGGGTGCCGCGATGTTCAGCTCGCTTTTACTTCCCCTCTCCCGCTCGCTCCGAGAAGCCGCTGTGAAACCTGCCGTTATGTTTTACGCTTTCCTTCTTACCCTCGAAAGTTTCAGAAAACTGTTGTTGTTGTGTGACTTCATGTCACAAGTACAGTGTCTGTATCAGCTGCACAGAATTTTATTTAAAGAAAAGGTGAATTTTGTAAGGATATTTCCCGATCGAGATTCTATGAAGTTGTCTTTTTGTGACTACTAGTAACTCGGCAGCTCGAGAAATATGGCAGATAAGTAATAACCGTATCCTTAATAATCCCGTAATTAGTACTTATAGAGGAAGCACTTCAATTCAAGAATTCAGGACTCAAAGTCATATTATTAACTCAACAAAAGCTTCTTAAACAAAATTGTTTTGGGTGCTACAACCTACAGTACTTCGGCACTGCGGGCGGCGCCCAGTATATGGCAGCAGTGAAAGAAATATGAAATAGTGGACCAGTGACGTTGATCCCTTAATCCTCTCCATTGCGAGTGCAAACCAACAGTAGTGCAAACTTTCGCTGCCACGGGCTTCATCGAGGCCTTTTTTTTCTTTTTTTATGGTGACGCCAAGAATCGACGCGAAGCGTGCTCTATTCTGTTCCCAATCTTCCGGTGGTGCCGCAGCTCGAATAATCACGTTTGTCCGCATAGCAGCAAATGAAAAATAAAGGCTTTATTGATCAGAACGAAGAAAACTCGTAATTGTCATAGCATTGGCGCCCGCGCAGCGGGGAGGCAGGTAGCGTTTTCTAATAGGGTGGGAAGGTCAGCGTCACTGACAATTTAATTTTCGTTTTCGTTCAGGGCTGCGTGCCATAGTACCTACGACGATTTTTGTGAAGTTGTTGTTGGGCAAGATATGAATGTCGAGCTTCAATTTTTCAAATGCAATATTGTCGCTAAAATTGGTAATTAAAACTTTATTATAAAGATATTTTTGTTACTTGTACGTGAGTCATATTTTCCACGATGCCGCATTTGTATTGGCTGCCAAGCCTTATAGTCTGACAGATGTGCACATAGGCTTATCACACGTTATCAGTGCAGTACGCTGTGTTATTTGGAGCAGGAAAAACGGCGTGTATATTTGCTGCATTCGCGATCTCTGGGAAAGAAAGCGAAGGAGAGGGGGACCCGGGGAACGTGCGCGGTATCCAAGGCGGCTGTACTGGTGCTGAAACCCAGAAATTGTCGATATCCTCGCCTTCCTCGACTACATTAGTGGGGGGGGAATGACAGAAGACCTATGGACCCCGGGTGCCAGACGACCTAGCTACGCCACTGAGTAGTTGTTTAGACTTAGCGTTTGTTTCGCGATGCCTCACTCGCTGCGTCCATTGGTTCACAGATATAGATACCCATGGAAGCGACTACATTCCTACCTACCTGAAGAAAAAGGCCTCACCAAATCCGTTCCATCAAATTTTACACAAACAATAGATTGACCCGTGTTTAAATCACTTATGGCAGACGCATGCCAGGAAGGCATTTCGTGCACACTAGAATTTCAGATCGCCAAGGCTATGCAGGATGCTATGCGTTCATTTCGGCCATTAGAGAAATACACAGATTTCGATTCGTAAATACAGAGCCTCCATGCAATCCGCCGGCGAGCGGAGCGACGATACAGACGGACCAAATCGTTCTACGACCTTAGAGAGGCCAGACGCATTCAAAAGAAAATTCAGCGTCGCCTTGCTGTACTGCAAGTCTCTCGACCCGCGTAAACCTCTGTCAGTTGTCTGGTGAACAATCCGTGGACTTCGAACAGCTCCTCAACAGCGTCGTCCATTTAAGTCTCTAGCCCTACATCAAGGACGCCGAGAAGTCGAGGTAGCCGAAGATTACTGCGCAAGGATCGCGGGTCCGGCACTCGCGTATTCACCTTGCGCACTTATTCCCATTGTCCCCCCTTGCTCCAGAGATCCTCGTATGGACGCTCCTTTCTCCATCGAAGAACTGGAGGCCGCACTTGCTGGGTGCAGGCGATCTTCGTCACCAGGACACGATGGCATCACATACTCTGCGCTTGCAAACCTTGGTCAAGAGGCCAGAGATGCCCTTCTTGGCCTATACAACGCATCACGGCGTGACGGCCGGGTCCCTGCAACGTGGAAATCCAGTCGGCTTGTTCCACTCCTCAAGGCTGGCAAATCCCCGTTAGAATTGTCATCTTACCGTCCAATAGCACTGGCAAGCTGTGTCGGCAAGGTAATAGAGAGAATGGTCCTTACACGGTTAGAACGGTACTTGGAATTTTACAACGTATATCCAGAGGAAATGGCTGGATTTCGACACGGCCGCTCGTCAATTGATAGCGTTATCGACCTTGTGACATACGTACAACACCAGAAACGTCTGAAACGAACCACTGCGGCCCTATTCCTTGATGTTAAAGGTGCGTACGACAGTGTAGACCATCATGCAATTCTGGCCGCCTTAGAAGCTGTAGGGGTTAGTGGACGCACCTTTCGCTGAATAGGCAACTATTTGAATGACAGATCTTTCTTTATATTGACTGAACACGGACCAACGCCGCCTAGCTTTACCAGTCGTGGTGTACCGTAAGGCGGAGTACTCAGCCCTACTCTTTTCTGCCTAGTGCTCGTTGGTCTCGCTGATTAGTTACCGGAAACCGTTCAGCTCACCGTATATGCAGACGACATTGGCATACGGGCTTCAGGCGTGACACGTGTGCAAGTCCGCGCACGACTTCAGCAAGCATCAACAGATGTGTCAACATGTCTAAGCAGACAAGGCCTGGAGCTTTCCGCTGAGAAATGTGCACTCGTTGCTTTTACTCGCAAAGCGATGGCCCCGTATGCTTTGCGGATGAATGACCAAATTATACGATAGAGACGAACGCACCTATTTCTTGGCGTCATCATTGATATAGACTTGTCTTGGAGCCCTCACATCTCGTACATGACAAAGCGTTTGGCCGCCATTGTGGACATTCTTGCGTTGCTCGGCGGGAAGTCCTGGGACGCAACAGTACCGTCAATGTTGCAACTATATAAAGCACTGTTTTGGGGCTTCCTGCGTACAGCTTACCTGCGCTTGGAAATACTTCCACTACGAATATCCGCAAGCTCCAGAGCGTGCATGCAAGCCCAAGCACTCAGGACTTGTCTCGGTCTCCCCAAAACTACGTCATCGATTGCGACAGTGGCCGTAGCCAGAGACGCTCCTTTGACAGTCTACATTGATACAGATGTCCTGAAAGCACACATCCGACACCTGACTCGGATTCCCTCCCGCCATCTTGCTTGCTTACCAGAAAAAGGCCACTTTCAACTTTTGCCAAAACTATTGCAAGGCTTCAGTCCTACTTGCCATAAGAATTTACGCCCGCTACACGATTATCAGATCCATCGTGGTGTCTGCATCGGCCACAAGTGCAACTGACAATTCCAGAAATCAGAAAGAAAGCTGGATCGCCATTAATTGCAAGCTTTGAAACAAGCAACTTTGGAGCACATTCGCAACGCGCACAGATTTCGGCAACATGTGTACATAGATGGTTCAATAAAACTCAACAGCTCTGCTGCTGCAGTCATCATCCCGGCAAAATCTGAGGAAATCAAATTAATAACTTAATGTGTGACCACATCGACGTGTGCAGAACTCGCGGCGCTCCGCGCTGCACTTGATTTTATTAAGCAGAAGCCACCGCAACAATGGACCGTCTTTAGTGACTCCAAGGCAGCCCTTCAGTGCATACGAAGCCCACTGTGCCACGGACCCAATGAACAACTGGCCTCAGAAATTCGGCACATATATTATCAAAGCCATGAGAAGGGACACCACATAATCTTTCAGGGGCTTCCAGGACTTAGTAAAATCAGCGGGAATGACCAGCGGGAATGACCTAATGGCCAGCGGCATCCCCGCTGGCCATTTACGGCGCCTTATAGAGTCATCCTAGCTTTTCAGTAAGTTTATTGCGACGAAAAAGTTATGACAGAACATAAGCTGCCATAACTTTCATACCGAAATAACTGATTGATCGATTGATCGATCGATCGATTGACAAATGTGGACGGTAATGCGATTGCCATTCGAGCAATGTAGCGAAACACCGCATTGCTGAAGTCCCATTTATTTACCATCTGTAGTGGTCATTCTGAGATTTGCGTTGCTTCGGTTATATATGCGACATACTCCGCTGACGTCCCACTTATGACAATCACTTGCCAAGGCCGCCCATGGGCATGGCAGCATGACGACGACTGTATGACACCGACGCAGTGACGAGGATATAATGACGAAGGAGGAATAACATCGATGGAAGCACAAAGGAGAGCACGTTGTTGGGCGAGTCGGTCGTACATACCCAAAGAAGGGAATTGCGCTAAAAAAGACACGGACGAGTAAGGACATGGACGGGTGCAAACTCGCGACTGATTTTATTCAGAAAGAACATACATATATATATACCTAAATTTTTATTCAATCATTGCCTAAGCGCACATGCCAAGAACGTTTTCTCTTTCTTATACAAATTGATACTAGAATCGCTTACGCATTTATCACCTGACTTATCAATGTAAAAAGCCTCTGCGAGTTCACGTGCTACCTGCTTACGACTGCGCCTTAAGATTTTGGTTCTAGCCAGCAAAGGCTGGCATGCTTTATCAGGCGTAGCCAAAGGGCATGCGCCGCAATGTAATCACACGTGTTGGATGTACTCACCACGAGCCCGGAAAGACCTGTTGCCTTTTGAGTCCGCTCATTCTAAGACGGTAAAACGCGCCATTGTTATGCTGTGCCTGAAGGAAGCCCTGCAGAAATCATGTGTTCACCTGGTAAAGGACAGCCTCAACAATCAGATTGGCAGGTTACAGAAGGCTGGTTTCCCGTTTCCGTTGTGGCTGCCGTGGCAGAGAAGCTTCTGCAAAGCTTGAAACCTAGAACACCTCAAGAAAGTGGCGGTCAACCGAAGACCAGACCGGCGGTTCTCTCCTATATTCATAGGGTCTCCCACAACCTAAAGAATGTAGCCAATCGCTTCGGTGTGCCGGTGGTATTTTCTGCCCCGCGCAAGTTGGCCTCTTTGTGGCCCCGGATTCTCTCCGGCGAGGAATGCGTGCGAGACTGCACGAAACGTCACGCCACCCAGTTTGTCAGGTGTTCGGTCGGGGCTGTGTATGAAATTCCCCTGACATGTGGAAAAGTTTACATTGGTCAGACGGGCCGTTGTATAAATGAACGACTAAGGGAACATAAGCTTTCTATGAATAACGAAAAAGGGTCAAATTTGCCCTTACATTGCGGCGCATGCCCTTTGGCTACGCCTGATAAAGCATGCCAGCCTTTGCTGGCTATAACCAAAATCTTAAGGCGCAGTCGTAACCAGGTAGCACGTGAACTCGCAGAGGCTTTTTACATTGATAAGTCAGGTGATAAATGCGTAAGCGATTCTAGTATCAATTTGTATAAGAAAGAGAAAACGTTCTTGGCATGTGCGCTTAGGCAATGATTGAATAAAACTTTAGGTATATATATATGTATCTTAGAACGACAGAAAGCTGAGCTAGTTGGTAAGGATTCATTATGCAAAAAGCGTAACGTAAAACCCGTTGACGTTTTAAGCATGCCGCGCTGCATAACCAGGTTCGTCCCGGAAGAAGAACGCTCACGCTGTATTTCGGATTGCATTGCTGGCATTAAACAATCAGATTCTCATTTTAAGACGCCTGACCCTGTCCGACCGTTAGTTGATTACCTTGTGGAGCATAAACTTACACTTCTGACAAGGAAGGTTATTTCGTAATTATGCCAGATGACATGTTTTCAGAAAAAGCGATTTCGGCCATAGAAAAAAATTTGCAGCCAGTAAAACTCAAGCCTTCGGTAGTTAAGCAACGTGCGGTTGACCTCTTGTCAAGACATAGTCTTGATAGGCTTGTATGTAATGTCAAGAAAGCTAAATCCCTCACCTTAGAACTGTTTTTCTCGGCCAAGACCCATAAACAAGAAATTCTTTTTCGTGCTATAGTGTCAGAAAAAGGGACGTGGCAGGTCTGTGTCGCTAGTTACCTACAGAACTGCCTAGCTTCTCTAGCTTTTCAGACCCCTTTTGCCTGCGTAATTCTCAGGCTCTAGTTCAGTATTTGAGAGAGGAAAATCCTGGTGACTGTACAGCTTTTAGTATGGATATCGAAGACCTGTATAATTCCTTGCCGCATGACGGGTTGCTAAATTCCGTAAATGAGTGCATTAAAGAACAAGTGCAAGAGTCGGCTTTTATTGGCAGATGCGGTGTTTCCACGGGAGCTTTTCTAGAAATTCTTTCAATGTACTTGAAGTCGACGCTGATTGGGTGGAGAGATGGCATTTTTCTGCAGAAATCAGGCATTTGTATTGGCTCAAAGGTTGCCCCTATTCTTAGCAACATTTACCTGAGTAAGGTTGACAACTGCTTAGAGAAAGTCTTAGGTGATAGTGTTATCAAGATATTACGTTATGTTGATGATTACCTGATTTTCTGTAATAGAGAAGATTTCGATTCCACTGCTACCTCAGTAAGTGAGCAATTTAAACTTTATGGGGGAGGATTAAAGTTTACGAAGGAATTTCCTCAGCAGCGCGTAATTCAGTTTCTTGACATTTCCTTGATCTTCGAACAAAATCATGTTTGTTGGCAGTACTCCCCAAGATCTTCGAAGCCGTTGCTAAACTTTCAATCCAAGCATTCTAAATTAGTAAAAAACGGAATTGCCATGTCGTGCCTTAAGTCTTCCCTCACCAGATCCTGCATGCACGAAATGAGCGCCAGTTTTAATGCGCAGGTCCGGCGCCCATTAGAAGCAGGGTATCCTAGAGTAGCGGTGGCCACTGTGGCTGAGCGCCTAAAGAAGTCGGTTTCGAGAGGGACGGGCGTGATTAAAGAAAACAGTAATAGCAAAAAAAAGAGTAATGGCTATTCTGTATATTCATTCAGTCTCGCACAGGCTTAAAAAAGTTGCTAGTAGATATGATGTTAATGTTGCTTTCACTGCTCCCACTAAGCTAGGTAAGATTTGCGCTGCCGTACAGAATAAAAATGAGCGGGTAAAAGGCAAAAAACGAACAGATATTTGTCCAGTGAAGCACAATAAGAACTGTTTTACTGACTGTCGTGTGGGTGTGGTTTATAAAATTCCCCTTAGCTGTGGCCAGTTCTACGTAGGACAAACGGGACGGTGTATCAATGAGAGGCTCATGGAACATAAAAGGTCGTTAACCGGTGGATCGCCTTCTAATCTTTCGCTACATTGCCGAGATTGTAACTGCACACCAGAGTTAGATGAATGCGCGATATTGTACAGGCATAAGAATGAAGATACGCGTCTTATGGTAGAGGCATGGCATATCTATAATGGTGGAAGTGCGTGCGTGAGTCAGCCTTCGATTACTTTACATAAGGAAGAGATTAAGTACCTTAACAGTTATCTTTCACGTAGGCCGGCACGTGTACCCGATTGACACGTGGTGTTACCATTCCTGAGCATGCGGAGATGAGTTTTGTGTCTTCTTTCTTTTTTCGCCTCAGTGCTCCCTTCAGTTGATAGTCGGCGTTCGTTTTGTCCACTTCTCTACTCTTGTGTCCTGTCTGCACGCCTCACTTCTATTTTGCATAATATATACGGATGTTCTTTCTGAATGAAATCAGTCGCGAGTTTGCGCCCGTCCATGTCCTCACTCGTCCGTGTCTTTTTTAGCGCAATTCCCTTCTTTAAGAAGCAAGCACAAAAGGGTGGTGTGACGACGACGCGATGACGACGATAAGATGATTCCTAAAAGATAGTGATCGCGTAACGGCGACAGGGTGATGAAATCATGGCGATAATAGGATGACGATGAGTGTGACGACCATGGACTTACGATGACGGTATGACGACAACCGGTTGACGAATCTGGAATGATGACAACGGATGCGTGAAAGCGATTGTCTGACGACGACTCAGTAACAACCATGGCATGACAACGGCCGCGTAATCACGATTGAATTACGAAAGCATTATGGTAGAATGGCGAAGAACGATTGACGTAGATTGAACGACGAAAGCGGTAGGACGACGACGGCATGACGACAATGGGGTGACGTTACTGAAGTGATGATGATGGTAAAACGAGAGCGTGACGACGACGGCGTAACGAGAGTCGGATGACGAGGTAATGATGACGACGACGGCTGTATGACGACGATGGGGTGACAGCGCTGTGAGGACAATGGGATGACCAGAAGTTTATGACGACAATGGTGCGACGACGACTTTATCCCGAAGCCCGTATGACGATGTCATGATGACAGTCGGATGACGAAGCTGGAGGGACGACGACGGAACGGCCACGAATACATCACGGCGGCGGTGCGATGACGAGGCGGCGGTGCGGTGACAACGCTGTCACGATGTCGGCAAGACAATACTCGTATGTGAAAGGTGGAATGATGATGACGGAACGACCACGACGGCACCACGAGCACTTAGTGGTCCAGGCCAGGGCCGTAGCCGGGAGGGGGATGGCTTATGGCGCTTCAGACGCCCCCGAAATTTTTTTGTGCTGTCATGTGGAGCCGACCATAACAACCCCCGGCGCCGGAAATCATGCTCGAATTTGTCTAGAATGTCCTTTTCACGCTCGAAAAGACATTTTAGCGCGAACATTACGGAATCGGGCTGGATTTCGCGGCAACGCCCATGCACCGGGAGTCGCATATCGTAACGCAAGGAGCTCCGCTCCATCCGAGCACAAAGTTTCAAAGGCGTTTTGATGGCGAGCAGGATTGTCGCGGCATCTCGCGTAGGCCGCGGAATCTACGGAACGCACGGGTTTCAATTTTGAAACTTTATGGGCATAAAGTTGGCATACTTTTGATGCGAAAGGTGCACCAACTTTAGTTCTAAAGTCGTACGTCGGACCATACAACGAGACAGGCCAAATCAACACACAATCAGACAAGTTGACAAAGCACGCAGCGAGGTCCGGTGAGACGAAACGTTTAGGTGGTTCATTTGTGCCTTCATGTCATAGACAAGAATATTGTTGCGATGGGGTGCGTTTATTTAAAAATGAATTGATGAAAAGGGGCCGCGCCGACACCGAGCCGCTGCAAAGACAAGCGCACTTGGTTATCTTCTTCCTCCGTTCTCCCTGTAGCTTTAGCGTAACACTCATCCCTTCACAGACGAAGCCCGCTGGGCGAGCAACTGTTACGTCTACTCGAAGTCACGGGGATGACAGCGTTTCAGGTGGGCGACGTGAACAAATTGCGTCATCTTAGACCGGTAGCGATTGGAAACGAGACTAGCAATTGAATATAGGTCACATCACTTAGGCGATTGGTGATGACGAAAGGCCCGGTGTAACGAGCCAGAAACTTCTGGCACAGGCTGCGCTTGCGAGGTGGTGTCCAAAGCCATACTACGTCTCCTTTGTTAATCGTAGCTGATCTTGGAGTGTTCCTGGGATGCCAACGTACGCAGCTGAGCTATGCGGCGTGCTTCCTCAGCGTGGCAGAGAGTCTGGGCTATAGAAGAGTCCGCATGAGGAGTAAAATGTAGAATAGTGTCAAGGAAGCTGCTGGGTGGTCTGACATAAAGAAGATAGAAAGGACTGTAGCCGGTTATTTCAAGCTTTATAGTGTTGTAGGCGTACGTGATAAAAGGCAAGATATCATCCCAATTTTTGTGTCTGGAATCGACGTACGTCGAAAGCATGTTGGTCAAAGTTCTGTTATAGTGCGCTCGGCGAGACTATTTGTGTGCGGGTGATACAGGGTCGCGCGGCGGAACTGGCAAGCACAGAGACGCCACAGCTCTTCGACTACGTCTAGCACGAGCTGGCGACCACGATCACTCAAAATAACAGGAGGGGTTCCATGACACAGTATATCGGAGGACAGGAGGAAGCTCGAAACATCAAGAGCCGTGGCCGTTGGCATCGCTGCAGTTTCAGCATAACGCGTCGGATGGTCGACGCAGACTATAATCCTGCGGTCGTTGTTTGTTGAGCGCGGGAATGAGCCGAGAAGGTCCACTCCAGTCATTTCGAAAGCACATGATGGTGGCACCACAGGGTGAAGTAGTCCGAACGGAGCAGTATTAGGACGCTTGCATTGCTGGCACTTGTAACAACTGCCCACATACTTTTCTATATCGCGTCACATACCAGTCCAGTAGAATCGGCCCTGAATGCGGTGGGCATATTCTGGTGAAACCTAGGTGCCCAGCGGTCGAGTCGTGCATAGCACGGAGCACATTGGTTCTCAAATTCTTAGGGTCCACTAAGAGGAGGCATCAGCAGCATAATTATTCTATAGAGCAGGCCATGTTGGATGACAGTCATTTTTACCTGTTGGTTGAGCATATGAGGCGAAGAGGGCATCCAGGCTGCGGTCGTCACGCTGCTCTTCCCGGAAAGTTACCTGGTTGGGAAAAAGAATGTCGTCGATGGTGGCCAGAAAGTCATCGAAATTGTCGGCATCACATGCTCTTGTTGGTAGAGGGAGCCTCGAAAGACAGTCGGCGTCCGCATGGTGTCAGCCACTCTTATGACGGACTGCAAAGTCAAATTCCTGCAAACGTCGCGGAGACCAACCAACCAACATAGTGAATAGCGATCAGTAACGATCGTGAAGCGGCGCCCGTAGAAATATGGGCGGAACTTCTGGACTGCAAAGACAACAGCGAGACACTCTTGCTCAACGACGGTGTAATTCTGCTCGGCCTTGCTCAGCGAATGGCTGGCATAGGCAATGACATGCTCGGTGTCACCAGAACGCTGGACGAGGACGGCGCCGAGGCAGATTCCACTCGCGTCGGTGTGCAATTCTGTTGTGGCACAGGGGTTAAAATGGCGAAGTATGGGTCCGGAAGAGAGCAGGAACTTCAGTTGACGGAACGAGGAATCGCAGTCTACTGTCCAGGTGAAAGGGTTATCCTTGCGGAGCAATGAAGTCAGAGGGTAGGCAGTATGGGCAAAGTTGGGCACAAAAGGTCGGAAATACGAGCAAAGACCCAAGAAGCTTCTCAGCTCGCGTTGTGAATGCGGTCGTTTAAAGCCGCTAACTGCAGCGACCTTCTGTGGGTCTGGTCGCACTTCCAGCTAGTCCACTAGATGTCCAAGTACTATATATAGCGCCTCTCGTTGGCCAAAGTGACATTTCTTGGAGTTGAGGGCAAGGGCAGCTTGTTCGCGGCACGTCAGAACAATGTCCAGTCGATGGTTGTGCTCTGCAAAAGTGCGGCCAAAAATGACGACGTCGTCTAGATAACAGAAGCAAACCTCCCATTTCAGGCCACGCAGTACCATGTCCATAAACCTTTCAAATGTTGCGGGCGCGTTGCACAAACCAAACGGCATGACGTTGAATTCAAACAAGCCGTCCGGGGTAACTAAAGCGGTTGTCTTTTTGTCAGCTGTATGCACGGGTATCTGCCAGTAGATGAGAAGTAGGATACGCAATGAAGGCAGTCGATAACGTCGTCGATCCGGGGAAGTGGATACACATCCTTTTTTGTCACAGAATTGAGACGCAGGTAGTCGACACAAAACCTCCAGGACCCATCTTTCTTTTTCACGAGGATGACCGGTGCAGCCCAAGGGCTAGATGAATCTTGGATGACGCCCTTGGCTTGCATGTTGTCTAACCTGTTGAGCGATGATGTTGCGCTCCGATGCGGACACGCGGTAAGGCTTCTGCCTGATGGGATGCGCGGAACCCGTGTCGATCCTGTGGCGAGCCCGCGTAGTTGGAACGCGAACTTTGTTAGCGTTCTGCGCGAAATCAAATAATGATGCATGTTTGCTAAGGACGCTGACCAGGGCTTGACGCTTTTCTGAAGACAGTGACTTGTTGATCATCTTTAAAAAAGGCGACGAATCTTCAAGGGCACCGTGGTCAGCCTTGTGCTCTCGGGATTCGTGTGACGTGTCATCATTTAAAGCGCCTATGCTGAGACTGGTATCCACTTCAAAAGAGGCAAGTCGCATACCGCTGTGTAGCACAACAGACTGGGAGGCTAAATTTGACACCCACAGTGTAGTTGTTCGGCAGGCCACAGAGGTACGAGGTACGAGGCATCGAGGTACGAGCACACTTTTCTTCACAACCAATCGAATGCACAGGCTCAACAATTGCATCAAATGCATCAGCGTCGACACCGCAAGCAGCAACTCGAACTCTGGATAAGGAACGTGCTTGTAAGACAGCACCTTCAATGACGGCGAGAGCACGTGAACAGGTAGCAGGTTGGTCGGCAAGAGGTGACAGGAAAAGCTCGCCAGTACCGCAGTCAGCAGTGGCACCGCACTGTTGTAGGAAATCAAGGCCAAGAATTACGTTGTGAGTGGAGTGAGCAAGCACTGCAAATTCGGCTTGATACACGTTATCGGACAGATAAACGTTCGCGGTGCACACTCCTATACGCCTCGTGCACCGCCTATAGAGGCGCCACTGATGGCCTCCTAGCAGGCGCTTCCAACAGTACGTGCGGGAGCAGTAGCAGACGACAACCCTTTGCAGCAAGGATGGCTGATGTTCGCGGCTGCGATTTCTTCTTTCTTCGGGTGCAAGATTGCTTCTTTGCAGTGACAGCTGTAGGGAAGACGCTGACCTCTGTGGGAGCGGGTATGAACACGATATTACCCGTGTTTGGGACAACATGCGTGCCAGATGCGACCCGCAGACAAACGCCATGAACCGCATTCATATGAAGTGGATTTCATGTTAACGAGCCGATAAATTATATTGAGTAATGCGATGTCTCGATCGTTTCTTTTGAAATTCTACGCTTGCCGTAATGCTGCTTCTGTGCCTCATAATAAGCACTCGTCGTTAGTGCAGATCATATCAAACAAATTCGCACGGTGCGGTGCCTGCATATGCCGTTGTGATTTTTGTCCCGATGAATACATGTGACATCGCCGAATAAGTGCAGTCAGTCGCCTCAAGAAGAGTAATTGCGAATTTATTATTGGAAACGCGTACACTAGTCAACGAAGCTACCAAACGCATGGGTTAATAAAGGCGCGTGTTAGCGCTGTGCCGACGATGCAATTCTGCTGCATACGCCAATGAACTGCCGTTGCCGCTGCTGCTTTTGCAATTTTAAATTCCCCAAAGGAGCTGCTTGGAAACGTACAAAGATAAAGTCTGACTAACTTTTCAGTACTTCCTTTTTAACGTTACGAGAGAGAGGTGCCACAGAGTGGGCTAGGTGACAGCAGTACCGGCAAGATGCTCACCCGAATATTTTTCTTCGGGCAGCTTCTCGATTGCCTGGCTGTTCCCGTTGAGTGGTGTGCTGCTCCCTTTGGCTGCAACATTTCTTCGTGTCCAGCTGGCCTCTGCTCTCAAGGTCGGCACGTGCAGTGCACTGACGATGCGCGTGTGAACTGCCCTATCACCTTGTGTGATAGCCCTGGCCCGTTCATCGGCGTATCTGGTAGAACCCCTGCGCGCCTTTGCCTACGCCTCGCTGGATCAGCCGGCTATCAGGGGTCTCCGCGCTGCTATTACGTCATCTACCGAGGATATAAAAGCGTTGCCCCCAGCGCCCTTCTTCATTGGGCTAGGTGACAGCAGTACCGGCAAGATGCTCACCCGAATATTTTTCTTCGGGCAGCTTCTCGATTGCCTGGCTGTTCCCGTTGAGTGGTGTGCTGCTCCCTTTGGCTGCAACATTTCTTCGTGTCCAGCTGGCCTCTGCTCTCAAGGTCGGCACGTGCAGTGCACTGACGATGCGCGTGTGAACTGCCCTATCACCTTGTGTGATAGCCCTGGCCCGTTCATCGGCGTATCTGGTAGAACCCCTGCGCGCCTTTGCCTACGCCTCGCTGGATCAGCCGGCTATCAGGGGTCTCCGCGCTGCTATTACGTCATCTACCGAGGATATAAAAGCGTTGCCCCCAGCGCCCTTCTTCATTGGGCTAGGTGACAGCAGAACAGGCAAGATGCTCACCCGAATATTTTTCTTCGTGCAGGTATGTTACCGCAAAGGCGCTCATTGTATTAGATCCGACGATAGGTTTCTACTGCTGTTCCTATGCCCACATGATGTTGTTTCCTGTTCTTGAGAAATGATGTATTGCTTGAATCGCCTTCTGTTGAGCGGTGCCGTGGAAGTGAACCCTGGCCCTCCAAAGAAAAATCCTGGTCTTCACCCTTCCCCCAAAGCTCAAATGGCTTCGAGTAGCCTTACGAGAACCGCGGCAGCCGCTGCTTCCACTTCACACGCTGACGCTACGGCTGTTGATGCTAATGACGCTATGATTGCCAAAATGCTATCTGAACTGTTAGAGGGGCAGAAGCGATTAGCTCGTGACATAGCCGACATAAAGTCATTCCAGAAAACTGTCGACGAGCGTTTTGAACGTCTCGATTCTCGTGTGACTGCGCTTGAGTTTTCACCACCGGAAAAGTACGTCTTACGTGCTCAACTTGATTCCTTGACTGTTGCTGTGGCACAGCTGAGTAAGAAAAACGATGACCTCGAAAATAGATCTCGTCACAATAACTTAATCTTGTATGGCATCCCAGAAGACCCAAATGACGATGGGGACGACTTATTAAACAAGGTGTCAAACGTCATCTCAGAGAAATTGTCGATCCAATGTCCAAGAATCGAACGCTGTCATAGGCTTGGTAGGGTACGAGAGGACCGTCCGCGTCCTGTTATTCTGAGAATTTTGGACTACTCCGAGAAAATAACCATACTAAAGAACGTACACAAATTTAAAGACATGGACTACCATGCAACCGAAGACTTCTCCTTTAAAATACGTGCACTCCGCAAAAAACTTTGGGAAGCGTCCCAGGTATATCGCAACAATGGCTCTGAGGTGAAGCTTCGCTTTAATTATATGCTCATTGATAAATCTCGGTACGTCTGGAACACTGATAAGGATGTCCTTGAGAAAGAACATAGGCAGTCCCTCAAACGCACAGCCCGACATTCTACTACGCCTTCTGTTTGACGTCCTAAGCACAGGCTTGAAAAGCTCTCGATTATGAATATTAACGCCAGAAGCATTACAAACAAATTTCCTGACTTCCTGTCTCTTGTGTCTTCGCATTCCCCACATATTGTGGGCATTACGGAAACGTGGCTTCACAATGGCGTCCATGATTCTGAATTCACTCCCCCACGCTACGTGGCGATACGAGCGGATCGACAGGATAGCAAATGCGGAGGGGTCGCTCTTATCGTTCGATCTGACATTAAGTTCTCCGTTATGAAGGCGCCAGCAGAAATTGAATCTGTCTGGTGCAAAATTTTTCTTAATGAACAGTCCATTGTAATCGGCAATCTTTATCGACCGCCAGGTTATACTGTCGATGTATTGCGCATCCTTAATGATTATTTGAACATACAAACGTTCAAACTGTCTAATCTTATTTTGATGGGCGATTTCAACGCTCCAGGTATCAATTGGCCATCATTTACGTTTTCTGGTCGGGATACATCCATCTGTCAAGAATTTCTGAACATTTCCTTGTTTTTCGATCTAAAGCAAATTGTTAACAAATCAACAAGAGGTGACTCGTTGCTTGACTTGGTCTTTCTCGGTTCAACTCTTTATCAGTGTGGTTTTGAATGTGATATTGTTGATGGAATTTCGGACCACAAGGCTGTGGTAGTTGCTAATAACTGTCCTGTTTTTCGCGGCGCTGTCGACTTTCACTACATTTCCTGATTTCGCTCGCGCTGACGATGTTGCTATCACCGATTTTCTTGCTTCGTCTTTCGATGCATTTCACACGATTAGTCACATGGGTGACATCAACGAACTAGTCAGCAAATTTGAAAGTATTGTCAGTGACTGCATGCAACGTTTTGTTCCGCTAAAAACGAAAAAAAAAGAACCTCAAAGTACCCTGGATGACACGTGATATCCTTCACGTATCAGGCCGCGTTGGACGCCTCAGGCGCGTGAAGTGTTTATCAGACCCTGATAGTGCTATCAGGTTTCGTAGGGCAAAGGAAGAGCTGCGAGTACTTACGAAATCGGCAAAAGATCGTTTCTTCAATGTCCAGTTAGGAAATCTTCTAAAAACTAATCCTCGCAAATTTTGGCGCTGTGTCTTGCCAACAGAGTCTACATCGGCATCTATAATTGTCAATGATGAAACAACTAATGATCCGTTAATAATAGCTGATGCTTTTAATGCCTACTTTAAATCTGTCTTTTCATCAGATACCCACGAAGTTCTATCCTTTGACCCTCCTAAAGTGACAACTCGGATTACTGATATCATGATTAATGAGCATGGTGTACTGAACCTAATACTAAAGTTAGACATTCAAGATCAACCGGTCCTGATGGTATACCCAATTCTGTTCTTGTGCGTTATTCATTGTGGTCTGCCCGCTACCTAACCATCATCTTTCAAAAGTCCCTCAATACCGGCATCGTTCCAACCTCATGGAAGCTGGCCAAAGTACATCCATTAATCAAATCTGGTAGTAAGCAGCTCTTATCTAATTATATACCTATTTCATTAACATCATATCCATGTAAGATGCTGGAGCACATAATTCACAAACATATAGTGGAATCTCCGGAATCTAATAACATGCTTTCTAACTTTCAGCATGGTTTTAGGAAAGGTTTCAGCACCTTAACACAACTAGCAGAATTCTCACACGACATCCTCTGTGCCCTTGATATCGGCACCCAGATCGATGCTATATTTATAGATTTTTCCAAGGCTTTCGATACTGTACTGCATTCTAACCTCTTAATAAAGCTTAACATGATCTTGAAAAATTCTCACTTGGTTAGTTGGATTGCCAGTTTCCTTTCTCATCGGTCACAATACGTATGTTATAATTCAACTAATTCTTCTTTTGTTGACGTGTCATCTGGTGTACCCCAAGGGTCGGTTCTTGGTCCTTTACTATTTCTTCTATACATTAATGACTTACCTCGAAACGTCACTTCACACATACGCCTTTATGCGGACGACTGTGTTTTGTATCGCGTGATTAACACACCAGAAGATCATCTTGAACTAAATTCCTCATTTGTCAGCTTCTGTACCTGGTGCAACACTTGGCAAATGAATATTAATTTTACTAAAACTGTGATAATGTCATTTTGTAATAGTGCATCTCCTTCATTGACCAATTACACCTTCAATGACTTATCCTTGCACAGGGTCTCAGAATACAAGTATCGTGGCGTCATATTTACCACTAACATTTCCTGGTCACAACACATTAATTTCATTTGCACTAAAGCACGCCGGAAGCTCGGGTATTTGAGGCGCAGTTTTAACAATTCCCCAAAGGAAACTAAGTTACTAATGTATAAAACTTTAATTCGCCCAATCGTAGATTACGCTTCTCCTGTCTGGAACCCTCATAAGCAGTGCGACATTAACTCCATTGAGAGCATACAACGAAAATCTGTTAGGTTCATATATCGTCCTTATGATCACTATTTTTCACCCTCTCGTGCCTTATCTTCTTTGAACCTAACCACTTTATCCATACGCCGTCACATTGAGTCATTGAAGTTTCTGCATGGCATCGTCATTTTTTCTTATCGTGTCTCACATCCCATATATATTCCTTCAGACATTCCTCGGTCAAGTAGGAGTCACCATAACCTTAATATTAGGCCTTACTTTGCTTGATCTAATAAATTTAAATACAGCTTTTTCCCACGTACTATTGAATTCTGGAACTTATTTCCCAGAACAATTAGGTCACTGCCATTAAACGATTTCCTGTTAAAAGTTAACCACACATGATTTTATGTATTTTCTTGTTGTTACAGTGTATTTACTCATTCTCGTTTTTGTACTGATTCTCAGTGTTGCTGCTATTTTGAGTCTCATTTGTGTCATCTGCCTTATTTCTTGAGAATTTTTAATGTTATTGTTTACTTGGTTTTTTGTCTGACTTTTTTTTGTCTAACCCACTCCTGCGATAGCCCCATATAGGGGCTGCAGTATGTACAAATAAATAAATAAATAAATATATTTAAAGGTAGAGCAGCGCCAGTCAATGTAGATGAGCACTGGAGGCAAGGGCGGGTTTAGTCGCGTGCGGCGTAAGCATAATAAGAAAGAATTCAGTTGAGTACAAAATTCACATCCAAGATAGGACTACGTTGTGAAACAAACAAATCACTCGGCGTGTTAAGTCTGCTCGGTCATCATGGAGGTGTGATGACTTCCAAAACTTGACGCGAACTTTTCAGCGAAAAATGGAGCAAAAATACCATATGCAGCAACTGTTAGCAATTCTCGCCCTCAACTAACTATTTTCTGAACACATTTCCCAAAAAACCACAATATCTAAGATACCCTCGGGCGAAAAGAATAAAGCTGTTAAAGACGCACTCGCTTGGTATCATTCCGATAAGACAGAGCGTGGTTTATACCCTTTACAAACGAGGCAGGGTGAAAACCTCATCGCTCAAAAGAATCAAGAGTTATGCATGAAGCAACTAGCAACAGTTAAACATGTGCGAAGCCACGCATAAAATAGATGTAAAAAGATGACGTGCGTGACAGCTCGTGCGAGGAATTTACCGGGCCACATAAAACCAACAATTTCAGTTCTTGCAAACTTGAGTAGCTTTAACGTACAACACAATGCGCTCGTGCAGTCGTGCTGCCTAACTAGCGCAACGCGGTAAAGACGCGGAAAACAACATAAGCGGCAAACGGCATTCCGAAGTTTAGCGGTATGCCTTTAAACATCATGCTGCACTGCAGACGAGCTTCATCGCTTAAGCGTCTAGCTACGATCGAGTGGGAAAAACACAGGTGCGAAAAAGGAAAGGTAGAGTACAAGAAATTTGCCGCAGAAGCGACGATCCATTGCTACCGTTGCTCCTGCTGATGAGGCGTTGCGGGGAATGATTAGAATCGTATCGTTTTCGCCGGTATTTGAGCCTCCCACCCTGCAACCATTCTTTTTCTACATTCCTTGAAGCTTTGGCCACCCCACACATGGGAAGGGTGTTGCCTATTTTGCTCTGAAAACGTGAATAAGACAGAGAAGCACTATCAACGACACAACAAACTACGGCGCGCGGCTGGCTCATCTCCCGTGTGTTCTGCGCAAGGCCGCCACCAGTGGCGTGTCGATCGGCGCGCACTACGCCTATAGGTCGGAGCAACTCTCCACTCACAGCACGAAATGCATTAGCGGTATCCCAGGGAACCACCTCTTTACGACCTAGTCGTTTTTTGAAATCCAGGCTGATAACGGAGACACTCGCTCCTGTGTCCACTAAGGCCAACGTAGCAACATTGTCCACTAAAACACGAATCTTGTTCTGACACGTGGTGACTGGCGGAGGCATCGGGACGTGTAGTTTATGATGGCTGGCGACCTCACCTCCATTGGTCGCGCCGCCTAGTTTCGCGGCGCCGGTGACCTGAGACGTCGTCGTGGAGATGGAGACGTGCGCTGGCGTGAAGGCGGCGGCGTCAAGCTCCGCACAGAAGCTGGTGAGTCGCTACGGTAATTCGCCCGGTGGTTTGTCCTGCATTCGGAGTCAGAAAGGCAGCGTGTCCCGTCGCCGTGCCGACTGCTACGCCGATAAAAAGTGCGCGGTCGCTCAGGGGACGAGCGAAGGCGATGAGGATAAAATCTGGTGACGTGACCGCGAATATCTCATTGGAAGCAGCTGGGGCACTCACTGGACGCACCGAAATTGTCAGTAGCAGGATAAGTGGCACGGCCGTCCCACTCTTGAGAAACTGCAGGTGGTCTGGGTGAGTAACCGTCGTGGAAATGATAACTGGGATTCGCGTTCATAGTAAGGCTTGGCGCTCTTGAATGAAGAGCGAAGTTGTAGGCTTCTACGGAGGCGGCGTTGATGGACGTCTCACGGAAGTCGCAGTGAGAAAAGGGCTCTCGAGCCCGCGGTTTCGAGAGGGAAGCCGCCTCACGTTGATCAAGCTCTTCGCGCACCACTTGCCGAATAACTGACGCAAGGTCGGATCGACCTGGGACCACCTCAACACTGGCGACATTTGTTACGTTGGCCAGGCGGCCGAACTTCGGGTTGATACGCCGAGCTTTCAAAGCTTCAAATGTAGGGCAGTGCCGAACGACGTGACTTCAGGAGTCCAGACTGTCTTTTCCGATGAGGAACTGGTACACGTCCTCAGCGATCCCTTTTGGAAGATGACCAACTTTGTGCTCTTCTGTCATCTGAGGGTCCAGGGCCTTGCACAACTTCAGTACTTCCTCGATGTATGTCGTGCAGGTTTCGCTGGGAAGTTGGGCTCGCTGCATTAGGGTTTGCTCTGCACGCTTCTTTTTAGCTGACGGATCTGCAAAGCACGTCCTGATTTTCCCACGTCGTCATGCTTTCTTCGTGGTTTTCAAGCTACACAGACATGGTTCCATTGAGGAAGAAGGCAACGTTGTTAAGCTGGGCGATGGCGTTCCAGCAATTGAACCGACTTGCGCGTTGGTAAAAGCTGAGCCATCCGTCCGCGTCTTCCCCGGCTTTTCCGGCGAAGGTTCGCGCTTTCATGTAGGGCTGCCATGGGTAGCTGGAAGAAGGTGGCGGGTTCTCGCCTTCGGAAGCCATCGTAATGGCCGACCGGCAATTCGGCGACTTCGGCGAAGCTTCACGGATTGCGCTTCTGCGGGCGGTTCGTCGTCGTTCTTCGGGGGCGCCGTTCTGTTACCCCGCACCGTCCACCAAAACTGTTACGATGGGGTGCATTTATTTAAAGATCAATTGATGAAAACGGGCCGCTCCGACACCGAGCCGCTGCAAAGTATGGTATGGTATGGTATTCTTTATGCGATGTCGCACACCCACTGTGGAGGATTGGCAAGCGTACTTCGTTCCCCTCTTCCTCCGTTCTCCCTGTAGCTTTAGCGTAACAATATCAACATCTTCCCCCTGCGCCAAAGCATTTATGTCAAGAAACTAAAGCCAGCAAAGGTAACTACGTTCTTGTTTATTTTTCTACTTGAACTTTTATTCGCGAAGACAAATTGAACCTCTTCCTCTTCTTTTTTTATTTCTTTCTTTCTATCTTTTCTGTTCTCGCTACTCGCGGGCTGCCGAACCAACCAGAGCGCATGCCTTTTTCTCGTGCTGAATCAACCACCGCGCGACACTCATCGATGCGCATTTCTCTCTGGCCGAGTGTATTTTTGCCTGGCAGAGTTTTGGACGCGTTCTGGCTAGCAGACAAGAAAAAGAAACAATGCTTGATCGCTCGCCGCCATCACTGTGGGGACTCGACGGATTGTAACGCGTTCGCTTGAGCGCCACCTCTACGGAAAATTTTGTCTCGCCGGTGTAGGATACCGAGCAGTATGCGTGTGGTTCTCGGTGGGCCAAGCGGCTCACGTTTTCTTCGATATTCCTTTGGTAGCCACTCTAGGTGTCCAAAGTAGACATTTGATTGTAGCCAGCATCCTTTCCTTTCCGTTATATCATTTCGGTGCCCCCTGCCCCACAAAAGAAAAAAAAACACATTGTTGTGGCGCAGCGAATGGTCGCATGGGGAAACTTCGATTTTATTACTTCTTTTGCGGAGACTAATGGGCCACGGGACGCTTTAATCGCCGGATCCTCTTGCTATATTATTGCGATAGCAGTTATATGGACACTCCATGCGCATTCCTTAGGTCGCCGTCTCCTTCATTTCCGTATATTTCCAAGGCTGATAACATCGGCACCGCGCGCGGCATGCTGTATGTGCGAGTAAAAGCGTAAAGGAAAGGGCGGCATGGGTGAGCCGACGGTGGTGGCTCAGCCTTGCGTGCACAAGAGAGAAAAGCTGGGAGGAAGCGCACGCCTTCCGCCGCGCGCGTACCCGCCGTGGTTGCTCAGTGGCTATGGTGTTAGGCTGCTGAGCACGAGGTCGCGGGATCGAATCCTGGCCACGGCGGCCGCATTTCGATGGGGGCGAAATGCGAAAACACCCGTGTACTTAGATTTAGGTGCACGTTAAAGAACCCCTGGTGGTCAAAATTTCCGGAGTCCTCCACTACGGCGTGCCTCATAATCAGAAAGTGGTTTTGGCACGTAAAACCCCATAATTTAATTAATTAATTCCGCCGCGCGCGATACATCGGGTGGGGGGGGGGGTGGAGGAGGGCTGTGATCTCTGAATCTGTGGTTGCGCAACATGTTCATTCGCCTTGTTTGACGCTGTTAGGATCGGCCTGCAGCTATTTCAGCCCGCTGCAGGTGCGTCGATCAATCCGGGGTGGCGGCGCCCTTCGGAGAACGAGCGAGGACGACGACGCTAACCGGCCATGCGCCGCCTTGGCAAAAGGGTGCTTCGCGGTACGGGGGCCCCAGGATTCGTCACACTCTGCCGATACACGAGGCGACCAAGGAGAAAGGCAGCTCTGGAATGTAGAGCGCCGAATGAGTTCGGCGGGCCAACTATTGTTACCCAACTCCCCAACGCGGACCTGATCTGCTACGGGTGAGGGAGTTGCCGCGGGAACGTCGTCGTAGGCTCTTCCCACGCGCCGACCAAGACGCAAGACAATGTGCTACTCGGACGCGCTACCCCGGGCGGCTCAGAGTTCTACGAAGCCCCTCTGACGTCGGCTCCGGACCATTGCACCTCTGTGTGTGTGTGTGTGTAACCCGTCCCGGGGAGAGGCGGCCTGTTTACAATGACTGGACGAACGTTTTCCGTCCCCTTGGAATCAAGGGGACCAAGTGCTTATAAGCAGCGATTGTCTGCTGCTAGAGTGTGCTCGTCGTCGTGCTCTGTGCTCGTCAATGTACTCGTGAGCTGTGTGCTCGTTTGCTCTATGTTCTTCTTGCGGGCTCCATTTGGGAGCCACGCTAGACTGTCGATGTATGTCTTGTTTAAACTGTAAATTATGTAAATAAACCGTGCTCGCCTAAGTCCCGACGAAGAGTCAAGTGCATCCGTACGACTACCATGACTGCCAAATCTTACAAATGGTGGCAGCGGCGAGATTGTCCGACAAATCTAACAACCAATATTATATACAGTGACGTTTTTAATATGCAGATTTATTAGAGCCTTATAGCTATACTTAAATATCTTGTTGCGAGGCTAGTGTATATTCAGTGAACTTTGTTTCCATTGACACTTTTTTGCCGTTTATCAAGCTGGATCTTCGCAATATGTATGCGTTAAGAGACAAAGCCGGCAATATCATTACTAATATGGATGAGATAGTTTAAGTGGCTGAGGAGTTCTATAGAGATGTATACAGCATCAGTGGCACCCACGACGATAATGGAAGAGAGAATAATCTAGAGTAATTTGACATCCCACAAGTAACGCCGGAAGAAGTAAAGAAAGCTTTGGGATGAGCTATGCAAAAGGGGAAGGCAGATGGGCAGGATCAGGTAACAGTAGATTTGTTGAAGGATGGTGGGCAGATTGTTCTAGAAAAACTGGCCACCCTGCATACGCAATGCCTCATGACCTCGAGCGTACCGCAATGTTGGAAGAACGCCAACATAATCCTAATCCATAAGAAAAAGGACGCCACAGACTTGAAAAATTAGACCGAAAATCTTACTGTCCGTTGCCTACAAAGTATTTACTAAGGTAATCGCAAATAGGATAAGGAACACCTTAAGCTTCTTTCAAATAAAGGACCAGGCAGGATATCGTAAAGGCTACTCAACAATAGACCATATTCACACTGTCAATCAGGTGATAGAGAAATGTGCGGAATACAACCCTTATATATAGCTTTAATTGATTACGAGAAAGCCTTTGATTCAGTCGAAATCTCAGAAGTCATGGAGGCATTACGGAATCAGGGTGTAAATGAGCCGTATGTAAATGTACTGAAAGATATCTATAGCGGCTCCACAGCCACCGTAGTCCTCCATAAAGCAAGCAACAAAATCCCAATAAAGAAAGGCGTCAGGCAGGGAGATACGATATCTCCAATGCTATTCACAGCGTGCTTACAGGAAGTTCTCAGAGACCTGGATTGGGAAGAATTAAGAGATAAAAGGTAATGGAGAATACCTTAGTAACTTGCGATTCGCGGATGATATTGCCTTGCTTAGTAACTCAGGGGACCAATTGCAATGCATGCTCACTGACCTGGAGAGGCAAAGCAGAAGAGTGGGTCTAAAAATTAATCTGCAGAAAACTAAAGTAATGCTTAACAGTCTCGTTAGAGAACAGCAATTTACAATAGGCAGCGAGGCACTGGAAGTCGTAAGGGAATACATCTACTTAGGGCAGGTAGTGACGGCGGATCCGGATCATGAGACTGAAATAATCAGAAGAATAAGAATGGGCTGGGGTGCGTTTGGCAGGCATTGTCAGATCGTGAACAGCAGGTTGCAATTATCCCTCAAGAGAAAAGTGTATAACAGCTGTCTTACCAGTACTCACGTACGAGGCAGAAACCTGGAGACTTACGAAAAGCGTTCTACTTAAATTGAGGATGACGCAACGAGCTATGGAAAAAAAGAATGATGGGTGTAAAGTTAAGGGATAGGAAAAGAGCAGATTGAGTGAGGGAAGAAACGCGAGTTAATGACATCTTAGTTGAAATCAAGAAAACGAAATGGGCATGGGCAGGACATGTAATGAGGAGGGAAGATAACCGATGGTCATTAAAGGTTACGGGCTGGATTCCAAGGGAAGGGAAGAGCAGCAGGGGCGGCAGAAAGTTAGGTGGGCGGATGAGATTAACAAGTTTGCAGGGACAACATGGCGATAATCAGCACATGAGTGGGGTAGTTGGAGAATTATGGGAGGCCTTTGCCCTGCAGTCGGCGTAACCAGGCTGATGATGATGATGATGATGATGATGATGATGATAATGATTATCATCGCATTTGCATATTCCATTGTATCTTATCGCATTTATAATGTACGAAGGCGAGTCAATTGAAAGTGAGGAAACCCACCTTGCGCAGTAATGGTTTGGTTCCTTATCTGCGAGGCATGCGCGTGGCACAGAGGCATCTCTGATTTATAAAAGTGACATGCAGGTGGGAGGACAAATCTTCTTTAATGCTCCCATACACTGGGTTGAACTTGGTTGTGAGACATAATGAACACTCCTAAAGTTTAACAGTGTGGTGTCGTGAGGTTTTTGACAGATGGCGATGTTTCCCACAAGGAAATTGGTCGTCGTATGGTTGCCGTGTTCATTGAACATTGCATTTCATTGGCCACTGTGAAGCGTTGGAGCAAACGGTTCAAAGAAGGACGTGAAATTTGCAAAGGCGATCTAATACCGGGCTAAAGCCACCGTACGTTTGCAAATGCTGATTAGGCAAGAACGGAGGCTAAGCATCGATTAATTGGCAGGCAGTGTGAACATCAGTAACAGTTCGGGTCCCACCATAATTCATGACCATCTCGATTATCGGCTCGTGTGTACCCAATGGATGCCCAAGAATTTCAACCACTGTCAGAAGACGGAGAGGTTCGGCGCTGTCTTGACTCATCTAATCCGGCTTCACGATGAGGGTGTCGACTTTTTGTCTGCAATTGTGACCGGGGACGAATCATGGTGCCACTACTACGAGCCTGAAACACGACAGCAAAGCTTACAGTGGAAACATTTGAATTCGCCACTCCCAAGGAAAGCAACGGCCTTCATTTCTGCCGGAAAGGCGTTGAATATTTTTCGATCGTCAGGGGCCATTATTGATAGAATTTGCTAGACCTGGAGAGACTATCAATCGTTTCCGATATTCTGAAATGTCGGATTGGCTGCGTGTCGTAATCAAGAACAAGCGACGTGGAAAATTGAGGAATGGGGTCATCTTGCTCCACGACAATGCCCGTCCCCACGTCGCTGACGTGGTTAATACAAAACTGGCAAAGTTAAGTTGGAAACGCTGCAACATCCGCCATATAACCCAGAGATGTCGTCTTGCGACTTCCAAATTTTGGAGCATTTGAAAAAAAAAAAAAACAGCTCAAGGGAATCTGATTCGTGTCGGACGTTAACGTGAAGCAGACAGTTACAGTCTTTTTAAGCAGCAACCCAATGAGTTTGAAGAGACTGGAATCACGCGACTCGTTAGTCAGTGGGACAAATGTCTAAATGCCCATTGAGGCTACTTTTTAATAAAGTATCCAATTGGTCACATATTCGCATTGGCTCACTTTCATTTGACTCGCCTTCGTATATTTTGCAGAACTCCCGCTTTTGATATGTGCACTCTGTTGCGACTATAATTTGGCAGCAATTATCGACAAAACCCGACCGGTGACAGCTGCTCCTGCGCAATAGATTGACAACGTCATCGAGATTTTTCCGTGGTCGTTGCGCATGTAAAAAAATGTAAACAAGGTTCTTGACTCACAGATATATATATATATATATATATATATGTATATACGTTGGGCATGGCGGCACCGCAGTGAACATGTCGAGTAACCCTTTCGTCTTCCTGATACAGGCGCTCGGCCTCCTGCTTTCCTGCGACTGCTTTGGGAGCGGAATCCGGACACACAACCGCACCGCATCAGCACTGACTGCTCCGCCAAATGCCGAGTTCTGCAAAGCGCCACTTGCCGAGCTGGGTCGCGACGCCTTTCTTGGACAGCTGGACCGACTGGCCTACGCCCCCTTCAGAAGCGTATCGGCCACCCCAACGCTATCGACACCATTCACCTATAAACAGTGCGACGCGCCTGACAACGGCATTGGGCATGGCGGCACCGCAGTGAACATGTCGAGTAACCCTTTCGTCTTCCTGATACAGGTGAGGAAACATTTTGGCAAATGTCACAAAAGTAACGACATCTTTCTTGTGGTGCTGCCGTGCCCAGGCAAAGTGTGTGAAACTGTGTGTAATTGTATAACGTCCTTGAGGTACTTACTGATGCTTGCTGGGGATGTAGAAAGTAACCCCGGCCCTACCAATCAAGAAGTCTTGACCGAAATTCGCAGGGTGGCTGCTGACATGACTGATCTGAAGAATGACAACAAAGCTTTAACTGAATCTCTGGAAGCCATCCATGTGAAATTAGATACTTTGTCAAACCTCGAGGGCAGAATAGCAGGCGTTGAGGATAAAATAGTGACACTTGAAAATGCCATTAGTAGTCTTGCACTCCAGGTTGATGATCTCGAAAATAGAAGCAGAAGATCAAACTTAATGTTTTATGGCATTCCGGAAGTAGAAAATGAGAAACCTGACGACCTCAAAAAAAAACAATCTCTGATAAGATCATCAAGAGTACCATCGGTGTCACGGTCTCGGGAATCGAGAGAATGCACCGCCTAGGAACTAAAGCAGAAAATAAAACGCGACCTGTTATCCTCAAGTTGCAATGTTTCGAGGACAAGGCGAATATATTAAAGAACTGTTCGAAGCTAAAGAATTCCAACATATCTGTGGGTGAAGATTTTTCTATCCGTGTCCGTAACATCCGAAAAGAACTTTGGAACAGCAGCAAGAGCAACCGAGATAGGGGCGAAAAAGTTACACTTGTGTACGACAAGATTAAAATCAATGGCCAGGTTTACGTCTGGGACGAACATAAAGGAGCCCGAGTGCCCGTGGGAAAGAAACCTGCCGTCCCAAAGAAAAAAAACTGACTAAACATGAAACGCCCTCCAGCCTAGTGATAGTGAACATAAATGCCCGAAGTGTTATGAACAAAAGCACGGAACTTGAAGCATTTATTATAGAACATAGACCAGATATTTTAACAATAACCGAAACATGGCTTTCTCCTGATGTTTCAAGCAGCGATATCTTCCCTCCGGGTTATACTGTCATGCGCAAAGATAGGTCCTCTCGCGGTGGTGGCGTAGCAATTTTGATAAGGGAAAATATCTACATCACACCTATGCCTGAAATGGTTGATGCTGAAGCACTTTGGTGCAAAATCATGACAGATCGATCCTCCCTTTTTATAGGCACCATGTACCGGCCCCCTAATACTTCCTATGATATGGTACACGCGCTAGCCAATTATATGGAAAATCATTTTACACATACTACAAAACTAATCCTTACGGGGGATTTCAACCTTGCCAGTATTGCATGGGACTCCCTTGATAACATAGCTGATAGAACTCACGCAGAGGTATTGCTTGATCTTTGTTTTAATCTTGGCCTTAGACAAATCATACGAGAGCCAACACGTGTTACTGCAAAAAGCAGGAATGTACTTGAATTGACGTTTGTGAGTGATGCTATCGCAGAAGACCGTGTTTCTTGGGAAGTTGTCGACGGCATATCGGACCACAAAGCTACTAAATGTTGCTTACTGTTAGGCACACCTCCGCCTACCCAAAAAGGGAGTACACGAATTTTCGACTGGGCGAATGCCGACGACGTCAGCGTTCTTGATTATCTAGATCACTCTTACTCCACTTTTACAACGTTCTCGAATGATAATACAGTTTCAGTGAATGGATTATGGTCAACATTAGAAAGAATCATTCAGCACTGTTTATCAAAATATATTCCCACAAAGATCAAACCAGTACGTAGGACAAACCCTTGGATAACAAGAAACATAATACAACTAAAGCGAAAAATTGCCAGATTAAGGAAACTGAGAAATAAACTACCGCTACCAGGCTACACTAATAAAATACGCGAAAACTCCCTGGCACTAAAGTCAGCCGTAAAAAAGGCAAAAGATGAATACATGAATGTAACCTTAAGTAATTTTATCAAAACATCTCCGTCTAAGTTTTGGCGATACCTTAATCCAAAGTCACGTCAGACCAGTAATCCATCACCAACTGAAGCTATGGCAAAGGCTACAGAGTTCAATGAATACTTTATTTCAGTATTTACGCAAGACAACAGCAGACAACCCAACCTTCAATCCCTTCCTAGCTACTCAGCAGAACTAGACGACCTAATCTTAACCGAGTCGGGAATTTTTTCCCTCTTACTAGAAATAGACCCAAAAAAATCCTGTGGCCCTGACAACATACCAAATGCATTTTTGAAGCGCTACGCGGAATGGATGTCCAAGTTCTTACTGATTATTTTTTTTAAATCATTGCAAATGGGCGAGGTTCCGGTGAAATGGAAAACTGCTAAGGTTATCCCTATATATAAATCCCCTGACCCAACCAGCACAGCAAATTACCGACCAATCTCGCTTACTTGTACGGCCGGCAAAATCCTTGAACATATAATCCTAAAGCACATAATGTCATTCATAGAAAAAAATAATTTAATTGTCCCTAATCAGCATGGTTTTAGAAAAGGATTGTCTACGACTACTCAATTGATTGAGACAATCCACGACTTAGCGATTACATTGGACAAATGCAGTCAAACCGACATGATATTCCTAGATCTATCTAAAGCATTCGATCGAGTTTCCCATCCAAAGTTGCTTCAAAAACTTATCCACTACCTCGGTGACAACAACATCACCAAGTGGATAAAAAGTTATCTTACAGGTCGACGTCAATATGTACGTTTCAAGAACTACTCTTCGGATTTCGGCGATGTGCTATCTGGCGTCCCACAAGGAGCCGTTTTAGCTCCTATCCTCTTTCTTCTTTTTATCAATGATTTACACATTAATACTAACGCCACAGTAAGAATGTTTGCAGATGACTGTGTTATCTACAAGGAAATAACCTGTCGTGATGATCAGATAACCTTAAACAGTGCACTTGAAAATATAACACAATGGTGCCAAACGTGGCAGATGGTGATTAACACAGAGAAAACAGTTTGTATGACTGTAACGAATAAAAGAGCGCCCATGAACTACCCGTATTATTTACAAGGACAGATGTTAAAGAAAGTAGAAGAGTATAAATATTTAGGCGTTATAATTTTATCAGATCTTAAATGGGACAAGCAGGTAACATATATTGTTAATAAATCACTGGCAGTTCTATACTCGTTAAAACGCTCGCTCAGATCCGCATCAATAGATACTAAACGCTTAGCATACGTGTTACTAGTTCGCTCTATACTGGAATATGGAATAGTCTGTTGGTTTCCCTTCCGTAAGCAGTGCATAGCAAAATTGGAGAGCGTACAAAGGAAAGCGATTAGATTTATGTTTAATAAGTATCGCCGTCTTGACTCCCCCACAGAACTATTAAGGCGAGCTGAACTTCCCAGTATACAAAATCGAGCTCGACTACTTCGTCTTAAGTTTCTTTTCCTTCTCCTTAATGGTAGCACGAAAATCAATACGAGTGACTACTTGCTACAGACATGAAGCTAAACATTTCGACAGAATTGCCTGTCTGGTTGGGAAATTGATTAGGACTTGAGACTGACTCCAACCAAATAACTGAATTTTATTAGCCCGACGTTTCGGAGCCCATTCGGCTCCTTCTTCAGGGGGGTTGTTCTTCGGGGGTGGCGGTGTGCCGCTTTTAAAGCATCTTTTTTGAAGAAAGGAGGGGGGGGGGAACACGGGAGGTGGGGAGACACTTCACAGACGGAAAGGTGGGGGGGGAACAAAAGGAAAGGGGGGGTGTGTTGTTGAGCGCTTCTATGGTGCTGGGATGACCGGTGCTGGGGGGAGTGCTCGCGACGGTGCCCTTGATGGGGGGGGGGGGAGGTTACAGGGTCGCACCGACGTTCTGTGTTGGTGAAACAAGCGGGAGTCTATCTGGCTGTGCGTCCTTTTCTTCTTTTCGTCAGGTCGCCAAGGCCATGGACATACACCGAGGGTAGGTTGCCCTTCACGCGGTTTATGTTATTCCCCGTATTCTGAATGTGCCATGACTCCAGTAGTAGTCTCTTTCGCCAGTTCGTTTCTGTTTGAAGGATTTCAGTTTCCTTGAAAGCGATTTTGTGGTCGGCGTCTTCAGAGTGTTCAGCGACGGCGCTGCGAATACGGTTGAATGTCCTGACGTCGTTCTCGTGCTGTCTGATCCTTTCTTTTAGATTTTTGGTTTCCCCGATGTACGACGCCGGACAGTCGGCACAACTGATTTTGTAAACGACGCCTTGAGCTTTTTCTTTAGGTGGACGATCTTTTGGTTTAGGGAGGAGGATATTGAAAGTGTTTATTGGTTTGTGCGCCACTTTGAGGCCTTCTTTTTTTAATATTCGGCTGAGCGCTTCGCTGGTACCTCTGATGTACGGGATGGACACTCGCTTCTGGGGTTGGGGAGAAGTCGACGGCTGAAGGTCCCGCATTTTGCTTCTTCTTTTTTGTTGTCTGGTTGTTTTTCGAATGAAGTCATCTGTGTAGCCATTCCTCTTAAGTTCGTTGAGAACCGTTCTCTTTTCTTTCTTTAGATCCGATTCCGATGAGGAATGAGTTTCGGCTCGTTTGAATAAAGAATTTACAACAGATGCCTTGTGGTTTGCCGGATGGTCGGATTGGAAATGAAGATAGCGGCCTGTGTGGGTTGGTTTTCGGTAGACTGAAAATTTTAAAATGCCGTCTTTTCGTGTAACTTGTACATCTAAGAATGGGAGTGATCCGTTCTGTTCGCGCTCATATGTGAACTGTATATCCGGGTCTATGGAGTTTAAGTGTTTCTGCAAGTTTTCGACTTGGCTCGTCTTCACGATGCAAAAACAATCATCCACGTACCTGAGGAAGACTTTTGGTTTCGGGGAAAAAGTATTTAAAGCTCTCTCCTCGATGCTCTCCATAGTCAAGTTAGCCATGGCAACGGAAATTGAGGCCCCCATAAGAGTTCCTTTAACCTGTTTGTAGTAGCTGCCTCGGAAGGTGAAATAGGTATTGGACAGGCACAGTTCGAGAAGGCGGCAGATCTCGCCTACACTCAAAGGGGTTCTCTCACTGAGCATATCGTCACGTTCCAGTGCATCTCTAGTTGCGGAAACAGCCAACTTAATGGGTACTCTTGTGAACAGAGAGATTACATCAAAAGAGACCAGACATTCATCATCTTCGATACGGACTTTTGATGTGAGTTTGATGAAATTCTCGGAGTCGCGCACGTGCGATGCTGTCTTTCCGGTGAGTGGTGATATGATCTGATGCAAGTAAGTGGATAGTGATCGTAGTGGGGAACACGAAACAGACAGACAGACGTGTACAGACAGTACACGTAGTTCTCGAACAAAACACACCAAGCACTTAACCGAATACAGATTTTACAATGACATATTTAGGTACTCATTTTTTCCACATGCAATCCGTGAATGGAACATGTTGCCCGATGACGTTGTCACCTGTACATCACTCGAAACTTTTATCGCCAAGTTATCAAACTATGTTCTGTAGCTACGACCTGCACACAGGTGCGCTGCGTCGTACAATGGCATTCTAATTCACTTAGCGGTGTCTTGTATTCTGCCGGGACATAAACACCTGCTGAATCTTGTCTTTTGCGCATTGCACATAAAAAAAAAATTATTTTCTTTCCTTGTTCTTCTGTGTGCGAAACCTTCCATCATGGCGTTAACTACCATTTTTCCCCGCTCCTGTTATAAAAATTGTGTAATAATTATAGAGTGCATATGTACTGCCTTGTACACCCAAACTTATCTATGTCTGCGCCTATACTTGAACTGTGTTCTCTTGAAGATGTATCTTACCCCTTTCATGCAACAGCCTCATATGTGAGGCTAGCAGTATGTTCAAATAAAATATATGCAAGCAAATGAGAGAAAAGCAGGGAGGCTAACAAAGTTTTATTCCCATATTTGTCCTGAACTTGTTCATTTCATGGCCTTTACATTTTTCACATCAGCGACATGCCCTGCTTTGCTGGTTTGAAACTGATCTAGTTCTAAAGTTGGTGTGATACTTGCTTTACTTACTAAATATGGAGAAAACATGGAAGCATTGATATCAGTTATTTCGGGCAGAATTTTTGAGACATACGAGTGTATTCTTTTATGAAAAAGTACATATTTTACTTGTCTTGGCAGTGCGTAGCGTTCAAAATTCGTTTGCAGCATGTTTACCAACAGCAACGCAGTTATTATTAAAGTTTAATGTATTTGATTCCTCGACAATTTCTATGAGGAGGAGGCCGAGCTACAAAGTGGTTTCCCCCCCTACCACCCCGAACGAAATTTGTGGCTGTCCAGGATACTAGAAAAGTGGAGTGACGACAATGGAAGGACCACGATGGCATTCCGACGGCAGTATGGCAACGAAACTATGATGACTGTATGCCGACGATGACATGACAACAGTATGGAGACAATGGGATGATGACGAAGGTACGAGAACGAGATGGCGTGACGAGAGTCGAATGACAAAGCTGGAATGAGCATGATGCAACGTCTACGACGGCATCAAAACCACGAGCACATATCTAGTGGCCCAGGCTCTTATACAATTTGTCCAACCTGGTCGGCGTAAAAGGCGCGTAGACGATGTCATGACGACATTCAGACAACGAATCTGAAATGACGACGGTTGAATGACTACGACGGTATCGCTACCACGAACGCAAGCCTATCGGCCCAAGCTAGACAACTTGCGCCACTGTGTCAGCGTAAGAGGCTAGATAGATAAATACAACTATAAAAGCCAGAAGGTATTGATGCGAAGAAAAGCGTAGGATTAATTAGCTGCAGTTGAAATTTAAAGTGAAGTTTTAAAAAATTCAAACAAATAACGAAGAAAATGGAAATGGAGGAAAAAATAACCTGTCGCCGGTGGGCAACGAACCGACAACCTTTGCATTAACCGCGCGCTGCACAGAGAATGGTGCTACTAGCGGTGGCAATAAATCCGTCCACTAACTTAGGTATTTATACAAGAGCATCTAGCCTTGGGACTTCGGACTTAGAAGAGCAGACGCGTGAATAATAAACCTTCTTATACTACCTTAATGGCATCGAGGCTGCCAGGTTCGAGACGCTCGCTATGAATGAATCATGCGTTTATTCACAGCTAGCGTCTTCTATCTCAATGAATCGATACGTTCATTCATAGCGAAGGTCTATAACATGGTAGCCTTGATGAACTTAGATATCATACGAGGGTTTCTTAGCCACGTGCCTGCTTTCCTAAGTTCGCGTGTTACGTGACGCTGTCGGGCAAAAAAGGGTGTTCCACATAGGCCCGCCATGGCTTTGAGTGTCGTTGGCTAACGCTCCTGGGGCTAGATGTAGCACACACAAATACCGAAGAATAGCGACGGATTGATGGCCGTCGCTGTAGCACAACTGGCAGTGCATAGCACGTGTAGTGCGAATGTTGTGGTTTCGCTCCCCACCGGTGACAAGTTATCCGAGTCCAATTTCTTTTCCCATTTTATCCATTATTTTTCTACGCTTCAAATTCAACCAGCGCTAATTACCCCTATATCCTTTCGTTAGCTGAACTACCTGCTTGCTTTATATGGTCGTTATTAGAGAACACCAAGCCCCCTCTGTTTCCCTTCCAGACAGACAGACAGACAGACAGACAGACAGACAGACAGACAGACAGACGGACAGACGGACAGACGGACGGACGGACGGACGGACGGACGGACGGACAGACAGACAGACAGACAGACAGACAGACAGACAGACAGACAGACAGACAGACAGACAGACAGACGGACGGACGGACGGACGGACGGACGGACGGACGGACGGACGGACGGACGGACGGACGGACAGACAGACAGACAGACAGACAGACAGACAGACAGACAGACAGACAGACAGACAGACAGACAGACAGACAGACAGACAGACAGACAGACAGACGGACGGACGGACGGACGGACGGACGGACGGACGGACGGACGGACGGACGGACGGACGGACGGACAGACGGACAGACGGACAGACAGACAGACAGACAGACAGACAGACAGACAGACAGACAGACAGACAGACAGACAGACAGACAGACAGACAGACAGACAGACAGACAGACGGACGGACGGACGGACGGACTCAAAATGCATGAAGTAGGCAAAGAATTCTAATTGCATTAAAACTGTGAGGTCGTTCTAGATTTTTCCTCTCCATCTTCACTGTTAGTGACATGAAATTCAGGGAAATGCTCGTGCATCTTTGAGACGAATTTAAGTACCCCATCGGTCTGCAGCGTTTTCAGATTACTATCAGGTGTTAAGAAGAATGCCTGCAGCATAACATATGCATCGTTTTTCAGCAGCAGCGTCAGTCACTACACAAGGTGACGCATCAGGAAATGTGCATAGGCAAGCGCTGTCAGCGCCAGCAGAACGCTGATGCTATAACCAAATATGGTCGACCAAGGCTGGTAACCCAGGCAAGGTTAACCCTAACCACCATGAGATTCGGCAATTAAGAGAAATAAAAAGGAAGAGGACAGGTTGTAAAGGAAATACGAAAGTGGAAGTGTGAAGAGTTCGATAAGAAAAAGTGGCTACCGATTTACCCAGGAGTGTCAATCCGGGGCTACGTGAAGCCGAGACCAAATAAGTGTGCTTACTCCGCCATGGGCAGTAATGGTCCGAAATCTCAGTTATTACTGCCAGAAAGATGCCTAACCCCTGTAGTGCGTTATTCCATTTCATAAAGAACCAAGCAGCCATTATGATGATGACCGACATGCGCTGTTACAACCAGCTGCCTTAAGGAGTTCAAAGCCGGAGCAATCGTGCCAATTCGTTTATTTTAAACAAATTTTCTGCTCTCTTATAGCAGATTGCTTGCCTAAATCATTCCTTTTCGTAAGACACATCTTTTATATGCATTTATTGTATCGCTGTCCCTCTACGACCCGATTTTATTTCTTTTTTACCCATCCCCATAGTGGGTGCATGCCATTTCGCGATTCATCATCATCACCAGCTGGGGTGGTCAACAACAATAATGTGGTCCACTTTGCGAAGTGTTCTTTCTATCACGTTTGCGTTCAACGTTGCCTCAGGCACCTCGGACCTGTTCACTGCAACGCAAGACATGCAGGAGTCGATTGGAACAGAAAACACAGCTCTTGAAGACGGCTACTTGTACCTGATGCTGGAACAGCGGCGGCTGGAGAAAGCCATAGAACACTATAGAGCACTCCGGACTGCGAAGTCACTGCGAGATGGCCTCAATACATTGGGAACATTCCTCTTCATCAGCCGTCTCGCCAACTCATACCCCAAATTCAGCGCTCCTTGTCCCAGCCTATTTAGCCTTCCTTCGGCTTTCCTGCCGTCTTATTCCCGACGTTGGTGGCCCACGGTCGGCGATCTCAGTGGCGCCGCTGCTGGAATCTGCAAGTTGCAGCAAGCCTACGACATTCCGGTGGATACGATAGCATCCATGCATTCTCGCCTACTGCCAGCAGTTTCGCCCGAAGACTTGGCACACGTTGCCAGGGGTTGCTTTACGGATGGAGAGTTTGGGAACACTTCCGCCTGGAGCCAAGCAGCGCTTGCAATGACGTCGCCCTTCACTGGCGGCGCATTCAAGAGGCTTGAGCTTGGCCTCAAAATACTGCGGACAAACGACGAGGTCAGGCGGCAGTTGGGACAGCGAGCGAAATATATGTCGCTAAACCACTACCCTTCCTCGCCGGAGTCAGATGTCAGCCAGTACAAGTCTGTCTGCGTTCGACAGGGCGCCGTGAGATCATCTGGCAGCAGACTTGTTTGCAAGATGTCTACGAACTTCGGAGATCCGCGCTTGATTCTTCAGCCGCTCAAGTTAGAGGTGCTGTCGCTGAAGCCACGAGTAGTGCTCATCGGCGACTTCCTCTCCCCATCGGAAGTGAACTACATCCGATCGGCGGCGCAGAAGGGATTCAAGCGTGCAGGCGTCTACTCCCCGACTGACACTGCAGGGATGCCAAGCTGGAAACGAATCGGCAAGGTATGCGCGCATATGTTCCGTCCTGCTCTGGCCATTGTATTCACTTGCTTCTGCTGCATGTTTACTTCGCTGCAGTGGAGGTTCACTTCATTTAATTGGGGGCACTAAAACAAACAAGTAACGGCATTTACATTCCAATAATGGCAGCGACAGAAATTGCCAGTGCTATTAAAAACATATGACACCGACAAAACTTAAGTTGCCACTTTTCTGCTTTCTGTCTTCTACGTCGCAAATGTGCGTAGACGTGTTTAGACCCATTACGCGTTCTCCCCGAGCGAACAGAATCATTGGGCTTCTTCGATTTTCCACTTCTGGCTACCCGCGGGCTGCCAGAGCCAGCCAGAGCGTCTTCGTTTTTCTCGGGTTGCTCCGCCCACCGCGCTGCGCACTTCCGCCGGGCGTTCGTTTTAACGCGATAGCGTTAAGGAGCTCGTGTCGCAGAAAAGCCGGTGTCGTCGGCGTCCGCGGCGTTGGCCGTGAGCGATAAATCACGGCAGGCACTTCATAAATAAAAAGCAACTTCCAAGGTGGGCTGGGTGGGAATCGAACAAGGGTCTCCGGAGTGTGAGACGGAGACGCTACCACTCAGCCACGATTTCGATGCTTCCAAGCGGTGCAAACGCGCCTCTAGTGAATGCGGTGTTGCCTTCGAAACGAGCCGTGGAAAGTTATACTGCGGTGTATATCGGTAATAATGAACATGTAACTTACAGAAGTCGCAATTACACGAGTAGCGAAGTGTGTTTCCGCTGCATTTCTTCTGCGCTTTCCGCACACGCAGAGCCATCTTGCGGCAAACACAGAAGACCCCCTCCTCTCCATTTACGGAGCTGCCCCGACAGATGGCGCGCCACGCGCGCATTGGAGCTGTGCGGCTCGGACTCTCTCTCCCCTGACAACGCTTCGCCTTGCTCCCTCTGCAGAATCAAGCGTCCTTCCTTTCTTTAGATCACTATCTGTATATCTCTCTGCCCGTGCCGATCACGACGTTTGGCTGGCGTGCATCATTTCCCCCTCTGAGATACCAAGTTCTTTGGTTCGTTCCGCTTGCTCAGGCGCACGTTTCGTTGCTGCGCCGAACGCCGCGTTGCTCGACCATATGGCTCGACGCTCACCGCGTCCGATGCGGGGCGCCTCGTAAGTGATGGCTGCCCTGTAGCCCATTGTCTTACACCCCTTGGCGGGTCGACGGGAACGCTGTCGCGTTCCACTCTTGAAGGCGAAGCTTAAGCGTCCTCCAATTTTTGCTCGCGCTGGACGGTTCTGGCTACCCGCTGGCTGCCAGAACCTGCCAGGACGATTTTGGTCTGGCTGCTCTCTGGAAGTTCTCTGGTTAGCAGACGACTAAAAGAGGCGATGGGCGCTCGCCGCCATCTTTACGGGGACTTCATGGATTGCAACGCGGGCGCTTGAGGACTTAAATTTACCTCGCTCAGCCAACTGTCTACGGTCATCTCTGGATTTCCTTATTGCCATTTGTTGGGCGTGTTGGTAAACTGAAAGCATATTTAGCGCTAGCAAACAAGAACGGAAGGGAGACGACATCACAATGCGCTAACTTCAACAACTTGATTTTCAGGAAATACACCTATATAACCCATGCTTGATTTGGATAAGGTGGCGCCACTGTGGATGGGATAGGTGTATTTCCTGAAAATCAAGTTGTTGAAGTTAGCGCAGTGTGGTGTCGTCTCCCTTCCGTCCTTGTTTACTAGCGGTAAATATGCTTTCGGATCTCCTTACTTCTAGCGTTATCTTTTTAGGTGCTAACGCTCCGTTCCGCATCGCGAAGCGGTGTGATACGAGCCATGGTGAACCGTTTGAAGCGTGCGTGCGTGTGCGTGCGTGTGTGTGTGTGTGTGTGTGTGTGTGTGTGTGTGTGTGTGTGTGTGTGTGTGTGTGTGTGTGTGTGTGTGTGTGTGTGTGTGTGTGTGTGTGTGTGTGTGTGTGTGTGTGTGTGTGTGTGTCCTGATTGCTTCCTAGCGCCGAACAGCGCGCCGCGCTCTCATGCGTGCATGTTATCTGCATCGTGTTCCACGCAAGCTGTAGACGCCCATTCACACATTGCAGTACATTTTGGGTTCGTCTTTCTCTGGTGGCGTTCCTTTTCACATATTTCGCGTATGTATATCTCTCCTTTCGCTGCAGTTAGCGAAGGCTTTGCAGTTAGCCCGTGCTCGCTCCGTCTCTCCGTCGTATGCTTAGGTGGCAGCTCGAGACCGATATGTGTTCGAACTGCAGGCCGTTGATCTAAGAATACAGTGATTGCACTCGATACATTTAGACACACGTACATTGGCTTATTGCTCTAATGATTGCGACCAATGTTGTTTTTCGTGTGAAACGTTTCGCTGGTCACAGGCGGCGTGCATTTTCACGCGCCAGCCGCGTCCCCAGCTCCTTAAATGAGAAGCACCATCAGCCACAACAAACTTTCTGGAATCGAATCCCAAGCAGGTCGGCGCGAAATTTTATGCGTATGAGACCTACCCGATAACCTGCTTTTTCATATCTTGTGATGACACAACGCCAACTCATCAATGTCGCCGGTCGTCGACGTGATCGCTGCGAGCAGGGATGCTCCAGCTATCGCTTTCGAGTATACAATCACGATTTCGCGTCTTGTCATCCGCAGCGTCGGAGGCCATCTGTTGCGCTGCGCAAGACGAGGTCGGCCGAGTACGCGTCCTGCGCCGAGTCGCGCGAGAGTGATCGTATTCCTGAATGCAACCATATATTTTCAAGCTGGCAACGCATAAATGGGCCGACTACGCCGAGCGCGCGTCGGCCTCGACGGGCGCTGCCATGCTGGTAGCATGTTTACATTTGGCCAGCTGTACCGGCGTTCGACTTTGCAAACTTCAGGCAGGTTCGGGTTGTCTTGGGATCCCAGCCCACGTGGCTTCCTGTCAGAACCGGAACTAGCTGGCTGCCGTCTGGCTCCCAGCGGGCTGCCAAACTCCGAAAATCGAAGAGGCCCATTGTTGCGCTAAGTTGCTCTTTTCAGCTTGAAAATAAGTGCAGGCTCAGCGCAGTGTATATATATATATATATATATATATATATATATATATATATATATATATATATATATATATATATATATATATATATATATATATATATATATATATATATATATATATATATATATATATAGTCACGTGGTAGTGAAGTTCAAGGACACAGTAGCAATACTGTAAAGGACAAAACTAACTTTTATTGGGCGAACCTGCCCCCACAAAAGTAGGCTACACTTTTAGCACAACAATAGCGGCGAACACGGTCGGCGATCGTCGAAAATCTGATCAGCGGGTCGAGCGCGTCGGCTTTTTAGAGCAGTCGTCGAATGTTCCAGACTAATTGTTCGGACCCGCGTGCCTTCCACAAAGATACACCATTCGCGGCAGGTGATGAAATCAGATAACATAAGATTCGGCGACAACAGACAGCGGATAGAAGCATCGATAACTTTCCAGAAACTTCGGATACATACAGGCGCGTCGCGTGCTGTGCGATAACATTTGTTAGGCGGCGAAACGTGGTCGCCCGATAAAGATAAGTACACGTGTCAATACCCCCTGAAGTACTATAGCGCCGAACAGACGACACAAGAAGAAGAGACACGGACGAGCGCTTACACAAGAAGAGACACGGACGAGCGCTTTCTCTTCTTCTTGTGTCGTCTGTCTGGCGCTATAGTTGCTATAGTACTTCAGTAATGCACCAACTAGCCCAACAAAAAGTTTTGCTGGAATACCCCCCTCTTAAAAAGCATCGTCCCGATGCTACAAATATAAGAGAGCGAAACACAAAAGGACATTTAATAAACATAAGTAACAAAACAACGGAAAGAAACAAAGTCCAAAGCTGAGTTACGCGAAGCTCCAAAGTTCATTAACGCTGGTAGTACGGCTTGAGTCGCACAACGTCGACTATTTCAGGTCGTGAGCGGCGCCGCTGTGATAGCGAAATGCCGTCTGGCACGACCTCATAGTCCAGTGCTCCAATACGTCACATGATCTTGTACGGTCCGAAATAGCGACGCAAAAGCTTCTCGCTCAGTCCTCGATCGTCGGTGTATAGGGGTCCAAATCCAAACACGGTCACCGGGCTGGTACTCGTCGGAGGTTGTAGTGTCGGCTGTCGGCCCTCTGCTGGTTCTTGATTCGCAGGCGGGTGAGCTGTCGGGCTTCTTCGGCGCGCTGGAGATAGCTAGCGACGTCAACATTCTCTTCGTCAATGACGTGGGGCAGCATGGCGTCGAGCGTCGTCGTCGGGTTCCTGCCGTAAACCAGCTTAAACGGCGTGATCTGTGTTGTTTCTTGCACCGCCGTGTTATAAGCGAATGTTACGTACGGCAGGACCGCGTCCCACGTCTTGTGCTCGACATTGCTAGCATGTTGGCGAGGGTCTTGTTCAGGCACTCCGTGAGACCATTCGTGTGCGGGTGGTAGGCAGTTGTACTCTTGTGGTTTGTATAGCTGTATTGCAGAATGGCTTGGCTGAGCTCTGCTGTAAAGGCTGTTCCTCTGTCGGTGATGAGGACTTCTGGAGCACCATGTCACAGCAGGATGTTCTCCACGAAAAATTTCGCCCCTTCGGCTGCGCTGCATTTCGGTAGAGCTTTAGTTTCAGCGAAGCGGGTGAGATAGTCCGTCGCCACGGCGATCCACTTATTTCCGGATGTTGACGCCGGAAATAGTCCCAACAAATCCATCCCGATCAGCTGAAATGTTCGGCAAAGAGGTTTGATCGGCTGTAGTAATCCTGCTGGCCTTGTCGGTGGTGTCTTTGCGTCGCTGACAGTCTCGGCATGCCTTGACGTAACGGGCGATGTCGGTGGTCAGACGCGACCAGTACCTTTCCGGTACCCTCGACAGCGTTCGGGAGAATCTGAGGTGCCCATCGGTTGGATCGTCATGTAGGACGTGCAGCACTTTTGGACGCAGCGATGACGGAATATCAAGAAGGTAGCTGGCGCGGACTGGTGAAAAGTTCTTCTTTACAAGCAGATTGTTTTGTAACGTGAACCAAGACAATCCGCGCTTAAATGTGTCCACGCTTAAATGGGCGGCGAGGTGTCCTCTCATGACGGAGTTGACTAAGGCAGTGACTGCATGGCCGTCGAGAAGCACGTCGTGGTCGGTGGTTCTTTATCTTGCGTTACAGTTGGGTCTTGACGTCGGATCACAGCTGCGTCGCGTTGAGCTATGGCTGGAACGTCGCCTCGTCAGGTCGTCTTTCATCAGCGTTTTCTTTGCTGCCAGACTTCGTCGGGACGGTGGTGTGTCGTCGTTGTTATGTCGTCGAGATTGTCTTTTCGGCGTTTTCGTCGGCGGCGGAGGATCTTCAATTCGACGAACAGCAACCGCACCTCCATCGGTTGCTGCTTTTAGGTTTCCGGAAATGGGCTGACGGACCGGCCCCGGGCTGGGCCGGCGTATGTTCGGCGCTGCGGCGCCAGGTAGCGACCTGGTGACGGCGAACGGGATGGTCGTCGAGAGTTCCACTGAGTGGTGGCTAGGTAGTCCGCGATGTCACGTGGGCGCTCCCCAAGCTGGGGACGTGGCGCGTTGACGGCGAACCCTCTCAGTCCCAAGTCGCGGTATGGGCATCGGCGATACACATGGCCGGCTTCTCCGCAGTGATAGCAGAGCGGGCGGTATTCGGGGGCTCGCCAAATGTCCCTCTTCCTCGCGTATGTTATATTCAGTTTCGTTATTCATTTCAGTTCTTTATTCCACAGAGGGCGCTTCTGTTCTTCATTATATATATTGGTTGTATATGTTAATTAAACGGCTTTTTACTTCGGGACGGCTGGAGTCTGACTTCCACCTTTGGTCAATACCACATTGGCGACGAGGATGGGATCCGAACCCACGCGGGCAGAGCCCATTGGATTGGAAGCCGGAGCAACACAAGGCTATTCTTTTGCATTGTTTGGGGGCGGAGGGCCAGCGTACTTCAGACGCTACATGCAGGGACCAGCGCCGCAGCACCGGCCGCGCCAAGTGCCACAGCACTCGCCGATGACAAGTCTGTCGTGGCCCCTCCTGACGAATACGACTCTGCACTCGCCGCATTACGGCACCAGTTTGCGACGTCGCGCAACGTTATCATCGAGCGTCATCGCTTTCACCGCCGCAGCCAACACACAGGCGAGACCGTTCATGACTTTGTTGCCGCTCTACGGGAGCTAGCGTCGCATTGTTCGTTTGCCTCGCGAGATGATGCTCTGCGGGACCAATTTTGCCGGCGTAGCTTCCACTCGCGTACGTGAGCGTTTACTGCTCGAGGGTTCCACACTTTCATTCGAGAATTCTGTTCGCATTGCACTTCAGTTTGAGCAGGCGGCTGAAGAGCTAAAGGAGCTTTCTGCTTCGGTCGAAGCAATTTCATTGCGGCAGCGTCGAAAACCATCGTCGCATTCTTCGAAAAAAAGGAATTCACAACCGACAGCCACCTTAGAGCAGAATTTAACGAGGAGCGCGGGCGGCTCACGTGCGCCGCAGCGGAACCGCCCCCCTCAGCGGAACCGAGAACAGAGTAGCCGCTCCGGCTCGCCACTTTGTTTCCGATGCGGCTCGCTGAACCACATCGCGTCAGCGCCGCAGTGCCCAGCGCAAGGCACGACTTGTTCGTTTTGCGGTCGCAAGGGCCACTTTCAAAGGGCATGCAACCGCAAGCTAACTCAAATGCAAGACCGAGTCCGTGAACTTGAATTTCATGAAGATGTTTCGTCATGCAGCAGTGCTGAGGAAGTTTTGACTGTGCAACGTTCCGCGCGTAGCGGAATTCATATTCAAGTGCAAGTCGCGAATGTCACTTTGACATTCCTTGTTGATTCAGGGTCGTCTCTTTCAATCCTATCGGAGCAAGAATTCAGTCGATATTTTCAGAGTGTTCCGCTTCTGCCTGCTCCGCATGTTAGTCTGACTACTCTCAACGGCCGATTCCAGTGCTAGGTTGTTTCCAGGCAAACGTTCGATTTAAAGGCCGCACAGCGTCGCTACGTTTTTATGTTGTTCACCGAGGCACTTCTCTGATCGGTCCTGACGGCATTAAAGCCTTGGATCTTCGCATTGAGGGTTCTGCTCTCGCAGAACGCATCGCATCAAGACACGGCAAGGCGTGCAGCCTGTAACCTCGAAGCTTCGCCGTCTGCCGTATTCTCTCCGGTCACCAGTATCAAATGAGCTTCCGAGGTTGCTGAGCCTTGACATCATCGACCGGATCGATGCTTCTGAATGGGTGTCCCCTATTGTTGTTAACAAGAAAGATGGTAGCATCAGGATCTGTGTAGACCTTCGAGAGCCGAACAAAGCTATTGTTCCAGACAGTTTCCCATTGCCGCACACAGAGGAGCTGCTTCACGCTTTGGTAGGCGCTACACACTTCTCCAAACTTGACTTGGCTTCCGCTTACCATCAGGTTCTCTTGCACCCTGACAGCAGGTATATGACAGCGTTCATCACTCATGATGGCCTTTTCCGTTTTAAAAGAGTTTGCTTTGGGTTGGTTTCTGCCCCAGCGGCATTTCAGAAGATGATGGCGAAAATCCTTGACCGCTGCCCTGGCGTGTTGTTGTACATTGATGATGTCATCATTTTTGGCAAGACCGCAGAATAACACATTTCAAACTTGAAGACCGTGCTGCAAAAGATCAAGAACGGAGATCTGAAACTAAACATCAAATGCCTTTTCGATGTTCCAGAACTTGCCTTTCTAGGGCACAAGGTCACTGCATGTGGTATCTCGCCACTTCCAGAGAAAGTACACTCCATATTTAACGCACCAGTGCCAACTGATGTGGCCGCCCTTCGTTCGTTCCTGGGCCTCGTAGAATACTACTCCAAGTTTGTTCCACACTTGGCACAAGTGGTTGAGCCTATGAGAGTCTTACTTCGCAAAAATGAGCCATTCACCTGGTCTGCCGAAGCAGACAGCAGTTTCCGGAGGGTCAAGGAAATGCTTTCGTCGAGTACACTCCTCCAGATGTTCGATCCTTCATTACCAGTAATTGTGTCGACCGACGCGTCCCACTGTGGGCTGGGAGCAGTCCTGCAGCAACAAAGTGGCCACGAGCTCCGCGCAGTCGCTTTCGCATCTCGTACACTGTCGCCTGCAGAGAGAAAATATTCAGTCAGTGAACGAGAAGCTCTTGCGTGCATTTGGCCGTGTGAGCGATGGCACACATACCTGTGGGGTCGCCATTTCACAATACGAACAGACCACCAGGCACTGGTGTCCTTGTTGTCGTCACAAGGACGTGGAAGACGCCCACTCCGAATCGCACGATGGAGTGCACGACTGCTTTGCTAAAATTTCACTGTTGAATACCGCAAGGGGTCCACAAACACTGTAGCAGATGCACTTTCTCGGCTACCAGCACCTACCTCGGAGGCAGAGATTGCTACGGAGGAAGAAATTGTCTCGTTCATTGAGCCAGCCTGCGTGACTAAGGAGAAGTTCAGGCAGGCCGCCCTCGACGACAGTTGCCCAGAAACCATCAAGTCATTCGTGCTGAGTTCCTGGCCGCCAAAGAAGTCCATACCAGAAGAGGCAAAACCATTCTACGCCATTCGGGAATAACTTTCTGTTGTCGATAACCTGCTACTGCGTGGAGAGCGCCTCGTTGTTCCGTCCTCCCTCACGGCTCAGATCATCGGCACCGCGCACGAGACACATCCGGGTATCACGCGCACGAAGGCGCGACTGCGTGAGCAGTTCTGGTGGCCACGAATGGATAAGCAAGTGGAAACGGCAGTAAAAAACTGCCATATCTGCCTGGAGGCAGATAAGTCCGCCAGAACATCACCAGCACCGTTGCAACCTGTTGAATGGCCTGAACGACCGTGGCGAAAGCTTGGCCTAGACATTGTTGGTCCTTTGGAGCATGCAGCTTACAACAGCAGATTTGCTATAACGCTTGTTGACTACCATTCTAAATGGCCAGAGGTGTATTTTTGCAGCGAAGTGTCCACGAGCACCGTGAAAGACTTTTTAAGAAGTGTTTCTGCCCGTGAAGGCTACCCGGAAGAGATCGTTTGTGACAATGGAGCTCAGTTCACTTCGCGTGAGTTCGTAACTTTCCTGCAACACAGAGGCATCAGTCTTTCACATTCTGCAGTATACTACCCCCAAGCCAATGGGCAAATAGAACGTTTCAATCGCACATTGAAAAACTTCATTCAAGTCTCACTCGAAAGACGACCACTCCGGCAAGCTGTCACAGAATATCTTGCCATTTACCACTGTACTCCGCACGCCACCACAGGGGTCGCCCCAGCAGTTCTGCTGCATGGTAGAATGCCCCGAACCAGGCTGGATATCGTGGGTTTCTCGGCACCAGCATTTGCGGGAGATCCAGCCAAGGAGTTGGCGCGACTTCGTCAAAGGGTTCGGCGTCAGCAGCAAAGCAGCAAGCACTACACGGACAAAAGGAGAGCCGCCAAGAAGACGAAGATAGCCGTAGGCGATTTTGTCCGTGTCAAAAAACCGTTCGTTCGGTTCAAGGGAGACTGCGCCTTTTCGTCACCAACTGAGGTGATCAAGAGTAGGGGACCAGCCTCTTTCCGACTTGGTGACGGCCGTACGTGGAATGCCTCCAAGCTTTCCAGGGTTCCAGAGAGGGGCACCTGGGGACCAGGCCCACCTGTCACGCCGCAGCCGCGGTCTCCTGAGGCGCTGCAACCTGCCACGCCGCAGCCGCGGTCTCCCGATGTGCTGCAGCCTGCCGTGCTACAGCCTCCTTCTCCTAGTACGCAGGCGCTGTCTCCTGGCATACCACAGCAGCAGTCAACGAGCCCGTCGCCTGTGCGACGTCCAACGCGGCCGACCCGAGAGCGCCGGCCACCGGCCTGGCTCCAAGACTATCAGACCAATTAGTTCGCGGTCTGTCATTGTGTACATAGGTTGTAAATATGTGTAAATAAGTAGTGTGCACGCTTTGGGGTTTTCGTTACTAATAGTTACTGACAACTAACCACTAAAAATAAGGGAGGGAGTATGTTATATTCAGTTTCGTTATTCATTTCAGTTCTTTATTCCCCAGGGGGCGCTTCTATTCTTCATTATATATATATTGGTTGTATATGTTAAATAAACGGCTTTTTACTTCGGGACGGCTGGAGTCTGACTTCCACCTTTGGTCAATACCACAGCGTAGGTGCGGTGGGCGACGGTTCGGCACGCTGGCGGCGGCGGACGACGAAACTGCGACGTTACAGGGCCCTGACGCGGTCGCGGAGGGGGGCCTTGACGGCGTGCGACGGCGGCTAGGTCATCGCTTCTGCCTGGGGCTGCGGTAATTCAGGTTGCACCTCGGGAACTCCAAGTGATCGCTGAACCTCATCTTTCACGATGTCGGTGATCGAGGCCACTTGAGGTTGCGACGAAGGCAAGACTTTGCGCAGTTCTTCGCGCACAATGGTCCTGATGGTCTCTTGAAGGTCGTCGGAACCCAGCGCTTGGATGGCGTACTGCGGCGTGAGCACCTGGTGGTTATTATATCGCCGGGTGCGCATTTCCAGAGTTTTCTCGATCGTCGATGCCTTTGCAGAAAACTCAGCTATGGTCTTTAGCGGGTTACGAATAAGTCCGGTGAAAAGTTCTTGCTTGACGCCCCGCATCAGGAAGCGTACTTTTTTTTTCTCCTCCGACATTTCCGGGTCGGCGTGCCAGAAAATACGGGCCATCTCCTCGGTGAAGATCGCGATCGTCTCATTTGGTAGCTGCGCTCTGCTTTCTAGTAGAGCTTGGACTCGCTCTTTTCGCACGACGCTTGTAAATGTTTGCAAGAAGCTGCTTCGGAACAGGTACCACGTCGTTAAGGAGACTTCTCAATTCTCGAACAAGGTCCTGGCGGCGTCTTCCAATGCGAAATAGACATGGCGCAGCTTGTCGTCGCTGTCCCAACTGTTAAACGTAGCGACCCTCTCATACCTCTCCAGCCAGCTTTCCGGGTCCTCAAATGTGGAACCGCGGAACATCGGTGGCTCCCTGGGCTGCTGCAGAACTATTGGGGCAGCTGTGGCTGCCATTGGCGCTGTCTTCTTGGACGTCTCTGGACGATCTTCTCTGACAATCTTCTTGGTCGTCTCTGGCAGAATTCTGTGTTCCGGGGGCAGCTGCTGTAGCCGGCGGCTTGCTCGATGTTCCGGGACGACGTTGGTGTTGTCTTTGCGGTCCGGGCTTGGATTACGGCTTGTAGGGGGCACACAGTGCATGAACGTAAAGCACCTCCACTGGATGTCACGTAGTAGTGACGGTGAAGACGGCAGCAAAACTGTGATTCTAGAAACTAGCGTTTTACTGGGCGAACTTGTGCCCTCAAAAGCAGGCTCTACTGAAAAGAACAACGACAGTGGCGAACACGCTCGGCGATCGTCGAAACTGATCAACGAGCCAAACGCGTCGGCTTTTATACAGCAGTCGTCAAACGTTCCAGACTAATCGCTGGGACCCGCGTGTCTTCCGCAAAGTTCTACACCATTCGCGTCACACGATGAAATCAGATAACACAAGGTTCGGCGACAACAGACAGCGGATAGAAGCATCGACAACGTTCCAGAAACTTCCGATTCAAGCAGGCGGATCCCGCGCTGTGCGATAACATTTGTTAGCCGCCGAAACGTGGTCGCCCGATAAAGATAAACAAGTGCACGTGTCAATATATATATATTGTCGAAATAACTTGGTTGTCTTTGGAATTACGGAGGGGCCGAATGAATCTGAAGAGGTACTTCGGCGCAAAGTTCATATTAATGAAGTTTTTTCTGATAGACTTGGAATAAATTGCGAATCGGTAACTTGAATTCACCGGCTTGGGAAATCCTCGTCAAACCGCCCTGTTATTCTTTATTTTCAGGACTATCTTGAGAAACAGAAGGTGCTCAGCAGATCTGGAAAGTTAAAAGGGACGAAATTTTTTTATCCAGAATGATTACTCAATGGAAACCCTAAGAAAAAGAAAACAGCTATGGCAGACTACGAAACACGAGAATACGGGAAAGAAAGTGTCACTCGTAAATGATAAACTTCGCATTGGAAAAACGCTTTACGTATGGGATGATGCATCTTCCACACGTGCTCCAGTTCTAGCTGCTGACAGCAAGGCATCCGAATCATAGCGATCACAGATATCCGACAAACTTTTGCGTATCCTTCCTTTGAATGCCAGGAGCGTTGTCAACAAAATAAACATGAAATTTTGTTACTTACTTACGGCCCTCACTTGGTGGGGGGTTCGCGATCGTGGTTCACGTGGTGGGGGAATTGGAATGATTGCTAAGTCTGGTATAAATGTTCATGTCATGGAACAGATCGAAGATCATGAGAGCTTGTTTCTAAACATCACAACAAATGAGTTGTCGTTTGTACTCTGTGCCGTTTACAGGGCACCTGATGCTGATGTGTCTTTTCTTCCTAGATTGTGTGATGAATTGGTCAAGTTTTGCAAACGAAATATCATAATAACAGGAGACTTCAACTTACCATCCTTAAACTGGAAAGATTTGGCGTACAGTGAATGCACTAATACGGATACTATTCTTGATATAATGCTTGCTTTGAATGTTGAACAAATTGTATGTGATTTTACTAGAGAGCAAGCACTCCTGGACCTTTTTTTTTTGTCAGTGAATCTTTCTCTAACTGTACTATTGCCGTTGAGCCGGGTATTTCAGATCATAAATTGTTGTTTTTCAACTGGTCGTGCTCACCCGCCGTGGTTGCTCAGTGGCTATGGTGTTGGGCTGCTGAGCACGAGGTCGCGGGATCAAATCCCGGCCACGGCGGCCGCATTTCGATGGGGGCGAAATGCGAAAACACCCGTGTACTTAGATTTAGGTGCACGTTAAAAAACCCCAGGTAGTCAAAATTTCCGGAGTCCTCCACTACGGCGTGCCTCATAATCAGAAAGTGGTTTTGGCACGTAAAACCCCATAATTATTAACTGGTCGTGCTCCAGGGACGCCAGATGCAGTCGGTTTAGTGCGACAAATCATAGAGATATTGAACGAAGTGATGATTCCTCAGCAATTGATAATTTAGAAAAAGAAAACTAGTTATTGATACTTATTCTGGGAATGTTCATGACCTATGGTGTCATCCTAAACAAGTAGTGTCATTCTCTACTAAAAACTTTGTACCTATGAGCAACGCTGCTAAAAATCGCAAGAATCCGTGGGTTAGTCGTGAAATCATCCACATTAAACGTAAACTAAAACGATTAAGAAAGAAACAAAATATGTGCAAGAAGACCCTCATGGAACTGGGGAATAAATTGGCAATTAAGGTGCAACAAGCAAAGCATAATTATTTTACTTTTTCACCTCCAGAATTTCTTAGAACTGATCCATCAAAATGTGGGCATTACCTCGGAAAGAAAAATGAGTCTATTCAAAAGATTTCAGTAAATGATCACCTTGTCGAAAACGCAGCTGATATAGCTCACGCTTTTAATCTATATTTTCATAGTTTTTTTCCCCTAATGAAAACTACAGCATGCATAAGGAGCTTTCGAAGACAGATGTACCAGTGATAGCAAGCGAGGGCGTTCTATCTATGCTACGTAAATTGAACGAGAAAAAAAGCGCCGGTAAGGATGGCATCCCTACTGCGTTCAATAAACGCTTTGCAGCGCAGATTGCAGACTACTTGGCAAATGCTTTCTTTAAGCACTAGTGAGCTTCCTGATGACTGGAAGATAGCACGCGTTGTGCCAATTTTTAAGAAGGGGACAAGCTTAACAAAACAAATTATAGGCCCGTGTCGATTATATCTACTTGTTAGAAACTTATGGAACATGTCATAGCTGGATATATAAGCTCTTTCTTGTCTAATAATAAAGTTTTGTATCCTTATCAACACGGATTTACCAAGGGAAGATCTACTACGACTCAGTTACTCACCACTGTACATGATTTTATAATGGCATTGGACCACTCAGAGCAAATAGATGCATTCTTTAAAGACTTTAGCTAGGCCTTTGACAAGGTGTCGCATACGAAACTATTAGACAAGCTGAAATTAACCGGCCTTCCCATCTACTTAGTGAATTGGGTTGAAGCATATTTGCACAGCAGAAAACAATTTGCGGTAGTGGATGACTGTGAGTCTGATATGCTCCCTGTTTCTTTTGGTGTGCCTCAGGGCAGTGTACTCGGACCCTTGCTTTTCTTGGTTCATGTAAATGATCTCACTGAATGTTTGTCTGATACAGTCTGTATAAAATTATTCACTGATGACTGTACTATATACAAGGAGATATTGTGTGAGAGTGATCACGTTGTATTGCAGGACCAATTATTCCAGATTGAGCAGTGGTGTCGAACTTGGGATATGGAAATTAATGTGCAGAAAACAGTCTTATTAATAGTTACACGTAAATTACAGCCTAGTTATTATTCCTATAGTCTCTGTAGCCAAGTAGTAGCAACGGTCACAAGCTATAAGTATTTAGGCGTTACACTTACTTCTAATTTATCCTGATCAGGTCACGTTTCAGATATATGTGCATCAGCATTTAAGAAGTCGTGTTTCCTAAGAAGGAAACTAAACAAAGCTCCAGCAAAGTTAAAATTACTAGCGTACAATACTTACATAAAGTCGAAATTAGAATACGCTTCCGTAATTTTGGATCCCGAAACTAAGCAGGATATATATAAACTTGAGATCTTGCAAAGAAAAGTAATCCGATTCATTTTTGGTAAATATAAAAGGTGTGACTCCCCTACTAAACTTATGCAAGAACACGAGATTACAACATTACAAGTACGTCGAAAATATGCTCGGATAGTGTTCTTGCATAACATGTTGAAAGGTATATTTGACATGTCCATACCTTCATATGTATAACCCTTAGACACCAGAAAGACTCGACACAATCATGGCCATGCACTGAAACCAATATTTGCTAAGACCAATGCATTTAAACACAGTTTCTTTCCCCAGACAATTTCAGACTGAAACGCTCTTCCTAAAACCATTTTTGTGGAGGCTGATTTTCAAACGGCACTGGAAAAGTTGTTGTTCCAGTGTATTTTTTTCTTTTGTTACCAAGTACGTATTATATGTGTAGTGATGAAACCATGTTTCATTGTTAATGGCGTTATTCAATTGTAATCCCGATTTATACTATTTATGTTTTGTTTTCCCACTGCTGCTTGAGCCTATCATGGCCTGCAGTATTGTGAAATAAAAATAAATAAGTAAATAAAATATATGTTGAACACAGCCACTTGCGGAGCAATTGTTGACGACAGCGAATCAACGGTCAACTCTTGAAATGTTCTACATCACATAATTTTTTTTGAAACATTATATGCGTGGCGCGAGACATTTTCTGAGCGTGCAGAGTGTTTCCCAACCTCCCCGCGCCGTTGGCGCCAGCGGAACGCGACCCTTGGGTTCGAGGGACGCTGTACTGAGGGAGCGGCGGCCATCCCTACGCAACGCCCTCTCCGGGCTGTGGCGATTCGGTTCTCCGGTTCGGACTCGGGACCTCACTCGGAAGGTCACTTGCTTGAGATGCGGGAGTGCCTAAATCATGGTAGCACGGCCTGCCCTATACCGGGGCGTCGCACTCAGACATTTTTCCGATGTGGGAGCACACTCCATACATGTGTGCTCTCACTACATGACTGAGCATGCACGTGTCAGCACACACACAGTGCACCAAACGTGTCCTGTGTTAAGAAGGACATTTTCCCTAGCTACATAGACGAGGGAATTTGATGACCGTGTCCCGGCCAATCAGAAGACGCGAAATCCGACCCGTCACGCCGCGCACTCCGCCTCCGACGTTGCGCGATCTTCCCCAGATACGTCGCAATGACGCGGAAATCGGGAACCTAAGGTCGACGCTGTTCGCACGGAAATTCTTCGACCCCTTGCATCAATTGGTATAGACTTTGGCTAACATTATATAATAAAATCTCTTCAGCTTGATCAGTTCATCAAGAATAGCCACCCACTCGGGAGGCTCACTTTGGGCACGATATATTTCCCGAATATACGCGACAGTTTCGATCAAGTTTATTCTCGCCGGACGGGTATCGACATCCGAGTGTCGCACTGCCATTCTCGTTTTCCACAGACTGTGGATGCCAAGGAGCATAAACATATCGTACGGAACTCCTCCTTCGTTATCGGTTGGCAAATATCGAATACCAAGAGGTGTGATCGGTAGTTCTTTTTTAAGTGTACGTTGTAAGACATCCCAATAAAATATTGGATCCCAGCAGTCGATGAAAACGTGTTCAATGGTCTCTGGCTTTTTACAAAGTAAGCAGTTTACTGTCAATGGCACATATTGTCACGTGGTAGTGACGTTAAAGAACACAGTAGCAGTACTGTGAAAGACAAAACTAGCTTTTATTGGGCGAACCTGTGCACACAAAACAGGCTACACTTAAAGCGCAACGATGGCGGCGAACACGCTCGGCGATCGTCGAAAATCTGATCAGCGGGTCAAGCGCGTCGGCTTTTATAGAGCACTCATCGAATGTTCCAGACTAATCGTTCGGACCCGCATGCCTTCCACAAAGTTCTACACCATTCGCGTCAAGTGATGCAATCAGATCACATAACGTTCAGCGACAACAGACAGCAGATAGAAGCATCGATAACGTTCCAGAAACTTCGGTACATACAGGCGCGTCCCACGCTGTGCGATTACTTTTGTTAGGCTGCGAAACGTGGTTGCCCGATAAAGATAAGTATACGTGTCAATACCCCCCTCTTAAAAAGCATCGACCCGATGCTGCAAAGAAACGAAGGTAATAAACAAAAGCACTCGTAGCAAAGAAAAGAACAAAAATGCGAAGTTTGTCAGCGTCCGTAAAATGGTTTAAGGCGCACCACGTGGACCACTTCAGATCGTGCGCGGCGCCGCTGTGAATGCGAAATGCCGTCTGGCACGACCTCATAGTCCAGAGCGCCAATGCGTCGGATGACCTTGTAGGGTCCGAAATAGCGTCGGAGTAGTTTCTCACTGAGTCCTCGTCGGCGTATCGGGGTCCATACCCGAACACGGTCGCCGGGCTGGTACTCGACGAAGCGTCGTCGGAGGTTGTAGTATCGGCTGTCGGTCCTCTGTTGGTCCTTGATCCGCAGGCGGGCGAGCTGTCGGGCTTCTTCGGCGCGCTGGAGATAGCTAGCGACGTCAACATTCTCTTCGTCAATGACGTGGGGCAGCATGGCGTCGAGCGTCGTCGTCGGGTTCCTGCCGTAAACCAGCTTAAACGGCGTGATCTGTGTTGTTTCTTGCACCGCCGTGTTGTAAGCGAAGGTTACATACGGCAGGACCGCGTCCCACGTCTTGTGCTCAACGTCGACGTACATCGCTAGCATGTCGGCGAGGGTCTTATTCAGGCGCTCCGTGAGACCATTCGTTTGCGGATGGTAGGCAGTTGTCCTCCGGTGGCTTGTCTGGGTATATTGCAGAATGGCTTGGGTGAGCTCTGCTGTAAAAGCCGTTCCTCTGTCGGTGATAAGGACTTTTGGGGCGCCATGTCGCAGCAGGATGTTCTCGACGAAAAATTTCGCCACCTCGGCTGCGCTGCCTTTCAGGAGATCTTTTGTTTCAGCGAAGCGGGTGAGATAGTCCGTCGCCACGACGATCCACTTATTCCCGGATGTTGACGTCGGAAACGGCCCCAACAAATCCATCCCAATCTGCTCGAATGGTCGACGAGGAGGTTCGATCGGTTGTAGTAACCCTGCTGGCCTTGTCGGCGGTGTCTTGCGTCGTTGACAGTCTCGGCATGTCTTAACGTAACGGGCGACGTCGGCGGTCAGACGCGGCCAGTAATACCTTTCCTGTATTCTCGACAGCGTCCGGGAGAATCCGAGGTGCCCAGCGGTTGGATCGTCATGTAAGGCGTGCAGTACTTCTGGACGCAGCGCCGACGGAACAACAAGAAGGTAGTTGGCGCGGACTGGTGAAAAGTTTTTCTTCACGAGTAGGTTGTTTTGAAGCGTGAACGAAGATAGTCCACGCTTAAATGCCCTAGGGACAACGTCGGTGTGCCCTTCCAAATACTCGACAAGGGCTTTTAGCTCCGGGTCCCCTCGTTGTTGATCAGCGATGTCTTCCGCGCTTATTATTCCAAGGAAGGCGCCGTCATCCTCGTTATCTTGCGGCGGCGGGTCAATGGGGGCGCGTGATAGGCAATCGGCATCTGAGTGTTTTCGTCCGGACTTGTATGTCACAGTAATGTCGTATTCTTGTAGTCTGAGGCTCCACCGTGCCAGCCGTCCTGAAGGGTCCTTTAAGTTAGCTAGCCAACACAACGCGTGATGGTCGCTGACCACTCTGAATGGCCTGCCATATAGGTAGGGGCGAAATTTCGCTGTAGCCCAAACGATGGCGAGGCATTCCTTTTCCGTTGTGGAATAATTGCCTTCCGCTTTTGACAACGACCGGCTAGCGTAAGCTATCACGTGTTCATGTCCATCTTTTCTCTGGACTAGGACGGCACCGAGGCCTAGGCTACTGGCGTCAGTGTGAATTTCGGTATCGGCGGGCTCGTCGAAGTGCGCAAGTACGGGCGGAGTCTGCATGCGTCGTTTGAGTTCTTCAAATGCGTCGGCCTGCGGCGTTTCCCACTTGAACTCAATGTCACATTTAGTTAGCTGTGTCAGCGGCTCAGCGATGCGTGAAAAGTCCTTGACAAATCGCCTGTAGTAAGCACACATGCCAAGAAATCTACGCACTGCCTTTTTGTCGGTGGGCTGCGGGAACTTTGCGATGGCAGCTGTCTTCTGCGGGTCGGGGCGGACTCCAGACTTGCTGATGACGTGGCCTAGGAACAGAAGCTCATCGTAGGCGAAGCGGCACTTTTCTGGCTTCAGAGTGAGCCCTGATGACTTGATGGCCTCGAGTACTGTTGCAAGCCGCCTAAGGTGATCGTTGAAATTTTCGGCGAAGACAACGACGTCATCCAAGCAAACGAGACAGGTCTGCCACTTCAATCCTGCTAAAACCATGTCCATGACGCGCTGGAGCGTTGCAGGCGCCGAGCACAGTCCAAATGGCATAACCTTGAATTCGTAGAGGCCGTCTGGGGTGATGAAGGCGGTCTTTTCGCGATCTCTTTCGTCGACTTCTATTTGCCAATAGCCAGACTTGAGGTCCATCGACGAGAAGTATTTAGCGTTGCAGAGCCGATCCAATGCGTCGTCTATCCGTGGGAGGGGGTATACATTCTTCTTCGTGATCTTGTTCAGTCGACGATAATCGACACAGAAACGTAGGCTTCCGTCCTTTTTCTTTACTAGGACAACAGGGGATGCCCACGGGCTTTTCGACGGCTGGATGATGTCGTCGCGCAGCATTTCGTCGACTTGTTCTCTTATAGCTTCACGTTCCCGCGTCGAAACTCGGTAAGGGCTCTGGCGTAGTGGTCGAGCGCATTCTTCGGTTATTATGCGATGCTTTGCGACTGGTGTTTGTCGAATCCTCGATGACGTCGAAAAGCAGCTTTTGTATCGTCGAAGCAGACTTCTGAGCTGTTGCTGCTTAATCACGGGGAGACTTGGACTTATGTCGAAGTCTGGCTCGGGAACTACAGTCGTCGGGGTAGATGCGACAGAATCCGAGAGGACAAAGGCATCGCTGGTTTTTACAATTTCCTCGATGTATGCGATGGTCGTGCCCTTGTTGATGTGCTTGAACTCCTTGCTGAAGTTTGTCAGCAACACTTTCGCGTTTCCTCCGTGCAGTCGAGCGATCCCTCTTGCGACGCAAATTTCACGGTCGAGCAGAAGACGTTGGTCGCCTTCGATGATGCCTTCTACGTCAGCGGGTGTTTCGGTGCCGACCAAAATAACAATGCTGGAGTGAGGCGGGATGCTCACTTGATCTTCGAGCACACTCAAGGCATGGTGACTACGAGGGCTCTCCGGCGGTATCGCTTTATCTCCCGACAGCGTTATTAGAGAGTTTTAGCCCAGCGGGTTTACGGCCAGCGGAGCGGAGCGGGCGAGCGGAGACGCGACTGCGCATGCGCACCACGCTGAGGCGGCCAGCGGTTTTACGGAGCAGCGTTTACGCCCGCTGGAAAGCACTCCCCAGCGGAGGGTATACGCAGCGCGCGAGCGTGCGTAAGGGCGCGCGGGCGTGTATGGGAAATGCAAGACGGCAGCCGCGAACATGAACGCCGGCAGTTCTGCATCGAGACGGCGACTGCCGCGCTGACCCGTACATTAGTACTCAGTACATTATTAACAAATAATGCACTGAGAACATGTAATATATCTTTATTCAATATTTCTTGCATAATAAAAGCAAGCGTAATTCAATTTCATTTCTCAGTAACTCCTATTCGAACCACTAGGTGGGGCAGCAGAGCGCCCCGCTCTTTACCCCGCTCGAGCGGGTGATCCGCTGGGCTAAAACTCTTTTTTCGCGAGCCGCTCCGCTGGCGCAACGGTGGAGACCGCTCCGCTCCGCTGGACGTAAACCCGCTGTGCTAAAACTCTCTATTGACTGTGACTTCAGGTCGATGATTGCGCCGTGTTGGTTCAGGAAGTCCATACCGAGAATGACGTCTCGTGAACACTGTTGGAGGATAACGAAAGTGGCAGGGTAAGTTCGGTCATGAATGGTTATTCTTGCCGTGCAGATTCCAGTCGGCGTGATGAGGTGTCCTCCTGCGGTGCGAATTTGAGGGCCTTCCCATGCAGTCTTAACCTTCTTCAACTGGGCGGCGATGTGTCCACTCATGACGGAGTAATCAGCCCCTGTGTCGACTAAAGCGGTGACTGCGTGGCCGTCGAGAAGTACGTCGAGGTCGGTGGTTCTTTGTTTGGCGTTGCAGTTAGGTCTTGGCGTCGGATCACGGCTGCGTCGTGTTGAACTGAAACTGGAACGTCGCGTCGTCCTTCGTCGGTGTAGTCTTGGCTTCCTGACTTCGTCGGAACGGCGGCGTGTCGTCATTAGGTCGTCGAAATGGTTTCTTCGCCGTCTTCATCGGCGGCGGAGGATCTTCGTCAGTTCGACGGACAGCAACCGCACCTCCATCGGTTGCTGCTTTTAGTTTTCCGGATATGGGCTCGCTGACCGGCCCCGGGCTGGGCCAATGTATGGTCGGCGCTGCGGTGACAGGTAGCGGCCTGGTGATGGTGAACGCGACGGTCGTCGAGAGCTCCACTGAGTAGCCGCGAGGTAGTCAGCGATATCGCGAGGGCGTTCACCTTGCTGCGGGCGCGGAGCGTTGACGGCGAAACCTCGCAGTCCCATTTCCCGGTATGGACATCGTCGGTAGACGTGACCCGCTTCCCCGCAGTGGTAGCAGAGCGGGCGGTGGTCAGGAGCGCGCCAAACGTCGGTCTTCCTCGGGTAGCTCCGCTGGGCGACGGGTGGGCGTGCTGTCGGTGGCAGCGGCGGTGGTCGACGGAATTGCGGCGTTACAGGACCCTGGCGCGGTCGCGGAGGAGGACCTTGACGGCTTACGACGGCGGCGTAGGTCATTGCTTGCGGCTCGGGTTGCGGCGATTCAGGGGCTACTCCAAGTTGTTGTTGGAGTTCCTCACGCACGACATCGGCAATCGAAGCCACCTGAGGCTGGGATGATGGGAACAGCTTTTGTAGCTCCTCCCGCACGACAGCTCGGATAGTCTCGCGCAAGTCGTCGGTGGCCAGTGACTGAAGTCCGGCGTAGTTTGTCGCGTTCGTGCGGCGGTCGAATTGCCGGTTTCGCATCTCGAGTGTCTTCTCGATGCTGGTTGCCTCGCGAAGGAACTCTTCTACGGTCTTCGGTGGGATTCGTACCATTGCGCCGAAAAGTTCTTCCTTCACACCACGCATGAGAAGGCGGACTTTCTTCTCCTCGGGCATATCCGGGTCGGCGTGGCGGAAGAGACGCTTCATTTCCTCCGTGAAGATGGCAACGTTCTCGTTCGGTAGTTGCACTCGGGCGTCCAGCATGGCTTCGGCCCTTTCCTTGCGCACGACGCTTGCAAAGGTGCGCATGAAGCCGGTACGGAACAGGTCCCATGTTGTCAATGTCGACTCCCTGTTCTCGAACCACGTTCTGGCGGCGTCTTCTAGGGCGAAGTATACGTGCCGCAACTTGTCGTCGGAGTCCCAGTTGTTGAAAGTCGCGATTCGCTCGTACGTCTCCAGCCAGTATTCCGGGTCCTCAGTTGCTGCTCCATGGAAAGTTGGTGGGTCCCGAGGTTGCTGTAGGATAACGAGGGACACTGGGGCAGCCATTTGGGTTGTCTTGATCACTATCTTCTTTGTCGTTTCAGGCAGAAGTCCGTGCTCTGGGGGCAGTCTTTGCAGTCTGCGGCTAGCACGCGGGTCTTCGGCGATGTTAGTTTTGTCCTCGGGCTTTGGGCTTGGATCGCGACTTTGCGGGGGCGTTCGGTACATGAACGCACTAGCACCTCCACCAGATGTCACGTGGTAGTGACGTTAAAGAACACAGTAGCAGTACTGTGAAAGACAAAACTAGCTTTTATTGGGCGAACCTGTGCCCACAAAAAACAGGCTACACTTAAAGCGCAACGATGGCGGCGAACACGCTCGGCGATCGTCGAAAATCTGATCAGCGGGTCAAGCGCGTCGGCTTTTATAGAGCAGTCATCGAATGTTCCAGACTAATCGTTCGGACCCGCATGCCTTCCACAAAGTTCTACACCATTCGCGTCAAGTGATGCAATCAGATAACATAACGTTCAGCGACAACAGACAGCAGATAGAAGCATCGATAACGTTCCAGAAACTTCGGTACATACAGGCGCGTCCCACGCTTTGCGATTACTTTTGTTAGGCTGCGAAACGTGGTTGCCCGATAAAGATAAGTATACGTGTCAATATAGTCCTTTTTCGTCTAACCATGTTTTACGGGTAGCGTGTTTGTGTGTAGCTTAAAGAAAAACGTTTTTTGAGAGGGCCTAACTGGCATTTTTTTCACCCGTTTCAGTACATCATCTCCTTGGCCTCCCCAGTTTACAGACCTGTACAATGGTATCGGTAACATTGTGTCAACTAAGTCTTTATACAGTGTTTTTCTTGTCACAGAGCACAGATATTCCATGGAAAACCGCACATGCAACATACGAAGTGAATCAACCACTTCGCGCAGATATCCCCTAATACTTCCTCCCTTCACATCACTGGTCGTTACAACATATTGCGGCAGTGCTTTTCCCAAACGAACTTGAATTACTGTGCGTAGAAAATCATTTCTCTGATCCCGAAAAAAAAAATTACCGACGATTACGTTACTTCCTAATGCGAAATTTGAGCGCAGCAAATAAGCTGTTTCACCTTTTCGATAGATTGAGGCAAAGAAATCGAGCAACACATGTATGCGCTATCACAGAATTTTTTTTTTATTTTTCACACGTATTCCTTTAACAAAGACTCCACTAACAGTTCTTGACAGTCATGAAGGAAGCTTTGTGGTCGGAGAAATATACTGATATATGTTCGACTTGGTACACCAATGCTTGATTCTCAAAGACGAGATCTATACAAGTGCCTCGCGAGGTTGTCACAGCCGTGGGACGCGTTACGAGCGAGAGGAACGGGATGTTCTCCCGCATAAGTGTTAGGAAATTGCTGTTTGTCTTTATGTCAACATTAAAGTCCCCCACTACTAACATCGGTGTGGATCGATGGACGGTTAATGCGAGCTGCAGGAGGTGCACGACGTCTTTCGTGAGTGCGGTAGGGGCGAAGTAGGCAGCTACTACCAGCAAGCCGTTGGGCAACTTTGCGGCGCACAGTTCGCCAACTTCAAAGTTCGAGCCGGCGCTTTGACAACCGGAAACTCGCAGGAAGAGGTGGGAAGGGGGCGGCGTGTACACCCAGCGGCAAACGATGGGGGCAGAAGCGCGTGCAGCAAGCGGACAACACGATAAAGGGAGGAGGGAAGAGATAGCAGCGACTGACTGATGCCGCTGACGCCGATAGTGAGTCAACCCCAGCTGCGGAGTTGGTTTCAGGGACAACGCCGCCGATGCCGACACAAACAATATGATACCCTCGCTTCCGCAGCGCTAAGAACCAGGGGGGGGGGGGACCCTTTCCTCCTCTTTCTGCATGGCGGCGACGGCGTTCTATGCAGTCACGTTATCTTCACTCTCTAGCGGCGTCAGCGGCATCCAGCGGTATCAGTCGGTCGCTGCTAGCGCTGGGGGGATGAAAGGGGGGCGGAGCTGGTTACGAGGCCGACGACGACGACGACGACGACGACGCGAAACCCAGGAACGGACGCCAAAGAGCTGCGCTCTAAAAACACATCGTACGGAGCTTCTTTGCCGGCCCATCAACAGTCGGTCGGGGCTCCGTCGTCATCTAGGTGGGCGCTGGTCAAGTCTTCGCTTCGTGGGAAGCATCCGAGGAAAGCCCATTGCCGTTTTAACACGTAACAGGACTAATGAAACGGCTGGAACAAACGTGCGCCGATGCAATTCCGCAGGATACGGACAGACCGCAGCAGCAGCCATCCGTAAAATGGAACATTTAGGCAAGAAAATGTTCCGCATGGATACGTGCGCCAAAATCTCAGTGATTCTCAAAAATTGTTATTTGCAATGCGACAGCGCGTTTACACGGCCCCATAAGGAAACCCTAGTTACCCCACTGTCGCTGAGCTGCCGCGGAGGAGGCACGCCGTGGATGTTCAGCGGCTATGGCGGCCTGCTGACAAGCACCACCTCGTGGCTACAATACCGAGCTGCGGCCCCCGAATTTCAATTAGGGAAGATAAAAAAAAACATAGAATACTAAGGCGGCAGACTTCAGCGATTTCTTCCTTTCTGAACTCATTATGGAGCATTCTATCGCAGTGAATATCACCCTGTTATTTTCGCTTGCCTGCTCTTTCCGCAAATAATTGCGCTCAGCCAGGATGCGGGAATTAACGGGCAAACAGTCTCCGGCTGTAGTGTTGTCGGCTCAGTGGACGTGTGATCGTGGAATGGTCTATTAATTGAAAGTAAGAATTAGTAAGAAGACGAAATATTGAATATTATGCTTAAGCCGTGATTATGAATTCTGTATAAAAAAAGTGTGGTTTAGATAACTAGGGCGCGGCTTCAGAAGTAAGTAAAATGCTCAGCTGACCACATCCATTCTGGAGCCCCAGGCGCTAGAAACCATTCTGGATTTTGTCTAGAATGTCATTTTAACGCTCGAAAAGACATTTCAGCGCGAACATTGCGAAATCGGGCTGGATTTCGCGGCACCCATGCACCGGTAGTCACATAACGCAAGGAGCCCCATCCGAGCACAAAGTTTCAAGGGCGTTTTGATGACGAGCGGGCTCGTCGCGGCATCTCGCGGAGGCCGCGAAATCTACGGCGCGGATGGATTTCAATTCCGAAACTTTATGGGCGTAAAGTTACCATAAACTTTTCATGCGAAAGGTGTACTGACATTTCCAAAGTCGTGCTTTAGATTTTCAATTCCGAAACTTTGTGGGTTTAATGTTGTTATAAACGTTTGATGTCAACGGTGCATTGACTTTTCTAAAGTCGTACATCGGACCATACAACGAGACAAGTCCAATCAACACACTATCAGACAGGTTGACAAAGCATGCAACGAGGTTCGATGAGACAAAGCGTTGTGGTAGTTCGTTGTTCCCGTCATGTCACAGAAAATAATATCAACATTTTTTTTTACCTGCGCCAAAGCAACCATATCGAGACACTAAAGCCATCAATGCTTACTGTATTCTTATTTATTTTCATGCTTTGACATTTATTCGTGAGGACACATTGAGCCTCTGGAGGGCTGCCGGAGCCCGCCAGAGCGCATACGTTTTCTACGTGTTGCCCGGACCATCGCGCGGCGCACTTCGATGCGCATTCGTTTTTCTCTGGCAGAGTGGATTTTCGCCTGCCAAAGTTTTGGACGCTTTCTGGCTAGCAAACGAGAAAAACAAACGATGCATGGTCACTCGCCGCCATCACTGCGTGGCCGGGTTGACAAACTTAGCGATTTCTCGCCAAATTGGCGACCTTTAGAAGCTCCTGGCGACCAAAAATTGTGTTTAGGGACTTGGCTACTTTATGGCTCCCTTTGGAGGTGGTAATTAGTATACGTAGTGGCCGAATAACACTCTCTCGACGGCCCCCTCGAAACAACAGCCCCAAACGTCAGATCTAAGGTCGCGCTTTTGTGTCTTGCAAGCTCCGGAAGCAAATTCAGGAGCTGAAAATACATGATAGCCACCACATGCTCAGTGGGCCTTTTCGACTTGTCACCTTATGCGACCCAGGACTGCCCGAGATGCTTCATATGCAACGCTCATTGGCTGAAATCAACGCCTCGAGCACTTAGGGACTGTCACTGACGGATAATTGAACAGGCACAAGCAGCTCCCTTTAAGTAACAGGAATTAACCAATACAGGCAATGCTTTTGCGTCCTTCGTAGGATGGAAGCAATAAGTGATGTCCTAATATCACCCCATCCATCCATCATCATCATCAGCCTGGTTACGCCCACTGCAGGGCAAAGGCCTCTCCCATACTTCTCCAACAACCCCGGTCATGTACTAATTGTGGCCATGCCGTGCCTGCAAACTTCTTAATCTCATCCGCCCACCTAACTTTCTGGCGCCCCCTGCTACGCTTCCCTTCCCTTGGAATCCAGTCCGTAACCCTTAATGACCATCGGTTATCTTCCCTCCTCATTACATGTCCTGCCCATGCCCATTTCTTTTTCTTGATTTCAACTAAGATGTCATTAACTCGGGTTTGTTCCCTCACCCAATCTGCTCTTTTCTTATCCCTTAACGTTACACCTATCATTCTCCTTTCCATAGCTCGTTGCGTCGTCCTCAATTTTAGTAGAACCCTTTTCGTATGCCTCCAGGTTTCTGCCCCGTAGGTCAGTACTGGCAAGACACAGCTATTATATACTATTCTCTTGAGGGATAACGGCAACCTGCTGTTCATTATCTGAGAATGCCTGCCAAATGCTCCCCAGCCCATTCTTATTCTTCTGATTATTTCCTTCTCATGATCCGGATCCGCCGTCACTACCTGCCCTAAATAGATGTATTCCCTTACGACTTCCAGTGCCCCGCTGCCTATTGTAAATTGCTGTTCTCTACCGAGACTGTTAAGCATTACTTTAGTTTTCTGCAGATTAATTTTTAGACCCACTCTTCTGCTTTGCCTCTCCAGGTCAGTGAGCATGCATTGCAATTGGTCCCCTGAGTTACTAAGCAAGGCAATATCATCCGCGAATCGCAAGTTACTAAGGTATTCTCCATTAACTTTTATCCCCAATTCTTCCCAATCCAGGTCTCTGAATACTTCCTGTAAGAACGCTGTGAATAGCATTGGAGATATCGTATCTCCCTGCCTGACGCCTTTCTTTATTGGGATTTTGTTGCTTGCTTTATGGAGGACTACGGTGGCTGTGGAGCCGCTATAGATATCTCAGTATTTTTACATACGGCTCGTCTACACCCTGATTCCGTAATGCCTCCATTACTGCTGAGGTTTCGACAGAATCGAACGCTTTCTTGTAATCAATGAAAGCTATATGTAAGGGTTGGTTATATTCCGCACATTTCTCTATCACCTGATTGATAGTGTGAATATGATCTATTGTTGAGTAGCCTTTACGGAATCCTGCCTGGTCCTTTGCTTGACAGAAGTCTAAGGTGCTCCTGATTCTATTTGCGATTACCTTAGTAAATAGTTTGTAGGCGACGGACTGTAAGCTGATCGGTCTATAATTTTTCAAGTCTTTGGCGTCCCCTTTCTTATGGATTAGGATTATGTTAGCGTTCTTCCAAGATTCCGGTACGCTCGAGGTCATGAGGCATTGCGTATACAGGGTGGCCAGTTTCTCTAGAACAATCTGTCCCCCATCCTTCAACAAATCTGCTGTTACCTGGGGTGCGATTTTGTAGGAATTCTATTACTTTTTCTATGCGTTTTGCCGCCATCACTGAGCAGCCATTGGTCGAAAATGACCGGGCCGCGCCCATTTTGTCTGTCAATCACGCGACGTCAGGAACCCGCAAAAACTGTAATCGTCATCGTGACGTTGACGCACTCATTATGCGGAACAAAAGGCACGGATATTTGGCACGGCCAGAGGCAGGGTCGTTTCCGAAGGCATAACAAAAATGGCCGCCCCTCTGATTGCTATGGCCGTGGCTCTTCGCCGTCGCCGACGTGAACACGGAGAGCCAGACGACGCGTTTGACATGCCGGATGACCATTTTCGACGGCATTTTCGACTCTCGAAGGGAACGGTGCGGTTGTTGTGCGAGGAACTGGCGGGGGAACTAGAAGCGGAGCGAGCGACGGGACTGTCGGTGGAGCGGAAGGTGTTGTGTGCGCTGCGCTTCTTTGCCACTGGGAGCTTCCAAGCGTCCGAGAGTCGACCACAGCCACCCGAAGTGAGCGGACGTGCCGTCGGCGCTCTCCGGACCCCGAAATCTGCCCGAAGAGAACGTACGTGCCGTCGGCGCGCACTCCGAACCGATCCGACGTGAGCTTTGCCCGTCGCCCCCTGCCCGGGCCTCCCTAGGCGCGAGCTTTGCCCGTCGCCCCCCGCTTGGGCCTCCCGAGGTGCCGTGCTCTGTGTGTGCCAGTCACCACGGAATACGCACGAATCCCGTCCGTTTGCGCCTCTGCCGACCGCTAAACCTGCATCAGAACTTTTTTGGACCACATCGATGTCGGAAAGTCTGCTCCTGGCCAGCCGCCGCACTTGGTCTTGCCTCGCTAATCACTGGTAGCGCACCCACCCCCAACAGCCATGGAGGTGCAGGGCGAAGACCTCGACCGGACAACGTTCAGACCCAGTGAGTGGACCACGATACTCCGCGCGTACAAGGGAGGCAAACCAAGCCCGGAAACGCTGGTTGTGCCTCCTCATGCAGCCCCTGTTCGAGATAAGCCTGCCGCGCCCGCCGTCGGTGGTCCAGCCGACACTGCCCCTGCGACCTTCAAGCCGACATACCGTGCTCAACAACAACAGCTGCGCGTGACGCACGCAATCGCATTGCGAAGTAAGCAACTTGCTTCACTCCCTCCCGGCACTATAAGGGTAGTCTGCCGACCAAGAGGAGGCCTCGCTTTGAACGGAGCCATGGGGCAGCCACTCATGAAAGCTCTGCGAGTCACCGCCGCTGACCGGGACCTAGGAGAGTTTCACCTCCGGATTCACCCGACGAATAACACCTTCACGGTCGCTACACCTCACGAGTCAACGGCCCTTCACCTCGTCCAACTCAAGGAAGTGGTCCTTCAAGAAACCAGTTACCCCGTCGCCGCCTACATCGCACCGCCGCCCGCTGCTGCGCGCGGAGTCATCTCGCAAGCCTACTGGGCGAAAACACCGGAAGAAATGCTACAAGACCTCCAGACTCGCAACCCGGAAGCTGATATCATCGCAGCCCGCAGAATGGGTAGGACCCTCTCCATATTGATCACATTTGCACATGGCCCAGTCCCTCACACCATACGCTACATGAGTGTAGTGCATAGATGCACGACGTACAAGGGAAGTCCAGACACGTGCACAAACTGTCGTCGACCGGGCCACAGACACGACGTGTGCCCCCACCCCAAGAGTGGTCTCTGCCCGCGGTGCGGGGACAAGCATGAGCCGCAAGATGTTCCCTCCTGCATCCCGATCTGCATTCTCTGTGGGGGGCAGCGCCTCACGGGCACCGGCTCGTGCAAGGCAAGAAATTCCGCCACCAAACGACTTAGCCCACCGCCCCAGAAGTCAAAGTTCCCTACCAAGAAGGACTTTCCCCCGCTTAACACGACCCTCCCGTCTACCTCTACATGGGCTTCCAAGATTGCCAAGACGAATATCATGACCTCCCAGGACTCGGACGTGAAGGCTCTGCGGGATGAGGTAAGGCAGCTCAAGGCAGCCCTCTCTACCTCCACCCCTGCTCTACCCCCCACTCCACCATCCCCATCTTCCTCATCCAACCCGTCCGACCAAGCTCCTCAGAAAAAGAGGAGGCCTGATGAGAGCCCAGCCCAACCTATAGACCTGGAAGCCAAATTTCAGGACCTCACCCAAAACCTAGAATCCAAGTTCACAGAGCGCATTACTGCGCAGGTCACTGCACAGTGCCAGACTATGATTGAAGCTACCATTACCGGTACAAGATACACGATGTGGACGTGCTCGGGAAGGTGCGCTGCAGTGACCACAGGATGGTAAGAACTCGAATTAGCCTAGACCTGAGAAGGGAACGGAGGAAACTGGTACATAAGAAGCCGATCAATGAGTTAGCGGTAAGGGGGAAAATAGAGGAATTCCAGATCAAGCTTCAGAACAGGTATTCGGCTTTAAAGGGACACTAAAGGTTACCAGAAACTCAAGTTAAAGTGGTAGAGCAATGCTCTAGAACGTCTAAGGCGTCAATTTAATCGCGAACAGAGCTTTAATAACCGAGAAATTGAGGTAAATGCATGACACGATTTGAGACCCCCCAGCGACATTCCGGTACTAGCCCGATGACGAAAGGACTCCTCATAATTTGTGTTACTAATACTCAACTACTCGTATTATAAATATCATTTCATTCGATTGTAAGACGGAAAAAAATGCTACTTGTCTACGTCTATTCGATTCTAAGAAAAAATAACATTTTGACGTTGCCCTTCAGTAATATGGGTGTTCGAAAGGTTTCGTTTTCGCTCGACTCTGCGCGCTCGACTCTGCGCCGTGCACGCTTTGCAGTTTCAGTACTTTCGTTATCGCGTCGTGCTCTGAGGGTTCTGCTGGCTCGCGAAACTTTCATGTGGAACAAGCAGCGAGAATGCCACGTCCATGTGATGTCGTGGGAAGCCCTCGTTGTTTTCCCGCTCCGGAGAGCCGGTGTCGAGGCCGCCGTCGTAGTACGCAACGACGCCGGCAGTGCGAGCCCTCAGCAGCAGGTCGCGCTCGTCGGTGCTCAAATCGCTGAAGTTGAGCCCACCATCGCGAGCCAATATGTCGGTGTCAGGGTCCATTGCGACGAGCATCGAAGTTTGCGTCATAGAATGAAGTACCAGCTTATGGGCGTCTTGCGCTGGAGTTTGAGGTATAGTAGCGGCGCCTGGTGGCAGTGCGGGAAACGACATCTGGGTCATGCTAGCTTGGCTGTGGCGAAGCACGTTTCTAGGCCGAGTTTTGCGTCGATTCGCACTTTTTTATGCCCTGTTGCGAGTGCGAAAAGGCTCACAGACCACGCCGACTACGCTGCGAGCTCGCCGCAGCCTATAGTTTAACGAAAACGGACTCTTCGTGTGCCGTGGGACGTAATTCGTTTCTCCTTCCGCTAGCCACCATACTCCCGCTTTCGCTCTCCTGTCGGCTCTGTCTTGGCTCTGTTTCTGGCCGCGCGTTTGCGTTTTGCGCAGAAAAGCCGTAGCGCCGTCTGCGGACGCCGTTCTACTCACCGATGGCGCAACGTCACTATGAGACCATGATGTCAGTACTCCTCGATCGGAGGGCGGGTGATTTGAACTGCGCTAGAGGTACGCGGACGCTTCAGAACGCATTTTCTCTTAAAATAAGTCTCTCCTTGGCACGAAACAAGCGTTTCGAGGTTTCTGTGATGGTATTTCAACAGTCCACGTTGACTTAATAGTAACCTTTAGTGTCCCTTTAACTCAGGAAGAGGACCTTAGTGTTGAAGCAATGAACGACAATCTTGTGGACATCATTAAGGAGTGTGCAATGGAAGTCGGTGGTAACTCCGTTAGGCAGGATACCAGTAAACTATCGCAGGAGACGAAAGATCTCATCAAGAAACGCCAATGTATGAAAGCCTCTAACCCTACAGCTAGAATAGAACTGGCAGAGCTTTCGAAGTTAATCAACAAGCGTAAGACAGCTGACATAAGGAAGTATAATATGGATAGAATTGAACATGCTCTCAAGAACGGAGGAAGCCTAAAAACAGTGAATAAGAAACTAGGAATTGGCAAGAATCAGATGTATGCGTTAAGAGACAAAGCCGGCAATATCATTACTAATATGGATGAGATAGTACAAGTGGCTGAGGAGTTCTATAGAGATTTATACAGTACCAGTGCCACCCACGACAATAATGAAACAGAAAATAGTCTAGAGGAATTCGAAATCCCACAGGTAACGCCGGAAGAAGTAAAGAAAGCCTTGGGAGATATGCAAAGGGGGAAGGCAGCTGGGGAGGATCAGATAACAGCAGATTTGCTGAAGGATGGTGGGCAGATTGTTCTAGAGAAACTGGCCACCCTGTATACGCAATGGCTCATAACGTCGAGCGTACCGGAATCTTGGAAAAACGCTAACATAATCCTAATCCATAAGAAAGGGGACGCCAAAGAGTTGAAAAATTATAGACCGATCAGCTTACTGTCCGTTGCCTACAAACTATTTACTAAGGTAATCGCAAATAGAATCAGGAACACCTTAGACTTCTGTCAAGCAAAGGACCAGGCAGGATTCCGTAAAGGCTACTCAACAATAGATCATATTCACACTATCAATCAGGTGATAGAGAAATGTGCGGAATACAACCAACCCTTATATATAGCCTTCATTGATTACGAGAAAGCATTTGATTCTTTCGAAACCTCAGCAGTCATGGAGGCATTACGGAATCAGGGTGTAGACGAGCCATATGTAAAAATACTGAAAAATATCTATAGCGGCTCCACAGCCACCGTAGTCCTCCATAAAGAAAGCAACAAAATCCCAATAAAGAAAGGCGTCAGGCAGGGAGATACGATCTCTCCAATGCTATTCACAGCGTGTTTACAGGAGGTATTCAGAGACCTGGATTGGGAAGAATTGGGGATAAAAGTTAATGGAGAATACCTTAGTAACTTGCGATTCGCTGATGATATTGCCTTGCTTAGTAACTCAGGGGACCAACTGCAATGCATGCTCACTGACCTGGAGAGGCAAAGCAGAAGAGTGGGTCTAAAAATTAATCTGCAGAAAACTAAAGTAATGTTTAACAGTCTCGGAAGAGAACAGCAGTTTACAATAGGCAGCGAGACACTGGAAGTCGTAAGGGAATACATCTACTTAGGGCAGGTAGTGACTGCGGATCCGGATCATGAGACAGAAATAATCAGAAGAATAAGAATGGGCTGGGGTGCGTTTGGCAGGCATTCTCAGATCATGAACAGCAGGCTGCCATTATCCCTCAAAAGAAAAGTGTATAATAGCTGTGTCTTACCAGTACTCACCTACGGGGCAGAAACCTGGAGGCTTACGAAAAGGGTTCTACTCAAATTGAGGACGACGCAACGAGCTATGGAAAGAAGAATGATAGGTGTAACGTTAAGGGATAAGACAAGAGCAGATTGGGTGAGGGAACAAACGCGAGTTAATGACATCTTAGTTGAAATCAAGAAAAAGAAATGGGCATGGGCAGGACATGTAATGAGGAGGGAAGATAACCGATGGTCATTAAGGGTTACGGACTGGATTCCAAGGGAAGGGAAGCGTAGCAGGGGACGGCAGAAAGTTAGGTGGGCGGATGAGATTAAGAAATTTGCAGGGACGGCATGGCCACAATTAGTACATGACCGGGGTTGTTGGAGAAATATGGGAGAGGCCTTTGCCCTGCAGTGGGCGTAACCAGGCTGATGATGATGATGATGATGATGATGACCATTACCGGTATAATAGATAGGGTCATATCTAGCATCATGGCCAAGGTTGAGGAGCGTTTAGCTAACCTTATATCTGGACTCTCAGCGGCCTCTCCTCCCGCAGTCCCACCTTCTGCACTCCTCCTTCGCCCCGCCACCCTTCAACATGGCTCCTCCGAGGCACCATAATTCCTTACAAATTATTCAATGGAATTGCAGGGGCTTTCGGCGAAAGCGCGACCCTCTGCAGCAGATTATCGCCAACTCTTTGTCCCCACCAGACATTATCGCTATCCAGGATGCCAATGTTTGCAGGAAACTGCCAGGATACGCTGTTATCCCCTCTGACTCCACTGATCTTCCTCGGGTGGTTACATACGTCTGTAACACCTTGCATTACGCGGAGCACGACGTTACCTCCCCTATTGCTCACACCTTCATCGAAATTTTACCCCCCACCCCTGCACAATCTCCCCTGTTCATGCTTAACTGCTATCTTCTCCCACGACAGCCGATTCACCTACTTGCTCCGCTCCTCAAATCCGTAACCCAAATGGCCGGATCAAACCCCCTGCTGATTGCCGGTGACTTTAATTGCGCTCACGTGGACTGGGGCTATCGACGCACCAACCACAGAGGCACAGTTTTATTCAATAATACGCTATTACTTCACCTGACCATCTTTAATGATTTTAGCCTACCTACGCGGGTTGGTAACAGTGTTACTGCCGATACTAGCCCAGACCTCACGCTTGGTAGAAACTTGGCTCACCTACAGTGGGAAAGAACGCAAGCCATACTAGGCAGCGACCACCACCTGATTCGCATAGCGGCGAACTATCGCCGACCTCAGCGCAAATTTACCGCTAGGCACACTAATTGGGATCAGCTCCGTAAATTTAGGCAAGCGCAGCCAGCACAGGGCCCCTTCGACCTAGACACCTGGACTACTCAGTTACAGAAAGACATTCGCCAACATACCCAAACGCTCGATACTACCCCAGACACCCCCGTTATCGACAGTAAGCTCGCCCACCTTCTTGAAGCTCAAGAGAACATAACGCGAAGGTGGAGAACTCAAAAGCACAACAGGAAACTAAAACTTAAACTCACCCAGCTTCAATCCCAAATAGAACACCATAGTGCCACTCTTTGCAAAGCTAACTGGGCTCAGGTTTGTGACGGCCTCCGAGGCAATCTCTCCACAACCCGCGCTTGGCACCTGTTACGCCATATGCTCGATCCCACGCAATCTAAAACTCAGACGCGTCTTAGCATTCGCCGCCTCACTCATAATCATCGGCAGGACACCGACGCCTTCCTCGCGCAGGTGAAACGCACCTATACCACCCCAGGTCCTCCTTGCAAACATCCCGAGTACACGGGCTCACCCCAACCACAGCTTGACGCTTCTTTTACAGAATCTGAATTTCGTGCAGCCCTATTGAAATTGCGCAATACCACACCCGGGGAAGATCAAATTACGAATTCTGCCATCCGAAATCTTGATGATGCCTCCATATCTCACCTCGTTACCTACTTTAACGAGTGCTGGGAGGCAGGTACCCTCCCTGCCTCCTGGAAGCATGGAAAAATTATATTTATCCCAAAACCCCACAAGCCCATCACCCTCGAGAACATCCGCCCCATTTCTCTTACATCTTGTCTCGGCAAGACCTTTGAGCACATAATCCTCGCCCGACTGACAACGTACATGGAAGAAAATCACCTTTTCCCCCACAGTATGGTCGGCTTTCGTGCGCATCTATCTGCGCAGGATGCCCTACTTCAAATTACGCACGATGTGCTTGATGATACCATCCCCCATCTTACTAAAGCCATCCTGGCGGTTGACCTCATTAAGGCATTTGACAGAATTCGACACGCTGCCATCTTACGGGAACTGCAGGAACTACAGGTAGGCCCTAAGACCTACAACTACGTTCGCGCCTTCCTCTCTGGCCGCACTGCCTCCTTGCACATTGATCAGCTCAGCACACCCTCTTATACGCTCGGTGAATTTGGAACCCCGCAAGGCGCGGTCCTTTGCCCCCTTTTATTTAACATTGCTCTCATCCCCTTAGCCCAGAAGCTCAGTCTCATCCCACACCTAAAACATACTCTGTACGCTGATGATATTACCGCATGGACCACTCATGGCTCAGACGGGGAAATTGAGGAAACTCTACAATTAGCAGTCGACACGATCTCCGCTCACGTATCATCTATCGGACTCGAATGTTCCCCCTCGAGGTCCGCGCTCCTCCTAATTAGACCAAAATCTGCCGCCAACTCACCCATCCAAATCACTTTACAAGGATCCCCTATCCCCATCACTCCCACCCTGCGCATCCTTGGTCTCTACCTGCAGGATTCCGGACGCAATCACCATACCCTTAAAACACTCAAGGCCTCCACGCAATCAGTGTTGCAGCTTCTACGCCGCGTATCTTCCCTGCACAAGGGTTTAGACGAAGCAGACAACATGAAAGTTGTACATGCTTTTACGCTTAGCCGCATCCTGTACGCCACTCCATATCTCAAGCTGAACTGCACGGAAACCGAGCGCGTGAACGCCATGATCCGCCTTGCAACTAAGGCAGCTCTCAACCTGCCTCGCAGTACTAGCACAGCCAAACTCCTTGCACTAGGCATGCATAACACGCTTCCTGAACTAGTTGAGGCACACCTTCAGACGCAGTATTTAAGACTTGCCGCGAGCGCCACTGGCCGCCATATCCTCGCCTCCCTTCGCATCAACATACCCGCTAATCAGTCAACCCTTATAGCCATTCCTCGACACATTCATACACCCCTTGTAGTGAAACCCCTTCCTCGAAACGTCCATCCCCAGTATCACATCTCTCGCCGCGTAGCTCGCGCAAATGCCCTCCACAAGTATTACGGACAGGTCGAGAAAGCCATCTGGGTGGACGCCGCATGTACAACGCATGAAGCTGTAGCAGTTGCTTACAACCCAACCTTACCCCGACCCCTAACTCACCATCTTCCCTCGGGCTCTACACCTGAGGAAGCAGAGGAGACCGCCATCGCCATAGCCCTTGCCCTTTCGGAAGCTGAATACATCTTTATCGATTCAAAGACTGCTTTGTCCAACTTTGCCAGAGGCAGAATTCACAACCCTGCCTGGAACTTGTTGAACATCCCCACCCAGAATTTACCACGTAGGGTTGAGCTCCGGTGGGTGCCGGCTCACTCTGGGAACCCCGGAAACGAGGCTGCCGATAAATTGGCCCGAGGTTTAATTTGCCGGGCTCAGGACAGCCTCGATCCGGGTTTCTCGAGGGAGCGGGTACACAGCTTTGCGGAGCTCACGCAAATACCCCGTTTGGACCGTCGGTCTTACCCTCCTTCCCACTCCTCCCTGACGCACTCCCAACAGATCCTCTGGAGACGCCTCCAGACCCGCTCTCTCCCGTCCCCTCAGCTGCTATCCCACTACTGTGGCACCTCCCCTACATGCTCCCTATGCGGAGACCCTCACGCCACACTCTCCCACATCCTTTTTGGCTGCCCTGCCGATCCTCCCCCGCAGGGACAGCCCGCCATCTCAAGCTGGGAGGACTGGGAGGTCCTGCTCTCGTCTACGGACCCGACATCGCAGGTTACTGCGGTGGCTCGGGCTGCCGACGTCATGAGCAAAAGGAGCATGAACGTTTCGACGTAGTGCGGGACCGTGCGGTGGTCCAGGGACCCAGAAGAGTCCAAACTCACATGCTATGAATAAAGTTTTTCTGTCTGTCTGTCCAAGCGTCCGTTGGGAGCGAGGAGACGATTCGTGTGTCGCAGTCGACAGTGAGCGAGTGCGTGCGACGGGTGGCAGAGGCTGTTGTGAACGCCGGGGCGCGCAACAAGTGGGTGCATTTTCCTAAGGCGGCCGAGGAAAAGGCAGCCGTAAAGGAAGGCTTTCTTCGGCGCGGTGCTATCCCCGGCGTCATAGGATGCGTCGACGGCAGCCTCGTAGCTATTGTCGCGCCGAAGGGTGAGCGCAAGGCTGCGTTCATGTGCCGCAAGGGATACTACGCCCTCAACTGCATGTTCGTAAGTAAACCTCACGTTTTCTGGTGCCGATCCTTTTTGACAGTTATGTTGCTCATGTCATCGGGCACTTTCTCTGTTTACGTTTTACCAGATCTGCGATGCGGACATGAAAATCTTGGCCGTGGACCCTCTGCGACCGGGGTCGGACCACGACGCTTTTGTCTGGCGCACGACATGGTTGCGCCGGCGGTTTCAAGCGGGCCGCATCGTGAATCCCGGGGAATACCTCCTCGGTGAGGCAAAACACCTTTTTTGGCGCAGTCACTTTTTTGGTGCAGTCACCCAAACTTTTAACCAAATTACAAGCACATAAGTCGGGAGTAAAAAAAAATGATGTCACCATTGTCACCATTGTGACTGCCACCATTCTCAATGTTCGAAGTGTTAAGTTACAAGCACATTATGTGCTTGCAAGGAGCAGATGAAAGCAATACGTATTAGTGCTGCTACTACACCCAGTGCCTGCCAGAAGCAGAAGAAATGAACAAACATTAGCGCTGCTACTGCTACTACTGTCATTGATAGTACCAACAAGTGTTGATTTCTTCTGCTTGTGGCAGGCACCGAGAAGTGCACTTGCAAATTTGTTAACCGTTTGTGTCGGGTATGGACATGCTCAACTCATGCTTTTACTTGGGATTCACCTCTGAAGCCTTCTGTAGATTTCCTAAGTTTACAACTTGCCTCTCGTCAGAGGAGTACTCAATGTACTATTGCCATCTTCGTGCAGGTGACAGTGGCTACCCCTTGGAGCCGTGGCTTCTGACCCCAGTTCCTGGCCATCCTCCAGCGCAGACAGCCGAGGGTCAGTACAACACAGCACATGGCGCCATGCGTTCCGTAGTGGAGAGGTGCATTGGGCTCTTAAAGAGCCGTTTCCGCTGTCTTCAGCGATATCGCACCCTCCTCTACGAGCCGGAACGTGCAGCCAACATTGTCGCGGCATGTGCTGTGTTGCACAACCTTCGCCTTTCTGAGGGCAACATAGACTCGGGCGATGATGACAGCGATGACGACAGCAGCAGCAGTAGTACTGAGCTCTGCGGTAATGGCGACCCCATTCCGCAAGGTCTGCCCCGAAACACAGGGTCGAGAATGAATTATTTGAGAGGCCGGGCTGTCCGTGACTCTGTGATTGGCATGTTTGGGACAACCCGTGCGCAGCACATACATTACCTGAGAAGTGTTCGGCGGCAGCTGCGACGTGAACAGCAGCGTCAGCATCGCTAGGTGCATGCACACAGTTGTAGCATAACATATGCCAAAAAATTGCATTGTGCATTTCATGCTGTGAAATTGCAGACAGATTTCCCATGCTAAGTTGCGGTTGATGTTTATGTAATGCAAAGCATTCATGACTTGTCAAGGAATGTAAAAGTTGTGTAGGGAATCGTTATGTAAGGCCTGCATTTATACTAAGTGAAACAGTATGTTTAGTGGCGACATATAAGATTGAAAGCAAGCTAAAAATAAGTGTATTTTCAAAGGGTCTGCCATGATTTGCATGTTGCTGCTGTCGTCACCTAGATGCCCTGCGTGCCATGCATGTAGCCTGCAGTTGTCATAATTATTTCTACTCGTATCGGTGAGAGTTCTGTGTTCCCTTACGCGTTGATGGACATAAGCGCCTGTCTACTCGCTTTGTATTCGTCGCAGAGAAGCTCCCAAAAGCCAAAATGTACAGTGTACGTCACACCTTCCGCTCCATTGAACGTGCTGTTACACGTGCAACTTCTAGTTCCTGCGCCAGTTTGTCTCGCAACAACCGCAAAGTGCCTTTGTAGTGACGAAAATGCCGTCCACCTGGTCATCCGACATGTCAAATGCTGTGGCTCCCGTGAAGTGTGGCACGCATGAGCAGTTGATAGATTTCAACAAAGTGCCCTCAATTGTAAATAGCTGAACTCGGGGAATGGAATATTGCAGAGTGTGCAATTACATTTCCATAGTGCAAGCTAGCACTGCAAATACAGTAGCGCCATGCAAATAAAAACACCAGAGGAACACTGCACCTTTCCGTATTATTTCACCCTTCAACATACAGACATTTTTTTGATAACACTTGTTTATGTACACATCACGTGCGACAGTCTCTACATTGAATTGGTGCGAGAATAGTGAGTACTGCAGCAGTAGAGACATATGCAACATATCACAGACAAGTTGCAATAAATATTGCATCACATTGTTCTTGCATCTGAAAGATTCACAGGTAACGGCAGGCATCGTGTAAGGAAAGTGTTGTACGCTGCACAAATATACAGAAATAGCAACTGGCTTAAACTGCACCTGAAAAAGGTGCAGGTGCTTAAATCACGCATCAACAAAAGAATATCACTGCAAAATATGTAGGTACATCACTACGTGTGAAAGGAACATGCTGTCGTGGAGTTCCATACTGAAAAAGAAAGCCATAACATCTTGCTTTGATATTGAGTAAGAGAAACTGCATAAATATTGCACACGAGGGGTAAACGTACAATGTATCACAACCATGAAAGAACACTGAATCGCAACGAAACGTGGTAATGAAAAACAAGAAAAGAAGATGTCAAGCCCTGTATGTCACGGCAACGAAATATATAAACCATGAAAAAACACTGAACGACAACAAAACGTACTCATGAAAAAGAAGACAATAGGCCCCGTATGTCACGACAAAAAAGAAATATCAACCATGAAATATCAGTGAATGGCAACAAAACGTAATAATGAAAAAACAAGAAAGGAAGACATTAAGCCTTGTATGTCACTACAAAAAAAATATTGACCATGAAAGATCAGTAAATGGAAAAAAAATGTTATAACGACAAACAAGAAAAGAAGACATTCCAGCCCTGTATGCCAAAAAAAGCATGTATATGCATAAATAGCACATAGATATGCACATAAATATGCAAAAAATACACATTAAAAATGAGGTGAAGGTGCATAGGCAAGGAATTTTCAGAACTTTTTCTTTTTGCTGTGCATATTCAGAGGTTCCGTGTGACATTACATTAAGGCGCATTGATGACACAGGATTGAATTGTAGAACATTTGCAGTGTTGCTTCGTGCTTAACTTGACATGACAACAACTAGGCACCTCATAATTGCAATGCCGCAGTCAGATTTATGTACCATCAGGCTTGCTGGCACTTGTGCAGGTGAGCGTGATAGTGTGGGCGCTCTTATTGCTGAAGTACAACTTCAAGCAAAAAAATCATGCTGCAACGGCTATGCTACTTGTGGTTGCATGAAAGGGTGACTTGAGCATTTATTTCTTGCTAACTAGCAATATCCGGCCTTCATATCACCACTACTACAACAGCAAAATTTAAGCTAATAAAAAAATGGTATAAAATTCCTTGCCTATGCCAGTACTTATTTACATATGTGGGTCCTGAGAGGGGGGAGGGACTTGGCTGCCACCATGGGCCAGTGCAGCCAGCAGCAGCTGCAGGAGACGCTGGTTTGTCTCCTGTGAGCGTCGTTCCACTGCCAGCCGCTGCTGCTGAACGTCGCGCATGCTGCCAACCACCTCCCTCAGCTGTTGCAGTCCCTCCATGTGGACAGCATGTTGCTGCCGCAGGACCTCCATATGGACTGTATGCTGCTGGCGCAGGACGTCCATATGGGCCTCGTGGTGCTGTTAGCGAATAAGATGTGTAATTAGTTTAATTATATAAGCTCAGTGACAATGCCTTGGTGTGTTGCATTCATCCGCATTTGCAGGCTATTGTCACTGTATATTGAAACACTGATAATATCTTTCTGGCCCATCACATTTGTGCAGTCCCATCCCATTAAGATGTCTTACATGGTTATACCTGCTTCCTTGAACCTAATGCCACTTCTTTCTTTTTGCCACATAATGGCGTAAATATTGACACATATTATTCCACGCGAATGTGTACAAGATATAATCAGCGCAGCACTGTATGCATACATTATGCTTGTTTACTGATTAATTGTTGGAGAGGTCATATGCTCGTCAATTTCATACGCAGAAAATTATACGTCTGTGGCCTTACACATACCCGCTGGTTTTGCTCCAGCATTTGTCGGCGGAAGCGAGCCTCCTCCTGTGCCCTGGCTTCCGCCGACTGGCCCTGCCGAACATATTCGGCAGTAGCCATCTGCACGGCGCCCTCGAGGTCCTGCTGCTTCGATTGCCTATGGGGGGGGGGTGCTTGCGGCTCTCGTGGAGTTGGCTGGGGGGTCGGCTGGAAGGGTGGCTGCTGGAGGGTAGGCGGTTGCTCTTCATGCAAGACAAAAGCAAACACTGCTCATCTACTGTTATCCGACCCACACAGCTTGATTGTCCTAACCAGTCACTTCAAAATGTCATTGTAGCTGCATAGCTACAATTATGATACACAAGGCAGTCGCATAGTTGGAGCAAAAGATGTCACAGAAAATTGCTGGTTACAGTAACCTATAAGAAGCACAAGGAATCTCTATTACAACATCATGTCATTTGTAGGCTTGCATTTCTGCTCCATGAATAAGAGCTGAATGCTGGACACAAAGGTAGTAACAGCACAGTGGGCTACTTCATAGCAAGGTCATACAGCAACTGAAAACAATGCTACAACAAAAGCTGGGTCACTGACTTACGTGTAAGGCCACTTGGCTCAGCAACAGCTGCAGGACCCGACACCACAAACGCAGTTGTTGCTGGTGCACTGCGGGAGGGCCCTGCAGCATCCTCCGAACTTGCGTCCTGCAGTCAGAGTAGTGTTCAGCATTGCGAGCAGTGTGTGCAATGCGCATCAATTACACAAGTTGCTGCTCAGAGTACATAACCTATATTGTAACTAGCACAAAAAAACGAAAAAAATATGGCTGAAGAGATTTTGGAATATTGTATTACAATGTAATGCTGAAAATGTGTTAGGCTACAGCAGCACAAACAACACTTTTCAAACCCAATGTACGCACCTCGCTATCGGCGAAGTACTGGGGGGGGGGGAGGGGGGAAACAAGGAGGCCGCCTGTCCTCCCAAGGATGTCGAGGACGCGGCCGTCCACTCCACCTACTCTGCCGCCTCCAGTGGCCCTGCAAACACAACAACGACAACAACTACGTGAAACGACGTTACTGTCAGCATCATTAGAAAGCTCACCGCTTCTCGCTCGCGGCCCTGGCCGCTTCTTTCTTGGCCTTATGAGCCATTTTGGCCCAGTGGTTTCGCCAACGGCTCGTTGACTTAACCGCTGGACCCTGTCCGTTTAACACTGCCGCCACCGCCCCCCCCCCCCCCCCCCATGGGCACCCTGCAATGCAGTTTGCCTGTACATGTCGCCCCACCTGGCAGCGGCGGTGAGCATCCGCGGGTAGGCCGTCACCGTCATTTCACCAGTGGACGCAGTGCGCTCAGGCGCGCCTGCAAGCCTGGTTTTCCAATTTTCTAATAGATTCCCCGCGGCCTCTTGGCAGCTCCTTTGTGAGAAGTCTGAACAAAAAGAACAAGTGCAGATACTGCTGCGTTAAGAACTGTCACAACCACGAAGGGGATGTCGGCATCAAATTGTTCCGCATCCCTTCGGAACCGGGGGAAGCAACCCGGCGGCTGAAGTGGATCGTCGCGGTTTGTGTCGGTCTTGCGAATTTCTGCTAAACGAACTAAGACGTAAGTGCAAAAACAAGAAAAAGAAATGAAAAAGAGCCAGGAGCGGCATCTGTAAAAAGACACAATAAAGCGTCAACTGCATGAAAATGCGTGAACTGATTCCTGCTGTTGTAAATCAGTTATGATAGTTGTTTAGCCCTTCTTGCTCCAAAACAAACTCACATTGGTTGTTAGGTGTCAAATCTAGCTTCGTAAGCTCTCCGTGCTGGAGCTTTACATGCGCTTGCTTCCTCCTGCGCCAAGATCAGGACTCGAATGCTGGTACCGAGCTCATTCGTGCCGATGTTTTCTCGCGCTTAGAACAACAGAACTAAGACTGGAGTACACTGCAGAACACGACGAGTATTCGAAAATTAGCATTTCCCTCGCGCACACAAGAGCATATTTGTTCAATCTTCACGTTGTTTAGTCTCAGCTGATTACTCTCTATGATTCTTCAGCGGTAATACCTTCTGACATTCGAGCCCGATCGACAATACCAGAATATGCTCGAGGCACTTCGTCAACGGAGAAAAAAGCACTTACCTGCCAATTCGCCAAAACCTCTACAATGGGAGGTGCAACAAGGCACGCTCCAAGTAAGGAAGCGACAAATGACAGTTCAAAGACGTCCACGGCCGTATTTGCTCACCTAAGTGGCATAAAATAATGATTTGTTAACGCACTTCGAAATCGACGTCGTAAGCATACTTACTTTGTTGTGAAAAATACTTCGCTACCTGCGGTGGTTGCTTAGTGGCTACGGTGTTGGGCTGCTGAGCGCGAGGTCACGGGAATAAATCCCGGCCACCGCGGCGGAATTTCGATGGTGTCTAAATACTAAAACACCCGTGTAATTAGATTTAGGTCCACGTTAAAGAACCCCAAGCGGTCCAAATTATTCCGGAGTCTCCCACCATGGCGTGCCTCCTAATCAGATCGTGGTTATGGCACATAAAACACCACAATTTAATTTGAGCACCTCATTGGGATGTCCGTGCTGTTTACTTCTTTGACACGGTATACGTGGTTGTAGTAAAAGATTTCACGTCCTTTCTCAAGCGTCGGTGGTCCAAAATGGGCCTCGACTTTTTAGAACGTCCGAATTTAGAACGTCCGGAAGCTTTCGAACGAGCGCCGCAAAAGCATGCCTTCGTAGCAGTGGCCGCCTCGGTGTTTCGCGCAACTGACACGGTGGCGCTGACGGCTGAGCCGATCGCCGCGCCGCCTGACCATTGCAGGGAGCCTATAGCTCGTTCTTTCGAGCAGCAGTCATACGTGGCGAGAACTCCGTAGAAGCTCTCGCCAGGTATGGGTGCTGCTCGATGAACTGCACCAGAATATCCGTTTGTTCTTGTGAAACTCTGGGCCCTTTAGCTGCCGCCATTTTTGATTTTCAAACTTGGGAATTTCAGCCGGCCCGCAACACAGTAAGAAATTTACAGTTAAACATTCTGTCTAAGCTAAGCGCCTGCATAAAGTGCTCACTACGAATTGATTATTTTTTGCCTTTTTATACCACTAATATAGAAAAGGTAAAGAAGCTACTCACATTTACCGTTGTAGCAGCTTCTTTCTCGGAGCGTAACCGTCAGCGCAGGGGCGCCAGGCCCACAGTATTACTGTTGCTGCGATCACATTGACGAGGCTATTGTTCTGTCGTGGCGGTGCTCTAATGAAAGGTGCTGAGTGCCTTGACAGTTGTCGATCCACTATGTTGCAAAGTTTGTCCTCCTGTGTTACGGTTAATTCTTGTTGGCCCTTCGTAAAAAAGAAATTATCACACGTCAGACATGATGATGCACCGAAAGCCACACGACAACGTAAGCACTCCACGAGCAATATTTACTCACCTCACTCTGCTGTATCTCACGGCTCCTGCAAGCAGCGCAGATTCTTCTCAGATGCAAGTGTAACGCTGTGGGCCGCAATTAGTTGCGCTGCGTTACCGACACGCTAGCGGCTGTCAGCTGTTCACAGGTAAGCAAAGGCTGCCATTTTGCGTGAGCTCAACGGCATGGATTGGATGCACATCCGACTACTATGTGGCTACGGCTTCAAAAATAGAGCACTTGCGTTTGCATTTCTTTGGACTGCGGCAGCTTTTGCGTTGTAATGTAACAAAATGAATTTGCTTTGCGCAGCATGGAAGTCCGCTTTCATTAAGTGCTGTTTCACAAAACAAATTTGCTATACAGTCCCGGAAAAAGAGAAGAGAATACGAAAGAAACATCCGGTCAATGAAGGGAGCTTCTGATTGGACGATCCAAGAAACGTCGTCCCTACGTATACACAATTTTCAAAATCGATGACGTCACGCGAAGAGGCATTGGCATGAAAAAAGGCATTCCTACAAAATAGCACCCCTGATCCTCCCCAGCTGCCTTCCCCCTTTGCATATCTCTCAAGGCTTTCTTTACTTCCGGGGTTACCTTTTCTCTTCCATTATCGTCGTGGGTGCCACTGGTACTGTATAAATCTCTATAGAACTCCTCAGCCACTTGTACTATCTCATCCATATTAGTAATGATATTGCCGGCTTTGTCTCTTAACGCATACATCTGATTCTTGCCAATTCCTAGTTTCTTCTTCACTGTTTTAAGGCTTCCACCGTTCCTGAGAGCATGTTCAATTCTCTCCATATTATACTTCCTTATGTCAGCTGTCTAACGCTTGTTGATTAACTTCGAAAGTTCTGCCAGATCTATTCTAGCTGTAGGGTTAGATGCTTTCATACATTGGCGTTTCTTGATCAGATCTTTCGTATCGGAGGCAGCCTCTAAATCTCGGACGCTATGCTTTTGCTACCTGGAGGCGTCGAAAACTCGGCATGGCTGCTTTGTTGTGCCACCGATTAAAAAGCCGCAATTTTGCCCGAAAGGCGAAGCATCGATTGTGATAGCAAATTAGCGGACAGCTGTGTGAAGTAAGGATAGTACTTTTATCGGCTCCATAAATTTGTAAACATGGTCGTACTAATTAAATTTATAAGCATCGTGTAACGCGCGCACAAGCCAATATGAACACATCTCACTCGATGACCGCGGAAACTCGCTGTCAAAACGCTGAAGTGAGGAAACGCGGCAGCAGCAGCGAGCGAATTGACCGCGCAGTCACTCGCATCAGCGCGAAGTACGCCGCGAAAACACAGCGCAGCGCTGGCCCGTCGCGGATGGCTGCCAAGATAACGCGGCCCGGCCTAGGCTGGCGCGCGCGGCCGCCGGAGCCGTTTGAGTGAACCTCCCCCCTCCGCCCCCGTCTCTCTCCTCCCACGCATGCCTTGTGCGCAACGGAAAGCGGCACGCTTCGTCCCCGCTTTCCGCCGTTGGATGCGCGAGATTGAACCGCGACCACCTGCTCACCTTCGTACACTTTCACTTGCACCTACAGCACATGGCGCGCGGCGACGATTTTATGGCCCTTGGACTTTTAGGGACTGATGTACTGAAGCGCCAAGCAGACGACACAAGAAGAGACACGGACGAGCGCTCGTCCGTGTCTCTTCTTGTGTCGCCTGCTTGACGCTTTAGTACATCAATAAGATGCACCAACTAGCCCAACAAAAAGTTCTGCTGGAATAACTTTTAGGGAACCTCACGGCGATGATGACGCCCACGCCAACGCCGAGGGCAGTAATGCGCCTAGAGTGTTCATGTGATTCCTGTCGCAGTAAGCGAAAAAGCTCCGGATTTATCGTATCACACAACGGATCACACTGTCAGCCTCCTAAAAAATCAAGGGTGCGGCTTATAGATAGGTAATTTGTAAATATATATTTGGCGGAGTCTTTTACAAAGTTCTAGGTGCGGGTTTTACACAATTGCGGCCATTATGCGAGTATATATATCTCTAGAAAAATACTATACACTTGCTTTGTTCCTTATAACAAATAAACATATAAAATGAAAATTTATTTTGATTTGATGCACACTCCCATGTCTTTTTTTATTTGTAAGATACCTTACAAGGCCCCTGCATGGGGCATTGAGTAAAGGTGTCATCGAATCATGTAAGCACATACAATCTAGTAACAATGTGAAGGTAGAGAAAAAAGCAACACTACCTAAATGCGCAACCTAAAAATTAGAGAAACATATTAGGCATGTACAGCTGTGCGTGAGTATAATAAAAAGGAACTCGACAAGTTTATAACAAACGTATTGCAGTGCAAGGAAATAGCAGAAAAAAGAATAATACCAAACAGTGAGTATGATAGCAATGGTTAACAAGGGCTAAGCGAGTTGGGTGAGTGCCTGAATTTTTCACAGTCAATTTCCGCAGCTATGTTACCGGGGAGACTGTTTCAGAGACGAATGGCACGTGCAATTGTAGACGAGTTAAATGGTTCGGTTTTGCCGTAGGTGCGCGTGAAGCTAAGAGGATTGTGTAACTTGTGAGACGTGTGCGACGACGTTTCTAGGCGACGATTACATAGCAGCTGAAGTGAAAGGTGAAGCTTTATTTGAGTTGCGCTAGAACGGTAGTCATAATTCTGGGAAATGAAACGTGCCGCTCTATTTTGGATTGATTCCAGCATGTTAAGTCATTTTGGTGGGGAGACCGGACCGGAGCGGCGAAATCAAGTCGTGGGCGAACAAATGTTTGGAATGCCAGTTTGCGTATATGTGTAGGCGAGTTTAGAAGGTTGCGTCGCAGGTAACCCAGTGACCGAGAAGCACTGGCACATACGGTGGTAATGTGAGAAGTCCAGGAGAGGTTTGTTGAAAGATTTACGCCTATATATTTCAAAGATGAGGTACGAGGTAATGGCACATTTTTGATGCACTAGGAAAATATAGTCCAAGTTAGTGAACAAATGCATCGCATCTGTTCTCCTAGCGTATTTATTTTAAGCTGCCTGCAGGTATCCTGGCTTTGGGATCACGAACACGGTCCGCTACAGCATCTGACCCGTGTAAAGAACGGCGGGTTGCACAACAAGATTGTCACCTTGCCACCCGATTACGACAAGGGGTGCAAGACGCGCACCTCCCGCTCTCCACCTCTCCGTGCTGCAGCTGCGAGGCGTTCAAAGAAGCGACCTTTGCGCTGGAACCCGCCGCCTTCCTCCAGCCCCTTCGACATGGTGACGGGACGAATTCGGTGTGTGGACAATGATTCTAGAGTTCCCCAATGCGGAGCTGATTTGACACGCCTGAAGAAGCTACCGCGGGAACGTCTTATTTTTGTGCTTCTCACGGTTTGGAGTGGCTCGGAACAATGAGCGACGCGCGATCGACAACGTCGATTTTCCGGAACGGCACCACCTTCAACGCCGTCGCTTGGGCTTCGGAATGTGTGTGCCTTTGTGTCTGTAAACTGGTCTTCAGAGCAGCTGCGAGTTGGTGGTGTGTAAACGAACAGCCGCCGCGTCGTAGGACCAGCGGATCGAGTGTATAAAAACTGTGGTTGTGCGATTGTTGGACGCACTTCTCTTGAGCAGTCATGTTAGACTGGTTCACTTCTCTCATGCAGTCCTGTTGGACTAATACTATTTTTCTCAAGCAGTCATGTTAGACTGAGTTAATTTCTGTAAATAAACCCCTTTTTCCTCGTTCTCGATGAGAAGCAGTTCTTCACTTCATCAACGATCTCAGCGTAAATAAGTTGGACGACGGCATGGGCCAGCTACCTTCGAATTCATGCCGTACTCCAATCTTGGCAAAGGACCACGGACGAAGGGATTGAGCCCCCAATCCTGACAACTGGCTGACAGCGGTGAGATGGACTTTGCGACATGGTGCTGTATTTGCGGTGAGTGCTTGGTTTTTGCTTTGACTTTCTAGGCTTCATTTTGTGGTTGTTCTGTTTAGAACAGTAGGGAAGCTAGATTGTTGTGTGTTAGCTAGGTTGTGTTTTACTAGCTAGATTTAGAGAGCAGAATCAAGGCAGTAAAGCAGCAGTCATGGAATTAAGGACACTGCTGAGAGACGAGTTGTTGATTGTTGGTGAGGAACTGGGCCTAGATGTACGTAAGGAAATGCTAAAATCAGAAATATTGCATATCATTTCCGAACAGGCCAGTGAGGAAGACGTTGAACTGGGGTTTGAACTTCTGAAAAAGAGAGAAGAACGAGAGAGAAAAGAAAGGGAGGAACGCGATAAAGATCGCGAGTTAAGAAAAATGCAACTTGAACTTGAAAGCAAACGTTTGGAGTTGTCTCAAGGAAGTGAAGGCGCTCTGGGACGATCAAGTGAGGCAGAATCATACCGCATGGACAGGCTATTAAAGCCATTTGAGGTCGGGACCGACATAGGCTTGTTCCTATGCAATTTTGAAAGGACTTGCGAAAAGATGAACTTCGGCCCGAGTACATGGCCACAGCGGTTGCTGTCTATGTTGCCGTGTGAGGCGGCGGAAGTAATCGCCAGATTGAGTGTGCGGGATGCATATGATTATGCAAAAGTTAAGGCTAGTCTCCTGAAGAAGTACCGCCTTTCAGCCGAAGCTTTTCGGCAAAGGTTTAGGAGCACAGGCAAGAAAGATAGCGAGGGCTATCCGGAGTTTGCATATAGCTTAAAGGCCAACCTAGTCGAGTGGCTTAAAAGCGCGGAAGCGTACGACAGCAGAGACATGATCATTGAATGCATGTGTCTAGAGCAGTTTTACAAAACCATCCCCCAAGCTGTGAAACTGTGGGTGCAAGACAGAGGTAATGTAAACACTGTGGAAAGGGCGGCTGAATTAGCCGAAGAGTACGCAACCCGTAGAAAATTGAACGCCGAGGAGGGAAACTGGGACGGTCGAAATGGACCGCGGAAGCCATTTCCGTTCAAAAAGGGTGCGCAAACTAGACGATCCGAGCCTGTAGACATGGCGGAAAAGCCCGCAGAAAAGAGCGAGGAGAAACTTAACGGAGAAACAGCACAAAAAGAACAGAAAAGAAAATTCGAATCTGTTAGACCAATTCGCTGTTACAAATGCCACAAACTGGGACATATAGCTGTAAACTGCGAGAAGCCTAGCGTAGTTTTTTCCTACGTAGAGGAAAAGGATGAGAATATGGAACTTTTAAGTCCGTATCTCCACAACCTGCAAGTTAATGGAAAACCATGCCGAGTGCTAAGAGACAGTGCCGCCACGCTGGACATTGTCCATCCGTCTTACGTGATGGTAGAGGACTTCACCGGAGAAGTAGCATGGATAAAACAGGTTGTAGAAGAACACAGCGTATGTCTGCCCATGGCCAAAGTCAAAATCAGTGGACCATTCGGGGAGCTAGAGACTGAGGCTGCAGTTTCCAAATTTTTGTCACTGCAGTATCCCTACATCTTTTCGAATCGTTCGAATCAGTTACTGCGTGACAGAGGGCTCAAACTAGGAGAGGGCATAGTACAGGCATTGACCAGAGGCCAAGCTCGTAAGATCTCGGCGCTTTCGGCTGAAAATGCTCAAGCTCCTCCAGCTGAAGCAGAAAAGGGGATAGCTTCAATACCCGAATCCGAGCTAGGCCCGAGGGACAAAAGAACAGTTGAGGAGAGCCTGCCAGTTGACCAGCTCAATGAGAGCGTAGCACTAGAGTGTCAGAGTTCTAGCCTGCAGGAAGAGCAAGCAGACGCGCTCACAAGCGAGACAGGGTCGTTGTTATCACCGGCCTCAAAGAACTTTGATCAACTCTTACGCGTGGATAGAGAGTCACTGGCAGCCGAGCAAAAGAATGATGAGAGCTTAGCTAAATTACGTGACACAGCTAAAGAAGGCATTGCTAGGCGCAACGTAACGATACATGAGAGAGGAGGATTGTTGTATCGGCATTACAGAGATCGAAAGGGTAAGATTTTAGATCAGTTAGTCATACCTACTAAGTATAGGGAGGACCTTTTGAGTCTTTGTCATGGAAATGGGTGGTCCGGCCACCTAGGCATAAACAAATCAAAGGAAAGATTGCTTATGGAATACTACTGGCCTGGCTGTTTCAAAGATGTAGAAAACTTTGTAAGATCATGCGACGCCTGCCAGCGTTCTGGTAAACCAGGAGAGACTTGGAAAGCTCCACTGAAGGTAGTGCCCTTAATAACAGAGCCTTTCAGACGGCTTGTAATAGACACGGTAGGGCCTCTTCCAAAAACAAAATCAGGCTACAGGTACTTGTTTACCATGCTGTGTCCGGCTACCAAGTTTCCAGAAGCAATCCCTTTGAAAGAGCTCAGCTCCACTGAAGTAGTAGACGCGCTTTTGACAGGGTTTGCACGAGTTGGGTTTCCAGCCGAAATTCAGGCAGATCAAGGGTCAGTATTCACGAGCGCACTGACTTCCACATTCTTGCAAAAGTGCGGGGTAAAGTTAATACACAGTTCTGTCTATCACCCTCAGTCAAACAGTGTAGAGAGGTGGCATTCGGTGCTTAAGCGAGTTTTGCGTGCGCTCTGTTACGAGCACAAGGAGGACTGGGAGAACTGTCTGCCGGCAACTTTGTTTGCTTTGCGAACGGTTCCACATGAAGCGACAGGGTTCTCACCAGCAGAACTAGTGTATGGGAGGACACTCCGTTCTCCACTGAGAATGTTAAGAGAGATGTGGGAGGAAAGAGGGGAGAGTCCAACCGTGGTTGAATACGTACTAAATTTACTGGAACGGCTAAGCGCGACCCAAGAACTAGTCGGAAAGAACATGGCACTAGCTCAAAAGAACGCCAAATTCTATTACGACAGGAATGCGAGGCTTCGTACGTTTAACGCCGGAGACCAGGTAATGATCCTCAAACCTTCAAGAAAGAACAAGCTTGAAGTTCACTGGGACGGGCCCGTTAAAGTGTTGCACAAACTTTCAGAAACTAACTATGCTTTGAGAATGCCCGGTCGCAGGAAGGAAGTGAGGATATATCACTGTAATTTGATGAAGCCGTATGTAGAGCGGAGCGGAGTCATTAACTATACTGTCAAAGAGCCGGATGGCATCGGTACCAAGTTTAAGGAGGATAGGGCAACCTCGAACTCTGAAATCGGCCTAGAAGAAGTAGTAGAACACTCGGTAAGCTCGCATGCTCTAAGACCCGAGCAGCTAGATGAGCTAAAAGGGGTGTTAGGGGAATATCTCGACAGATTCAGCGATCGGCCGGGTAGAACCGAACTGATAACGCATGAAATTGAGCTGACCTCTACCGAACCAGTAAGATCAAAACCTTACAGGGTGTCTCCAAGACAGAGAGAGATTATGGAGGCAGAGATACAGCGCATGCTAGAGTTGGGAGTTATTGAGCCCGCTGAGAGTGACTACACGTCACCGCTAATACTCGTAGAAACCCCTAACAAGGACCCTCGTCCGTGTGTTGACTACAGGAAGTTAAATGCGATCACTAGGGATCAGCTGTACCCGATACCCAACATTGAGGAACGAATTGAAAGAGTTAGCGCTGCTAAATACATTTCAACTATAGATCTCGTGCGGGGGTACTGGCAAGTTCCCCTTTCAGAAAGTGCCAGCCGCTATGCCGCATTCATCTCGCCTGTAGGCACTTTTCGCCCTCTCGCACTCAGCTTCGGGCTGAAGAACGCGCCGTTTAGCTTCTCTAAGTTAATGGATATTGTCCTAAAAGACTTGCAGGAGTTCGCCTTACCTTATCTTGATGATGTAGCCATTTTTTCGGACAGCTGGGAACAACACGTATCGCACCTCAAACAGGTGTTCTCACGGTTGAGGGAAGCCGGCTTAACGATGAAAGCGGAAAAGTGTAGGTTTGGATGTTCGCAGGTTACTTATCTGGGCCATGTTGTTGGTCAGGGCATGAGACGGCCGGCTGAGCTGAAAATAGCAACGATTGGAGATTTTTCTCAGCCGCGCACGAAAACGGACGTTCGTTCATTTTTGGGACTTGTGGGGTACTATCAACGGTACATTCCGAATTACTCGCAATTGGCAAGTCCATTAACAGACGCCCTCCGAAAGGGAGCACCGAGTAACGTACACTGGGATAAGGACAAAGAGAACGCTTTCCAAAGTTTGAAGACGCTATTGGTTTCTCGCCCTGTGCTTCGCGCGCCAGACTACACAAAGGAATTCATAGTTCAATGCGACGCAAGCGACAGAGGTATGGGCGTGGTACTTAGTCAAGTCGGCGACGATAACGAGGAGCATCCTATCCTCTACGCCAGCCGTAAACTAAATGTAAGAGAGGAGGCCTACAGCGCTTCAGAGAAGGAATGCGCTTGTTTGGTTTGGGCCGCCCAGAAGTTGTCGTGTTACTTGTACGGAGCGAAGTTCATCTTCGAGACCGACCACTGTCCTCTGACGTGGCTCAATCAAATGTCACACAAAAACGGCCGCTTGCTCCGATGGAGCCTCACTCTCCAAGAGTACAACTTCTCCGTTAGATATAAGAAGGGAAAGTTGCATAGCAATGCGGATGGTTTGAGCAGGCTAATTTGAATTCTGCGTTTGAGGGTCCCGCCTAAATTTTAGGGTTACTAGTGTTAATTTTATTAAGCGAAGAAGATCCCCTCTCATTTAGCAGGATTCCCTCCATGATTGCTGAATTTGTCAGCAGGAATTTGCTTCAGAAATTGGCATAGTGAAATGCAGCATTTTTTTTTTGTTTCTGCACTTATGTTGTTGTTGTTTTTTTTTGAAGCCTAGCGAGTCTAAAGTGAGAGCCAATGCACGTCATCTCGGCGCAGAGCCGTGTTGTGGGGTTCATTTTGCAGTTGCCTGTCCTTGTTGGATGTTTTGGGGCGGTGACATCAATGCACAAGTGGTCGCTGCGAGCCAAGACATCAATCCCCCCCTGACCAGCAGCCGTTCTCTTCCTGCCTAGCGGTTGTCAGCGCTAGACAGTCGAGACTTTTGGGGCCATGGAGGCGCTGTAAAGAACGGCGGGTTGCACAACAAGATTGTCACCTTGCCACCCGATTACGACAAGGGGTGCAAGACGCGCACCTCCCGCTCTCCACCTCTCCGTGCTGCAGCTGCGAGGCGTTCAAAGAAGCGACCTTTGCGCTGGAACCCGCCGCCTTCCTCCAGCCCCTTCGACATGGTGACGGGACGAATTCGGTGTGTGGACAATGATTCTAGAGTTCCCCAATGCGGAGCTGATTTGACACGCCTGAAGAAGCTACCGCGGGAACGTCTTATTTTTGTGCTTCTCACGGTTTGGAGTGGCTCGGAACAATGAGCGACGCGCGATCGACAACGTCGATTTTCCGGAACGGCACCACCTTCAACGCCGTCGCTTGGGCTTCGGAATGTGTGTGCCTTTGTGTCTGTAAACTGGTCTTCAGAGCAGCTGCGAGTTGGTGGTGTGTAAACGAACAGCCGCCGCGTCGTAGGACCAGCGGATCGAGTGTATAAAAACTGTGGTTGTGCGATTGTTGGACGCACTTCTCTTGAGCAGTCATGTTAGACTGGTTCACTTCTCTCATGCAGTCCTGTTGGACTAATACTATTTTTCTCAAGCAGTCATGTTAGACTGAGTTAATTTCTGTAAATAAACCCCTTTTTCCTCGTTCTCGATGAGAAGCAGTTCTTCACTTCATCAACGATCTCAGCGTAAATAAGTTGGACGACGGCATGGGCCAGCTACCTTCGAATTCATGCCGTACTCCAATCTTGGCAAAGGACCACGGACGAAGGGATTGAGCCCCCAATCCTGACACCCGCCGCATAGGAGCTGCAACGGGCCTCTCGGTGGAAACGGCAGAGGCATACCAGGTAGCCAACTACGGCCTCGGTGGACACTACACACCTCACCTGGACGCGCATGGATTCGGCGAAGTTGCTCACAGCGTTGACACCGAGGACGGCAACAGACTGGCCACCACACTGATGTACCTGACCGACGTGGCCGCGGGAGGCGCCACTGCCTTTGTAAAGCTGGGAATCGCGGTGAAGCCTCGCGTCGGTGACGCCCTCTTCTGGTACGACTTGGAGCCGTACGCTGGGGACGATGCCCCACAGCACTTCTCCTTCTGGCACCAGAAGAGGAGGGCGGACGACCTCTCCCTGCACGTCGGCTGCCCCGTACTGTGGGGCTCCAAGTGGATCGTGACCAAGTGGATTCGCGAGCGGACTAACGCCGTCGTGCATTACGACACACCCGGCTGACGCCCGCGGATATGCGAGGAAGACGGCGTGTGTCTAAATGAAGTCGGTCTTGTGTGCAAACTAGCATTTTTTTTTAAGTTTTGACTGTATGGAAGCGGCTTCGAATTAGAATGAGTTTATTTACAGGCAGGGCCGAGATGTCGCCATGAGGACGTGCGATCTAGCCAGCTACTGCAAACCGTAAAAGCGGCAAGAAAATAAGTTGTCAATGGTGGGGCAGAGCAAGGAGAAAAATGAGTTCATTACATAACATATATTGCACTTATACTTATTAATGCCTCGGATTTGTTCCTTCGGTGTGCAAAAAAGCTGTAATTATTAAAAAACAAACCCCATGACCTCAGGGAGCACCTAGTATAGTTGTGCAGCCCTCTATGATCGTACACCAAAGGCAGTATCGTTTTGAACCTGCTAGCACCGACTGGCGCAGCTAGCGCTCCGCGCACTGGTCCGGCGAGCAGCAAGGACCAGTGGAGTCCTGAATTGAGGGAGCCACCCACCGCAAGCCCCCTTTGCTATATATATATATAATGGCTTGCTTAGTAACTCAGGGGACCAATTGCAATGCATGCTCAGACCTGGACTAGCGAAGCAAAAGGATGGGTCTAAAAAAAACCTGCAGAAAACTAATGTTTAACAGGCTCGGAAGAGAACGGCAGTTTACGATATGTAGTGAGGCACTGGAAGTGGTAAGGGAATACATCTACTTAGGGCAGGTAGTGACCGCAGATCCGGATCATGAGACTGAAATAATCAGAAGAATAAGAATGGGCTGGGATGCGTTTGGCAGGCATTCTCAGATCATGAACAGCAGGTTGCCATTATCCCTCAAGAAAAAAAAAATGTAAAACAGCTGTGTCTCACGAGTACTCACGTACGGGGCAGAAACCTGGAGGCTTACGAAAGGGTTTCTACTTAAATTGAGGGCGCCGCAACGACCTATGGAAAGAAGAATAATGGGTGTAACGTTAAGGGGGATAAGAAGATAGCAGATTGGGTGAGGGAAGGAAAGCGAGTTAATGACATCTTAGTTGAAATCAAGAAAAGGAAATGGGCAGGGCATTTAATGAGGAGGAAAGATAACCGGTGGTCATTACTGATTACGGACTGGATTCCAAGAGAAGGGAAGCCTCGCAGTGGGCGGCAACAAGGTAGGTGGGCGGATGAGATTAAGTTTGCATGGACAACTTGGCCGCAATTAGCGCATGACCGGGTAGTTGGAGAGGTGTTATAGTGTTATAGTGTTACGTGGAAGCAGACAAAACAGGGAAGCGTATTTACAATATATTTACAAAGAGAGCAAGCACTGAATCATATGGTCGAATGCGTGCATCAAAAGCGACTTCTTCATCGACGCTCCTATATAGGAATATTACCGTAACATTACTACCGACTGCTTAAGTTCTGTCACACGGTGCTTGCGATGGTGTAGGAGAGCGATAAAGTTAAAGGCGGGATGCGGGAACAACGTCTATAAGTGGTTAAACGGAGGGAGAGCAACACTTGAGCAGGCTAATCTCGTGTAGATAACCTGAGTATAATAACCTGGAATAACCCGGAGTATAGATAACGTTGCGATGACGGGAATCACAGCGGTGCCCCTGGTGGTCTAGCGATATCGTAAGGCGAGCAATCTGGCGTGCCTCGTCAGCTTTTGAAATGGCATTGCGGGTGTACTCAGTGCGGAAATGGTCGGCAGCAGGGATGATAGTGTCAAAAGGTAACGTTGAGTCACGGCCAAACAGAAAAAAGGGTGAAAAACCAGCGGTATCGTGATGGGAGGAACTGTAGGCAAATGTAACGAAAGGCAACGCTGCGTACCAGTCTTGATGGTCCGAAGAGACATGCATAGAAAGGATGTCACTTAGTCTCCGATTGAATCGTTCAGTCAAGCCGTTGGTTTGCGGGTGGTGAGCCGTCGTAGCATTGTATTTTTTGTCGAGCCGGAGTGAAGGAGGTCATCGATAACGCTGGAGAGAAAGTAGCGGTCACGATCGGTGAGGAGCGGACGAGGGGCTCCATGATGAAAGATGACATCTTGTAGTAGGAAATCAGCGACGCCCGTAGCGTGATTGGCAGGGACGGCGCATGTAATTGCGTACTGGGTGGTGTGGTCCGTAGCAACGGCAATCCATTTGTTACCAGTAGTAGAGGTAGGGAAAGAACGAAGGAGGACAAGACCAAATCGGAAGGGGTAAGATGGGACGTCAAAGGGCTGAAGGACGCCAGCAGGAAGCATAGGTGGTTTCTTTAAGCGTTAGCACGGTTCATATGCAGCGATGTAGCGACGAACGAAGTGCTAAAGACCGGGACGACAAAAGCGATGCCGAACGCGATCGTACGTCCGGGAAACTCCAAGATGACCAGCGGTTGGGGCGTCATTGAGTTGACCGAGAACACAAGCGCAGATGCGTAGGAACGACAAGCAACAGTTCAGCTCTCCTCCGGATGGACGATATAATGTACCAACTTTAAGCACGTAGAGGCGAAGAGACGGATCGGGTACTGCAGCATCCAGCTTCTGAGTAAGCTCAAGATGGGATCACGGCGCTGTTCATCACGGATGTGGCTTAAAGAGGGAAGCGAGAGTACGCATGCAAGCGCGTCATCGGAGGCTTCAGGCGTATCCAAGGGATTGCAAGACAGTCAGCGTCCCGGTGCAATCGGCCATAGCTATAACAGAGTAGGTGTATTCTTGGAGCCGCAATGCCCAGCGACCAAGACGCCCAGTGGGATCCTTAAGAGATGAAAGCCAGCAAAGTGCGTGGTGATCGAAAGTGACGGTGAAATGCCGGCCATGTAAGTAGGGGCGGAATTTGCCCATCGCCCAAACGAGAGCAAGACACTCCCGTTCCGTGATGGAGTAGTTCTGTTCGGCTGCGGAAAGGAGACGGCTGGCATAGGCGATAACACAGGCATGCCAATTCTGAAGCTGGACCAAAACGGCGATGATTCCGTAGGTGCTGACATGAGTGCGTAGTTTTGTTGAATCGCGGCCGCCGAAATGACTCAGGACAGATGGTGCGGTCAGCGACGTGATGAAGGTAGGGAAAGCGGCAGCCTGTGCAGCACCCCCCAAAAAACGAGATACCTTTCTTCAGTAACTTTGTAAGAGGACGTGTGATTTCCGCGAAGTTGTTGACAAAACGACGAATGTAGGAGCAGCCTTGGAAAGCTACAAACTTCCTTTGTGCAAGTCGGAACGGGGAACTTCTGCACGGCTCGAACTTTGTCAGGGTCGGCGCGAACACAGGTTGAGTCGACAAGATGACCGAGCATTGCATGCTGCTGACGTCCGAAGTGGCACTTGGTTGAATTAAGTTGCAGCCCGCGTTGCGAAACAGAAATGAAGGATGAAAGTCAGTCGAGATGCGTTTCACATGTCGGTGAAAATACAAGGACGTCATCAAAGTAACACAGGCAAATGGACTATTTAAAACCGCCTAAGAGGGTGTAAACTAATGTTTAACAGTCTCGGAAGAGAACAGCAGTTTACGATAGGTAGCGAGGCACTGGAAGTGGTAAGGGAATACATATACTTAGGGCAGGTAGTGACCACGGATCCGGATCATGAGACTGAAATAACCAGAAAAATAAGAATGGGCTGGGGGGTGTTTGGCAGGCACTCTCAAACCATGAACAGCAGGTTGCCACTATCCCTCAAGAGAAAAGTGTATAGCAGCTGTGTCTTACCAGTACTCACGTATGGGGCAGAATCCTAGAGGCTTACGAAAAGGGTTCTGCTGAAATTGAGGACGACGCAACAAGCTATGGAAAGAAGAATGATGGGTGTAACTTTAAGGGATAAGAAAAGAGCAGATTGGGTGAGGGAACAAACGTGGGTAAATGACATCTTAGTTGAAATCAAGAAAAAGAAATGGGCATGGGCCGCACATGTAATGAGGAGGAAAGATAACCGATGGTCATTAAGGGTTACGGACTGGATTCCAAGGGAAGGGAAGCGTAGCACGGGGCGGCAGAAAGTTAGGTGGGTGGATGAAATTAAGAAGTTTGCAGGGACAACATGGCCACAATTAGTACATGACCGGGGTAGTTGGAGAAGTATGGGAGAGGCCTTTGCCCTGCAGTGGGAGTAACCAGGCTGATGATGATGATGATGATGAAGAGGGTGTCCATCCATCATGCGTTCGAAGGTGGCCGGGGCGTTGCACAAGCCGAAGGGCATGACTGTAAACTGATGAAGGCCGTCAGGGATAACAAAAGGGGTCTTCCCACTATTCATGCCATTGATGGCGATCTTCCAGTATCCTCACGGAAGGTCGATTGAAAAAAAAATGCTTCGTGCCGTGAAGGCAATCCAGGGCATCGTCTATGCGTCTCTCCAGCTGTCTCCATCGTCTCCAGCTGTCGTCTTCCTTGTTAGCAAGAACCGCAAGAGAAGCACAAGGGCTGCAGGACGGCTCGATTATATCTTTTGCGAACATCTTGTAGACGTCCTTTTGTATGATGTGACGCTCAACTGATGATACCCGGTATGGCCGTCAGTGGATCGGATGGGCATCGCCAGTGTTTATGCGGTGCTTGGCAGCGCAGGTTCGACCCAGAGGATGGTCACAAAGTTCAGAGACGTCCCTATAAGAGGAGAGGAGGCGAAGATCGTCTGCTTGATGGGATGAAAGGTCTGGAGCGATCATTTTGTGCAGGTCAGTAGAAGACAGATCTGGTGAAGAAGGCTGAATATCAGCAGTGTACGAACGAGGAACATCAGTTGGAAAGAATGCCGAGATGACGTAGCCGTAGGAAGGCGTCAGCATAGCGAGGGAAATTCCCTCTGGGAAGACTTGCGAACACAGCCCGAAATTCAACACAGGAAGGCAAGCAAGATTGTCGCGTAGAGTTGTAACAGTGTGTGTTATACCAACACTGTGCGTCAACAGAACGGAAGGGATGGGAGCGAGCGAATAGTCACTGCTGAGGGCTGGTGGAGAGGCCGTAACAGAAACACCAGTGACGGCTTGCGGCGGCAAACGGATGTGCATGGCAGAACAGAGCCGGCTCTTGACTGGTCCGGGTTGATCAATTGCACTTGGTAGGTAAAGCTGTACATTACCAGCGGAACAATCGATGAGGGTGGAGTGGGCGGATAAAAAGTCAAGACCGAGGATGACGTCATTGGAACGATGGGCGAGGACGGTGAACAAATAATTCGGAGGACGCTTAAGCTTCGCCTGTAAGAGTGACGACCGCGCACAGTCGCGTTCACTGTACGTATTCGGTAAAGGGATAGCGCCTGTAAACGATTCTGTGCTTTCAGTTTGCCTTGTTTATTATTTAGACTGTAAAACCCTTCTCTCGTTTCGAAATTACCTACAGAAATGTCCGGGAGAGCTCCCGCGTGGTGTTTTCAGTCAGCGCTGACAGCAAAACCTATGACGAGCGCGCCGCGTGATCCCTCATACTATGCCAGCGAGGCGCTTCCGATAGATGGCGACTCCGTAACTGCTCGCCGCTAATACCAGCTGCATTCGCGATCTCATGGGAAAGAAAGCGAAAGAGAGGAGGACCCGGGGGACGTGCGCGGTATCCACGGCGGCTGTCATCATCATCATCATCAGCCAGGTTACGCCCACTGCAGGGCAAAGGCCTCTGCCATACTTCTCCAACTACCCCGGTCATGTACTAATTGTGGCCATGTCGTCCCTGCAATCTTCTTAATCTCATCCGCCCACCTAACTTTCTGCCGCCCCCTGCTACGCTTCACATCCCTTGGAATCCAGTCCGTAACCCTTAATGACCAACGGTTATCTTCACTCCTCCTTACATGTCCTGCCCATGCCCATTTATTTTTCTTGATTTCAACTAAGATATCATTAACTCGCGTTTGTTCCCTCAGCCGATCTGCTCTTTTCTTAACCCCTAACGTTACACCTATCATTCTTCTTTCCATAGCTCGTTGCGTCGTCCTCAATTTAAGTAGAACCCTTTTCAAAGTAAGCCTCCAGGTTTGTGCCCCGTACGTGAGTACTGGTAAGACACAGCTGTTATATACTTTTCTCTTGAGGGATAATGGCAACCTGCTGTTCATAATCTGAGAATGCCTGCCAAACGCACCCCAGCCCATTCTTATTCTTCTGATTATTTTTAGTCTCATGATCCGGATCCGCAGTCGCTACCTGTCCCATGTAGATGTATTCCCTTACCTCTTCCAGTGCCTCGCTACCTATTGTAAACTGCTGTTCTCTTCCGAGACTGTTAAACATTACTTTAGTTTTCTGCAGATTAATTTTTAGACCCACCCTTCGGCTTTGCCTCTCCAGGTCAGTGAGCATGCATTGCAATTGGTCCCCTCAGTTACTAAGCAAGGCAATATCATCAGCGAATCGCAAGTTACTAAGGTATTCTCCATTAACTCTTATCCCCAATTCTTCCCAATCCAGGTCTCTGAATACCTCCTGTAAACACGCTGTGAATAGCATTGGAGAGATCGTATCTCCCTGCCTGACGCCTTTCTGTATTGGGATTTTGTTGCTTTCTTTATGGAGGACTTCGGTGGCTGTGGAGCCGCTATAGATATATTTCAGTATTTTTACATACGGCTCGTCTACACCCTGATTCCGCAATGCCTCCAGGACTACTGAGGTTTCGACTGAATCAAACGCTTTCTCGTAATCAATGAAAGTTATATATAGGGGTTGGTTATATTCCGCACATTGCTCTATCACCTGATTGATAGTGTGAATATGATCTATTGTTGAGTTGCCTTTGCGGAATCCTGCCTGGCCCTTTGGTTGACGGAAGTCTAAGGTGTTCCTGTTTCTATTTGCAATTACCTTAGTAAATACTTTGTAGGCAACGGACAGTAAGCTGATCAGCCTATGGCGTCCCCTTTCTTATGGATAATATTATGTTAGCGTTTTTCCAAGATTCCGGTACGCTCGAAGTCATGAGGCATTGCGTGTACCGGGCGGCCAGTTTTTCTAGAACAATCTGTCCACCATCCTTCAACAAATCTGCTGTTACCTGATCCTCCTCAGCTGCCTTCTCCCTTTGCATAGCTCCCAAGGCTTTCTTTTCTTCTTCCGGCGTTACTTGTGGGATTTCAAATTTCTCTAGACTATTTTGTCTCCCATTATCGTCGTGGTTGCCACTGGTATTGTATAAATCTCTATATAACTCTAAAGCCACTTCAACGATTTCATTCGTATTAGTAATGATATTGGCGGCCTTGTCTCTTAACGCATACATCTGATTCTTACCTATTCCTAGATTCTTCTTCACCGCTTTTAGGCTTCCTCCGTTCCTGAGTGCATGTTCTATTCTATCCATATTATACTTCCTTATGTCAGCTGTCTTACGCTTGTTGATTAACTTGAAAAGTTCTGCCAGTTCCATTCTAGCTGTAGGGTTAGAGGCTTTCATACATTGGCGTTTCTTGATCATTGATCAAGAAACGCCAATCATTGATCAAGATCAAGGAGCGGGGCCTGCAGCTAGCAAATCGCGCTCGTGCTGCAGGCCCCACTCCTTGCGCATCAGTAATACGGGGAAGGTAGTCCAGTAGGCGCTTCCAATCGGCCATGCCTAGTCATTCTGACCGTCAATAGATGACGCCAAAAGCGGACGTGCTTCTTCTCGCTGCCACTGACCGGCGCTCTAGGCAGCCACCGCAGAGCACAGGCCACGCGCTCGCGTGTTCCCTTTCAAAAAGGACGACCCTGTACACCAGTAATGCCATCGAACACAGAAGAACACGAGGCTTGGCGACAACACAAATTTAGGCGCGACTTGCTGCGACTGATAACCTAGCTGCTGAAATGCGGTCACCGAATGGAGATAAAGAAGTATATATATATATATATATATGATGTTACGAGAAGGAAGAAGTGTGCGTCTATTTACAGTTGGCTTTTAATGGCTGAGCCAACAAAGCGTGCAGCAGCGATAATACTACACTCTTCTTCGTCGTCTCCAAGGCCACCGTCATCGTCCTCTTGTTCCCACATTACCAACTGTGACAACATATATATATAGACTCGCATACTTCTTTATCTCCATTCGGTGAGTGGGTGAGTGAAGAAACTTTATTGCAGGTCCGGCGAGGACGCGAACTCGTCGCATACCCGGCTAGTCCCGCGTCGGGACCGGCAGGTCTAGCCCACCGGCCCGGTCGCGGGCACGCCGGACAGCCAGGATTTTTTTTTTCTAGAGCGGGACTACGCAGACGCGAGTCCCACTCCTCCTTGATGAACTTGGGGTATGTCGACCCGCACTCCCAGAGCATATGCGCTAGAGTGGAGGTCTGCCCGCAGAAGGGGCAGGCTTCGTCGCGATACACGTCCGGGTAAGCCTCGTGGAGAACGGAGAGACACGGATACGTGCTGGTCTGCAGAAGTCTATGCGAAACGGCTTGCGCCCTATTCAACTTCGGGTGCGGGGGTGGAAAGACCCTTCTGTAGACATGTAGAAGAATTTAATAATCTCGTTGTGAGTGAGCGTCCCTGTGGCCGTAGGAAAGAGGGGAGTCGGTGCTTCTTGCACAGGAAGCGCGGTCGGTGAGGGTACGCGCAGCCTCGTGAGCGGACTCATTGAGGTTTTGGGGAGCACCCTCGACCGAACCTACGTGAGCGGGACACCAGTGGATTGTTGAATGATGCGTGAGAGCATATCGACTCGAGCTGCTAAGAAGACGAGCAGCTTGCTTGGCCATGCAACCCTTGTGAAAAGCCCTAACTGCCGTTTCGGAATCGCTATATATCTCGGACCCACGACCATCTAGCAGGGCGAGGCCGATGGCGGCTTGCTTGGCGACTCCGGGGTCTGAAGTGCGAATGGAGGCGCTATTGGAAATCTTGCCACTGGAGTCGACCACAACGATGGCAAAGGTCTTCCCATCGCTGTACTCCGTGGTATTGACGAAGCTTGCTCTAATGTCTCGTTGCTTGATCTGATTGAGGATGGCTGCTGCTCTGGCCTTGCGTCTGCCCTCGTTATGGGCGGTATGGACGTTTCGGGGCACAGGGGCCACTTCGAACTTGTCGCGAATGCACCTATAGGGATCGGGGTACTGACCATCGGGAATCCCGCAGGGTGGTAACCCAGCTCTTCGAGGATGTGTTTACCTGCCGCTGTGGTGCTCAGGCGAGTGAGTTGCGCGCGTTCTTGGGCTTCGGCAATCTCATCGGCAGTGTTATGCACCCTCAGCTTGAGGAGATCCTCGGCATGGGTCCTGACGGGTAGCCCGAGAGCCCTCTTGACCACTTTGCGGATGAGAGCGTTGAGATTGTCTCGCTCCGCTCTGAGCCACTTGCGCATAGAAATTGTGTACGTAAAGTGACATAGTACGAAGGCATTGACAAGCCTGAGGAGATTGTTTTCCTTCATTCCTCGGTGCCGGTTTGCTATTCTGTGAACGAGGCGGAAAGCGTTGTCCGTCTTTGCGATGATCTTGCGGAGAGCCGTTCCGTTCCCGCCGTTGAATTCGACAAACATGCCCAGGACCCGAATAGCGTCGACCCTGGGTATCACCCTCACGTCACAAGTGCGAAGACTGATGCTGCTTTCGGAGACTGGCTTCCAATCTTTTGGTCTGCCTCCCTTCTCTTTTCTGTAAAGCAGAAGCTCCGACTTGGCGGGGGAGCATCGAAGTCCGGTGGGGCGGAGATACTCTTCGATCACGTCGATCGCCTCCTGCATGGATCCTTCGACTGTGTCCTCGCAGCCGCCCGAGCACCGAACGTGATGTCATCGACGTATATGGTGTGCTTGACGCCCTCTACGCGTGCCAACCTCTCGGAAAGACCAGTCATACAGATGTTAAGCAGTGTGGGTGAGATGACGGCGCCCTGAGGAGTGCCCCGCCCTCCGAGGGCCATATCGTCGGAGCGGAAGTCCCCAATGCGAAGCTTGGCCTTCTTGTCCGTTAGAAAAGAGCTGACGTAGCTATGGAATCTGGAACCGAGACCCAGGTCTGACATGGTCTTTACGATGAAGCTGTGGAGCACGTTGTCGAAAGCTTTCTCGAGGTCCAGACCGAGCAAAGCCTTGACGTCTCTGGAACGGCCATCCACAATCTGATTCTGTATTAGCTTCATTGCATCCTACGTCGAGAGTCCGGCGCAGAAGCCGATCATGTACGTGTAAACCTCGTTGTCTTCGAGGTGCCCGTTGACCCTGTTCGGTCGCCTATCCTATCCTATCATTCCCTTTTGGCTAATTTGAATATATATATATATATATATATATATATATATATATATATATATATATATATATGTCTGTATTACGTGTAGAAAGACAGAAGGAAGAGCTATTTACAGGCTATTTACACTGGAGCCAGAGCAGCAGGCCGACATTCGCTAGCGCGAAGGGCACAGACCCACTTCGTCGTTCTCGGGGCGGCTCTTCTCTCGAGCATCTCGCGGATAATATCGTAATACCACCCCTCCCCACACCGTCCCCTAGGTGGCAAAAGCGCCGTCACGGTGCTGTTAAATATCCAAGGCGCGTGGAGAGGTGTAGGGCTTGAGTCGGGCGACGTGGACAATGCCACTGGTTGTCACAGTGTCACAGCGGAGGACGTAGTGGGCATGGCTAGAACGATTTCATAAGTGACATCGGTCACTTGGTGGAGCACGCGATGTGGGCCTGTGTAACAGGAAAGCAGTTTTTCACAAACGCCAACTTTACGCAATGGTGACCAAAGCAACACGAGGGTGCATGCCGGGCGCAAAATTGACATCATGGCGACGGAGGTCGCAGCATTGCTTCTGTTTGCCTTGAGACACTTGTAGACGAGCGCGCATAAGTTGGCGAGCATGATCAGCATGGGCGATTGCATCACGGGTATAATCGCTAGTTGATGCTGTGGTGGACAGAAGCACAGTGTCCAGTGGTAGCGTCGCTTCACGGCCATACAAAGGGTAAAAAGGAGAAAAGCCAGCAGTGTCCAGACGGGAAGAGTAGTACGCAAGGGTGATGTAAGGTAGAGCCTGCTCCCAGTCACGGTGGTCATCTGAAACATATTTGGATAGCATGTCTGTAAGGGTGCAGTTCAAACGCTCAGTGAGGCCGTTCGTTTGAAGGTGGTAGGAGGTGATAAATTTATGCTGCATTGAGCAGGCACGCATGATGTCGTCAAAGGCTTTGACCAAAAACGTACGCCACGGTCTGTTAGCAATTGACGCGGAGTACCATGCATCAAAATGATATCATGTAGGAAGAAGTCCGCAACATCAGTTGCGCAGCTGGTCGGAAGAGCACGGGCGACGGCGTAGCGGGTCGCGTAGTCCACCGCGACTGCAACCCACTTGTTTCCTGATGTAGATTCCGGAAATGGGCCGAGAAGGTCCAAGCCGACACGATGGAAGGGCTCGCTAGGGATGTCGAGTGCCTGCAGCTAACCAGCGGGGAGCTGGGAAGGCTTCTTGCATCGTTGGCAAAGTTCACAAGCGGCGACGTAACGTCGTACGGAACGGGCAAGGCCCGGCCAGAAAAAACGGCAACATACACGGTCATAGGTTCAAGATATGCCGAGGTGGCCTGCCGTTGGTGCATCGTGAAGCTCGTCTAGAACGGTGGAGTAGAGGTGTTTAGGTATTACAAGTAGGAACTCAGAGCCGCCCGGATGAAGGTTACGACGGTACAGAGTACCGTCGCGGAGGACGAAGAGGCGTAGAGTAGCATCGGCCGGAGAGTGTTAAAAACCGTTGATGAGTGCTCTGATGTAGGCGTCACGGCGTTGCTCGTCGGTGAAATGAAGCAGCTGGGATACAGACAATACGCAAGCAGCACTGGTAATATTGGAGGAGTCAGAGTCGTCAACAGGGTAACGCGACAAGCTGTCAGCGTCTTGGTGCAGGCAGCCAGACTTGTACACGTACACCACGGTATATGAAAATTCTTGTAGCCTCAAAGCCAATCGACCGAGCCGGCATGTAGGATCTTTTAGCGATGATAGCCAGCAAAGAGCATGATGGTCAGTGACTACGAAAAAAGGGCGACCGTAAAGGTAAGGACGGAACTTCGCAACCGCCCAGACAACAGCAAGGCATTCTCGTTCCGTAATGGAATAGTTGCGCTCCGATGGTGCTAGGAGGCGGCTCGCATAAGCAATAACGCGATCCTGGCCACGCTGACGCTGGCCTAAGGCGGCACCTACGCCATGACCGCTGGCATCTGTACGCAATTCTGTAGGGGCATCAGGGTCGAAGTGGGCGAGAATAGGTGGTGAGGTTAGAAGAGTGACGAGACGAGAGAAGGCGGCAGCTTCCGAAGTACCCCACGACAATTGTACGCCTTTCTTCAAAAAATTAGTGAGGGGTCTAGCAATTGCCGCAAAATCTTGACCAAAACGACGAAAGTACGAGCATAGACCTACAAAACTTCCAGCGTCTGCAGCTGTCTTCGGGACCGGAAAGTCTCGGACAGCGCGTGTTTTGCCTGGATCAGGCTGTACTCCGGAAGCGTCAACAAGATGGCCCAGAAGAGTAATTTGTCGGTGGCCAAAACGATATTTGGACGTGTTAAGTTGCAGCTTCGCCTTTCGAAATACATCAAGTATAGTTGTGAGACGCCTAAGGTGAGTGTCGAACGTTGGCGAGAAGACGATGACGTCGTCGAGGTAGCAGAGGCATGTGGACCATTTGAAACCTTGGAGGAAGGAGTCCATCATACGCTCGAAGGTGGCAGGGGCGTTGCATAATCCAAACGGCATTACTTTAAATTGGTATAGGCCATCAGGTGTGATGCGCGGTTTTTTCTCTGTCCATATCATCAACAGCAATCTGCCAGTATCGAGAACGAAGCTCCATAAAAGAGAAATAGCTGGAACCGTGCAGGCAGTCAAGGGCGTCATCTATACGTGCGAGCGGGTAGACATCCTTCTTTGTAATGTTGTTCAGATGACGGTAGTCTGCACAGAAGCGCCACGTACCGTCCTTCTTCTTAACCAACACCACAGGCCCAGGGACTCGAAGAAGGCTCAATGATGTTTTTATCTAGCATTTTGTTCACTTTGAATTACTCGGCGTTCCGACGCAGAAACTCGATATGGTCGTCGGTGAACAGGCGTAGCATCGCCAGTAAGAACCCGATGCTTGACCGCGAGCGTCTGACCTAAAGGGCGATCGTCGAAGTCGAAAATATCTCGATAGGACGATAATACTTGGCAATGGTCTTCAGTCTGCGCAGAGGACAGGTCCGTCGCAACCATTTTCTTTATGTTGGGATCGGCGCCCGAGGCTGCCGCGGGGGGTCTGCTGAGCTCGCAAGAACCATCGATCGATAACGCTGCCACGTGATGGTCGCCCAGACAATCAACTTTGCGGTAGAATTTGCTTTGCCAATCCAAAGTTAATGATGGGCATGCGAGTGCGGTTCGCAGTAATAGTAAGTATACTGTGAGGCACAGTAACGTGAAACTACTGTGGAATGTCGGGAAGAGGAGTGACGAGGTACTTGCCATCAGGAACTGGTGGGGATGACAACAGTTCAATATAGGCTATTGACTTTGGCGGCAGGTGAAGAAAGCTGGTGGGGCATAAGCGGCACTGGGGTGCGTCAGAAGGTTCTGCCAGAGTCGGTAAGTCAAGGCGAAGGGTACTGGCAGAGCAGTCAATAAGAGCAGAATGCGCGGAGAGAAAGTCCAGGCTGAGAATTAGGTCGTGGGGGCAATGAGCAATCACGGTGTAGAGCACAGGAGTGTGGTGGCCGGCGATGCTGACACGTGCCCTACAAATTCCGGTGATAGGCACAGTACCGCCATCCGCAACGCGGACAACGCGTGCCGACGCTGGGGGCAGGAGCTTGTTCAGTCGTCGTCGGAAGGCAGCACTCGTAATAGAAAGATGTACTCCTGTATCGATGAGTGCCGTGACAGGATAGCCGTCAACGTCAACGTCAAGAAGGTTTTGGTTCGTAGGGAACGTGAGCAGAGGATTTGAGCGCAGGGTCGACAACGCAGCTTCACATCCAGAAGCTGCAGTGCCTAGTTTTCCGGCGGGGTGCGGGAGGCGATAGGCGGCGAAGCGGCGGAAATTGGGCGAACGAGACTGGTGGCGTTGAGGCGAGGGCGAGCGGCTGTAGCGAATGTTCGGAGCAGGAGCATCAGCGGCAGTGGGTTCAGGGCGGGTAGTATAGGGAACGGAAGGTCCAAAGGTGCGGGAATAAGCGGCGGCGTATGTCCGAGGAGGCGGTGACCATCGGTTGCGGCAGTGACGAGCGACGTGGCCGATGCGACAGCAGTGGAACCAGATCGGCCTGTCATCAGGGGTACGCCAATCGGACGGGTTGCGGCGAGATGTGGCAGAAAAAGACTGCCGAGGACGAGGAGGGAAGCTAGAGAACTGGGGAACGCTGGATAAAGGGAAAATCGGACATCCACCCGTTCGTAGCAATTGCTACAAAGGAAACCCATACGGATTCCTCGAAAGAAAGGCCTCATAGAAGTTAAACACACGGATTTCAGATCCATGTTTATATCTCGTAACGACGCAGTAGTTGTTATCCGGAGGCGGAAAAAAGAATACAACGGATTCTTAATAAAACAAGCACAAGGCAATACCAAAAAAATGTGGGAAATTATAAAAGCAGTAATTGATAAACCAAATAAAAAAACCAATCACTCCTGAACATGTCGATGCCAAGTGCGCCGACACATTTAATGCGTATTTTACTAGCATTGGCCCAAAGCTAGCGGAGCGTATTCCAGTTACTGAAAGCAATGTCGATCACCCCATCATCCATGCATGTTTTTTCCTTGGATCAAGTGGACGAGCATACCATAACCTCAATAATATCAGGCATGCCTTGCTACAAAGCTACTGGCCACGATGGCATTACCGTAAAAGCATTGAAAGACTATATGGATATTCTTGTGCCAGTACTCACTAAAATAATAACTGTAAAAGCCGAGGCACATACCCTGACATAATTAAGATAGCAAGTGTTTCTCTCATATATATATAAAGGGTGATGTCAATGACCCTGGAAGCTATCGGCCTATCTCTGTGCTTAGCATAATAAATACTGTATTTGAAAAGGTCATCGCGGCTCAACTGAAGCACTACCTAAACGAAAACAAGCTTCTAACAGATTCCCAACATGGATTTAGAGCCAATCGATCAACGTCATCAGCAGTGTTTGAACTAACCCAGAGTATATACACAGCTCTACACAAAAACGAGATTGCCGTAGGATTATTTTTAGATTTAAAGAAAGCATTTGACACGGTGTCTCATTCCATACTTCTAAAAAAATTACGAACTTATGGTTTTAGCGAAATTACATTGGACCTCTTTTCAAGCTACCTAAATGGTCGAAAACAATAAATAAAATTTGGCTCCTTTGTTTCCCAGTATACTACTATAGTCACAGGAGTTCCGCAAGGATCAGTTTTGGGGCCCATACTGTTCTCGCTATATATAAACGACCTCCCATCAATACTAAAGTTATCAAAATGTATCATGTACGCTGACGATACCACGCTATTATTTTCGGGTAAATCTCCTGGAATATTGCAGAACACTATAAACAGCGAGTTATCCAACATATGAACTTGGTTTGCTTGTAATAAATTAGCACTAAACAGGGATAAGACAAAATACATAGTATTCAACTCCCGTTATTCCAGGGGTGACACAATTGGCATGCAAATTCACCTTCTAGGTGGAACAATAGAACAGCTCGATCACATAAAATATTTAGGGGTATTATTGGACTGCAACTTGAACTGGAGACCACATATATCTAGTATATGCGCGAAATTAGCTTCGGCTTGCTATTTATTAATAAAAGCGTACTTAAAGTTGTTTACTTTTTCATATTTCACTGTCACATCACAGACTGTTCTGAATCATGGTCTAGCACACATATAAAACATACACAGATCCCGTCTTTCGCTTACAGAAAAGGGCCTTGCGCATTATGACACACACAAGCCCACATGATAATACTGACATGCTGTTCTGTCGTCTCGGTATATTACCATTATCTCTGGCATGCGAAATGAAAGTTGCCATTTTGATTAACAATATTTTACGTTGGAATCACTCATTATCACCAAGCCTGTTTATTACACCTAATCGCGATACAAGGGGTGAAACAAATATAAATTTTAACCTACCAATCACTCGTAACACGTATGGCCAACGACTACTTGAGTTTCATGGTGTTAAAATTTGCAATACAGTATCTCTTGAGGTAAAAATGGCCAACAATTTAGTGTCTACTGTTAAAAAGCTAGACATATCAAAAAGTACGTGATTTTTCGTCAGTCTGGTTCTCCACTTGTTTCATACTGTGCAAGATTATTCCTCATGGATCTATTCAGAAAGCCTAAACACTTCAACACAGACTCTTGCAAATTTGTCACTTCTACGTATAATATGCTATCTCGGTTTTTTCATTCTGTATGTGCATGTATTCTCCTGACAGTTCTGTGTTTTTACCATTGATTGATATGGACTGTTTTTCTTTTTGAATGGTTTTAATTGTATGTATCCACCTAACTGTATTAGGTTGTATCATTAAAAAACTAGATATGCGCATGACATTGTAGCTGCTACTACATATATGACTATGGGCCTACACTAGCCTTTGGCTACAGGCCCAACAGTTCCTTTGTACAAATTATTATCAATGAAAAATCAACTGAATTGAATTGAAAATTAAATTGAAATTCCTGTCTGACGACGGCCTGAATCATCGCAATTGTGGTTGCTGGTGGATCGGGAGGCATCGCTGAGAAAGCTGGCGAACAGGCAGCCTCGAGTTCGCGGCGAACAATACGGGTGACGTCGTCACAGGTGGTAGCCTGACGCGGTCCACCCTCACCTGTCGACGTAGCAGCAGTGTTGGGTAGCCGCGTGATGGGGTGTGAGATACGGCGGCTCTTAGCTTGTTCAAAGCGACGGCATTCTTTTATGATGGCGTCGATAGTTGAGACGCTGTCGAAAACAAGCAAATTGCAAGCGTCGTCGGCGATGCCTTTTAGCACATGCGCCACTTTATCTGCTCAGGACATAGCATGGTCAGCTTTGCGGCATAGAGCCAAGACGTCGAGGATGTGTGAAACGTACGGGTCTGTAGATGCCTGAACGCGAGACGCAAGAGCCTTTCTCGCGGCAACGTTGCGCCCAATGGGGTCACCGAACAGCTTTTCTTTGAAATTGTCCCAACTGGTTATCTCGTCGTCATGCGTTTGGTGCCACGCACGTGGGGTGCCGCCGAGATAAAAGATGACATTGGCGAGCATAATGGTTGGGTCCCACCTGTTATTAGCGCTGACATGTTCATAAAGCTTGATCCATTCGTCGACATCCTGTCTCCCTCCAGGCCAGAGGACACACCAGGGTCGCGATGTTGGCCAACTGTGACGATTGTAGCAGTCGGTCCAGCCGAAGCCGTTGCAGAGGCGGGCTCGTCACCGGGAGGCATGGTGACAAGCTCGATGTGCCGACCACTCCGGAGTTCCGTGGCGAGGACGTGGATCGCTCACCTCCACCAGAGTGTGTCGTGTAGAAAGACACAGACGGAAGAGACTATTCACAGGCTATTTACACTGGAGCCAGAGCGCCAGGCCCACATTTACTCGCGCCAAGGGCACAGACCGACTTCGTCGTTCTCGCGGTGGCTCGTCTCTTGAGCATCTCGCGATAATATTGTAATACTCTATATAGACCCGTATACTTATTTATCTGTATTCGGTGACCTATCCTATCCTATCCCTTTTGGCTACTCTCATCCCCGTGGGCAATATAAATATATATATATATATATATATATATATATATATATATATATATATATATATATATATATATATATATATATATATATATATATATATATATATATATATATATATATAACAACACGAGCGCTACTCGGCACGCTCGTCCATGCTCGGCAGAATGCCCCGCCAGCGAGAGCGCAGACTCGGCGCTTAAGGACCACACATAGCAGGACCTGCATCATGCAAGGCCTGTGCATGTAGCAGCGTATACCAGGATTGCTTCGACGCCTGCTGCAGAAGCAGCGCGTACTCAGTCAATGAAACTGTAATTGATTTTTTATCTCACGTTTCGTTTATGGAATGTGTAGATGGTGTGAGTGCATTGTGGGAAGGTGAAAAGGTGTCATCAGTGCTTTCTGCACTGATGCAGTCTGCATGCGTAAACTGTTCGAATCCCTTCAGCTTCTACTAAAATGTTTCTTGCTGCGATACTATAAATTGTAGTCAGGACAAAGATCTACTCAAAGCCATGTTACTAATGCATCTGTGCAGAATGTGTTTGATTAACAAGTTAATACTTCCACAGCAAGATTATGCCGATGCACAGCATATGTGCTTGAAATGAATACATTCCGTAAAGGTGAACGACCCGGCCCACAATAAAAAACTTTGCAGTAGCACTGGAAGACGTGCTGCTATGCGTATCAGCCACAACAAAACTGCTGCTTGTCCAACCTACCTCCTCGGAGGCACCTCTACAAAGACGGTTCGGGCCCTTCCCATTCTGGGTGTAACATTCAGCTCATCTCTCAACTTTTCCGCATATGTCACCAGCACTGTATCTAAGCATCGGCCCATTCTTGAGTTTATGTTCCGTGTCTTCTTTTCCTGATGACCTGACTTTTCGGAGCACTCTACACTTCTATCATTCTGTCACGACTTGAGTACTGTTCATCCTGTGGCACCACCCGCTCCCTGTGTTCCTATGTTTGTGACTTGCACTTCACTGCATGTCATGTTGTTAACTTGACATGACATGAAATCCTAACTTCGCACGCCATATCACCACTTACACATTTAACTGGCCTAAGTGATCATGCAGTAATCCACGCCACAGTTCATCTCAAATTATCGCATCAGAAAAAAAAAAATAAGGAAACTATCACGCTCTACGATAAAGGAAATTACCAGGCCATCAATGCAGAACTAACAACATTCTGCGATTGGTTCCTTACAGACTTTTCGCGGCGCTCTGTTCAGTGTAATCGGCCCCTCTTTAAGAACAACATGCAAGAGGCTGTGTGCAAAGCACATTCCCACCATTACCGTTATACGAAAATTGTCTGCCCTGGTTCAACGCATCACTCAAAGCGCCTCAGTAAGAAGAAAAAAAGATTATTCCGGTTGGCGAAACAGTCAAACAAACCATGCGCATGGGACAAATATCGTGCTGCAGATAAAACGTTCGCAGCGCTATTTCAAAAGGCTAAACAATTTTTTTTCTTTTCAAACTCATTGCCAGATATGTTACGAAACAACCCAAAGCGATTCTGGAAGATCATTAACCCTAGCCATCCTAAATTATTGTCGTTAACTGATGAACACAACCACCTTGTTCCAGAAGGCGATGTCGCTGAAATTCTGGACAAATCTTTCTGCTCCGTATTCACCAGTGAACCTAAAAACGAATTACCTGGCACCCCACTCTTCAACCATGACATCATGCAATCATTAACCTTAGAACCTAATGAAATTTCTAAAATTATTGAATCATTGCCACTAACTTCTGCATCTGGCATTGATAGAATCAATTCAAAAATACTCAGAAACACAAAACATGTCTCAAGCACCATTTTAGCGCAGGTTTTTCAGCAATTTCTTCTATCTGGAGTGGTGCCTTGGACTGCAAGGTGGGCAGAATCATCCCAGTTACAAAAAAAAAGGTACCTCAACTTCCAATCCCAACTACCGTCCCATTTCCTTAACTTGGGTTTGTTCAAAGGTTATGGAGCATACCATCTACTCACAGATAGTAAAATTCCTTGTCGCTAACAAATTCGTCCATGCTAACTAACAACGCTTCCAGAAGGGACAATCTTGTGACACACAGCTTGCACTATTCGTGAATGACATTAGCTCTAGCATAGACACTAACACACCAGTAGATGCCCTCTTTCTAGACTTCGAAAAAGCATTCGTAAAGTTCCGCACAAACGCTTGTTATTTAAACTGTTGCTCCTAAATGTAAGCCTCCCGATTTTTGATTGGATACGTGACTTCTTGACTAAGCGTAAGCAGTTTGTTTACGCTAACAATACTTCTTCCCATATGTCCCCCGTTCTTTCTGGCGTACCACATGGCACTGTCCTTGGTCCTTTACTTTTCTTGATCTACGTTAATGACCTTCCTACTAACATTCAGTCTAACATCCGGCTATTCGCCGACGATTGCGTTCTTTGCCGCCCTGTACCTGGTCCCTCCGATTCTGCCATTCTTCAGTTAGATCTTAACCGCATTCAACTATGGTGCGAAAAATGGTTAATGAGCTTGAATATTAAAAAAACCATGCTAATTCGATTTCATCGGAGACAGTCGTGCCATACTTTTAAGTATATACATTTCGGGATCCGAAATTCTCCCAGTGAGCGCTTATAAATACCTAGGCATAAAATTAATTTCCGATCTTTCTTGGTCTTGAAAAAACCCGCCAGGGGGCCGTGGAGTTCAGCAGTGTCTCACATGGGCTCCCGCTTCTCGTGCTTCTCAACCCGGAACAAGGCCAGTGACGACCCCAAGTTTTGCACCGGTGCAACCGGCAAGACGAGGGTAACCGGCGGACACTAGCCACTTTCGGGTGAGTGCACCTTATCTCAAGATATCAAGCGTTATTCCCGACGAGCGCCCGCCCGCCCGGTTAAGCCTAACGCCAGAACCAGCTCCCGCAATCTCATCGGCAGAAACACCCTCGCGCCGCGCGCCGCGTGAGCACGCGCACACGTGCGCTCGCCCACGCCGCGGCTAAGAGCCCCTACGATGAGCCGAGAAGCAGGTGCTGCAAGCGAAATGACAAACCTGAAAGAAGATGAAGCAAATGCAATGCAAACAGACCGGGCGGAAGAAAAAACCGGGGAAGGTACCTGGAACTATGATGCAGAAAGCGGTCGAACAATCGAAGCGGAAAGCGCCTGGATCACAAGAAGCAAGAAAGCCAAGAAGGACACCTCGAATTCTAAGACGCCGGCAAAAAAACCAACCGATGAGCAAACGCCCAATGCAGCACCTTCACAACAACGCAGGATGCCGCCCCTGCCACTTTACGACTTTAAGATCGCCTACTGCCCGCAAGCAGGTCTCGACCTCGCCAAATGGAATACCGTCGCAGTCATGCACGCCATCGGTAGAGCGAGTGGACTATCGCGGCAGGACTTCAATGATAAAGCACGCGTACAAGTACGGAGATTCGAAAATTTAATCATCGCAAGCATGGCCGACAAAGAAGACACCAAGATGCTGGTCAGCATCAACAGAATACAGCTCGGAGGCACTTACCACAACGTCAAAGGCAACATACGAACCCCTGACGACGTCTCCCGAGGCGTCATCAATGGCCTCATACCAGGAACAAGCACCGCAGAACTTATGGCAGGAATCCGAGCACCGGCACGATACACCGTCCTTCACGCCCGAATGATGGGTCAGTCGACCGCGGCAGTCGTATTCTTCAAAGGACCGCACGTTCCCTACTACATCATCTTCCAGAGCGTAGACTTCCGCTGCAGACCATATCGCAAGTCAGTGCAGCACTGCCGCACCTGTGGCAACACGGGACACCGCCAAGACGTCTGTCCGAAACCCATCCCAGATTTTTGCTCCAAGTGCGGCAAGACTGGACATCCACAAGACCATGACTGTAAACCGACCTGCAAGCTCTGTGGAGAAGCGCACGAAACTGCAAGTACAGAGTGCAAGAAGAGACTGAAGCCAAGCCCTCCACCCTACAATATACGGCAACAGCGCTTCAACAGACTACAAGAAAGAGACAACCGCTGGAGCTCCAGTAGTGAAGAGTTCCCGGAGCTGGGCACCTCGGACACCAGCTCCAGCAGTGTCAATGCGAGCAGCTCCCCCAGACGCAGCAGTTCCAAGCCAATACTGCGAAGTGCTTCGCGCTCACGTTGCCGCTCTCGCTCCCACTGACTCAAACGCGCGAGCTACGCCGATGCGGTAAACGGCTCGAGCGACTCGGGTGGTACGAGCAGCTTGGATGCATCGGCCGAAGCGGCAGTCATACGGGTCCTAGAAAACAAGCAGCAGAACCAGCAGGGCAAACTGCAGAATCAGCACAGCCAACTGCAAAGCCGGCAAAACCTCATAGACAAGCTACTCCGCAGTCAACAGAAACAGCAACAGCTCACCGACAAACTGCTTCAAAAATGCAAAGAAGAACAAGAACTCACAGACAAGCTGCATCAAAAATGCCAGGAGCTCGAAAACATCAAAAGACAGTCGGGAACGGCGTTGACCAAGGCCGACGTTGAAGACATAGTAGATGTAAGAAGCCTGATATTTCAAGAAGCCTTTATGAAGAACATTCACGCCACTATGGAAAAAGTTGTCCAATCAGCAGTCGAAAAAACAGCCGCTACCTTCGAAAACAAGATCGCCACGTTAAGCGCCAAAATTGCTGGGATCGCACCACAGCTCAGCAATTTTATCGCGCATGTAAAGAACAACTACATCACTAAAGCACAGCTCGACAATTCGCGCCCCACGACTCGGAAGAAGGCACGGGCGAACAGCCACAGGGACTCTCACTCGGTCTCGCCGACTCGCGATCGCCGACGTGAATTCGAATCCTACGACGATGGCGACCCCTAACCACAAGGCAAAGAACCAGCATTCAACTATACGCATATGGCAATGTAACTGTCGATCATACCGCCCTCGACAAGCCAATCTACAAGAATTCGTCAAGCTGAATCAACCCGACGTCATAGCCCTACAGGAAACTAGCACGCAGAACGTCCAACTGCAAGGATACGCCACATATGCACAAACCCGACGGACTGCCATACTGGTGAAGAAAACTCTCACAGCCCAAAAACATGACGTAGAGAACACCCAGACCGAACACACCTTAGTCGAGGTTTTATCGGAACGAAAGACGCAGAAAAGCCTATTCGTGGTCAGCGTGTACAGCCCGCCTCGCGACCAGCTACCGGACTTCGATCACTTTGTGCGAAAAATAAGGAAATCCACAAATGGACACCAACTCGTCATAGTGGGAGACTTCAACGCCTCGCACACGGCATGGGGCTATCATGCCACCACAAAAAAGGGTGCTAGAGTGCATGATGCTGCCCAGCAACACAGACTCACCCTCTAGAATGATCCTCTCCAGACCACGAGAATTGGAAACAGCGTCTCTAAGGACACAAACCCCGATCTAACCTTTACTGCAGATGCCCCCTGGGCAGAGTGGAGTCGACTCCAGGAAACCTTAGGTAGCGATCACCATATCCTCCAATTAGATGTAGCACACACCCGTAAACAGAACAAGACCGGAATTGCACGGCTAAACGAATGGAAATCCTTTAGGGACAAGCTAGATTCCGGAGCAAGCATAACTGACATTGACGAGTGGCTCAAAAATGTATTAGACACAGCAGAACGTTACACCAAGATCCTACAAGTCGATGCCGATACACCCGCGGTCGACGCGCACCTCCCCCATCTCTGGGAGGCAAGACGTGGCCTCCTGAAGAGATGGAAGCGACTAGAAGTTTAACAGAAAGCTGAAAACACGTATCGCTCTCCTTACCAAGCAGGCTCAAGACTATGCGGACCACCTCGCCAGGCAGAACTGGCACGCTTTCTGTGACAAGCTACAGGGGCTCTGAGCACGAAGAGGACCTGACACCTCCTACGCGCACTCCTGGCCACTGAACCCACCAAAACGAAACAGAAGCAACATCTTCACAGTCTTATCCACAACCACGCCGGATCAGAAGAACACCTTCTGCGAGAACTACAAAAGAAACTATGCGGAGACGCACCCTCTACCGCGTCAACTCGCTGCAAAGAATACTCTGGAAAACCGAATCCAGAACTCGACCGACTCTTCACGCAGGCCGAAATCCACGTAGCCCTATCCAAGCTGACTAGAAATACTAGCCCTGGTAAAGACCGGATCCTTAACAAACACCTACGCAACCTACCGCCGCAGGCCACCGAGGCTCTCCTCCGTTACTACAATGAGTGCTGGGAAAAAGGAGAACTGCCTGCTGTGTGGAAACACTCGGACATCACCATGATCCCCAAGCCCAACAAACTTCTCAGGTTGGAGAACCTACGCCCAATTTCCCTCACCTCGTGCGCGGGCAAGCTTTTCGAACATATGGTTCACGATCGCATTACTCAGTACCTGGAAGACAACGGCCACCTACCAGACACCATGTTCGGCTTCAGGCAGCACCTCTCAGTACAGGACGTGCTTTTACAACTAAAAGAAGGCCTTCTAGATCACCTAAACAATCGAAGCAAATACTCCATAGTGGCAGTAGACGTCAAGGGAGCCTTTGATAACGTTAGCCACGACGCGATCCTCACCAATCTCGAAGACACCGGCTGCGGCACTAGGACCTACGCATACGTCAGAAACTTTCTGATGGACCGCACGGCAACAGTCGGAATCTGCAACATCCGCAGTGAAAGCTTCCTTTTTCCAAACAGAGGCACCCCGCAAGGGTCGGTCATTTCGCCGCTACTCTTCAACGTAGCTACGATCAAGCTACGCCCACTCCTCGAGACCATACCAGAACTGCGTCACGCGATGTATGCTGATGACGTCACGCTGTGGACCAGAGCTACGAACGTTGGAAGGCAAAAAAGTAGCTTACAAGGAGCCGTCGACACCATCGAAAGCTATCTCCGAAACTGCGGTCTCCGCTGCACCCCAGAGAAGTCTGAGCACCTGGTCCTGAAAGCAAGAACGAGAGGCCGACCACCCAACTACAAAGAGCCCGACCCCACCATCACACTCAACGGGACAACAATCCCGAAAGTCGACACCATGCGAATACTTGGACTCCACATCCACAAAGACGGATCGGGAGCTGCAAGCCTACCGAGACTAGAACGCACCCTTTCGCAACTCACGCACCTTATCAAGAGGATCTCAAGCCAAAGAAGCGGGCTGAAAGAGCAAGACACTCTAAGCATAATACAAGCACTGCTCACCAGCCGCATCACATGCGGCATGCGGTACCTGGCTTTGAAGAACGGTGAAATAGAAAAGCTCAACATCATGATAAGGAAGGTAATCAAGGTCGCCCTGGGATTCCCCGCCATGGCCTCTACATCACGTCTCCTTAAGATGGGCGTCCACAACACGTGGTAAGAGCTCGCCGAAGCGCACAAGAACAGCCAGCTAGAACGACTCAAGCTCACGCCCACAGGGAGATCAGTACTGCGACACCTAAACTACAGCGAGTCGTATGTCGCAGACACAGACAAGAAAGAGCGAATACCACCGGACGTTCGAGAGTGCATTTGCATCGCACATGTCCCGCGCAACATGCATCCCATCTATCACAAAAGTAGAAGACAGGCTAGAACCAACGCCATCAAACGAAGCTTCAAGCATGACCCGAATGCCCGCTACACCGACGCGGCCAAGTATCCGCATCGAAACGCGTACGCTCTCAGCGTCGTAGACTCCCAAGGCTCCGAGCTAGCATCGGCAACCATCAAGGCACGCAACCCGGAAACGGCAGTAGACCGGCAATCGCTTTCGCCACCACTACATGCACAGACTCTGCGGTTATATTCACCGAATCTCAGGCCGCCTGCAGAAACTTCTTGAGGGACCGCATCTCGGCCGATGCACTCAAGATACTAAAAAGACGAAGCACTCCGCTCCTGTACACCTCCGTAACGTAGGTACCCGGACACGAGGGACTAGAGGGGAACGAAGCGGCCCACGCCGCTGCCCGCGAGCATGTCAGCCGGGCTCCCCTCTCCCCACGCGCTCTCGGACCCGCGACAGAAGAGGCGCAGGCCGTACCCACCAACTATTCGGCCATATTGCAACATTACAGGCTCGAGCGTCGAGTGTATCCTCCACTGCACCCTAAACTCGACAGAGAAGAAAGCCTGATCCTCATACGCCTGCAAAGTAATACGTACACGCACGGAATGATAATGCATCGCCTCTACCCGACGCTCTACGGCTACCGCCGCCCACTCTGCAACGTACCCGACACTCTGGCACACTCGCTCCTGGAATGCCCGTGGCAGGAAGGCAGCGGAATGCAACCACAGACGCACGCAAAACGAGCAATAGAAGCAAACGACCTACTCGAAACGTGGGAGGCCAAGCTAACCCTCGGGCACGGAGTAAGACATAGGAGGTGAAACTCCCGTCAGCGCGAGCGAGCGCGGGCGACCAGATAAAGTCACAATCCGCCTTTTGCGACGCCGAACTGCGCATGCGCAGTGCCCTAGCGGCTGAGGAGCGAAGCGATTTGGCAGGCGCTAGAGCAGACGGCGGACGGCCGGGGCATTCTCAGCTGCGCTATTCTCGCTGCCGCGCGCACGGCAGGCCTTCCTAACATATTGACATCGAAATTTGGCGCGATGCCAATGTCGTGTGTCGCGTACGGCTGCAGTTCACGTGACAGTCCCAGCAGGACAGTGCGGTTTTTCCGATTTCCGTCGGTAAAACGAGATCGACAGCGCCGTGAAGCCTGGATTAGGGCTGTGAAGCGGCAAGATGCGCAAGGGCGTCCATGGCAGCCGTCAGCAGCATCTCGACTCTGCGGGAAGCACTTTGTGACAGGTATGCATCCACATACGTAGTTCTCTGTTTTTGTCGTTACTGACTCATACGAATAATCTCGAGAAAGACGCAAATGTGTTTGAGCTTGCGAAACAAACGATCTCTTGCTCGCGCGAGCCGGCCGAGTGAAACGCGGTGCTTTATTTTTTTTTATTCTTTTTTGTCGTCATCTCTGTGCGGCCGCCGCGTTGTGCTTTACTTTGTTTTTTTGCTGTCACCTCTGTGCGGCCGCCGCTAGAACGCAGTCTTTAGCAACTTTACACCGTGCACACTTTTACTACTTCATAAGCGTTCAGCGAGTGCTCGTGATGTCGGCGTAGTTATCCGTTGGAGCCAAGCGCGCCTGCACTGCCGGGCAGATTTGGAAACGGCGTGCACTGTTTAAGTAGCTGATGGTGCTAGTTAGCAATCGCTGCTATTTGTCGTTTCATCATTCTTGTCGACACCGAGTATAGTAATATTTCTTGAAGAAAGCTTATGTTCGTTTAGCGATGTTGTACGGTTTGTACTATGGCTCATTTTCCCGTGCTGCGCTTTCTGGAGTCGAGTGGCGCGTCTTATTGTGTAACGGACACATTCCAGGGGCACCTTCACTGTCACCCAGACATCCGGACTTCATACCGACGCTGTTCGTGTATACAGACCAGTTCAGAAAGAAGGACGCGGTCGACCGCCATGTTCGTACCGCGGCGCGTTCCAAGAGGAAAAAAGGCGCTCCACCAACAGCAGGTATCACCGGTTCTGGGCATACTGGCCATTTTCTGGCATTTTTGTAGGTGTACATATACTTTATGTGGGTAAAACACGTATGCGAACTGACATTCTGTTGGCCTCCCCATTACCTGTGTATGTACGCCAAGCACTATGGCACACTATAAAGGAATATATGCAGTGGTGAAACGTGATATTTGCCCTAAGAACTACACTTCATGCCCTATCCGAGTCATGCGTTTTTGTGTGTACTCATACTATTTTATTACTCACTTTACGTCACAGGTACAGAGGTTTCAGGTCAAGGAGGAACTTGTAAAGGCCACAGTGATGGAGAACCAGACACGTCCTGTGTTCAGGGTGAGCAGTGGCTTTTGAACTAATGGCAAGCACACTGTCACATTATGCAGCTGGAAATGTTTTCTGAGGCTCACCTTATGTTGCTCATTGCGAGTCTTGCACGTTTGCGACATATGAATTATCCATAATTTGCTTTCAGGTGACCAGGTCATTAGAGTAGTGCACTCCGCACAAAGTGCGAATGCTCAGAGTAAATGTCAGTGTTCAATGAATTGTGTCTAAAGCAATAGCGTCACTTTATTGCATTTGTTGATGCAAATGCAGGTGCAGACTCTTCATTCGACGAGGAAGGAGCAGCTGATGCACTCTTGCTGCTTGCAACATCCCCAATGCTCACTGAGCCACAGGAGGTCCTAGAGCCAACGCCCTTAAGCAGAGAGGAGAACACTGACCACCTATTAACTGAAAATGTGGCATTACAACGGAAAGTCAGGGACCTAGAACTGCAATGCAGAAAGCTAAAACGCTGCACGTTTTCTGTGGATACTATTCACAAATCGTCTTTTAAGTTTTATACAGGACTGCAAAGTAAGGAACAGTTTGAAGCACTCTTTAAGCACATTGAAAAAAATGCAGAACGCATGGTTTATTGGGATGGAGGAAAAACACAAGCAAAGGAAAGACAGCTCTCCAAGCGCGAAGAACTTTTCATGGTGCTGTATAGGCTCAGGACTGGTGTTTGTGCCAAGGAAGTGGCTCGAATCTTTGGAATTTCTCAGTCATGCCTTAGTCGCATCTTTTGTACATGGGTAATTTTTCTTGATAAAGAGCTCTCAGCATTGACAAGGTTTCCCACATTAGCAGAGATCAAAAGGCACATGCCAATGGCATTCAGCGACTTCTCAAACACTAGAGTCATCCTTGATTGCACAGAGGTGAGAATCCAAAGACCTTCAAAACTACAGGCACAGAGGCATACTTTCTCCTCGTACAAGCATTATAACACGTTCAAAGCACTTGTTGGGGTAACACCAGATGGCTACGTTTCATTTGTGCCAGATTTGTGGGGTGGGCATGTTAGTGATAGCGAAGTTGTCGAAAAATCGGGCCTACTGGGTTTATTAGATGCGGGGGACGGTGTCATGGTTGACAAAGGCTTTAGGTTGGAGGGCGTTTTTCCACCATCTATTCAAATCCACATGCCACCATTTAAAATGGGGAACCAATTGTCAGCTAGTGACGTGATTGCCACCCGAAAAATAGCTGGCGCTAGGATCCATGTTGAGCGAGTCATAAGACGTATCAAAGAATTTCATTTTTTAGACAAACCACTGCCAATCAACATGCTCGACATTATTGACAGCATTTTTAGGACTTGCGCCTTTTTGTGCAATTTTCTACAGCCAATCATTTCAGTCAATAATGAGAACAAGTAGCCAGCTCGCACATCTCTACTTCAAGTGAGCCTCCTTTACCATGCTTATGACCAGAAGAGACCAGACTGTGTAACAACAGTGTACTCTCATACTATATCACGTGTACTTACGACGACGCTGTCTACTGTGCTACCTTCTGAGGAAATTTGTATTTTCCATCTCTGAATAAATGATACTGCTTTTTCAGTTATCTTCCATGTACACTGCACATTTATTTTGTTATGTCTATAGACGTAACGGCTATAGTTATCACCAATGCTACACAATTTGCTTAGGCCATGCTATTTCTTTTCATTTTGCCATAGAAAACAAAATACTTCGAAACAGTTTAGCCGAGCTACGAGCCGAGTTTGAAGCTTTTAAGCGCACGGCAAACAACAGCACATCACAGCAACCCATACAAATTGCGGACCACACTTCCAAATCACCACCACAAACATCACACAAATTGCGGACCACACTTCCAAATCACCACCACAAACATCACTGCAACAAAGTACCGCGTCCAGCACTCATTCGTTAACGCTGCAACAGTTAGCACAAAACACGCAACTAATGTTCGCAGAGCTACACAAACTCAAACGAATGGTAGAAGATGTGCAAACAAAAGCCGCAGCCGTCCCCCGAAAGAGGGTCAGTCAAAGTCCGGGAGCTCCTACCAGGACTCCGAAAGCTATAGAGCACACTGATAGCGACAGTAATATCCATGGATAATATGGCAAGCAACACAAAGAGCGGACACATTGAAATCTGGCAATGGAATTGCTGCACGCTATGCACTAAATTGGCTAATTTCACGCACTACATAGAATCGGCGCCAATCCCTCCCGACGTTATCTGTATTCAGGAAATAGGGAAACAAAATCAAAAACTCAAAGGCTACGAGCTTTATGCTTACCCTGACTACCCTCAAGTAGCCACCTTTGCCAAGAAGGATGTCGCGATTAGCGTAAATTATTTTTTCCGGGAACCTATTCAGCACCAGATAATCACGATTTGGCCGCAGAAAAGGGGCAAACCTAAAACAATTATTGTCAGCGTTTATAGTTCTCCCAGAGAACAACAGGCGGATTTTGGAAACGTGGTGGCCACCCAGTGCGACTCGCTCAAGGTAGGGACAAATTAATATTGTTAGGCGACTTTAACGCGCTACGGACTTTTTCAGCTAACTCAACCGGATCTCCCAACGCGAATCGGGAACAGTGTGTCCCAGGACACTTCCCCCGACCTCACGTTCACCAACAACGAAAGTGAGACGCGATGGACGAACCTAGGTGAAAACCTAGGAAGTGATCACTATATCTTAAGCATATCGGTTAATGCAGCCAGGATTCGAAGAGCTATTGGCAAGGCAAGGCTATCCGACTGGACCAAATTTCGTGAAAAACAGAAAACAATCGGCAGCATAACAGACGTAGGAGAATGGGCCGAGCAGATCCGAGTTATTCACTCTAGGGTCACCAAAACAATTGAAACGACAACGGAGGCTCCAGCCGTGGATCATCACCTGTTGCATCTCTGGGAAGCCCGGAGAGGCCTCACAAAAAGGTGGAAAAGGCAGAAGCTTAATCGTAAACTCAGGATACGGATAGCTCAGCTAGCGCAGGAAGCTAACGAATACGCACAAAAGCTAAGCGACAGCAATTGGTGTCAGTTCAGCGACTCGCTTCGGGGCACGTTGACTACAAAGAAAACATGGCGCATTCTTCGAAGTATGATTGACCCGGGAGGAACAAAAACAGTCGCGAATCGCACACTTAAGCTGCTTGAAAACGAGTTTGAAGGTCGGGAAGCTGACATCATAGACAAAATTAAAGAGATATACGTAGGTACTGTACCGACCGGGCAATCCACCAAACCCGTTTACGAAGGTCAGGACCAACCGGAACTGGACGCCCCCGTAACCTTTGAAGGTTTACGCAGCGGCACACTCCTTCAAGAAAAACACAACCCCAGGGGTAGATCAGGTCACGAACGCAATGATTCGCAATCTAAGTGATGACACGCTAAAGAGCTTGACCAAATTCTTTAACGACACGGTCTGGACAGAGGACGGCGTCCTTCCAAAAGAATGGAAGGAAGCAAAAATTATTCTTATTCCAAAACCAGGTAAGCCTCGTAACATCAACAACCTTCGACCCATCTCCCTAACGTCGTGCGCGGGGAAACTCTTTGAAAAGGTTGTGCAGGTCCGGCTCTCGAACCACATAGAGCTAAACAACATGTTCCCCTCCAACATGTTCGGTTTCCGAGCCCACGTGTCAGCACAGGACATTTTTCTACTACTAAAGCACGAGGTCCTGCACCCCAACAGAGGGTCGGAAGATAAATTTGTACTGGCATTGGACATCAAAAAGGCCTTCGACAGCATCTCCCACCACGCTATTCGCGGTGAACTGTGGATCGCGAATTTATAACTACGTGCGCTCGTTCCTCAGCCACCGCACGGCCACAATCGGATTAGGCTCCACGAGGTCCGACACCTTCAACTGTCCCGACAGAGGTCCCCCCAGGGAGCTATACTCTCTCCACTGCTATTCAATGTAGGGATGAGAAAGCTAGCCCTGGAGCTAGATAAGCACCCGAATCTCGGTTGTGCGATATATGCCGATGATATCACGTTCTGGGCTCACCAGGGGTCCTACGGGGACAAGCAAGAAACCCTTCAAAAGGCCATAGACGCAGTCGTGGAATACGCGAGGGCGGCGGACATGGCATGCGCACCCGAAAAATCGGAATTCATTCGGGTGCGTGCGAAGTACGCAAGAAAGGAGGACTGGGTGCCGCTCACTTTGACTCTCGACGGGGTGCCTATTCGTGAAGTGGAGACACTCACAATATTGGGGATGTGGATACAGCAGAATGCTGGAACATCTCACACCCTACAAAAACTAAAGGCGGTCACAGGAAACGTGGCCAGAATGATAAGGAGAGTGGCAAGAAGCAGAGACGGCCTAACTAAGGGAGAGACCATCAGCCTGGTTCACGCATTCGTAATTAGCCGACTCACATACGCCCTTCCGTATCAGGCCATTGTTTTGTCCCACCTCCTTGACAATGACTTCATTCTCTTTGTGGTGTACATATTGTTACGTAGGAAGACACCGACGAAAAGCTATTTACAAGTATATTTACAAGGCAATACGCCGCAGTTGACCAAGAGGCAACAGCCCGCGCTAGCTTCCAATCTTCGTCTTCTTCCTGCGCGGCTCTTCGTCAGTGGGAATACTACCCCGTAGCATTACCCCCGGCGGCAAAAGCGCCGTCCCGGAGCGACTAAAGGCTGGACTCGGAAGCAGTGTAGTAGCTCTTGAGCCTACTGACGTGCACGACATCACTGGACGCCAGAGTAGATCACGAGGTTGAGCTCAGAGGAGCAATTTCATAAGTCACAGGCGTCACCTGGCGAAGCACGCGGTAGGGCCCTGTGTATCGCGAAAGGAGCTTTTCGGAAAGTCCAACGTGACGACAGGGCGACCACAGGAGCACGAGTGCACCAGGCGAAAACTGTACGTCACGGTGGCGGGCGTTGTACTGACGCTGCTGCTTGGTTTGCGAGTCCGTCAGTCGAGCACGGGCAAGCTGGCGTGCATGATCGGCGAGGGCGATGGCGTCGCGCGCATACTCGGTTGTTGAGGTCGCAGCAGGAGGAAGTACCGTGTCAAGGGGCAAGGTCGGTTCGCGACCGTAGAGTAGATAAAATGGAGAAAATCCGGCGGTGTCGTGCCGGGAAGAATTGTAAGCAAAGGTGACGTAAGGAAGGGCAACGTCCCAGTCGTGGTGGTCCTTCGAAACGTACTTGGACAGCATGTCGGTAAGGGTACGGTTTAAGCGCTCTGTCAGGCCATTGGTTTGAGGATGGTATGAGGTAGTCAGCTTGTGTTGAATAGAGCAGGAACGCACAATGTCGGCGACAACTTTCGAGAGGAAGTTACGACCGTGGTCAGTAAGCAGCTGTCACGGGGCGCCATGCACTAAGATAATGTCAGGCAAGAGAAAGTCCGCGACGTCAGTGGCGCAACTGGTAGGTAGAGCTCGCGTGATAGCGTATCGGGTGGCGTAATCAGTTGCGACGGCTACCCATTTGTTCTCAGAGGATGACGTGGGAAAGGGACCGAGGAGGTCTAATCCAACACGAAAAAACGGTTCCACAGGGACGGCGATCGGCTGGAGATGACCGGAAGGTAGCACCTGAGGCGTTTTCCGACGCTGGCAGGGATCACAGGCAGCAACATAGCGTCGGACGGAGCGAGCAAGACCAGGCCAATAGAAGCGGCGGCGGACGCGGTCGTACGTGCGGGTTACGCCAAGATGTCCTGCAGTGGGTGTGTCATGCATCTGAAAGAGCACAGTCTGTCGTAGATGTTGTGGCACGACAAGAAGAAGATCAGGGCCGTCAGGGAGGAAGCTCCTTCGGTACAGAATGCCGCCCTGGAGAACGGATGCGTCGGTAGGTGCAGAGCGCAGACGCTCGATGAGTACTCGCAGCGATATGTCTCGGAGGCGGAGAGTACTGGCGGAGCAATCGATGAGAGCAGAATGTGCGGAGAGGAAGCCGAGGATGATGTCGTGGGGACAGTGAGCGATGACTGTGAATAGCACGGTAGTGGAGCGATCGGCGAAGGAGACGCGGGCGGCACACATACCAATTACGGGGGCTGTTCCGCCATCGGCGATACGGACAACAGGCGTCGTGGCGGGCGTGATTATTTTCCTCAGCCGGTTACGAAGATCCGCGCTCATTACCGACAAATGCGCCCCAGTGTCTATGAGAGCTGATACAGGAACACCGTCGACTTGCACGTCAAGAAGGTTCAGATGGGTGGGCAACGTCAGGAGAGGATTTGGCGGCGTAGGGAGCAATGCAGTGTCACCTCGAGGCGCTGCATCGTCTAGTTTTCCGGCTGGGAGCGGCGTCCGAAGAGAGTCGGCGAATAGGAACGACGGGGCTGGGGAGAGCGAGATTGTCGTCGTTGGGGCGAAGGCGAACGAGAATAGGGTCGGTTCGGCGCAGGAGAATCGGTGGCGGCATTATCTGAGCGGGCAGCATAGGGACGAGAAAGGCCACCTGAGGGGCGAGAGTAGGCAGTATATGTAGACTGAAGAAGTAAAACGAAGGACACCGACCAACATAGAAGTGCTAAAAAATGAAAAAATCTAAAAGACGTTTCGGCTTCGCTACGGAAGCCTTGTTCACAATGGTATGACGGAAGGTTCATGGAAGCTTATGTATGCTTTAGAACGTGACGTAAGCAGCGCGTGTATGACGGGGGGAGGGTCCCCTCATTTCGATTAAGCGTGTGACGTGTTTTTTGGCAACGGGCCACAATATCGACTGGGATCGCTCGAGAATTATCGGCCAAGAAAGAAACCACAAATCGCGTCTGTATCTGGAGTCACTGGAGATACAAAAAACACGTCACACGCTTAATCGAAATGAGGGGACCCTCCCCCCGTCATACACGCGCTGCTTACGTCACGTTCTAAAGCATACATAAGCTTCCATGAACCTTCCGTCATACCATTGTGAACAAGGCTTCCGTAGCAAAGCCGAAACGTCTTTTAGATTTTTTCATTTTTTAGCACTTCTATGTTGGTCGGTGTCCTTCGTTTTACTTCAATGCTTCATCCCGACCAGACGGGCTTCCGTCGAACCCTCGATTTATATGTGGACTGGTTCAGGGAACTCCAGCGACTGCGGCAGTGCCGAGAAATGTGCCCAATTCGATGGCAGTGAAAACAAATTGGCTTGTCGTCTGCAGTGCGCCATTCAGAGGGGTTGCGGAAATGTGGAGGGTAAGAAGGTGCGGGACGGGGTGGAATCGAAGATGCCGGGTGGGGATCAGGGCGATGGGCCGAGCAGATTGTGTGAATACCCATGTTGGCGAACTCCTGGCGGACAACTGCCTGGATCAGGGAAACAGTGACTGCAGGTGCATTGGAGGGGCTGGAGTCGAACGCAGCCGGATAGGCGGCCTCGATCTCACGCCGGACAATCCTGGTAACATCGCCAGTGTTGTTGGGACGAGGAGCGTCGGCACAGGAAGATGTCGCTGGGGTGTTGGGCAGACGGGCAAACTGTTGGTCGATACGGCGGCTTTTAGCGAATTCCAGGCGGCGGCACTCTTTTATAACTGCATCCACCGTCGCGACGTTGTTAAACACGAGCAAGTTGAAGGCGTCATCGGCAATGCCTTTGAGGATGTGGGAGACCTTGTCGGACTCAGTCATGTGTGCGTCAACTTTGCGGCATAGAGCCAAGACGTCCTGAATGTACGTGACGTAGGGCTCCGTTGACGTCTGCACACGACTGGAAAGCGCCTTCTGCGCGGCAAGTTGGTGACCGTAGGGGTTGCCGAACAAGTCTCGAAGCTTTTGCTTAAGCGAATCCCAACTGGTCAGCTCATCTTCGTGCGTCCGATACCAAACTCGAGGTGTGCCACCGAGGTAAAAGACGACGTTGGCGAGCATGATAGTTGGGTCCCACCGGTTATTGCGGCTGACGTGCTCGTAAAGGCTGATCCAGTCCTCGACGTCTTCCCCATCTTTTGCCGAGAATACGCCAGGATCACGGGGAGCGGAGAGGGTGATGTAGGTCGTCGAAGTGGCAGCAGGTGTCGGAGCCGGTGGAGTCGGGTTGGCGTCGCCGGGAGCCATGAAGGTAGGCTCGACGGACCGTCCACTGCGAAGCTCCGTGACGAGGTACAGGGAACGTCCACCTCCACCAAATATGTTACGTAGGAAGACACCGACGAAAAGCTATTTACAAGTATATTTACAAGGCAATACGCCGCAGTTGACCAAGAGGCAACAGCCCGCGCTAGCTTCCAATCGTCGTCTTCGTCTTCTTCCTGCGCGGCTCTTCGTCAGTGGGAATACTACCCCGTAGCATTATTTTTGCAGTAGGGGGCTCCTGCTTTCTGCAGGTTTTCAGATTCCTTTTGGCAGTGCCAACATACCTGGCAGAACTATACAGGGGAAGCCCTCTTCTAATTCGCTGGGTCAGCTCCTCAGCTAGCACAGCATTCCTATAGAAATTCAGTAGTGCTGGCAATATTTCCTGGGACCACATGGCCTCATCAAAGAAAATCCTTTCGACGTGTAAGGAGGATGCAATGGATGCTGCATTAGTCCACACAACGAAGTCGCACCAGCTAAGTCCTGTCACTGCCATTTGGCCCTGCAACTGGTAATAGTATTCGTGCTCCCTTTTCAATGTAATTTCATTACCTGTTGCCCTACAACAAAACTTTGGAGAAGCTGCAGCTTCTTCGATACTTTTTCCTTTGAAAGAAAACGGGCATTTAACTTCTAGCAGCCCCATGTCACTGCCCTCAAATACCAGTCTATCTGGGGATGCAGCAATAAAGGGATGCTCAGCATGCACGTGCAGGCCTGTATATCCCACAGTTATGGACTTATCCATGCAGGCCATTAGCTGTTCATATGCCTGAACGGCATCTGGCTCGTGCACATTTCCATAGTGCATGGCTTCAGTTTTATAGCTCCGCGGGTAAAGTATTTCTTTAACAATACTGTCAGGTTTCCGGCACCGCACAATTCTTTTAAACATTGAGGCAGTTAGCCGACCAATCCGCTCCATGTGCCAGGTTGGATTTGCAGCCTGTCCAATCGTCGACTCGAGAACAACTGCTCTGCTGTCCACCGAGAGGGCCTGTATAGCTGCAAAAAAAAACAGTATTGTTAATTTATAGGTTTAGAATCCGTTTTACAAGTCGTACAGCAAGCATTACATTGTATTAAAGCAATGAGAAGTAGCATGACGTCAACAAAGCATCACTTGTCATGGCAATGTTGAGCTATTTGGTGGGGATTCATCGTGGAAGGAAGGGGTGCAAACATGGACACAAGAGAACCAGACAACACAAACGCTGCAGATAGGAGCTAAGTGTACTAGAAATGAAGCTTAAAATGAGAGAAAGTTCAGCTAGTTGGTAGCGAATCGCACTAAAAGAAAGTAACGCATGCAAACATGGATACAAGAGAACCAAACTAAGTAAATGCCATGTTGTCTAGTTCTCTTGTTGGTGTTTGCACGCCTTACTTTCTTTTATGTTGAATCACTTGTCAGAAACTTAATACCATTAGGTTAGCTTTTATTTACTCCTACAAAGAAACCCCTACAGGCCTACTCAAAGAGGCTAAAGTACTTAGGTTGTGTCAAATGACACAACTGCATATTGCAACGATTAAAATGTAGGTAGATACTAATCTCCTACAAAATTGTACAGCTTACTTTCACAGTGACATAAGAATTTTTCTGCAGCTTGTAACTTGCATGTGCTCATTATGTTTTATTTTTTTTCGCTAATTATGCTGGTCAACATAGCTAAATCGTAGAGTTGGTTCAGTATTGCAAGTATTTAAACATGCCTAAAAACAAGAAGAGCAAGACAAATGTGCATGCTTTCAATTCCATGCTCTGCTAAAACACAGTCAACACATATATATGACAAATGCCGTGCATGAATCCAGGTGATGGACTCATGCTAAAGGTACATCCATTATACATTCACACAGTGCTTCACAAACATGCCATAGATGAAGCAGATATGTTTGAGGACCCTGTGGGTGCTCACACACATCGAGTTATGCGACAGCCCTGTAAAAGTTAAGAAACGACAAGACACTAAGTCTAAAACTGACTGCTGCATTATCTGCTGCTCAGTGGGATACTTGTGAAGGTGATGCCCAGAGACATAGGTGGGCATTCTTATATAAATGAGACAGCCTCAGAATGACACGTGCCAAGACAAAAAGTTGCGAAAAAAGTAATAAACAAGGAAGTGGACTTTCTTACCATCAAACCTCTCTTGTATGAGTCTTTGACAGGTCTCACTGTGGATGTCTTCAATGTCTGGGACCAGTGGAGTGTCTGAAGCTTCTGGTGCCACTTCACTGGGACTGTGTTCATCCTGGAATATAGTGCTTTACATTAGACAGCGCAGATAACATGCAAATGTTAGCTTAGTGACTACCTTGAATAGTAGTGCAGCTTGAAATATACGAAGCAGCATAGTAAAGATTTGAGGATTTTGTAAACAGGTCTTTGACAGCATCATATTGCGCCAGTGGTGAGAAGCGCAACAAAATAGGTTCAGATTGTGGTCTCATACCTGGCATGCCTTATTGCGCATGGTTGTTAAACAAGCAAACTAAGTATTGTACTTCTGAATCATTTTTCACATTTTATTTATTCGTACTCTAAATGCCTTCTTTCAGGGTGAGCAAAGAACAGTTTTGAAAGTAAGCAAACTACAAGCTTACTAGCATTAGGAAATTAAAAAAAAAAAACATTCAGATGCAGTGACATGAACTCGTGCTAACATGTGCTGTAAATCAAGAGCAAATGTAAATATGAAAGTGCAATAATGTGCATGTTGCAGAAGGGGATAGAAAAAACTCAAGCCATACGTAGAGGTAAACAGTAATCAATGCACATCAGATATGCCAACGCAAGATTTAAAATTCTTTAAAATTAGGTTCAGCAGCTCTGTGTAGAGAAGTTATTCCATTCAGCTATAAAGCATGGTATGAGAAATCAAGGGACACTTAATACACGTAACTAAGGAAACTATGTACAGATAATTTAATAAGACTTGCCCAGCATGCTATACTCACATGCTTTGCTGCATAAGTTGCAGGTGATTGGACAGTCTCGCATGATAATTATGTGAATCACATGTGGCTATAAGAAGTTATGAAGCAGGCACTGGGGAGTTCATCACCGACTTGATACCTACAGTATTACAGGAGGCGTCAAAGGTCTTGTCTTTTGTAAAGGCACACAGCATTTGAAAGCCCTTAAATGTATCACACTTTGGAATTCACAGTCCCTTACTGCTGTCATGGACAAGACACGCTATAGAATGGAAGTTGAACAGATGTTTGTGTCAGTTTAACAGTGTGCATGTGCATGAATGCTCTCGCATTATTTCAGTCATCACGAGATAGGTTCTGCCAGAATTTTTAAAATAACTTTGGCTTTAAAGAGGTTTAGTTGCCTCAATTAACCAAGACTTACATCACAGGTTTGCTGCATCATCTCATTGCTAAGCTTGCAGATTGTTTAGTGAGATAAAAAAATGGCTGTGGCTTAGCTAAGGTTAAGCCCAGGATGCGAAGCATACTAGCCTTTATTTTAGTTGTTGAACCACTGTTTAGCCTGGTGAACTGCTGTTGCTTGGCTATATTTGGTTCGGCTAGACGAAGAAACAACTCATGCGTTACTCTGCTTCGCCTTCAAGAGTGGAACGCGACAGCGTTCCCGTCGACCCGCCAAGGGATGTAAGACAATGGGCTACGGAGCAGCGACTACGCGCCCCGCATTGAACGCGGTGAGCGTCGAGCAACGCAGCGTTCGGCGCGGCAACGAAATGTGCGCCTGAGCAAGCGACGCACGCCTGAGCCTTAGAAACAGCTCGTTTCTAAGGCAACACCGCATTCACTAGAGGCGCTTTTGTACCGCTTTCAAGCATCGTACTCGTGGCTCAGTGGCAGCGTCTCCGTCTCACACTCCGGAGACCCTGGTTCGATTCCCACCCAGCCCACCTTGCAAGAGTTGAGCAAATCCACCTAGAAAATCAGTTTCTGTAGCACGCCGCAACCTTCGCTTCTCATTCCAACGAGCAGCTCTGCCTCCAGGAAGCATCTCACCTCGTGAGTGTCTAGCACAGGCAAGCGCAGCTGCTTATATACCGCTGCGAGCGACGGCGCGAGTTGGAGCCCCGTTTCACCTCTGTCGTGACGTCACGGTGTCACGTGGTATTGAAGGCGACACCGCCGCGCCTGAGGAGCTGGGTTGAGCTCTCGTAATATGCTTCGCATAAAACAAAGTCACCATATATAAACACTACTGACATTAGTGTTATACTGATGCAAACTGTACTTCGCATAAAAGCACAGTAAAAGGGGCTCTCAAACTGTTCCTGTCTGTCGTCACATGCTGATGGAACACTGCTAACTCTTATTTTAACAGATCACAAGCATGCAGAGTTAAGTGTAGCACTTACAAGTGATTCTCCTGAGTTTTCTTTGCTCATATAACGGAGAAGCAGGCAGTTTGCTGCCACCTTTTCGAGATCGGCAGCAAGCAGAGATGGGTCACTCGGTGAGAGCCCTGGCAGTGGATCAAACCGCCGCCTTTTCGCACCTTCATGTTTCCTTGTGTGAAAAGTGATGTCTTGCAGAGGCAGAGGTGGCTCATGCTTTTTGACTGAAAAAAAAAAGTTTTGTTTGTACAAGTACAATAACGAAATTTTAAGTGCTTCCTGTGATGTTTAGCCAACGACCACATCCATTGTAAGAAAATTAAATGTTGCAGTTTGGGATTATTTTTTCTCTATGCAGGTCTTGTAGTTAAGAATTTTTGAAGCGACACCAATATGTGTTCTTAATTAAAACCAGTAGCCTATATTTGTCCACATACCAATACTCATGTACGCTGTAAACAATGTAGCTGTGTGAATGAGTTGATATTCAACAGCTGCTACCACGAATGCAAACAATTTTACAACACGTTAAATGGTCAACACGGTGCCACAAAGAACCGTTTGCAGAAAGGGGCCGGAAGTGTGATCACAGATTTTTTAGGCACTTTTGCCGCCTCCTATGTTAACTAATGCTTGCTAAGTAGTAGCATTCTTACCTTGGGCAGGAACAATCCAAGCACATGGAACTTCCGTGCACGTTGCCGCATCCTTTTGCGCCAAGTGAATGGCATGAAGGATTAATCCAACAAAATGTTGGCATGTGCCGCTCAGGCTGCAAGAATAAAATGGAAGAGGAGATGAGTTTTCATGCTCAACAGGTATTCATCAAGGAAAAGATGGGATCAAGTGTTTATGAATTCGAAAGAACGGGTTTAAGTTCACGTCACTCAACGTGAAATACATGCGCCAATCTCAGACATGAGCCGCACACCACCACTCGCGCGTTGGCCTTGTAACACCATGTGCACACATTAACAGCACCATTGAACGATGCGATGCGGCTTGTCAGACAGCTATGCCGGCACGAAGTTAGGTACAACTAGCGGTTTTATAGTAAACAGCCAAACTTGGAAGTCATTCTCGTTATATGCCTCTAAATAGTGTACAGTCGCCCAAATCTTTAACTGGTGTGCGGGAGCGGCGACTTTTCCGTGCGTCAGCGCCGTTTGACGGGGCGAGGCTGGAAACAGCCTAGTAGACGATGGGCCCAGCTGAGCGCGCTTTGTCCGCATGCGCTTAGCCTCCCTCGCCCCGTCAAACGGCGCTGACGCACGGAAAAGTCGCCGCTCCCGCACACCAGTTAAAGATTTGGGCGACTGTACTGTGTGATACCGGCAATCCAAGGCTGTGTGCGGTCGCAGACAAGTATGCTGCACGACCGTGTTGATCGGTATACATGCAAATGCGCAAAAACAAGAACTCCCCGCTTTCTTCATTTACAGTATGTGTATTTGTTCAACATTTAAGCAACCGTACCTTTATATAAGCAAACAGCTAGCCCAAAATGGCAGGGCCGGTATAGTTATGAATTCCAAAATTTAACCCATCAGACTTCAATGTCCTGCACGCGGTTCATGCAGGTCGCGCTCCAGATGTAGAATAGAAAGCTTGCTCACCCTGCGGGGCAGAGGCAATGACCAGCCAGGATGGAGCCCGACGCCTTGGAAATCGCGGCGTGCACGATGTAATAGCCGCCTTTCATTGACGGTAGGCAGATACTACGCAAAAGTCCGCACGTGGATTCTGCTGACACGTCGTTGTACATGACGTTGCGCACGTATCCTTCTTCTTGGAACATCGTTCCTTTCATTTGCTGTCGCGCGAAGCGCGCTCCGCTCGACACCATGTGTTCTTCGAGCTGCGCTTCCGTGGGTATTTTGACGTTGCCGAAGCGCTTTTTCCAGCCGTTCGTCACACTGAAGAAACCTCCAGGTACAAAGCAGTCACCAGCGGGCTCCATGGCTAGCGGACGGCGACAAACTGTGCGCACACGTTGTTGCGGTTTTCACTCGCACGCTGCTTGCTTGCATACGTGTCTCGCGTGCGGCGGCTGTCTGTCGCGGCGAGAGCGGCGCCTGCCAAATCGTTTCTCGTGGCCACCGCACAGTGGCGCCACAATGCATCGCAAAAGGCGGATTATTGCATGCGCCGACGCTACCCTATGCAGTGGCGGCACCATGCGGCGCGTCGTAGAAGCAGCAGCGGAAAAAAAAAAGCAGCGCCCGGCGCTCACTCCGGCGGCACCCGCTCAAAGCAGACGACAAGCAGACGACACGGGTGTTTGCTTCAGCGGGCACGCCGTAACCGAACTGCGTAGGTGCGCGCACTCAAGAAAACTGTTTTGTTGTGTGCCCATCAAAAGAAGCAACACGTGTGGCCAACTTCCGCTAATCTTCCTCTTATCGCCAAGCAGCTAGGGCAACTAGTTTTCGCGAGTTTTATAAAAAATAAAAGGAACGGAAACACATGCGCGGCGACATCCTTCCTAAGCGCACCCCTGTGAGCACTAGAGCGAGAAAGAAGCGGTCGCCCTTTGAGCGATTAGGAACGAGATAGCCATCAGTTTCGCAAGCGCAAAAAGCCGAAAACCGCCCGCCACGGAGCAAGATAGCCCTGGCTACAACCAGAAGCTACGTATCATCTTATAGCTGTCATGGAAAACGCGTTTTATTTTTTACTGTGCTCAAATGGCTGAAGCGTAGCAGCAGTTGCTTTTCGGGCTACAAGCGGTAAAGAAGCGCGCGAGAGTGCCGTCAGTAGAAGTCAGGCGCGCGCGGCCGAACGGGAGCAACACTCGACCGGTTGCCCTGGCAACCGAAACAGCGGTAATTTCTTCCCATGCCGCCAGGTGTCGCCAGCATGAAAATTTATCCGCGGGCTTGTGACCTTTTCTGGTCACCGCAAACAGCGGAGTTTCCACTCCTATATTTCTTAATAATAATAATAATATTTGGGGTTTTACGTGCCAAAAACACTTTCTGATTATGAGGCACGCCGTAGTGGAGGACTCCGGAAATTTCGACCACCTGGGGTTCTTTAACGTGCACCTAAATCTAAGCACACGGGTGTTTTCGCATTTCGCCCCCATCGAAATGCGGCCGCCGTGGCCGGGATTCGATCCCGCGACCTCGTGCTCAGCAGCCCAACACCATAGCCACTGAGCAACCACGGCGGGTTCCTATATTTCTTGCTCCGTGCCCTCGGGGACCTGGAAGACCAACGACAACTGGTCGCCAAGGCCAAGAGGGCAGTCGAAGGCAGAGGGTTCCTGGACTAAGGAGCCTTCCCACCTTAGGGTGATACCCGTCCTCGCTCGGGACACTGTTTCATATAATAAACGTTTCTTTCGCTCTCTCTTTCTTGGTCATCGCACATATCACATGTTACTAACTACGCTAACCCTGCACTTGGCTACTTGTGACGAAATTTAAAACTTGCTCCTTCCTCATTAAAGATCCCAGCATAGCATACTTAACACTAATTCGGCCTAAGTTGGCATACCCATGTGCAGTGTGGTACTCCTTACAATCTAACCATACGCATACACTCGAAGATGTCCAAAACCGTGCGATAAGATTTGTTTATTCGGATTATTCATATTACACCAGCGTATCTGCCCTTAGATATCGCGCCAATGTTAAAACCTTAGCCTCTCGACGCATAATTTCTCACCTTTGTCTTTTTTGGGAATTCTATCACGCATCGCCTTCCCCATCTGCTATCGCTCCCGCCCACCGGACTTTATGCCGCACAAGCCATGGAAGGGCAGTTTATCCACCAGCACCACGTTCTTCGGGCCATCTGCATTCATTATTTTGTACAAACAGCCGAAAACTGGAATAACCTGCCCACCGGTGCCATGCACCATTCCGACCCCAGCAAATTCAAGGAATTCATCAATCACCCTATCTACTGATGTAACAACCCACCCCTCTTGTAGTACCCCTCAACGGGGCATTTGAGGTATAAGAAATCAATCAATAAATAATAAAATAAATAAATAAATCACTGTAGTCCCCATTCCAAACTCACGACGCTAACAAACTTTTGCTTGTTCAGCGCCAGACAACACGCACCCTCTGCTCCCGTCCTTTCGGTTGTCACAAGCTCATGCCAGCCTAGGAGTATTGCCTCAAACCCCTCAACTGGCACACCCTGCAAATTCCTGCTCTTGATGGCTGGCTATCAGACGCTCTAACATACAGGCATCAGCCTTTTTTAAAGTCTAGAGTGTCACGCTACCACTATTATTATTATTATTATTATTATTATTATTATTATTATTATTATTATTATTATTATTATTATTATTATTATTATTATTACTGTTACTACTATACTACTACGATCACATTGATAGTGTTGAAGCTAGCGTGACTCATAATTCAAAGTATTTCTGGAGCTTCGTGCGCTCTCACTCTTCTAAAAAGAGTGCCAAAGTTGTATGTCTTCTTGATGAAAATGTGGATGCTGTCTCGAGCCCTGCTGATGCCATTGCAGAACATTTCTGTTCGCTGTGAAATGTGCTTCAAGTAACCTTCCTTTTCAGTCTGGCACGGTGTGTACGCTATCAGTCAAATCAGTCAATGAAAACCTTGTTTTCAAGTGTATGAAATACCTCCAACCTTCCCTTTCTTGTGGTGCTGATGGTATTTCTTCCGCAGAGCTTAACCCTTTGAGGCGCTGTCTACACAATTGTGCACAGCAGGAGTGTGCATCAATAGCAAAAACAGTGATGAAAGTAATGGTATTTAGAATGTGTTTCCTACATCTTGAAACACTTATTATTGGAACTGTGCTGCAATTTTGAATAACGTGCAGAATATTTTAGCAAAATGAGTGGGAAGGTAAACGCCTGGGTGTTTTTACTCTGTGTTAATATGTTGAATGTAGCGGATTCACTTCTTTCATTGTTTTTCACAATGTCATGCACCAGGCATAATTTCCAAGTGGCTGGATAAGTGCTTTTCAAGCTTCAAAAAATGAAATAGTATATGTTCTCATATTTGGTGTTCCTGTAGTGAGTTTTCGCATGGAGTCGAAATTTTGTAAACTTGAGAAAACTCTCTAAACAATTAAAAATTCTTAATCTTTTCTGCAGTTGTACACTTTCTATGATTCTGAAGATGCAAAGGATGTGGTGAAAGCAAGTTTTCAATCAACGGGATTAAGTGGTGTCTGAAAGGGTTAAGACGTATGGAAGCAAACTTGTTCTCCTTTCTCACAAGCATCTTCAATAGTTCCCTAAAGTCTAGTACGTTCGCTAGCACTCGGAAGGTAGCATGGACATTTCCCGTGCGCAAATCGGCTGCTAGATGTGCAGTTACTAACTGCCGGCCTATGCCTATCCTCTGTAGTGCATCAAAACTGTTTGAATCGGTGTTGGATTCCTTGCTTCCTGTTAGTGCTAAGAGCATTTTAATGAATGAACAACATGCCTTTGTGTGCCGACGACTTAAAACTATTTGAGAATGTCAGCAGTGTTCACCACTGCATCGACATCCAAAAAGACATTTTTTTCACTCTAAACTGGTGCAGAAACAATAATGTACTCTTAAATGCTTCCAATACTATGGCATTAAGGTATATGCGGAAAATACACCATGTGCAACTTTCATACACCCTACGGGATGCTCATCTGCTCAGGGTCAATGACATGAGAGATGGTGTGCACGTACTTCGACAAAATGCAAAGCTTCTCTTCACATAGATAATTACACAACATGCCATTCACGCTCTTGGAATTACATGCCGTATATTGCATGCTTTCGATTCACCTGCTGTGTTTCTCAAGTTCTGCTGGGCGCCTTCCACTACTCGAGTATGCCTCTGTAAGAGGAGGCGCAACTTGCAAATCTAGTTCTGACCTCATTGAACGTGTCCAGAATAAATTGATATGTCTCTTCAAGCACCACTTTTCGCATTCTGGCGACCACAGTTAAGCCTGCTCAAATAAACCTCAACTCGCACCTCTAGGTTCAAGACTTAATTAATCAGACTTTTTGTTCCTGTATAAAGGTGGTCCATGACATTATACATTCCCCAAAGCTTCTTGATCATATGCATTTGTTCGGGGCACAACAGTATACCAGGCAGCATTCCACATTCTTTGCCTGGCCTTGTTGCAAGACTGTGCTATATATGGCTCGACTACAAAACACATAATAAGAACTGTGCCTGTATTGACATACTTCAGAGTTAATTTCCTGTGTTTTCTGTATCTGTAGATAATCATGTGTGATCAACTCCCTTTTACTCTTCCTCGTTTCCTTTCTTCCCTATTTGTTTCTCTATCTTGCATTTTTTTTGTCTACCACATTCATGTTTTCCGTACATTTTTTCTCACATATTGTTCGTTAAGTGCACCAGTACGAATGCTCTCTAGCTGTTCCTGGGCATTATGATCAACATTTGAATAATTGATTATTATCAAAGTATAAAATCGTGCTTTTAATTATGTACTAGTATAATAAATAAGTGCAGTAGCTTTTCTGCAATTAAAAAGAAGGCATGAATTAAGAAAGTGCAATCATATGCTACGTGCCTGATCATATGCATTGCGCTATTAATTTGTTCTGAGTTTTGACGATGGTTGGCTACTGTAGCCAGTGTTGTGCAATAAAATAATATGCCACAGCAAGTATTGCGTGCCCCAAAGAACAAATTCAATATATCTTACTCACTCGAAACATCATAGCAGGCTGAAAACAATAAAAAGATATTTTTTGTGAGGACGAAGTGTATAAATTGTTAAAATAACCTGTTTATATTTTTTTCTTATATTATGCAAATGAGCAGCCCCCATACATTCGAATGAGCGCTTCAATAATATAACTTGACAAAGGGCAACGAAAGGCCCCTATTAAACCCCTCCAATTCTTAAGCTTGTATTATCTGACGGTATGTCATTTATTTATTTATTTATTTATTTATTTATTTATTTATTTATTTATTTATTTATTTATTTATTTATTTATTATACCTCAAAGGCCCCAGAGATGGGGTATTACATGAGGGATGGGCTTTCACAAAACAGCGATTCGAGAGCAGCCTTGAAGTGATGAGTGTCGGAGTGGTGCGTGATGTCGGCAGACAGACCGTTCCAGTCCCTGGCGGCTTTCACAAAAAATGATCGTAGATGAGAGGTAGTCTGCGCCGGGGGAGGATGCGCGGCTTTGCTCTGGTTAATGCGGCTGGACTGACGATGAGCTGGTAGTATAGCTGAAATGCGGAGTGGTGAATGATAGAATTTGTGAAAAAGACACAGTCTAGAAATAAGACGTCGCGATTCTAGATTAGTAAGACCGGCACGGGATTTTAGTTCAGACACCCTTGCATGATAAGAATATTCAGAGTAGATAAACCGGGCTGCACGGTTTTGAATTGACTCCAGTGTATTAGCAGAGTCCTTCCATGTATGGAAGGACTCTGGTATTAGATAGGTTATGTTGATGAGGATCCCAGACAGAGCATGCATATTCTAACTTAAGGCGGACATATGTAACATAAGCTAACAATTTTACTGATGGGGGAGCAAGTCTTAGGTTCCGGCGGAGAAAACCGAGGGTTCGATTCGCGGCATCGGCTAAGTTAATGACATGATGCGACCCATCTAGGGTAGTTGAAAAGATTATGCCGAGGTATTTATACGAGTCTACGGATGAGATTTCGGCACTGTATATGGTGTATTTCCCTGATTGGTGATGCTGTCTGCGATGAAAAGAAACTAGCGAGGTTTTTTTTAGTATTTAAAGACATCAACCATTTGTTACACCATAATTCAATGCGTTTTAGGTCATCTTGAAGCAAATGCTTGTCTGAAGTGTTAGTTATGCGTCGATAAACTACACAATCGTCTGCGAACAATCGAATGTTAGAAGAGATCTCAGTAGGAAGATCATTAATGTAAATTAGAAAGAGTAGTGGTCCGAGAACTGTGCCTTGTGGTACGCCCGAAAGGACAGAAGATCTTTTAGATGGCTGTGTGTTAGCAAATACAAATTGTTGTCGGTTAGTGAGGAAGCTACGTGTCCAGTCTAGTACAAATGGATTAATCTTGAGACGGGAAAGTTTTAGGAATAGCCGTTGGTGTGGAACTTTGTCAAATGCCTTTTCAAAGTCTAAGAAAATAGCATCTACAGGTACATTCAAGTCGACGTTAGAGCATAGATCATGAAAAAATAAAGCTAGTTGGGTGTCACATGAAAGACCTTTACGGAAGCCATGTTGAGCTGGGTGAAAGAGGTTATTGGATACTAAAAGGTTTACGATCGGACAGTAAATACCATGCTCCATTAGTTTGCAACAAACACTGGTGAGTGAAATGGGGCGATAACTAGAGCACAACGATGGAGGACCTTTTTTAGGGACTGGAACAATCTTGCCTACTCTCCAGTCTTCCGGCACCACTCCTGATGACAATGATTGCTGAAAAATAGCACATAACATCGCGCTCACATTTGTTTTGGTGTTTTTCAGCATTTTAACATTTATTTCATCGACGCCAGACGATAATGTAAGTTTTAATGAATCAATCAGTTTCTCAATGTCGTAAGGACAAAGGTAATATCAGGCATGACTGCATGATCCGAAAGAGGGAAGCGAGGTGATATGTTAACAGGTTCAGTTGTGCAGACGGAAGAAAAGGTACGGTTTCTGGACATTTCATAAATGTCCAGGAAGACAAACTTGACATGTCGAAACCAGTTACAATAGAACATGGCCTTTATACTGCGAAAATGTATTCTAGCAATACATTCAATGTGAAGGCCTCCCGATGCGGTGTTGATGCGTCAAAATAACTTAGAATAATAAATGAGGCGCTCTATCGGCGAGATTTGACAGAATCAAGTAGAACCGGGAGGAGACAAACTACGAATTGCGTAAATTTTAGCTATTCTCGAATTTTTTTTTTGCGAGTGCTACAGGTGTTTCTATTCTTTTTCGCTGATTTTCTCAGAACCCACTTTTTCACGTTTCTTTCATGCACCAACAAGCATAACTATATTGACACGGATGCTTTATCTGAATCCGATTACGGTATTTCACCGGCTAAAAAATGTTAAGCGTTATCGCTCGGTGCAGGATGCGCCTGCACGTATCGAAAATATCGCGAATGTTATCGATTGTTCTGTCGGTTGTAGACGAACCTTGCTTATCTGATTGCATACGCGACACGAATTGTGCAGTATAGTTTCTGGAAGGCGCGCGGGCACCAGCGAATAGGCTGTAACTTTCGACGACTGACGCATGCAAACCGACGCGCTTGACTTGCGACGACTGCCGGCATTGCTCGCCGCTATCGTTGCGACTGAGTCTGCACTATTTATTTACCCTCACTGCTACGTGACAATATTTCCAACACAGATTTTTTCACGATACCTTGCACGCCTAATTCTTACATAGTTGGCTGTGCAATGAGCTACCAAAAAATGTAATGGCGCAACAGTTTTTGACATGATATGGCATCGTCGTGTAGGTGTTTGCAAAGCCATCTTGTAAACAGACCGGGGGGGACGCGCGAGCGCGAGAACTGACGTCGATATTTCGTGCACTATTGTTACTTCGAAGGTAAAGAGAAACTGTTGCGGCATTATTCAAACGTGGTCTTTCATATCTGAAAGAGCGCACAGACCACCAACTTATTGTTTCAAGCTCAGTTTACAACCGGCTGTTTTAGGCCGGACTTTGAGGGATAAGGGCAAAGTAGTCCAGCAACAGTGCGCCGAGGAAGCGAGCTTCGGCGCGCGTCGGAGCTTGCGGCCAGTGGTTGCGTTCGCTTGTCGGCGCGTGCCGACGCGTGCCAGTGGTGGGGCCTTTCCCGGCCCTTCGGCGCCGTCTTCCCTTGCCTGATATTGAATGTCTCTGCGCTCGCGCTAACAGTTGCCACCCAAGCGAAGCGTTACATTAGCTATGGCGGACATTAATGTACATGCAGAACACTTTCTGTGAACATTTTTTTTTTAACCTCTGGGGGTATTTGGTTGAATAATCCGATCGCATCATCGCGGATCCTGTCATCGTATTTTTCGTGATTTCTATTTTTTTACTCAAACAAAGCATATTGCTACTAATAATTTCATGTATTAATTCTGCTAGTGTTTTAGTGTTCTACATCGTATAAATTACTTGATTGTGCTTGTTTCGTATTTATATGTATGCCCTCCCTGCAACGATTTCTTGTGAGATCGGCAGTACTCCTAAAAAAATTAATAAAGGCTACGGGACTTCCCTTTGCCTGCTTGAGCGCATTCAATCGCGCTCTTTCCGCTGCGGGAAAGGAAATACTTTTCCACCCTTGGCCTGCCTAACAACGAGGATTCGGCGGAAGAGCCATTCGCACAATGAATGCCGCGGGAACACGTCAAACTGTATAAACTACAGCAATGTGGTAAGTGCAAGTTTCGCAGGGCTGGAGAAAGTGACCTGGCTTCAAATCACTTCTGACTAGCAGCAGACAGCCAACATAAGGCCACAAAAGGGGGAAAAAAGTGGAGAAATGCAGATAGTCGGTAGAAATGCACTAAAATCACTTCCTGCGGTCAGGTTAACACCGCTCTGTCATTGTTTATCAACCATTGTGCAATATAAAATAGATAAAGACCCATGTGCAAACAGCACAACTTATTATTTAATGTCTCAACTCACGTAACTATCGAAGCTGCTCTACGCCTCCCGAGCAAGTGCCGAAACTGGGAGGGGCGAGTGTCACGTGACGAGAGGAAGCCTGCCAGGCGTTCTGGATGAGGAGACATGTCTCCATACATACATACATACTACGTGGCGCTTCGGGATCCTTCGGGATCTTTCTGCAATGGGCATTCGCAGCAACCTGCTGAGAATAATTGAAAGCTATCTCTCTGACAGGACATTTCGTGTTAGAGTGGGCAACGTACAGTCTAGAGCATTTTTACAGGAGACAGGTGTACCGCAGGGTGGAGTACTGAGCTGTACGTTATTTATTGTTAAAATGAACTCCCTCCACACCGTATTGCCTCGCACACTCTTCTACTCCGTCTATGTGGACGATGTACAGATAGGGTTCCGGTCATGCAATGCTAGAATTTGGGAGAGGCAGACAGACAGACAAAGAACTTTATTAATGGTCCTGAGGAACCGGCGTTAGGGTACCCCCCTTTTCAGGGAGTCCCCGTAGCCGTCGCGGGCCGCACCCACGTCGGGGTCGGAAGATCGTGGTCCTCCGCCCTGTCGCAGGCCCTCTGGACAGCCCGTAGTTGCTCTGAGAGGTCGCCGCTCTTAAGGGCTGCCTCCCAGTCGGTTAGAGTGGTTAGCGATGAGCTGCGTAACGCAGGGCATTGCCAGAGCATATGGGACAAGGAGCAGTACGCCTCCCCACAGTCTGGACAGTGGGGTTCTACGTTAGGCGCGAAGTGACTGAATCTGCCCCTGGAGGGAAATGACCCCGTCTGAAGCATGCGAAACGCCGACGATTGTGGTCTATTAAGTTTAGGGTGTGGTAGCGGAAAGGCCCGCCGAGCAAGTTGATAATGTGTCAAGACTTCGTGGAAGGTGAGAAGCGAATCCCTATACAGCCCTAAGTCGCCGCCCGTGAGTCCACCTGAACCGCCGCGGTGTGTAAGACCTCGCGCACAGTCATGGGCCAACTCATTGGCGTTAACAAGCTCAGAGTGTACATTGATTCCCATATGGGCCGGGAACCATTTGATGCTATGAAAACCAGCAGCCCCCTCACTGCCGAGGATGGCCGCTGCCTCCTTTGAGATCGAGCCGGAGGCGAAAGCTCGGGCTGCCGATCTGGAGTCTGTAAAGATATTGGAACGTAAAGGGTCCTTCAGTGCTATAGCTATAGCAACTTGCTCGGCTACTGTTGAAGAAACCTTCCGCACGGATGCTGAATTAATGAGAGTGCCATTACAGTCAACCGAAACTACGGCATAGTGATCAGAGCACTCGTACTGGGCGGCATCAACGAAACATGCCAGATTCGGAGTGGCAGCAGCCGCTTTTAACAGGGAACGAGCCCTGGCTACCCGGCGCCCTACATTGTATTGAGGGTGGACGTTACGTGGCATGGGATCTACCTTGAACGTATCTCGGACCATGGGTGATAGGGTCACGTTGCGCTCCGTGATTTCCTGGTGACCGCATCCAACGGATTCGAGGATGCGTCTCCCCGCTCGCGATGATGATAGTCGAATTATTTGAGCCACTCGTTGGGCCTCGATCACCTCTGATAGGGTGTTGTGCATGCCTAGTTGCATGAGACGCGCGGTGCTGGTAGTGAGTGGTAAACCCAGCACGCGCTTGATGCTTTTGCGCATGAGGGCGTCGATTTTGGCCTCATCCCCTTTAGACCAGCGCAACGCGGAGGCTACATAGTTAACGTGGCTCATCAGAAACGCGTGGTAGAGTCTGAGTAGATTGCTCTCGCTTAAACCCCCTCTGCGGTTCGAGACCCTGAGGATAAGCCGAAGCATATTCTCCGTCTTCGAAGTAATGCGGGCTATAGTCTGTGAGTTGCCCCCGCGAGATTCCAGCAAGAGTCCGAGGACCCTGATGGTATCCACTCTGTGAATTTGTTGTCCGTCCTTCGTATAGAGGGCTATGGGAATTTGATCTAAGGGTGTGGAGCACCTAACCCCCCGTCGGGTGGGCCTATACAATAGAAGTTCGGACTTGGTTGGTGACAGACTCAGGCCCGTGTCTAGTAGGAAGTGTTCTGTGATGACGAGCGCCTCTTGGAGCGCACTCTCAACTGCAGCGTCAGACCCTCCCAAGCACCACACGGTAATATCATCCGCGTAAAGGGCGTGACCCGTTCCTCTTACTGTGGCCAGTCTGTCCGAGAGGCCCTTCATAGCGATGTTAAACAGTAGGGGAGAGATGACCGCCCCTTGCGGGGTGCCTCTCGCTCCCAATGTAAATTCCTTCGATTTGATTTGCCCTATTTTGACAGTGGCCTTGCGATCCCTGAGGAAGGAGCTAACGTACGCATGGAATCGTGGCCCCAGGCCCAGATCTGAGATGGCGTCTAGTACGAACCGGTGCGAGATGTTATCAAAAGCCTTGGACAAGTCTAGAGCAAGGATGCCCCGAGTGTCTCTAGTGTCGACATCAATGATTTGCCTCTTTATAAGTAACATGACGTCCTGTGTGGAGAGTGCCGGCCGAAAGCCGACCATGTTGTGAGGGAATAACTCATTATTTTCTATATGCCTAGATATACGGTTGTGAATGACATGTTCGGCCACCTTACCCACGCAGGACGTGAGCGAGATGGGCCGCATGTTCTCCGGCCCAAGAGGTTTGCCTGGTTTCGGGATGAGCACCACTGAGGCTGTCTTCCAGGAGTCGGGGACTAGGCCCGTTTCCCAAATTTTATTGACCTCCCCGGTGAGCAGCGCAACTGATTGTTCGTCCAAGTTTCGGAGGAGCTTATTGGAGATGCCATCCGGGCCCGGCGCAGAGCGACCGTTGAGCGTTTGCAGCACCTCCCAGATTTCGGATTCCGTGAAGGGGGCGTCGAGCTCCCCCACCGCTCCCCCCCGATAACAAGGATAATCCCCGTCACCGGAGTGGCCCAGCGGAAGATACTTTTCGGCCAACTCCTGCAAGAGGACGTGTTCAAATACGCCCGCCGCCTTTTGATTATGAACTATGCGATCGATGGCTAGTCTCTGATTGCTTTTGGTTTGCGAGTCGTCGAGTAAGTGTTTGAGCAGGTTCCATTTGCCCCCCGTTCTCATCTGCCCATCAACCGAGGAGCACACTTCATTCCATTGTTGTTTGGACAGTTCGATGGAATGAGTTTCAATTGTACGATTGAGCTCCGCAATTTTCTTACGAAGCCGGCGGTGGAGTCTGTGCGTTCTCCAGCGGTGCAGGATGGAGTTTTTGGCTTCTAGGAGGTGTGCAAGGCGCGCGTCCATACGATCTACCTTTAGGTCGGTCTTAACCACCTTGGTCGCAGCTTGTACGTCCTTCTGTAGTCTTGTGAACAGACTATCGAGATTATCGTAGTCGGTCTGGTCCGCCTTCCGTATTTTCCGGAAGGCATCCCAATCCGTCACTTTAAATTCCCTGGTAGGGGCTGTGCTAATCGTTAGGGTAATCTCCACAATGAAGTGGTCGCTGCCCAGGTTCTCTTGCAAATTTTGCCATCCTGCTCCGGGGGCGTTCTTGACGAACGCCAGGTCCGGAGTGGTGTCTCGGACTACCGACGTGCCGGTTCGCGTCGGGTATTGAGCATCCGTAATCAATTCCAGTGAGCAGTCAGCAACTGCCTGGACAAGGAGATTGCCCTTGGTGGATTGGCGGGGGTATCCCCAGGCATTGTGGGGGGCATTGAAGTCACCCGCTATCACTATGGGGGCTCCCTTGCTCAGGGCCACCGCCTTTGTCATGATCGTGGCGAATGACTGCCGTTGATCCGACGGCGAGCTGTATATGTTTAAAAGAAAGACACTGCTCTTAAGCCAATTGTTAGGGATAATTTCGACCATAATGATTTCCGCCCTAGTTCTGCCAATTTGTAATTTGTGTACTTGAAAGGAGCACTTCCGTGCGACCAAGGTTGCTAAACCCCGCTTTCCTTCCTCCCGTATCGATACAACCCGGTATCCCGGGAAGGTGGGCGCGTCATCGAGAGTTTCTTGTAAAAGAATTACGTGCGGTTTGACCGCCTGTGCCGAAACGAATTGCTGCAGCGGAGCTTTGCGCCGTTGGAAACTGGCACAGTTCCACTGCCACACAACCAACTTATTGGGATTGACCGCCATGGTGATTGCCTTGGATTGGCCATTCCACCGTCTTGTTGACGGGGACGGCGCTTGCGGGTAAAGGTGCCCGACGGGGCTCCCTCGAAGGCTGTCTAGCCGTAGCTAACGCGGCCTGTGCACTTTCCAGGGACGCCATCCTTTTAAGGAGGACAGTCACGCTTTCAGCGAGCTGCTGAATAGCCCGCTGCATGCTTTCTAAGTCCTTGTTATTGGACTCGGTCTCCATAGAGTCAGCGTCCCCCTCTGGGGGCGCGGCCCTACGTTTACCCGAGCGCGCCTGTGGCTCCCCTGAGGGGGGCACCGGTTGCTTCTCGACTTGCGAGGGGTACGACTTACGGAAAGACTCAAAGTCGGCCCTCATCTGCTGCATTTCTGCTTTGAGCCGAGCGTTCTCTTGCATGAGTTGAGCGACTCTGGGATCAACCTTATGCTCCGGCAATGCTACCTGCGTTACCTTTGAAGCCGGCGTCGTCTGCTTCGACTTGACACGATCGGCCCAGGTTGGCGTTTCCTGGATCCGAACCCGGGAGTTAGAGCGCCCTCGGGAACGAGAGCGCCCTCTGGAGAGGCTGCGTTGTCGACCAGAGGGCGTGACGGAGCGCTCCCTCCTGGGGGCTCCCGCCGCGCTGGAGCCACGTGGCCTGTTCTCCTTGGCCAGCTGTTGCTGCTGGTGCTTGTTGTTGGCGCGCTTACGGCGCCGTCGGCGTCTGCGTACGACGTATGGGACTTGAAAGCGCTGCTTACACGTTTTGTCCGCCGTAAGATGCGGGCCTCCGCAAAGGGCGCACTTCGGCGAACACTGGTGGTCATCGGGTGGTGAGCTTAGTCCGCAGCCCCGGCAATCCTCATTGGTGGGGTTGGGGCAGACGTCCGCGCGATGTCCCAAGCCGCCACACGCGTAGCACACCTCGGTTTGGCGTTTGTAGAGCGTGCAGCGCAGAAGGCTGACGCCGCACATGACATAGTTAGGCACTTTCATGCCGTCGAAGAGGACAACCACTGTGGTGGTGTTCTTGATTCGTTTGACTTCCAGAGCCTTCGGGTTACGATGGTTGACAATCATGCGCTGGAGTTGGGCCTCGCTGATGTCTGCGTCGACCCCTCGTATGACCCCTTTGCAGGTGTTGTCTGGGGCCGCTATGTAGGCGGCTACTTTGTAGAGTCCTTCGCTTATGCGGATTTGCTGGATTCCTGCATAAGCGGTGGCGTTCTTCTTCTCCGGGGTGGATACGACGAGAACGTTTTGAGTGAAATTAGGGCAGATTACGTCGCCCTCAGTTTCTGTGGGGGCTAGTGCAGCCGCCATGGCCAAGGCTTGAGCCAGCTTGATTTGGCTTATCTTCTTGACGTCAAGCCCGCCCCTTGGGCGGACAATAATTCGTATGTGCTCCCTAGGTAGTCTGGGGAGCCTCGACGAGGCTGCGAGACGTTGCAACACGCCTTGCGGGGCAGCCGTGCGGCAGCCACCCTTCGAGCCCATGTGAGCTCTCTTGCTCGTTGAAACTGGTGTTTCTTGCAGGGTTTTCTTGTGCTTGCCCAACGCTGTCGTCCAGCCTGGGCTGTTGGCTTCTTCGGGGGAGATTGCCTCTCCTAACACCATTTCTACTTCGGGCATAATGCCCCTCTTCGTCGCGTTAGGCCTAAGCCTACCCGCGCCTAGCGTCGCCGCGGCGTGGTCTACACAAAAAGTTCCACGGCTTCCGCGCAAAGGCCACTCACCAAAGGAAGTCCTCAGAAGAAACCGTGTCGAATGGCGTGCATTTCCGTGGTAGGCGACACAAAAAGCAGACCGAAAATATTTACGAAAGCGGGAGCCGATCTTTCCACGTCCGCACTAGCTACACTAGCACTAGCTACAACTTGGCTTGAATAGACTCTCAAGGTGGGCGGACGATAATGGTTTTAAAATGAACCCCCAAAAAAGCACATGTGTCTTATTTTCAAACAGGAGAGGTGTACTACCACAACCAGACGTTAGCCTTAATGGAGAAAGACTAACTGTTAGCCCTGAACACAAATTCTTAGGTGTTATCCTGGACACAAAACTTAACTTCATTCCACACTTAAAATATCTTAAAGAAAAATGCCTGAAGACCATGAACCTCCTCAAGCTGCTCTCTCGAACAACTTGGGGCAGTGACAGGAAGTGTCTGCTTAGCCTGTATAAGAGTCTCGTACAATCACGCCTCGACTATGGAGCCGTGGTGAACCACTCCGCAACAGAGACTACGCTAAAGATTCTTGACCCAGTCCACAACCTGGGTATACGACTGGCAACAGGCGCCTTTAGAACGAGCCCTGTTGAAAGTCTCTAGGTTGAGTCCAACGAATGGTCCTTACATCTACTCAGAACATTCCTAAGTTTATCATACTACACTAAGGTAAAATCAGACACCGAACATCCATGCCATTCCATCGTTAGCGACCTCTCCGCTGCCAGACTTTACCGTAACCGCCCACTAATTAGAACTCCTTTGAGCCTGCGCTTGGAAGCAATGGCAGAAAAAACAGACATTCACTTCCCATCGTACTCACCTCCAATCCCACTCACTCGCACTCACCTCCGCCCACACTCACTAGCACTCACTCACACTCGCACTCATTTCCGCTTACACTCACTGACACTTACTCGCACTCACCTCCACTCACACTCACTGGCACTCATCTCCATTCACACACACTGGCAATCGCTCACACGCACTTCCACTCGCACTCACTGCCTCTCAGAGTACTCGTACTCACCTCCAATCCCACTCACTCGCACTCATCTCCGCCCACACTCACTGGCACTCACTCACACTCGCACTCATTTCCGCTCACACTCACTGACACTTACTCGCACTCACCTCCCCTCACACTCACTGGCACTCAGTCGCACTCGCACTCACCTCCACTCACACACTCTCGCAATCGCTCACACTCGCACTCACTTCCACTCGCACTCACTGCCTCTCAGAGTACTCCTACTCACCTCCAATCGCACTCACTCGCACTCACCTCCACCCACACTCACTGGCACCCACTCACACTCGTACTCACGCCTTTGAAATGAGTGCGAGTGAGTGTGAGTGCACTCATGAGTGAGTGCGCCCACATATGGTACTAGACACGCACACATGGCTATATGTAGGGCTTTTATGTACTTGTAGTCATAGGTCGGAAAAATGATCGAAACTCTCTCTCATGGTTATTTCTTACGTATATTTACGCGCGGGTTAAAGAACCCCGGATGCTTAAAAACAATCCGGACTCCCCCCTCCCCCCCTCCCTACAGCGTGCCTCACAATCATAACGTGGTTTCGACACGTAAGGCTCCCCAATTTAATTTATTTTAGACCACTGATTCGTATTTTTATTTGCAGCGTCACGGTGCGTTTATATTTTGTAACAATGTAGTTGGCACAGAATGATGTAGTACGAAGCAGCCCCCAAATTGAAATTGGTCTGTCTGCTACGCCATTCAAACCACGCGCTGAAGTCGAGAGTTCGACGGAAGCCCGTCTGGTCCGGATGAAACATGAAGCAATGAAACAACAGACGCCGACCAAAATAAGTGCTAAAAATGAATAAATTTAGCACTTCTTTTGGTCGGTGTCTGTCGTTTTATTGCTTCAAAACTGTTTTAGGCTTCTAGCGCAGCTCGGAAGAGCAAAAAAAGGAAGGAGGTAGGGGTAATCAAAAGGAACGGAAAACAGAGTGAGCGCTAACTTCCAACTGACGGTTTATTTCGTGACACAAGACTACTTTCCGTTCCCTTTGATTACCCCTACCTCCTTCCTTTTTTGCTCTTCCGAGCTGCGCTACAAGCCTAAAACAGTCATGACATACCAACTAGCCCAGACTGCCACGCTATTGCTTCAAACCACGCGCTGTTTTCGAGAAGTTTGGGGCAAGGCGTTTTGCCTTATAGTGCCATCTCTTTTTAGATGGGAGAAGTAAACATGAAACGGGCGCGCTATTTGTTTTCTCAGGTGTCCAGAGCTTGACGGAGTTCCGTAATCACCGTGTAGGCCTCAAATGCTTCAGTGCTCGAACCACTGCGACCCAGAGGGCTTAAAACAGTCCGACACGCGGCGGAAAAACGCGTGGCACAAAGGCTCGATGTCACAGGAACCGGAGGTTCGGTCAGCACAAGCCGCTGACGTCACGAAGCTGTCTGACAGGTACACGTGGCTCGGCGCGGCGCCCCCCTCCCGGCGAACTCGGCCTCTCGTTGACAGCGCGGCCGAAGCAGACCGAGTTGGGCCGGTGCAGACGACTGACCCCGGAAGCGAGCGAGAGCAAGTCGTTGCAGGTGAGGCTGGGGCGCTAGCGCGGCGGATCCCTTCGTGCGGTCGCTCGCTGCGCGGTTATGCGTGCCCCCACCGTGTTGTAGCGCACATTCCTTCCTCGCAGCAGAGCCCGCTGTTTTAACCCTTTCTTCGCGCGGATCCGCGAAGGTGGCGGCGGGGCTTCGTGGAAAGGACACGTATCGCTAGCATGTCAGCCCGGCCGGCCGGATCGCCACATCGGCCAAGGCAGTGTCCCGGCGTTGCAGACGGCGCGTGCGAAATGCGATGCAGACGACGCGTCCGCGAAAGCTGTGGGTCAATGTTGCAAACCTGTAGAGGTTGAACGGAGCGCCAACTGACTGGGTCATCGCTGTGTCGATTGGGCTGAAGAAGGGTTGAAATCTGGGCGAGTTGGTACATACTTGAACGAAAAAAACAGTCAAAAACACAAAGGACAAGAGGAGAAGTTCGCATCACAACGACTGGATTGGGCTATCCCGGTACCTGGCGGGGTCGGCACCTGGATACCCCTTGTTTTCTTTGTTTTCTTTATTTCGGTTGTGCGGTATGTGTGGTCGGTTTCCTTTGCTCGGATGCTGTCAGCTGCGATGACCGGAAGGCTGCTTGTTGTATTTTGGAAATTTCGTGAAAAAATAAACCGAGCATCGTATCGCAGAAAAGATTCCCGGTAACCACGTGGCTTTCGGCGCAGGCTGAAGGTCGTGATGCGGCTAACGGCGACTTGTTTAAATGCCGTTTTAACTTGAGATAAAGTATCTGATGTCATCATGTTGTCATTCTGAGAACTAATATGTTGATTGCGTTTGCTTCCCCTCTTTTTCTTAGTTTTCAAACAGTGCAGTCCGTGATAAGCGGCAGATTGCTCAGCTCTTAATTTCGTGACATTTGGCGTCACCGCTTACGAGATGTTGAAATTAAGTTTCTGTAACGAAGTGCCTATACCGAATATTAAAGTGTTGTAGTAGCACTGTGCCGCTCAGTCTTATTTGCCGATGATCATTTCTGTCGTGAATGCTGCTGTATGTAGGATAAGCGATCCAACCACAGTGCTCTCTTCCATGGGTACCGTACCTAACAGCGATCAAAGGTGGGAGACTATAGCGGCTGGCCTTTTTCATGTCGATTGTCGCCTACCGATATATGAGTGCTTGTCGTTTCATTTAAAACATTTTTTAAGGACACGCACGCTACAGCAACGTAAACGAGAAGGGATGGCCTCGTTCCAGAACATTTGCGCGTGTAGTTTTTCGGCTTTCGTTACAATTATCTCTGAAGTGTGGAACCTGCAGCGCCTGCGTGGTCACTTCCCCCTCCGTGTAGCGCTGTCGACTCGCTCGCCACGTCGTTCGGGCGCTCGAGCAAAGCACGCGATACGTTCGTTTCGCGTTCATGTGAATTCGCTCTCCGTGCACGTCTCTCATTAAGCGGCGCGAATAATTCGAGGCGAGCGGAGGAGCGCTTTGCATGTACGTTGTTTCTGCATTGCGCGTTTTATTTTGCCTCGGGGTGTTTATACGTGCGTTTCAAGCTTTCAGCCGAAGTGGACCGTGCGTTATGCTCCATGCGCAAATGAACAACGCCGACGAGGGCATAGCGCCAACGTCAGGGCCGCGATAGCGTCGCCTGAAGACGGCGCGGCCGAACCGGACGCGCCCCATCATCGAGTGCGTGGCGGTCGGGTGGGCGTACGTGTTGCGGCGCTGAGCGGAGGCTCGCACGTGGAAGGGCGCCGAATGCGCGGCGCTGGACTTTTCCAGAGGCCAGTGCTCCTCTCGAGTTTGTATGGCACGAGATTCGGCGCAAGCGTTTGCACGAAGTTGAATAACAGCGCAAGTTCGTCGATACGGTGGAGTAAGATGAGGGAAAGTATGGTAGCCATTCGGGGGGCATCGATCGCCAACGGTGCGTAAGGTCGCTCCATTTGGAACTCAAATGGCCTCCCAGTGCCTGCAAAATCATGGGGGGTGTCGCTGCCAACTCGGGCCTCACTAACGTGTCGCCGGTGGAGGTCTGGCCAGTGTACACCAAGTGTCATGCGATGGAACGCTGGTCAGCGCTCCAGACGTGCTTTCTGCGCTAAGCGTCACGCTGTAGCTAGGAAAGATGGCCGCGCGCACGGGACCCTGGGAGTGACTTGAAGCCGCAAATTTCGAATACAGCAATGGCAGAACGTGTACGTTTACTTTATTCTTTTTTTTTTTTGTACACCGAACACGACGGGCACTTCTTGCAAAGGCACGGCGAGACTCTTATACAATAGCCCGATACATTACAGCGAAGCAAAGGCTGTCCACGCGATGCGGTGCACACATGTGCACCTGATGGGCAATTCACAAGCTCCCCCACGCGAAGCGTTCCGTGGACAAGCGACGGGTCGTTTCGCATCTGGCGCCAGTCGATGTATTACCAGCGGCGTTTCGTGGGCTTCGGCTGCAGGTCAGCGCGCCGGCATCCAGCGTCGCGCGCAGGGCAGACGGCGTCCCGAAGGCGCAGAGCTTGGCGGCGCGAGGCGACATCACTGCGACCCATCGGCGCCGTTCGAATCCCCCGCAGAATCCGCAAACGGTTACACTACGGCGGACATTTGAAACGGCGCGACTCGGTTAAGCCTCGTCGCGGGCTTCTCTACGACGTTCCTTTCACCTGTGCTAACAACCGACGGTATAACTACTTTTGCGGCCGGTACCGTACACGTTCGTGGAAGCGTGGGGAAATCGGGTCGAGGAAGTGAACACGTGTTCGCTGCCCTCGCTTCCCACGCGTGCTCGTTCCGAAGGCAGCGAGTTGTGCTCATCCGAGACCAACGGGCTGTCCGAGTGGGAGGAGGTCGCCGAAAGCTGTAGGCGATTAGCGGGCGTCCTTGGACGGCGCCGGATTATCGATGGCACAAAGGACTCTGTCACGAACGCTTCTTTCTCGGTATCCTGTTCCTTTAGCCCCGTTTGCATATGGCTGCAAAAAAATGACACGCGACGGTGAGGTCTAGGTGTTGGGTTGGCTTTTAAGATGCGCCAGTTTGTGGCAACCGACAATTCAGCCCGGAAATAGTTTCGCACGCTAAACAGATCCAAAGTTCAATTTCGACTTCATATTGCGTTTTCCTTCGTTTACTTACTATTTGACGGTTATCATACTTTGCTACGCCGATACAGCAGTCTCGACTACAGACGCTTTCAGCGCATCCGTCGTCGTTTTCCGAAACACCGACTGCTGGCATAATTGCCTCTGAACAAATTTTGAAACATAGTGGTTACTATTATTCTTATGATTGCTATTATTATCATTAGGGCCGTGCTAAAGTGCTTCGTCGTCATTTCCACTAACGTATGCACACGGGCACTCTCGGAACACCGGCGGGGTCGGGCGTCTACGTGTGCCGGTGTCGCAGCTCTCCGTCCGCGCCGGTCGGGTAGCTCGGCATAGCCGCCGCGCAGGGGGGGGGGCGAGGCGATAGCGCGGTCGGCGAACCATCGGCCACGTCGGCCCGTATCGCGCGCTTCGTCGGTGTCGCGAGTTCCCTCGTCGTCAACCGGTTCCCACCGCTGGCTCGCGAGACGTCCCGATTCCACCGCTTGCCGCCGCAGATGTGCTTTTTTCTCTCTCGCGTTTGATCCCGCAGGTCGATTCCGATAAGCGCGGCCGCCGTGGGCCGACTGTGGCTCCCAGCGAGTGTTTCGCTGGCGGGACAGTTCCGCCGTGTCGCAAAAGAGCGCCTCCTGCGGGCACCTTTTACTTCTAAGATTTTCCCCGAGCCAGACGGAAAGACGCGCGAACTTCCCCGAGAGCAGCGATTCGTGACTGCCGCGCACCTCGGTCGATTCGCACATTCACGCGCGTCACAGCGTGCGTTGGCTCGAGTTTGCGGCTAATGCCTGGCAAAGAGTTCGGCTGTGCAGGGAGGTTGCGAACAAGTTTCGCGACTTTGGTTTCTGAATAAACGTGTAGATGAACGGAAAATACGCGTTTGACGAGACTGCATACTTTGGCTGCATTTTTGTCCCCACGTTCCGGGCTGCTCTATTCACGTGTAACGCATCACTTTATTTACGAATTTATTACGCCAAGTCGCCCGATGAGCTGGCGACGAAGTGCGTTACGCGCCGTCTTTTATCGCGTGCTTACCGCGCCATGCCGACGCCCCCCGCAGCGCCGATCTGCGCACGGAAGCGCGGCTCGCGTTTCGAGGAGACCCGCTGCACGGGCGAGTTTTGAAGGCGGAGCGTCGTTGGAGCCTCAAACTTCACGGCGAGGCTTGACGGGGATCCCGTATACTGTGGATGCATATTCGAGCTTTGACCGCACTAATGTTTGAAAGCTAGCTATTTATGTAAAGCAATGCAAAAACGGCCCGTTATTGCTTAAATATTTCCAGCGGCAAAGGCCGTGCGGTTTGGGTCGAGCCGGCCGCGCGGTGGCTATACGGCGTCGTGCTGCTCAGGTCGAGGGTTCGACTGCCGAACGTGGCGGCCGCGTTTCGACGAGGGAACGACGCTCGCGTCCTTCCGGCGCTCGCACGCTGGCAGGACCTCGGCTGTCCGCGATTAACCCGCAGCCACTCGTCGCCAGCCATGCGTCGCCCCCCCTCCCCCAGTCAGTCGACGTCGGGCCCGCATTACCGCGTCGATGGATCGGTCGCTCTCTGGTTGTAACGGCGAGACCGTGGGTTCGATGACGTCGTTCCAATCGGGACGTAATGCGATTAACGTACTCGGGCTCGTTAAAGGGGCGCTAGCTGAAGCGGTGTTCACGGACGTCCTTTCAAAGTTACAGTTCCGGTACTTTGGCGGTAATGGGTCGATTATTGCCAGTGAAAGTTATCAAAGCTCCACGTTCTCAATTTGGCGCCAGCACGTAAGTGTGCCGTCGCGGATTCCGAACCGCTTCCTCGTATTCGGGCCGTTCCCACTGAGTAACGGCTGTTCAAGCGCGCCATGTTCAGTATGCGGCTCTTGCGCAGACACGCCGGTACCCGTAGCGAGAGCCACGGGGCCGACCAGGCTGCGTGCAAATCCGTGACGGCGCCCGTCTCTCCCGTGCCGCACGAAGAGCGCACTTTCGTTGTCGAGCGGCGATTGACTGACGCGGTCCGAATGAGCTGTCTGCTCAGTGCGTGCGTGGTCGAAATTCATTCGCAGGCACTGATCTGCATAATTATCTTGCAGTGAACAGATGACGTTAGCTGCTCTGACCGCGGCGACCAAATAGTATTTTCAGTCTGCCGCGAAAACAGTTCGCTTTTTCCTGGCGAAGCTAACGTGTCTTGCGTCCTAAAATTATGTGCCGGCGTGCGACTCTCGCTTCCATGTTGCACGAAAAACTGCCATAAACAATAGGACACCTCATTCTTTTACACTGTATTGATTATCGCGCAGTTTATGCTACTTACAGCTCCAGCTCGGCGAAGAAAAAGAAATGACTTTATGCTTTGTTGCATCACCTTTCTTTTTTTGTCGCCCTCCCCCCGTCCTCTAATCGGCACTGAACACGTCAAGGACAGCCGCGTGACGTCACTGCCGCGCAGCAAATGGCGCTCGCCCACGTCGCCCTCTGCTCGCGTATTTCAGTGAGCGTGCACTCGCCGCACAATCGCCGCGGCGACACGATCCTGGACGCCGAGCCCGCAGCCTTTTGTTTGTCAGTTCACGCTCCCCGGGATGGAACGTTTTGTATTTATTTTCAGTACCCCCCGACACCCCCTCGTGGTGTCTTTCCGGGGTCATCGCAGAGATCGCCGGAAAGGAAAAGTCGCGATTGGATACCGGATTCGCGAAACGTAGTTTGTCCCGTCATCGCGCTGGCTGCTGCTTTTTTCGCTGGCGTTTAAGTATTTCCTTTCGGTGACTCCGTGTCGGTCCGCTATTTGCCCTGCCTTGTTTCGAGAACGACGCCTGCTGCCTGCATGATATACTTCGGCTAGCTGTTCCGTGCACGGGCTAATATCAATTCTTGGCAAGAGCACGTGAAACCTGACCGTAGTTAACTCTTGGTAAAACAGAGGCGCTTAATTCGTGCTGTTCACTCCTTCTGGTGAACATGTCCTTCAAGGAAAGCATTTGCTCCTTCGAAAAGCCTACTGACAGGGAGGGTGTTCAGAGCATATGCGGCCAGCGACGTCCAGCTTTCGCGGTCCGCGGCTTTACCGTAAAAACAGCATTCCTCTCTTCTGCGCGCAGTTGAGACAATGCAACCCGCTGACGGGGTCGGGTATTTCTTTTTTTTTTTTCGCAGGAAGATGCAGACGACACTGGTTACGTTGCTGCTGGCGGCCGCCACGTTGTGTCTGGCAAACGACGCCTCTAAGACGCCGCCTACCGGCCAGCAGCAGTTCTACCAGCCACCCAAGCCAGGTAAGGGTCACGTGTGCAATCCATACGCGACCGGCGCAGATGGAGAAGCTCATGCGAACAGGCGCGCACTTTTGCACACGGCGCAATGGACGACGAGCGTGCGGACCATTTCCGAGTCCTTGTTTTTTTATCCTCGTCCTTCTGGCGAGTGTATTGTTCCTCGTCCTTACTTTTTTATTTCCCTCGCGCGCAATTGTTCATTGTTGTAGCTGCCGACGTCGCTGCCAAGCGGGCACATCGCGTTTAGTGCACTGCGTCTGCACAAGATAGCAAAATTTTAACAAACTTGGCTTAATGTGGCACGCCGTGGACATCTGCGTAGCTTGAGCATAGCACGTTCCGGTTAAAAATTGCATTTTGTTGACAATTCAGATTTATCCCGCGTGTTCGTGTTCTTCCGTTATGTAAGCCTATCTTATTCGCGAGTCCTATGCTGACACACGCGTAGCTGACGCCGACCCATACGTCCAGTCGAAGAGCTTTCGTCGCCTTCAAGACGGTGTGCTAAAACAACAGACAAAACGTTCCTTATAGGATCCAGTCTACTGCCGACTATTTTTACTTTCCATTATAGGAAACTAAATATAAAACGCCGTTTTCCTTTTTTTCTTTTTTTGAGGAGGCGTCAGGAGTTTCGAGATTACAATTTTTTACAACGTTACAAAGGCCTTGGCTATAGACTGGCTTATCTGGGTTCCTAACTCGACAGCAAACAGACGCGAGAAGCTGCACTAAAAAGGTTTGCTCTCTGCCCTAAACACATAACTCAGCGTTGTGTGTCGCGTTCACAACACAGCTTGTAATCAAGCGACATAATCATCGTTACGGCGCTCACTAATATTCTGAAATGTCGGGTGCGAATAAGCATGCGCAAACTTTGGCTTCCGTTGTCTATAAGCACGAAGGACGTTCCGAAAGTAAGTGCCGTAATTTTTTTTTTTTTTCGGAGAGGATGGTGCACCAGGTAAAACAATCGCATTAACAATCCACGCCGTTGCCGGCTCAACGACGTCAGCGGAGCAGAAATGACGCATGCGCAGAGGAAGAGAGAGCACAGCAGCAGGCCGGCGTGCCCGAGGTTATTCGAGTACAAATCACGATGGCAGGCAGACGCGTGCTGACAACGTGGTCGCCAGTGAAACAGCGTGCTGTTATCCGGTACGAATGTTCCCTGCATTGAAAGCCCTACTTTCGGGACGTCGCGTCCAAAACAGTGCCGAGGTGGTGAGAATGTAGGAGACGTTGTCAGAGCCCTTCATTCACCCTCCGTGGATGCTACGGTGTTGGGCTGCTAAGCACGAGGTTGCGGGATCAAATCCCGGCCCCGGCGGCTGCATTTCGACGGGGGCAAAAACGCCCCTGTGCTTAGGTTTAGGTGCGCGTTACAGAACTGCAGATGGTCGAAATTTCCGTAGTCCCCCACTACGGCGTGCCCCATACTCACAAAGTGGCTTTGGCACGCAAAACCCCACAATTTAATTGTTTAGCCCATCATTCGGGAGGGCCTTCCTTGTCTGCATTCGCGGCGCCTGTGAGCATTCACCGGCCTCGATGGACACTCGCCAGAAAGATAACTCGAGCTGTACGGTCTCCGTACAACAGGGGAAAAAAAATACTTTTACGGTGAGAAGAAACTTGATGAACCAGAGCACGCCACAGCGACGAAATTTCACTTAAGCTAAATTGGTTATAGATGTGTAGTGCTGAGCCAATTTTGTTAAATCCGTAAGGGTTGGTGATTCCATGGTTTTCTCGTTGCCACCCTCTGAAGAAGCGGGCGGTCGGCGGCGGTGACCGGACTTTATTTTCGTATCTATACAACGTACAGATGGACAGGGGCACAGACAAAAAGCCATAAAATCGCCTTGACTACGTCTGTGTGCCTTATTGGTATCTTTGGCTACACGTAGCAATGCGTGCATACATACAACGTGAGCACATGCATTGAAAAAAACAATATAAATATAAACAATGTGTGGATAAATGGGACTATTTTTCCAACGTTACTTTCTCGCACAGCGGCGAAAAATTGACATGAATGCAAAAATTGTAATTGTCATACAAGTTACGAAAAACAGGAACAGGAAAACAGCAAACTGCAGACAACATAAATCGCTTTTCATTTACGGGTAACATTCACAGAAATATAAAACTAAATAAGTCGCTGTGCAATTACAGCTTAGAATTCGTGTTCACCAGAACAAAACACAAAGAAAAGCACGAAGCATTCACGTGAATGCCAATATGAGTGGCAAGGTTGGGCACCTAATCGAAATGATAAGTATGACGATTAATGAAGAAAGTAGAGATGGTAGTGCATGGCGCAGCATTTGATTCCCGTAGTTAGTTTTTGAGTGCGGAATATGCCAAGTTTCTTTGTGACGTGTACTGAAACTGCTTGTACTTAATGTTAGCCTTGACAGGTAGGTGGTCGACAAAATTAGTGCTACCTTTTCTTTCTGTTAAAAAGCGTTTTAGCACAATTGTATTGTAGACCGATTTTATCGGTGCTATATCTAATTTACAAATAAGAGGATCTGTATGCGCATCAAATAAAGAGTTTGAAATTGCACGGATGGCTTTCTTTTGCAATAAATATAGAATGTTGATGTTATTGCCAGTCGTGTTGCCCCATACGAGGTGACAAAAGTTAACATTAGATAAAAAAGATAATTATAAAGTAGGAGCTTCACTCTTAATGGTAGACGGAATACTAATCTTATTAGTATTCAAACAACTCGTGCAAGTTAGCAATATGTTAACATGGTCGTGCCATAGCATATTCTCTTGGAATATGACACCTAAGCTTTTACCCGATGGTACAATGTCTATGAAAGAAGTACCTATTATTTAATTTATTTATTTATTTATTTAGAAATACTGTCAACCCTCAGTTGAGGGTCATAACAGGGAGGGATGTTGCATATAGGTTCATACAAGACAGCCAGATACAAAAGAAATATGCACATGCACTACAGTGTCCTACGGATACAATACAAGATACTATATACAGACTGTAAGACATGTATTCAAATGTTCAACGAGCTGCCGCACGCACACAAACAGAAAAAAAGAAAAGAAACATTTTACAATATCCACATGGTACAGTTTTAGTAAAGAACCTTGATTGCATTTGTAAACAACGCAGTATCAGAACTGCGAACAATTTCTGCAGGCAGCTTGTTCCACAGCTCTATTAAATCTGGGAAGAACGAACAACGAAAGGCATTGGTTCGGGACAAGTACGGTTGAATAGCTTCACTATGACTTAAGCGGGAGCTCAGTCTGCATGGAGGTTTTAAATACAACTCTTTATTAATTTTTAGTTCACCATGAATTTTTTGAAATAATGTTTTTACTCTCTGCTTCTTGCACCGATCTTCAAATAGTTCAAGACCGCAAGACTTTAACATTGCCGAAACTGAGTCTGTCCTTCTATATTTCGAGCAAATAAAGCGCGCCGCCCGGCGTTGCACCTTCTCTATTTTGGCTCACATTACCTTTTGATGGGGCGCCCATGCTACTAACGCATATTCTAGGGATGGTCGAATAAGAGATCTGTAAGCCAGCAGTTTAACATCTTTTGTTGCCCTCCCCAGTTTTGCTCTTAAAAAAACCAATTTCTTCTGTGCCGCAGAGCACACTCTTTCTACTTCATTGTGCCATTTTAAATCATGCGAAATAGAGACACCAAGATATTTGAAACAAGGAACATTAACTAGATTGTAGCCTTGAATATCGTACTGAAAAGTAAAAATATTCTTTTTTGCAGTGATATGCGTGTATGTGGTCTTATCAAAATTGATTCGCATTCCCACTTGTCACACCAACTCCCAAACGTCTGAAGGTTTCGGTTGAGCTTAATCTGATCCTCTAAACAAGATACCGGCGCAAAAATCAAGCAGTTATCTGCAAAGAGTTTTATCTTAGCAGAACTATCTAAAGCGGTTGCTACATCATTGATGTAAAGCAGAAAAAGTGTTAGCCCTAACACGGACCCCTGTGGTACTCCTGAATATACATCTACAAAACCAGACTCGGAACCATCAACGCGAACTGCCTGCTTGCGGTTAGTTAAATAATTTTCAATCCATTTTAGATCGTCGCCATTTATACCTGCTTTGTACAGTTTAAAAAGTAATTTACGATGGGGAACCTTATCAAAGGCTTTGGCAAAATCAACGCATATAACATCCATTTGTTCACGGTTGTCCATAGCTTTGTAAAAATCGTGTAATGTCTCAATGAGCTGTGTCGCTGTGGAAAGTCTCCGTCGGAACCCATGCTGGCATGCGCAAAGGAGGCCATTTGATTCTAGGAAGATAATTATATGTTTTGCTATGACGTGTTCCATAACCTTGCAGCAAACTGACGTAAGGTATACAGGACGGTAGTTATTCATTTGAGTACGATTGCCACTTTTAAATATGGGGATCACTACAGCACAACGCCAGTCCTGTGGCACGGAATGGGTGCTTAGTGATTTCAGAAAAATAATTACCAAATAAAATGATATCCACTCAGCATACCTTTTCAAAAAGCCAGTAGGTATTCCGTCTGGCCCAGAAGCCTTCTTGTCATCTAATTGTAGCAACTGCTGGAATACGCCCCTCTGAGTAAAGTTGATAGCGTCCATGGAACTTTCGCTAAAAGATTCCCCATCATCTACTGGAAATGGTCGATCACTGCGCGTGAATACTGATTGGAAATATTTATTTAATCCATGAGCGATAACACCTTTTTTTCTACTACACCATTTCCTACCGTCATTTGCTTTATTTTTTCGTTTCTGCGGTCTAAATAACGCCAGAATTTTTCTGGGGAAGTCTTGAGAAAATCACTTAGAGTGCGATTAAAAAATGTTTGCTTCGAACTGAGTAGCAAAGCCTTTATTCTCTGACGTACTGCGTGTATTTCCCTAGGATCTGCTTTTCCTTTGCACAGCCTTTTTAATTTCCGTTTCGCGTGAACAATATCCCTAGTTATCCATGGGTTACTCCGCTTCGTTTTCTTGAGTCGGGTCGGAACAAACTGATCTATGCAGACTTTAATAATAGCTTGAAAGCGCTGCCACAAATCTTCAACTGTTTCGATCTCGGAGACATATTCAAATTCGTTGAAACACTTTTCTAAATAATCTAGAATAGACGTATCATCGGCCTTAGCATAGTCTTTGGTTTCAACAGGTACAGTAGGTTTTGTAGGTGGTGGTGTAGAAGTAAGCACATTCAGCAAAATGATTTTGTGATCGGATATACCATCGGTGACTGCCATTTCATAATCGCCTACTTTATGGGAAAGGAACACCAAGTCAAGCAATGACTGCGATTGGGACGTTATACGTGTGTTTTCCTTCACTATTTGCCTTAAGTTATGAAAAAAATGTGATATCCAATAATTTTTCGGCACTACAAATTTCTTTATTTCCAGGCGAAATAAGTTCCCAATCGATATGTGGCAAGTTAAAATCACCAGTCATTATTAGCCTGGTGTTCGTGTTTACATGTGAGCAAAGAAACGTATTTAACATATCTAGAAAATCGGATGAAGTAGTTGGCGGCCTATAAACGACTCCTATGAGGTACGACATGCCAGAAAACATGATTTTACACCACACCGATTCCGACATGTCACACATAACCGTACAGGCTGTCAGCGATGATTTAACAATAATGGCCACACAACCACCACGAGAGTCCCGATCCCACCTGAACATTGTGTAGCCAGGTGGGATAATGCAGTCGCAAGAAATAGCACTGTTGAGCCATGTTTCTGTAATGCAAACGACGTGCGGTCGCTCAGATAGCAACAGACATTCTAATTCAGTAACCCTGTTAAGAATACTGCGAGCATTGAACGAAACGATTCTGAGCTATGCTGTATTTGAACTGCAGGAAGGCATGCCCTCCTTGTCATTGCAAGCTTCCCCTGACACGTTGCGATTGCTATGGCGGCCCTTATCACGGCGTTCTTGGCAAAGAGTACGCTCGTTGCGACTGTGATCCCAGGCATAGAGACGGTCATCAATCTTAAGCTTATCATGAACCAGAGACACCTTTTACTTGTTGTCCCTTTCTACAATGGCAGATTCCCATAGTTTCTTTCTAACGTCTGCAGTTTCTTTTGCGTAATCATTGCTGACGTGAACAGATTTTCCCTTAAGTTTCTTGCAATTCTTTAGAATGCTGTCCTTTTCCCTGCTGTCATAGAATTTCATTATGATAGGTCTGTTTTTCTGGCTTCTTCCTTCCAATACGGTGAATTCTTTCTATTGTGGTGACATGGACACCTAGTTCTTTTTTAAAAATGTTATCTGCAACAGCTGCCCTGAGATCTGACTCTGTTTCGTTCGCCTTTTCCGGGACACCAAACACTAAAAGGTTGTTACGCCGCCCACGGTTTTCAAACTCAACTAATTTTTTGGCCTGTTGCCTGACAGTATCCTTGAGCTTATTTATTGTTGTGGTCATCTCCTGGATTACCACAAGGTAATCTGACAGCTTTTCTGCCCTTGCTGAGAGAACACCAATTTGTTCTTGAATTGAATTAAGTTTCCGGTCGGTTTCTGCCTGGTTGTCTAGAATGGCCTTCAAATACTTTTCCGTCAGGGGCCCTGGATTCTCCTCGATATCCCCCGATGTCAACAACAGCATCACTGACCAGCAGTCAACCAAAATGGCGCGACATCTGCAAGGGCACGGCAGAACTACGAGAAATCTATCGTCACTGCGATAGGAAATAGAATCAGGCCATGAACCAAGCTGCAAAACGAGCAGTAGCTTTTCAGCCATGCTGTCCCTCAGGCGTGTGCCGTGCCCTCTGAGGCCGTGGGTGTCGAGGTGCTGCCTTTGTAGAAGTTCCGCCGATGACGTATTTCTCGAAAGAAGCTTGTCGACGAATGGGAAATCCGTGATGTCCCCCATGCGGCCAAGTAGGAATGACGGGCCAGGCGGCTTGCATGTTGTCGCATCCGATAGCATGTCGTTGTCGAGATGATACGGCAGGCAGAATGGCAATCCATCCCAAGTGATCGCTGTACCCGAAAACCACGACGTGACCTGCAACACGAGCAGTAGCTTTTCAGCCATGCTGTCCCTCAGGCGTGTGCCGTGCCCTCCGTCAATGATGTCCGTCAATGCTATGCTTCTTGTTTTTTGGCTGAAAAAGCACGTTTTTGATTTGGTAGTATTAATAGTTAATAAGTTGAATAAACTCCACTTGTGTATTTGGACTAGTGTATCATTAGCAGCACATATCAATTCTTTCATGTCCTTAGAAGTTTATGTATACAAAAACTAGTGTCGTCGGCATAGATAGCAAACTGCGCGCCGGTATTGATATTAGTTCTGTCATATATATACAGGTTAAACAATAGCGGTCCTAGTATGCGTCCTTGAGGAATTACAGCGAATATAGGCAAATTTTTTGAACAGTTGTTACCTACGACAACGGTCTGATACCTGTACTGAAAATAATTTCTAATTAAGTTCTGGAATGTTCCCCTAAAGCCATAAATGTGAAGTTTTGTTAGTAGAGCGTTGTGATTAATGGTGTCAAAAGCCTTCGAAACATAAAGACGCCGAGAGTAACTAAATGTGTCGCAAAGCCTCGCAAAATTGTTTTTTGCATCATAAAGCTATTTCTGTTGAACGACTACCTTTTCTAAACCCATACTGGTAATTGTAATTATATTGTACTTTTTGCAAAAGTGGTAACTCTTGTATTAATCAATTTCTCGAGACATTTAGAAAAATAGGCGGGATCGATATTGGCCTACAATTTGAGAGCTCGTTTCCGTCGCCAGATTTGAAAAGTGCTGTTACCGTCGCTGTTAGCATGCGCCGTGGAAATATACCATTCGCCAACGAATGATTGCACACGTGCTCTAAGGCAGGACAGATTAGATCTAGAACGTGCTTAGCTGGGTGAATCTGCAAATCATCAGTAAAGTTTCGTTCGTTCTCTGTCCTCGCTTCACCGTTGGAACTTGAAGCTTCTCGGACGATGATCGGCAGTTGTTGATGAAACGCAGGCAGGAAACGATGAGATCATATGCACAAGAAATATTTATACGTAAACTTCTCTATATATATGGCAGGTAAAACAAATACATTACAAATTTGAACAATTGAGAAACAAAGTCTCACTCTTCGACTGTCTCAATGACTGTTAGAGCCCAGACTCGTTTTAACGTACATAGTACGGAGGCTCACTGATCTATCAGCAATCCTGATTTCAGCCAAGTCTGAGGGATAGCATGTCGTCCCGATTTTTATAGCCCAAATACACAAAGAAAAAAAAGGTGGTAGGGCCGTTGGCCCGTCCCACAGGTTGAGTTGCCAATCAGAGTCAATCATTTGTTAAGCCACAACCCACAGGGATGGGCTTACTCTTAAAAATAAACATATTGGAAAACAAAGCTCTTTACCTTCTTTCCCCGTAGGGGCGTCTACGTCAGCAGGCGTTTGGTGTGTTGCGACACCACGTACCCGAGCAAACGAGGGTTGGACCCTCCCGCGTGTAGCCGTGCGCGGCTTAGCCGTGCCGGGGAAAAGGGGATCCTGGGGGTTGAGCCAGTGCCGGGTGTTTGGACCTTTACGGCCCCTCGGCGGCGGCAACACACCCCTTTGACCTCGGCTTCACGTAGGCGGCACCCCCGGACTGACCCACCCGGGGGAAATCGGTAGTTGCCTTTTCCTGTCCGCCTCTGCATCCTGCGTCTTTTTCTCTTCCTTTCAATCTTTCCTGTCTTCTCGTCTCCTCTATTTACTTCGAACTTTCCTGGCAGCGAGGGTTAACCTTGTGTGGGTGGCCAACCTCGGGTACTCCAGATTGGGTTATAGTGGCACCGTACAACTGGCGAGGGCTTGTCTTACTCGTAAGACTTGCTCCGTCCCCATGTTGGGCTCGGTGGTGGGCGGTTGGCGCTGCTGCCGAACTCAAGACTTCTATATGGATTCTAGCAAACCACTTTCCCTTGATCGCCCTCTAAAAAGAGGGCGCACCGATGCAACGTTTCAATTCTTTTTGAAGAACAATCAAGAACACTTCCCTAAATACCAAGTAATCCACAGCGAAGGCAACAAGAGCGTCCGTAAATTCTCCCCCTTTTTGGTGGCGAAATGCCTCGCAAACACTATAGGATCTGGCTACAAAGCTACAAAGATGTCGAATGGAGACCTGCTCCTTGAATTGAAGGATAAAACACATGATAAAATTAATGACTTGAAATGCATTGGCGATGTAGCAGTCACTGTGTCGGCACATCGAACAATGAACACGAGTCGTGGAGTAATCTCTGAACACAACTTCTTAGACCTTAGTAACGATGAGCTGCTTGAAGGTTTCCAGGACCAAAATGTGAACAAAGTAGAAAGAATCCAAATCCGCAGGAACAATGAACAACTTCCAACAAAGCACATAGTATTAACCTTTGGTACCAGTCTACTGCCTAGTACATTGGATGCAGGCTATATCAAAGTACGTGTTAGGCCGTACATCCCAAATCCTCGACGGTGCTTGAAGTGCCAGAGGTATGGGCATGGATCCCAGACGTGCCGAGGAAGGCAGACCTGCGCAAAATGCAGCTCGAACGATCATCCATCAGACACTTGCGACTCATCTCCACATTGCGTGAACTGTGATGGAAGCCATCCAGCCTACTCTAGAACGTGCCCTAAATGGAAGAAAGAAAAAGAAATCATTGCATTGAAGGTCAAAGAAATTATAACATTTCACGAAGCAAGGAAACGTCTGTCATATTTAGATCACACAAGCTTTTCCGAGGTGGCGCGACGGGGGGCAGCGTCACAAATCCCTCGGGAGTCTACCGCGGTCACTGATAGTGGCCCGGTAATCACTCCGCCTGCCCCCCTGGTGGCTGCAGCAAGTGCTGCTCCATCAACATCGAAGGTGGACCTGCCGACTCCGGTCCCGCAGGTCCCAAAGCTAATCCGGACTCCATGGCCTAGGACGCGAGTTTCAGCGCCTAGTTCACGATCCTCCAGCGCTTCAGAGAAGGTTATGGAGGTCGGTCACAAATCCCCGGCGTCATCGACGCCGAAAGATCAGCGCTCTCAAGAGTGCGCTAGACAAGATAAAATACCTGTAACTGCTCAAAGAAAGGGACCGGTAACCTAAGCGGTTACCGCCCTTGTATACATATTCATCTATCTTTACCACGTGCTCTTCAACACAGACAACAAAAATCTTCCTCAATATGGCTACACAAATAATTCAGTGGAATGCCAGGGGCCTATTTCGCAATCTAGATGACGTCAAAGATCTACTAGAGGAATATCAGCCACGACTGTTCTGTGTTCAAGAAACACATTTAAAGTCTGCGCACCAGAACGTTTTAAAACAGTACATAATTTTTCGTAAAGATAGAAATAATGGCAATTCTTCTTCAGGCGGTGTGGCAATCATAGCCCAAAAGTCAGTTGCATGCCAGCATGTATCACTCCAAAGTTCATTTGAAGCAGTGACTGTTCGGGCTACATTGTTCAACCAACTTATAACTATTTGCTCTATATATTTACCGCCTGATGAAGGGTTTGACATTGCAGAATTCGAAAAGCTGATTGACCAGCTTCCCGAACCCTATATAATAATCGGGGACTTCAATGCTCACAGCACATTCTGTGGTGACTCAAGATGTGATGCGAGAGGGCGGGCAATAGAGAACTTCCTTCTTTCTTCTGGAGCCTGCCTATTTAACAAGGCAGAGCCAACCTTTTACAGTTCCACACACAACACGTATTCATGTATAGATTTAGCAATAAGGTCAGCGTCACTTCTTCCATACCTGGAATGGAGAGTTATCAGTAATCCATATGGGAGCGATCATTTCCCTACACTCCTAGAAACAACAAAGTGGCACGATGGACCAGCTTACCCCAAAAAGTGGAAAATTCATAGTGCCGACTGGTCGAAATTTAGAAACACATGTAAACTGTGCCTGGAAGATGTGGACCACCTAGGTGTAGAGGAACTGGCCAGCTACATCACTGAACATATCCTCTGTTCTGCTAAAAACTTCATACCTCAGTCCTGCACAGATAAAGTCAATCCAAAGCCGTGGTGGAACAAAGACTGCGAAACTGCAAAGAAACGCCAGAACAAAGCATGGAGTAGATTTGCACGCTATCCAACCACAGAAAACCTAATTGAATTTAAGCGGTGCAAAGCAAATAGACGCTGTATCCGCCGAATATCCAAAAGAGAAAGCTGGACGCGCTACATATCCTCAATAAACTCATACACGGATGTTAGCAAAGTATATAACAGAGTACGTAAACTAAAAGGACAACGTCCAAATCCTTTTCCTCTCGTCAATGACTCTGGTGAGTCAATAGAAGACCAAGCAAACACTCTTGGCGAGCACTTTGAGAGAGTATCAAGTTCGGAAAACTATTCCGAAACTTTCTTAAAGCATAAAAAATAGCTGAAGATATTCCTCTGCGTCCAAACAAGTCATCAAAAGGGTACAATAGACCGTTAACATTCCATGAACTCTAGCTTGCCCTACGCTCTTCTGGTAGCTCGGCTCCAGGTTCTGACGCAATAACTTATGAAATAATCAACAATCTGCCTTATGAGACCCTAAACTGCCTTTTAGGCCTTTACAATAAGATATTTGCTACTGGTCATATAGCTTCATCTTGGAAAGAAGCAATAGTCCCACCAATACTCAAACACGGCAAAGACCCTTCCTTAGTTAACAGTTACAGACCAATTACACTCACTAGCTGCTTACTTAAAGTATTTGAAAAGATGATTAACCGACGCCTTGTCTTCTTTTTGGAATATAATGGTGTATTGGACGCTCGCCAATCTGGCTTCCGAAGAGCGAGGTCTACTACCGATAATCTAGTTCTCCTTGAATCACATATACGTGACGCATTTGTACATGACCAATACTGTCTGTCTGTATTCTTTGATCTTGAGAAGGCATATGATACTGCCTGGCGACACGGTATTCTGCAAGACCTGTCTTCGTATGGAATTTGTGGTAGTATGCTAAATATCTTGCAAAATTACTTATCTGAAAGATAGTTCCGCATTAGAATTGGCAATGTACTATCGGGCACTTTTATTCAAGAAAACGGTGTACCACAGGGAGGAGTGCTAAGTTGCACACTTTTTATAATCAAAATCAACTCTCTCCGCTCTGTTATACCATCAATGGTGTCTTATTCTGTCTATGTGGACGACATCCAAATCAGCTTTAATTCTTGCAGCCTGTCCATATGTGAACGCTAGATACAGTTGAGTGTTAACCGGCTCACGAAATGGGCAGACGAAAAGGGGTTTACATTCAATGCAGAAAAGACTTCCTGTGTGCTGTTTTCCAGACGTAAAGGGGTATCTCCTGACCCTTGCATTACGATGCATGGGAGAAACCTGATAAATAGAAAAGAACAAAAATTCCTAGGTGTAATCTTAGATAGTAAGGTAACCTTCATGCAGCATGTAAAACAGTTGAAACTGAAATGCCTTAAAACCATGAACCTTTTAAAGATTTTATCTCATCAGTCGTGGGGAACAGATATGTATTGCCTCCTGTCTCTATTTAAAAGCCTTGTGTTGTCCCGCATAGACTATGGATGTATTCTGTACCAGTCGGCTTCAAAGACAACACTTAGAGTACTCGATCCTGTCTATCACTTAGGTATCCGCCTAGCTCTTGGTGCCTTTCGGACCAGCCCCGTCCAAAGTCTATACGCAGAATCGGATCAGTGGCCGCTGCATTATCAACGTACATATCTGGGAGTCACCTATGCAATAAGAATAATGTCACTAAAACAACACCCATGCAAAGCACTCATAAGTGATCACTCCACAAACCAGTTGTACTTAAACAGGCCTTCACACGCCCCACCGTTCTCGTTGGCAGTAAAATCTGTTGCGGAAAAACTCGGAGTACTTTTCACAGATCTACAGGAAAGCGACAATGCTGAACCTATCCCACCTTGGGAGCAATTAACAGTTACTGTGACTTGTCCTTTAGAGAACTGAACAAAAAGAGTTGTCCAAGTGCCCTCATTCAGCAACATTTCTTGGCCCTTGAAGACAAGTATAGATCGACGGCATTTTTCACTGATGCTTCGAAATCGGCAACTTCGGTATCATGTGCGGCCCATGGCCCAAACTTCTCCAACACTAAAACCTTACATAACCATAGCAGCATTTTTACAGCCGAAGCGTACGGTATCCTGATCACTGTTGAATACATAGTGCAGCACAAGATACAAAAGTCCATAATATATAGAGATTCCTTAACTGTTGTCACAGCCCTGTCCTGTGGCAAAACAAGCCGAAACCTTGTATTAAACGTGCTCCTTGAACGCATTCATGTAGCATATAAACAAAACCTTGCTCTTCTATGCTGGGTGCCAGGACACTCTGGGATTTCAGGCAATGAAATGGCAGACAAGAATGCTGGACAAGCGGCTCATCGGGATATTATTGATGTAAGCTGGGTACCTGGTGTAGATATGAAACCTGCTATACGAAAGGTGCTTCATAACCATTGGCAAGCTGAATGGGACAAGCAAGTGGAAAATAAGCTGCACCTGCTTAAACCGCGATTAACCAAACCTTTCCCACTGAAGCTTGATAGGGACACCGAAGTCACCCTAGCACGACTCAGAATAGGACACACTTATGGCACACACTAACACCTATTGACTGCAACTGACCCACCGACGTGCACACGCTGCGGTGAGAACTTAACCGTCCTACATGTCCTCATCCAATGTCCCGACCTTCACCGAGAACGAGTAGCTCATTTTAAGGAACTCTACACACCATATACCACCCCATCCCTCGATGTTCTTATCAGAAGATGCACTTTTTAACTTTAAAAGAGTGCTTAATTATCTTGCTCAAGCTAACTTTCTAGATATCATCTCATTCCATGCTAACCATCAGACTGTGCCTCACAGGTGAAGTACAATCTGATGCACATAAGTATGTCTGAGCTCTTGCACTTCTTGCGTAGGCAAAAATTTTACAGCAAGGGACTCGGGCAATCCGCAACAATTTACCATGTGTGCCTATAACCTATAATTTTAGAATTCATTCACTAGTATTTATAGATTTCTCTTACGTGTAGGCCTCTATACAGCCTCTATTTTATGTCACAGCACCAAACCCACAATTTTACTAAACAAAAACACATGTCCTGGCGCTCTTTGGCCTTAGATGCCCTTGCGCCATTAAACTCTAATCATCATCATCATCTTTTCCTCCTTCCCTAAAACTCCGTTGCCCTCTCATTTCTCCGTAGTTAGTGACGGGCTCAGCAAAACACGCTAGGCCCGAACAAGTTATCGCTAAGCCGCCTCAAATCCCAAGGGCGTCTCTAGGCCGCAACTGTCTCGGAAGCAGGGGCATCGATACCACGTAGTGCGGCCGTACTCAAAGTTTGTCCGCGTGGGAGACTGATGGCCCTCCTTGTCTTTCAAACTTATTGCCTGACAAAGTTCTCCTAGTGCGTGTTTCCAAGACGCCGTCGTCCGAATGCACTCTTTACGTGCGCACCGCATCCCTACAGCGTGCACTGTAAGCTGGCCTTCGACAACACACAGGCAGTCGCACCCAACAACAATGCTGGCGATTGCGTTCCGGACGCGTAGAAAATTAGGTCCATGCTCAGTGCATGCGGCACGGGGTCAAAGCTGCTAAGCCCTTCTTAACCTCGGCGGCGCCTCCAATTAGTCAGGTACTCGGGAGCCAGACCCACAATACCGTGTACAGCGGTCCCTTTCAAGGCTGGTCTGTGTGGACTCGTGTGACCGTCGCACAATACCGACTTCCCGGAATCGGCACTCGCCCTCCTGGCGCCTGCCGCGACGCGTCACCCAACACCGCGCGGTGCCTGTGACCCCACATAACACAGCAACTGTTGCCCCGCTGACATGAGGGGAAGTGAATCCTCTCTCTATACACAAAGCACGTGGCCGATTCGTGACACTGAAGAACACGAACAATCAGAGCGACCTTACATCATCGATGTCGCATCTCTTGCTATTTCGAAGGCTGAGAAACGTGCTGTAGATTTCATGAGTGTTAGTGGGGCTTAGGAATGCTCTTAGGAATGACTTTTGATTTTACGTATTCTGTGCAACGAGGATCGTAGGAACTTTCACCAGCGATACAAAGTGATTGTTAAAAGCGTCAGCCGTGCCTGATGTCAGCTGATTATTTATTTCCAACTCTGCTGCATTCTCTGGCCGATTGCTTAGTCGAAGTTAAACTGTTTTAGTTTTCCTGGTCATATCGGCTCGCATTATCGCTTCTTCATTAAATAATTTCTCGAAATATTGCGCTTTTGCTACCCTTAGAGTACCATTAACTTATTCCGGAATTTTTTTTAAACTCTGCTAAAGCTGTTGCGTCCCTTGTGCCTAGGAATTGCTTGAAAAGAGCATCTTGTTGTTTTATCAACTTCAACCTACTGGCAGTAATCTAAGGTTTTCTTGCTTTTTTTGCGTTTAAATGACTTTCTGTCAGCGCTCTGAAAAAAGGATAAAAACAACTCGTACGCTTTGTCACAGTCGTTTTGCACGTCTTGCCACTTTATGCGCGATATTTCGTTGTGAAATTTCTAAAGTGTGAATGGGTTATTATCTTGAAATGTTAAGTGTTGATCTTTGGAAAGACGTGAAAGCAACACAGGTGAATTAACAAGTACAAAGATAAGCAATTGGTCACTGACGTGAGCAGTGATGACGCCTGATTCAATGTTTTGTGTGTCAAAATTCGTAATGAAAACATCGAGTAAACTTTCGCAGTTATCTTGAATACGAGTTGGAGCAGTAATTGTATAATAATGCAAGCACTTGATTCAAGTACCCGCAATGTGTCTCTGCGAAGTGGGCTATCGTGCAACATGTTAATATTAATATCGCCACCCAAAACTAATCTGTAGTCGTTACTTTGAAATTAGTGACATCGCACTGACTCACTGGGGCTGAAGTGACTGCACGAAATCCACAAAATACAAGTCTGGCTTTTACTTAACCGCGCAGTACTCTACATCTTACCGCGAAGTTAACGAATATAAGAGTTTGAGAGAATATTGTTTATCAGCTGGTTTGGTGCGTCGCTTTGCTCTCCCTTCCAAAGTTAACTCGACCGACTCTTGTACGGTGTGCTAATATTCCAGTAAAGATGTTTTGCCAACAGCTTAAGAAGCCTTAACGCGGCGCCGACTCCTATTTCCCTGTTCGAACACGTGCAAAACGCGTAAATGTTTTTGCGAGGCGAGCGTTCGTTGGAGCCCGGCTTCGGCAGCCGCATTCTGGCGGCAGCGGATTGCGAAAACGCCGGTGTAACCGGCAGTGGCTGCGCCGTAAGGAACCGCAGCTGGGTGGTCTCAGCTATTCAGGAGTCTCCCACTACAGCGTGCGTCATAAGCATATCGTGGTCGTAGCGCGTAACAGCTCAGAATTTATTTTGCAAATAACTTAAATGAAAAATCTGGTGTGAAACCTTCGACTTGTTCAGGTTATTGCGACATTGTAATACACTCATTACTATTTTCGCGGTGACGGTAGCGTTTCGCAGAACTGTTACCTCAAAGAATACACACGTTCACGCTAGCTTGTTTTTTGCTGTCTTTCTCGGTGCATTATGGCGCGCTCGTAAAGGCGGATGGTATTAGATTTATTTTGCATATTTAATTAGAATATTCATTTCGATTCTGACAGTAAATTACATGCCACGATTGCCATGGCGCTGGGGCTAAAGGCAAGGGAACGTGCCTGGCATGGCTCCTAGAGCCTGCACTCTTAGGCAAAAGTACACCCTTTGGTGTGTATACCTGCCACACAACTATAATCATCTGCCTTGCTTGCGTTTCCTTTCCTGAAAACGCCGCGCCCGCGACTTTCCTGTCGGGAATGCCATGCCATGCTGATAACAGGCATGCCGTTCATTACTGGGAAGTACCGGGCTCGCCGCGTAAAAGGAAATGCAGACAAAACAGATGATTCTCGTTGTGTGGCAAAAGGGTTTATTTTGCTTAAGAGTGTGGGTATTGCATAACGCAGCCACGAATACGAAAGATATAACTTGAAACATGGCCAATGGCACACGCCGCAGTTGTTTTTAAGGTGCACAGAAGAAACTACACATCTCACAGCCAAAGTACGCTGTACTATATCATCATACACTCTAAGAAAAGCCTACACCCTTTGAGTCGAATCTTGCCACACAACAGTAAACGCCGTCTGTCTTTAACGCGGCGAGCCCGGTACTTTCCAGTAACGCACAGCATGCGCTTTATCAGCATGACATAGCATTGCCAACAGGAAAGTAGCGGCCGCGGCGTTTTCAAGAAAGGAAATGCAAGCAAGGCAGATGACGATTGTCGTTGTGGCAGAGATACACCCCAAAGAGTGTAACTTTGCCCAAGAAAGTAGTTGTGTCGCAGATATACACCCCAAAGGGTGCAACCGTTTAAAGAGTGTATAAACACAATGACGAGCACATGGACACTCGGTAGGATTTCGTGTTCACTGAGCGACGTTCCATATTGGCGACGTCTCGAAATTTGCGTTTTTCTTTGGCGCCGTTTTTTTTAGTTTCCCGAAGCCGGCTCAGCCCTGCGAGTGCGCGGCCCGAAAGGGAGTCAACTGGGGCGCAAGCACTGTTTCCCGGCGTTCGCAGCTGCCGGCGCACCAGCAGCCTCTCGGTTGTTTATTGTTCGGTGTCATCCGTGAGGAGAGCGTGCGACTCACAGGTGCGCCCTTCGAATGGCCCCTTCCATTCAGCTAAGAGATGAGCTCTTTCATTCGCCGCTTTTCCCCGTCTCTCTCGTTCACGCTCACCTAGCGCCACGAAGATAGCTTGCACGGGTGACGTCAAGCACAGGCGTTCCCCGCGCGAACTCGGAATGAGACGCGAGGCAGGGCCGTCGTCTCTGTGGTGCTTGACCACCACGGTACGATCAGACGTTTCTCGTTGATGTTCTTTTTTTATTTAACGCGACAGCGTTAACAAGAAGAAAAAGAGGCACCGTGTCAAAAGAAATCCGGCGCCAGTGGAGTTGTCGTGCGCGGAGAATGCCGTATATATTTAGGTGTATGTATATGGCACGCCACGCTATACAACATGCGGTATGTGCAGGTTATACTGCCGCACCATTCTATCACTAAAGTTGCTCACAGCTTGTATCCCATTCTTGACAAAGTTATTCCTCGGAATTTTAAGAATAACAGCCCACAAACAAATGTCATGAAGCACACACCGACAGCGGGTTCCTTTTCTGTTAAATCTTCTCAGACTTAAGAGGAAGCTTTAGCTCGGGTGCTCCTATCTAAATACCTGCAAAAGGAGAATTCTTCTTTCCCGGCAACCACTGCACCAAATTTGACTAAGTTTATTGCATTTAAAAGAAAAACTTAAAATATAGTGACTGTTGGGTTTTGATTTTTGATTTGGGTCGTCAATGTTTTATTAAAAATTGGCAAAGATCGAACATTTTCAAACAATGAAACTATGAAGTTTACAACTCTGTAACTCAGCAACGAAAATTGATAATACAATTCCGTGAATGGCATATAGTAGTGCATCTACAGCGGACAAAATTGATATGTTACACATCAATCTCAAAAAATTTAATATGGAAATATAGCTTTTGCAGAACCCTTGTACACAACGTAACAAATTCACGTAAGGTATAAAATAACGTATCGAATTTGTACACTTTCACTGATCTAGTGGATTCCGTTTACAGAACCGCGATATCTGTTTTTTATGCAGAGCTATGATTATAAATCTGTAAACTTCGTTCTTCTATTTTTTTTTCACACTTTCGAATTTCTGAAAATATTTTTAACAAAATTCAGCACCTGCATCAAAATTCTGCTACATCACTAGAATTTAACTCTCTCTCTCAAACGCAACAAATTTCATCAAAATCGGCCCAATCAATCGGCCCAATCAGAAAAACGTTTTTTCGTTTTACATGTATTTGAGTAGACCGCGTCGCAGTTGGTCCCGAGCTAAAGCTTCCTCTTAATATCAAGGGTGAGAAACAGTAACGGAAGCCAGAAAATAATGTAAATTTCTGGCTAGGCTGTCCACATCCTCCGGGATCGGCCCACGCAAGCGGCCCCGTTTCTAGCAGAAAGCTCGGCTTCGTACGGAGCGTTCGGCGCCAGCGATTCCTGGTCAACACTACGCACTCTAAGAACAGTTTGCACCCTTTGGCGTGCCCCTTCTGCCACACAACGATAATCGTCATCTGCCTTGATGCGTTTCCTTTGTTTAACGCTGCGAGCCCGGTACTTTCCAGTAACGAACGGCACGCGCATTATCAGCATGATCGGCAATGCTATCATGACGATTATTGTTGTCTGGCAGAAGGGGCACGCGGTGCAAACTGTTCTCAGAGCTACATAAGCTGCAGTTGCCGGGAAGCTCGAGAAGCAGTGGGGATCTTTGAACACTATCACCTTCAACCCTTACAGGCGACGCATCCAAGCTTTCTTTCTTTATCAGTGTCGCGCGAGCGTCGACTGCACGCCATCGTACGTCATCGCCTTGTAACAACCAGAAGCGGCGAGATCGGTGATAATACGGGCACGTGTGCAACGCAGTCTTCAGCGCAAGCGTCGTACGCACTTTTCCTCTTTATGCGTCCTGGCTTTGTTATCTCAGAGGCCTCGGTGTTCACGCACATTTCTCTTGGCGCATGCCGACAAACTTCCACTTTTCATTCTCTCGCGCCGAGCAGTGAGGCCTCGCAGGTAACGGCGTGACTGAGCAGCATAGATATCGCCGTTATGTATAACCGTGTGGTCGACGCTCGCGCGATGTTCTCACGTGGTAGTAACGGTGAAGAACACAGTAGAAAAACTGTGAATGACGAAAACAACCTTTTATCGGGCGAACCTGTGCCCACAAAAGCAAGTGATACTCCAAGCACTTGACGACGGCGGCGAACACATTTGGCGAGCGTCAAAAATCTCATCAGTGCATGGGTCAAGCGCGTGGCCTCTACAGCACGTGTCGCAGGCTCCGGTGTAATCGCCGGCGGCCGCGTGGTTTCAGAAAACTACGCGACAATTTGTGTCGCGCATGCAGTCTGATAATGACGAGGTTCGACGAGGACATACACAACAGATAGAAGCAACAACATTGGCGTAACTTCCAAATCATGCGAGTGCGTCTTGCGCTTAGCGATAACCTTAAGTTGTTAGCGGGCGAAATGTAGTCCCCGAGAAAAGCATGAATAAGTAGACGCGTCAATATTCTTAAAAATCGGACTTAATGTATGTAGTACATTATCCTACGTCCTCATTAGAATCGGTTCAGCTCGCTGGAGCCTGAAGTGAACCTCACGCCGTCGTATACTATGCAATGAGTATCGCCAAGTTATCTAACATTTCCTATTACATTGGAGAGTCTTGAAAAACACAGCTAAAGATTTAGTGACTACACCAATATGAAATGTGCCCGTGTCGTTGCTTCGCGCTTGGGTTCTGTGCAAGTTCCCATCATATATTTTTTTAGCCGCTCGGTATAGTGACAGGCGTTCAAGGTATACTGGCGTACCTCTTAGCTATATTCGCAATTACTGTGGCGGGATACGCTTTCACTTTTAGATCAGATTCTGCGATACCCTTTTTCTTCGCGGGCTCCCAATTTGCTCGAATTTCGCTGCTGCAAAACGTCGCGAAACTTGAGGGCAAACAAAATGTTTAGGAAATATTGTGTTAAACACGAAAAGAGAAAGTATTTCGCTGGCTAGTTCTGCTGTCTGTATCAATAACACGCTCCGCATTGTATTCATTTGGCTGCGGAAGCTTGCGCTGTGCCATTCCTCTAGATGCTCCACAAAGGGAACCTACGCGTCGGTAAACACGCAGAAGGATGAGCCACGTAGTTTGACGAGCCAGGAGGCGTGGCCTCGTCGGATAAAGCCGTGCAGGCACTTGGCCATCTTTGTCCTGATGCGTCGTGTAATTGTTGGAATTGACGAGTTGGCATGCTCTTCGCTCCCGATTTAAAAGAAGCTGCTAAGTTGCACGCATGCAGAGGGGCTGCCGAATTGAGCCGTGTGCGGCACGAGCCTGACATCGTGAAGTTCCGTGCAGCTGCGATTATGCCGAGCGCGCCCGATTCCAAAATTGGCGGCACGAAGTGTTTCGGTACTTCTTATCTAGATGTATGCGCACATTTCGTTCATAGCTTACAAGCTTTGTTGCACATGTTAGTTCACACAGGACAGGATCACGATGCCAATCCAATGGGCGTTGCCACACTGTACCTAGTGCGGCTCCGTATTAATGCGGCACTCCAGGCTCGCCCTCGCCACACTTGCTGTCCGGCGGGCGCGCGGCCAACGCGCTCTGTCGGAAACCACGTGGCCTGATGCGGAAGGGGAGCGCACAGCAGCGAGGCGCGGAAGAGAGAGAGAGAAAAAAAAAAAACCTTCCGTGGCTTCACGTGCGCCAGAGTTGCTGCACATGAATGTGCCCTATATACTCGCGTGAGAGCTCGCCCTCGCGTAAGGCCCGCACCTGCAATTTGGAGTGCGAAAAATGTGAAAATAAAGTTTCGCTGGGCGTGACGCGAATTCTGGCGTTCTGGTCAATTCCGGCGAGCCGCTAAAAGATGGCACTAGTCCGTGTCCGCAAAATCGGTCGTGTTCCCTATAAGTGTTTATAATCAGCCCCCAGTTCTATTTTATGTACTTGCGTGGCGGTAGATCTGACCGCTGTTCGAGATTTTCGTGATTAGCCATAAGCCTGCCTTGTGCAAAGTCCGCGCCAAATAAAAGTGCCGAAACAGAAGTGCGTGCCTTACACGAATTAATACTATATATATATATATATATATATATATATATATATATATATATATATATATATATATATATATATATATATATATATATATATATATATATATTCGTTGCCTCCTGTGGAATGCAATTTAGTCCACCTTTATCGATAACAATTTGACTGTTGTTGTTAACTGCCGCGCGCGCACACACACACACACACACACACTGTGTGTATTATATATATATATATATATATATATATATATATATATATATATATATATATATATATATATATATATATATATATAATACACACAGTGTGTGTGTGTGTGTGTGTGTGTGTGTGTGTGTGTGTGTGTGTGTGTGTGTGTGTGTGTGTGTGTGTGTGCGCGCGGCAGTTAACAACAACAGTCAAATTGTTATCGATAAAGGTGGACTAAATTGCATTCCACAGGAGGCAACGAATGCAGTTCACAAGCTTCGGTAACTTTTGCTCAACATCGATGGCCCAAATGCGAGAAAATAGTTTAAAATCCGCGACGACACACTCACAGACCGGCTCTGGGGATTCGGTGCAAAATTTGCAGAATGCAGCGCGGAACTTTATGTTCTCTCGTTATAATGAGCCTATTACCGGGAAATTGACGAAAGTAGTTTTCAAATTGTACTTCAGCAATGTAAACTGATTAAATGTTTCTCTTTAGTGGAATAAAAGCATTAGTTTGTCTGGAGTTGTAATTCCTTGCGATCGCTCGCAATTCTTCTGCCGCTTTCCTACGAAACTGTGACGTTTACTTTTATATTTCTTTGCGGTTCCGCATTTCTCCTTCCCGACGCAGAGGTCGTGCAGCAGCACCTGCACAAGCTCTTTGACGAGGAGCTGGACAAGGATGGCGACAAGTACGTGAACTCTGCGGAGCTCAAGCAGTACCTGAAGAAGTTCCACAGCCGCCTCATCCTGGACAGCATCGACAAGCAGTGGCTCTACTTCGACAAGGAGATGCAGGAGAAGGTGCCGGGTGTCAAGGTGCTCAAGTGGGAGACGTACAAGAAGCTCTCCTTCCCAGACAGAGGTCAGCTTGCTCCTGTTGCTGTGCCTGACCGAATCTCGGGAAGCTATTTTTCCTTCGTTGCGAAGGATAGGGGCAGCGCGTAAAAGCTGCTAAGCCAAACGCCTGTCTGAAAAGCCCAACTGTGGACAGAGGGAAATTCGGACTTTCTGAACTTCGCGTTAGCGCTTTTTGACAATTATTTAGAGTTTATGTTAATCTTCTACATCGTTTGTTCGAGCCAGCCTATCTTTACTATGTACCGTTTGCCTAAGAGGAGTAACGAGCATCACCGATGATTCAAACTTCTGCACATGCATTTAATAATAATAATAATAATAATAATAATAATAATAATAATAATAATAATAATAATAATAAAGGAATCGATAAGGACCGCGCAGAACTGTCAACGAGTCCTTCACCTTGGTCCCGTGTTTAAGTTTAGCTGTTCAAACTCGTCTTATACCAGAACCGTAGCTCGGCTGAATACCATTTTAAACTAAGCAGCTTGACGACGCCACCCACACGAGTGGCAGCTTGGGACATCAGTTACGCCAATAGAAGTATATGCGAACACTGCTTCATTAGAGTATCCGTGAAGGTTGACATAAATACGAATAATTAAAGTATACACGCATAGTTAGGCATAGAAAATCACGCAATCGGTCATGTGATGGTAAACTATGCAGACAAAGCACAATTGTTTACATAAACAAATGGGCAACATAAACACAAGACAGCACACTTCCACTTGACATATGCCAGGAAATAATGCTCGGAAGACTGACTCGTATAAAAGGGCACAATACGCTAGGTAAAGTCTTATGGTATAAAGAATGGTATGGTACGGTATGGTATGATAAACTTTGTTCAGGTCCTGAAGACGAACCCTTAGGTTGACGCACGCGGCGTCGGGGCAGTAATGCTTAACCTTACGGCCGTATCGTGGGCCTCCTGGATGACCGGTCTACTGGAGAACTCCACTGTGAGGGACTCGTCGCCACCAGTCCTTGCCACAGTCTGTGAAAGACGCAGCATATGGTCCCGAGTAATGATGCCATTACACTTCTCGCATTGGATTGGTACCTCTCTTTCTCGATATAGCTTTTTAATAAAGTTTGGATTCGGATAAGTTCTTGTCTGTAACAATCTGAGTCGCCGCGTGAGCTCTATTGAGATAGGCGTGTGGCTTCTGTTCATGTAGTAATGATTTGGGATTTCATTATATGTAATTGGTCCCAGTTCTCCTCCTGTATATTATTGAGGTCCTGGTTGCGAAGCGCACGGAGAGTAAGTCGGCGTGCAGCTGCGTTACCGATTGACACGCCGGATGGTAAATTAATGAATCTGGGGCTCCGCAACGCAATAGCTAGCCGAGATAATCGAAGCTCAGCAAATTGCCCACAGAGAGAGGCTCTCTGGAACAAGGTCAGGTAGAGCAATACTCGAAGAGGTAAGGTGTTGCCCAACCGAATCCAAAATTTCAGGTGAAGACACAGTATAACTAAAAGATAGCATTAGAGAGAAAATCAAGACGACTTCTTTCCCCAGAAATATACACCCGGTGCACAATCTGGAAAAAAGAAAGGCAAGGGCCAAAGCCCTCTTGTAAGAGATGGAACTCGACAGAAAACATGCGGCTTCTATAGATGCTAGATGGATGAGAGGAAAGAAAGCCTTAACGGCAGTAATAGTACATACAGATGGTCTCACTCGGGATGCTATTACAATCATAACTAAAGACACAACAATCACGGAACAAGTAACGATATCATTGGCGTTAAGCAATAAGTGGACGCGAATTTACAGTGACCCTAATATGGTCATTAGACAATTTACCAAAGGCTTTGTAACCAAAAGGGCTGCCCAGCTGATCGGTGAGATGGACAGCCAAGGGATCGAAATCCGCTGGTTTCCTCCACACATCGGGTCTGTCAATCCATCTCGGAAGAACTTAAACGTGGTAAAGTCGTGGAAAATTTAAATACGAAGATAACTACGTTCTTCACTTGCTGTTTTCACCAGAATGAGCAGTATCGGCATTGTTTCGGATGTGAGGCGAATTTAATCTTTAGCGACCGGAGAAGTAGCGGTGCGAAATCGCGCTTTCGAGTTACTACTTGGAAAGTGCGTGTCTTCTTCGTTTCAGTTTTCTGTGCGGGTTTAATACGTGACTGTTACATCGGTGCATGTTTCTGGGTTACCAAGCATGGCGCCTTTGGTATCAGCTCTATTACCGAGCTCTCTAACGTTACCCGCCGTGGTGGCGTTCGTGGCTTTGGTGTTGCGCTGCTAAGCCTGAGGGTGCGGTACCAAACGCATTGCGATCGGGGCAAAAGGTTCGTGCACCTCGCGTTGGACGCAAGTAAGGAAGCCCCCGGTGGTCAAAATGATTCTGGAGACCGTCCCCCTACGGCATGCTTTCTATCCTGGTTGTGGCACGTAAAACCCGCGAATTTAATGTTTATTAAGGTTGTGTAATGTTGTTCATTTATTTTGGTTACTGCTCCATTAAGCCGATAATTAATTACAGCGCTCAGTGCGCTGCATGTCGTGCGTGCGGTCTTGCAGTGGTAGTTCGATATACGAGTCATTGTGCTTATAATCACGTGCAGTTTAGAACTTGTTGTTGGGCGAGTTGGTAGATATTAGCGAACATTGTTTAACTGCACGAACAAACGAACCACAAAGACAGCAAGGGACAAGCACTGCGCCCGTCCTTGTCCCTTGCTGTCTTTGTGGTTCGTTTGTTCGCGCAGTTAAACAATGTTTGCTTATAATCACGTGTTAACCTTAACGCACTGTTGATGCAGTTAGAAACGTCGACAAAGCATCGCCGACACAAAAGCTCGAGCGTTAAGCGCACGCGTAATGCTTGTCTTGTTTGCCAAAATAATTTTATTTTTAAATATCAGGCAAGCTATCTTCCGCGGCTCCTCACTCATTTGTGCCCCTTGATACAGCACAAGAGGACACACAGGTGGTTCCTTTCAATACACACTTCAGCAGTATTTCATTAAACAATATTGTACAATTTTGAACAACATTCCGCTATAGCTTCGTGTGTTCCCCCCCCCCCTTTTTTTTTCTGTTGCTCTTGAACGACCAATGTCCATGCGTTCAATCGACCAAAATATTTAAGTTCAATTCTTTAACTCTATTGGTGGCTGTACGATGCGCGCACTTTGCACGACCAACTGCAACTATATATATGAGGACGCTTGGAAGTGTCACAAGGCTCTGTTCTCGTTGAAGCCCGCCGCGTACCGCTGCCGAACGGAGTGGTCCCGTTACGTTTCCCGCGCGGTCAGTGGTGATGACAGTGGTCGCAGCATAGCGCCTCTCGCAGACCTGGAGAAGGCCGGCGACGAGGGCAAGGCGGCGAAGGCGATGCTCGAGCGCACCGAGCGCCGCTGGAAGCTGGCCGACTTCGACAACGACGGCGCCCTGGACAAGGCCGAGTTCAAGAGCTTCCTGCACCCGGAGGAGGACGAGCGCGTGCGCGGCGTGGTGGTCACCGAGGCCATCGAGCTCATGGACACCGACAAGAACGGCATCGTCTCGTTCGAGGAGTACATGGACCACCTGAAGCGCGTCTCCGGACCGGAGAAGGACAAGGACAAGAACTGGGGACCGGTATGCGCTACCACATGTCCCTCGTTCATACGAGATCAGTATACGCGCTGGGCGTTTCACGTGTAGTTTGAGTCGATGATCAAAATCGTTGCTTTGCCGCAATGAATGAGAACGGTAATGAGAGGGCACAACCATATGACGGCAATCGAAGCATAGGGGACGTTGTGTGTAGCTTTAACTCAAGTGTGGGCAAAGAAACTACTTGATGACGGTGGGAGGCAGACCACAACCTCCGCATTACGTGAATCGCTCTGGTTTTGTAAATAACCAGCGACAATTTGTTGACCTAACTTCTCGTCTATGTATCGAGAGCAATTCGAATGAGACCACGGTAAGCGATCCTATGACACGAATGATTCGGTAATTTGTCATTCGATATCCGTTTCCAACGAGTTATTTCACCGTCAAAAGAGCCCGTGAAATTCGAGGAGTTGCTGAAGCCGAGAATCACGAAGGCATTTGTTACCCCACGGAAATCGACCGAACCGCACGGGTAAGTGCTACAGAGTAGCTGCTAGGGCTGAAGGCGAAACATAGCTTCATCGTGGGAAAAGCTCACCCCCGCTTTCTTATTTTGTCGCACAACCTGAAAGGAACGGCAGAAGGTGGCAGGACAGAGCGCTACTACGTGTCTGTAAACTTATCCTTTGCTCTATTTCCCCTGTGGCTATATATTGCTTCGCTAGCAATGAAACTGGATGGTTGTTGGTAGCGCTCCGTCCTCTCGCCTTCTTTTCCTTGATAAAAGTAAATGCTATTACTTGTGGCGAGGAGCTTGAAAACTACTAACTCGTATTTATGAGGGATGCTCTGCACTTTTATCACGATAACAATTATATGAACACTCCGGGCGAATTCCGGCCGTCATCGCCATGTTCCGTGTAAAGTGCAAGCGCGATTAAACCGCGCGCTGTAGGTGCATGCGAGGGTGAGCCTAGGACGGTGCGGTCTTGCGAGGACGGTGCGCGCCAACTTTGCGCACGTGGCGGGTGAGAAGGCGTGAGCAGCCCACGAAGCCCGGCTGCGCATGGCGCGGGTGTCTTTGAGGGCGATCTGCGCTGGGTCCGAAGGCTGACCGACCTGAGGTAGCTGTGTTCTCGCGCGCCTAGATCGCGTTGAAGCAAGAGGCTGCACGAAGAGAAATTCGCTCGCCGCTGCTGCCGCTCTTCACGACGCCAGCGTTCTGACAGCTAGTGTCCGCGGTCATCGAGTGATATTTGTTCGTGTTTGCCTCTACGCGGATGACACAGTAATTGTTAATTTAGTGAGTAAGCGAATGCTTACAGCTTATAAATGTAACCGTACTGCGTGAAGGCGTCTAATAATTTGCTATTGCAAGCAGTGCTTCGCCTTTCAGGCGAGCATAGTTTTTTGTATGAAAAATAGTTTAATTTAAATATGCTGTCACTTCTGAACATTTATATGATGTAACTTAAAGCTCGATAATGTGTTACTCCACACAAGATTAACAAAGTTAGTTTGGTGTTGTCTCCGGGATTGCCACAGGGATTTTAAAGCGCCCGCTTAAGCCACGTGGGACATCGGGTACCTGCGGCTTTGCTACGTTTTAAGTGCTTCTGTGTGGCTCTCTTAGGAGCGCTGAACGTGCATTCTCAAACACTCGCGTTGGCGTCCTTTTCTTATGACAATAGAGAAGCCATAAAGTCTATGCAAGTGTAGTGTTGCGTACTGTTGACCACAGCCAAGCGTTGCCTAGAACGTTTTGGTGAAAGAATTGCATAACAAACATGAGATATGCTTACGAAAGGTTTACTCTTCATGAGTAACCTAGTCGTCCGCGGGTTGTCTTTCTTGAAAGCGGCTTGAAATTGTCTCGACACGCCACAAATGAAAATGTCGCAGCAGGCTCTTATGCCTTGCGTTGTAGTAATCTTGACGTTGATTGGGAATATCACGTAGTAAACTGACGGTCACAAAGGACCAGTATTGTTGCACCGCCCAGCCCGCTACGGTGCTAAACTTGCACTAACGAACGCCGATGTAGCCGTGTGCAGTAACCGAGAGAGTGACTTGTCGGGGAGCTCAGAGGCAAGCCTTGGCCTCCACCGTTTCGCTAACCCGTCTTCTTCCCTCCGCGAGCAGGCGCAGCAGAGCCATTTCAGCACGTACATGGACAAGGACAAGGACGGCGCGCTGAACGAGGCTGAGATGCGCGACTGGGTGCTGCCCAGCCACGACCGCGAGGAGGGCGAAGCCTGGAGGCTCATCTCCGTGGGCGACGTCAACCAGGACACCCGGCTCACCAAGGAGGAAGTGGCCGCGCAGCCCGACTACTTTATGGGCATCCTGCCGCACGAGTTCTGGCAGCAGGAGGGACACGCGGGCAGCGTCAAGCAGAAGGAGGAGCTGTGAGCAGGACGCCTGCGCTGCTCCTGGCGCCACCTTTCGGCCGCCGCATCATGTGATACGAGTCGCACGCGGCGCTGTCTTGCAACGCGTACTCGAACCGACGGTGGCCGGTCACCAGGGGTGTGTGGAGCGGCGTCAGACGTGTCGCAGACAATCTCACGCGCTGCGCGATTCAGTCATTGGGGGGGAGGGCTGTCTCTACCACTCTGTCCTGGACTCGGGTACCTAAGGGGAGGAGGTCGCTGTCCGTCCGCAGCTACCAAGTGTGTTGTCGGCATAGTTTGCTTATGTTCGGACCTGTTACGCGAATCAGTGAGGAATATTTTCGATCGACTTAATCCGCTGCTCTCGGCATTAGGAAGTGAGCCACGTGAGTGTTGATGATCCGCGATGGTTTCACCCCAACTCAATAGCATTATTCTTGTAATATATCACAAATGAAGACCTGAAAGCTCCAGGAGTAATATATATATTGCCTCTGTGTTCAATTCTTAAGCACCCTCTTAGTGAACCTTATTTGTTCTTGTGTAAAACCAGCGCAATATTTATATTCCCCCCACTTTAGGCTCTCGACATCGTTCTGGATCCGGGACATTGTACAATTTTTTTTGCTCCATGTCATCACAACGAAAAAATAAAAGACGAAACTCACGGGATTTTTTTTTTTTCATCCTAACATCCTTGGAAACATTTTCTCGCGTATGCGGTGACGTGCTTACATGATAGCGTTCCAAAAGCTGGTAGTTGTGGGCGTCTGTCTCTCCGCGAGTTCAGTCGTCACGAAAGCACTCGGCTGCATCACTTTATATGCCCAACAAGATACATTCACAAAAGCAGCACACAGCTGCGTTCAAATTTGTTCAGTCAGCACGCCTTCATGGCTGACTTCAAGAGCGCTGCCTCTTACGGCTGTATGGTGTGCGCGGTTACCTCGCTTGTGCTCGCCTTTCTCTTTCCTTCGGCTCTCTTCTGTTTATCCCCCTCCCGCAATCAGAATGGGTAGTCAATCAGGGCTGCCTTGGGTCAACCCTATCTATACGACCTTTCCTTCTCTCCGCCGTTTACAGTTGACGCGGCAGTGCCACAACCCGCCAAGCTCAACGTTGTGGTTTCGATCCAGGCCCGCGGCGAGATGCAAAAATACGTATTCATTGAATTGGGGTGTATATTAAACAAAACCTAGGAGTTCAGAATTCATCCGTAGTCCCCCACTATGGCGTGCCTCATAATCACATTGTGGTGTTGGAATGTATTTTAATTTTATAAATATCTAACAGATTTATTAGTTTCTTTGCCACTCAATTATTGGTCGCTGGTCGGGTTCTCTCAGAGTAGATTCAACATCATTTAAAGTCTTTTCCGGCAGAGGATCTTAAACTTTCGCCCGCCAATTCAGCAGCCCGTCGCTCTAATAATCAGTCCACAAACATTTTTTTTCTTTTATGGTACTTATTAAATTAACATGTACCACAATAAAATATTTCCCAATTGTGCGCAGGCTAGAGTGGTGGGCACAACGACCATCGCACACAGAATATGCACAACCACTGTTCATATTTTACGTAGAAATGCAGTTCCGCTTTAGAAGGGCCGTAAGGTTAAGAACCTCACTAAGTTAGCGTACCAGTCCTGGTTCGGTATAGCATTCATAACAAACACCGTTTAGGTGCACAGCCATCTGAATGAAATGCACCCTTGCAGGTACAATCGCTTCGGAGTTGCGGTCCACCATTTCTGCTTTCCACAAACTGTATTCCCATCAGAAACAACCTGTTCGGAATGTACATGATCATCACAGGTCGCCAGCAGGTGTCGCAGAGTATAATGGTTAATTTAAGTCTTTTTAGAGTCCTATGGAGATCCCAAAATAGGGTCGAGTCATTGCAGCTAATAAAAGAAATTGGCTGAGGTTTAACTCTTGTAAACCTAGTTATCGCGAGCGAAAGGTCTGTTTGACTTGGCTTTGCAAAGACTGCGCACAGTGTTTCACACACGCTACACACGCTGCCGAACTGGTTGCGCGCGAAGTCGCGGTCAACCCTGGCCGTCGCAGTCGTGCATGCCGTCAGCCGAAGGGCGTGGTTCGTCGAGCGTTCGTTGTGGGTGTCGTCGCTTGTATCCACGGCTCATTCTCCTTGTTCATGTTGCTGGACGACGGCGGCGGTTGCAGTAGCTTCGATCTTGGCACGCTTCCGCGCTTGGTAAGCTTCTCTAGAACGTGCTAATGTGGGCTCTCTTTTCTGCGGTATTTCAGCAGGGAACTTTCTTTTTCCTTGAGATTTCGCACCCTGCTGTCTGAGCTATATCTACTGGATGATTAGATTCAGCCTGTCGCTTTCGGTGAAGCGCACTCACAGACGGCCCTGCCGGCGTGCCCATTGAGTTTTATACAATAGTAATACTTACTCTATGAAGTTCCATGGGTGCACCATACATGGCGAGACTGAGCGACCAAGCGCCGGCGAAGCAGCCGTTCAAGTTGCGTTTATAGTGCGACGTTATCGGCGCGCAGGCGAGCGTCGCTCGACGCCGGCCGCGTCCGGTTACTTTGGCTGCGTCAGTGCGTCGAACCATCGGTCGAACTATAGACGCTATTGTTCTTGCCAACGTGACGTAATGCGTGTGCGCGCTCACGCTACGTCAGACTCCCTTTAACCCTCGCCTAGTCACGTGGTACCGCAGCGGCAAGGCTCCGAGCGAGCGCAGCTGCGACGCCTCTTCGCCGCGGATCACGTGGCGTGACGTCACCTGCAACGCTTGCGCGATACGGCGGCTCATGGTCATTGCGACGCAATGAATGACCTTGAGAGACATGGCGTAGTAGAGCGTTCTCTCTTAAACAATGTTCCGTTGTCTCTGGCACATCACAAAGACTACAGGTAACGAATACACGAAGATACCCTTTTTATTTTGGATGTAGAGACAGAAGGACAAGCTAACGTCCTACTAGAGACCAATAATATCGCTGGCATAGCCATATCTGCCCGTGTTCTACACAGTTAAATGAGAAACGTGCATTGTTAGGGGAGTCCCAAAATGGTACTCAGATGAAGAGCTGCTCACCTACCAGAGACCTCACGCAGTACTCCATGCGAGAAGAATCATCCGTCGGGTCCAAACCTCGTCATCTGAATGGTAGTCAAGGCGCACTGATTCTGTCGTTCTCACATTTGCTCCAAATTCTGAGCGCCCGGAGAAGATTAACCTCGGATTTACGAGACACGAGCTTGTCGACTACGCGGAGACACGCTGTTTTATGCGCCCGCACTTCGTACATGTAGCTAAATACTGTCGTGGGGAGCAGGGATGTAAGCGCTGTGGGGGACATCGTGACTTTACACTCTAAGAAAAAAAGGACTAAAAGGGGTAGGGAGGTTAGTCCTTTTGGGGACTAACTGATTTGCCACAACCATTAGTCCTTTTGGGGACGAACTGACATGGGATGAACTGTTACTCCCCATGCGCTTACTCCTTCGGGGACTAACGGTTGCCCCTGCCCGATGGTCCTCAAGGGAGTAACTGTAATTCGTTCCGATGCTCCGCAAAGGTGGAATTAATTAAATTAGGCATTTATACCCTAATAAAAAAAATAATGAGCTGAAAAAAAAACGCCCCCGAGAGCAGGATTCGAACTCTCGTCCTCTCGGTCACAAGTCAGGTACTCTAACCACTTCACCACGCCGCTTGCTTGACAAGATGGGATATTTAGACAAGGTCAAGCATGGGAACGCAAGTGCGGCAATATAAAAGTGACTCCGTATTTTGTGCAAGCTATACAGTGAGAGTCTAACGTTGAGTGTACTTGCAACCGTAAGCGACTGCGAAATGAAATCAGCCCGAGTATTTTTTAGGGTGATTTAATCTGAGGCACTACGCCATGTATACGTGTAGCGAGCTCAAGCGGGGCACCGAAGACGACAGAGAAGACCAATTCCTCTGTCGCTTAGCGTGTCCCGTTTGAGCTACAGATCGCTTGAGTTCGCAACCTCCTTGGAACGGAAGGAACTTAGGTACTATTGACCAAGAAAATCTAGCCGTCTATGAATGACTTGCGCGTTTAATGTGTATCGCTCACTTATGGTGTGCGCACGAAGGGCATGGCTCTTCACATTCCAGCTTTCAAATTTCACACAATTTTCTCACGAAGAGGCAAGGTGCTGCTTTGCATGTAGTTCAACAGACAATGCACGAACTTCGAACCGTTCACGATTTATAGACAATAGCGTTTTCGCCGCATCGCTCCATGACACGGACGAAAACAGCTAAGTGCCTGGGGAGTAACAGTTGCCGTTCGTCCTCCCATTGCTCTCTTTCCGACCAGGGACTAAACACTTACTCTCCGAAATTTGCACACGGCACGCACATTCATGCAGTTAGTCCTTTGAGGGACGAAAGCGCCCTTTTTAGGACTAACGGCCCAGTTAGTCCCGTTTTCCCCGGGATTTTTCTTAGAGTGTAGGATGCGTGCAAATAAATACAAGTTTCTGTGTGCAAACTCGACCGCCCAACTAGCTACGGCCGATGTCCTGCGAGGACAGCCACTCGGCGATGAAATAAGATGGTTGTCTTGGTTCCAGAGCATGCAAGCGCACCATCGAACAAGAAGACATACAGCGCGCCGCAACTAAGTGGTTTGGAAACAGAATACGCATATAATTCTCCGCGTTTCACACCGTCAAAAGACGTTATTGAGCCAACGCAAGTGGTCATCTCCGCTGGAGAACATGTTCCAAAAGAGTCCGAAAAGCGCGCCTATGCAGCCGCAGTGAACTGACCTCAAGAACCAGTTGGAAGCACAAGGCACGGCACTACGCTCACACGTCGCGAAGATGCCTGCCACTTCAACGAAGGATATGCTGGAATCAGTGCTGGCTCTTGCGTCAGTAATACTCCGCTCTACTTCGGCATACCCTCAGTAGCATAATGGCAATTTCTCGCCCACCTGGTCCATTCCGCCGTTCAAAACTGCCCTTAATACTGCAATGGAACTGCGCCGGTATTCTACAGTGTGTGCGCGAATTTAGTATTTTTCTTCGAGACATGCCCATACAAATTCTAGCCCTCTCGGAGGCTGGTCTCCCAAATAGAAGGGCGAACTCAGGGTACATCAGAAACGGTAATCCGACCATATTTTCATTTGCAAATGGCAGTGCAATAATATACATCAGGCGTGAAATACCCCACGTCACCTTACCAGTACAAGACGTTTGTTCTACCTCCTTGGAAGTTGCTGCTGTGCAAGTATGCCTAGGAAACCGAAAACTCAGTGTGGTATCGATGTATGTAAGTCCACGAAGAAAGGCCTCCATATAGGCATTTCTAAAGGACCTTTGCATTTGTTGCCCCTCGGCTAGAATAATCTGTGGGGACATTAACGCACATAATTAGCTTTGGAGAGATAAGTTTGTAGATTTCCGCGGCAAAAAACTTGTCGCTGCCACGGATGCCGCGGAGTTAAGCGGGGCGAACGATGGCAAACCGACTTTCTTCAGGCCACCAGATTCATGGAGAGCCATAGACCTCGTAGACCTCTTGATATCATCGACAACGACCCCAGATAGGATGGGCAGTGACCATTTCCAATGTTTACTAACGTAATCGGATTTCAGACTGCTGGTCGCCAATTATGTACTGTGACACGCTGGGAAACATTCAGAGAAGCGTTGGATGAACCCCCTGGTGAGCTGTTCTCAGATCTGTTGTGCAGCAAGAGAGTGGCAACTTCAGTGTTGAAAGCGCCAGGTCATTTACCTACCCCTGACTTGAAACTTAAGAATCCCTGCGCAGTGCGTAGGAGAGCAGAGCGGCAACTAATGAGAAAAAAAAAAGAAATCCCTCTGCGAAAACTGAGTATAAAAGAATAAACGCTGTTATCCGTCGTCACACAAAAAGGTTAAGACGAGTTCAGTGGACTGTTCTCTGTGAGAGCTTGTCGGCATTTACGCGGATGACAAATATATGGGGAGTAATCAATAGCCTATCCGGAAAGATTCGCCTACACAAGCCATTCGAAGCACTTGCTTTAAAGCAAGGAAAAGATTTACCAATCCTTGCGGGAGATTTTGCGGATGTATGCACATCTGGCAGATCAGCAGGAATGTCGAACCCTCTGTCATGTCAATCATTCCATGCGATGGATAAGCCATCCACCTTTCGTGAGTTGGATTTGGCGCTTAGCAGGCTAAAAATACGTGCTGTGGGTTCGGATTTGATCAGTGACAAATTTACCATACGAGCGAAGGCGAGCCCTTCTGGGCATCTTCATTCACGTCTGGAGCACAGGAGAGCTCTGAAACGTGGGAGACAGCATAGGTGGCGCCAGTGCTCAAGTCAGGAAAGAATCCTGCGAACCTCGCCTCATATCGGCCAGTATCGCTAACATCATGCGTATCAGGGCTGATGGAAAGACTAATATGTACGAGATTAACTTGGTATCTTGAGCGAAAAAGTGGGCTGCCATCGCGTATGAGCGTATTTCGCCCGCGGTTGGGTGCTCAGTCTTGGACTAAGCCACATTGAGGACCTTCGCGTCGACGGCCTTTCGACACTCGCCATCTTTATGGTCATTGCCAAAGCATGGCTGTCTGGTTCATACCGGCATCATCAACGGACTCCAAGCCCTGGGTGTCGCTGGAAATGCTCTTCGATTCGTCCACGAATTTCTTAGAGAGCGACATGTGCAAGTTAAGCTCGGAAATATAAGGAAAGGAAAGCGACGCATTTCTCTCGGTGTCCCACAAGGGAATGTCCTGTCTCCCTTGCTTTTGAACGTGGTCATGGCCACACTTCCAGACGCACTGAAGGTAGTTTGGACGGCTGTTAGAATGACCATCTACGTAGGTGACATCTGCATTTAGATCTCGGGATACCAATACAAAGGTTTGGCCCGGATAGCCCAGGGTCTAATCTCCGTCATCGATCGTCACTTATTGAGCCTTGGCCTATGTTTATATCAACGGAAAAAATATTCCTCCTTGCTTTTCCCGGGAGTGAGGCGCAAGTCTGTCGCTGAATATTAGAGGTCATCCGATTCGCCGTGCAACCAGCGTTTGATTCCTGGGCATCACCATGGACAGCAAGCTACTATGGTGACGCGCAGTTGTTGTGGCTGCATCAGTGCAAAGAATCAACGCACTTTGTCGCATGGCAGGTGTACATTAGGGAAACGATGCCGTGTGTGCTTGAACTGAATGCTGCACTGATGTTTCTGCACAGCCGCATTCTTTATCAGCTGCCGCTGACATCACCATCACCGAACCAATTCGAGCGCTTGGAGGCAGTGCGCAGAAAGGGTCTTTGCTTGGCGATGGATATTCCTCTGGCAGCTTCAAACAAGAAGGTTATCAATGAAGCGGAGTCTCTTCCACTCCACCTTTTGGCGCCTCAGGCCCTGCTGATGCAGCTTTAAAGGCAGGGTGTAGGGGTTGAAGGACGGACTTCGGGATGAAAACCCAAAACTTGGGAGGATTTATTTTACATTATTTACAAGGAGGTGAGCGTCCAGTAACAGTTGTACAGTCATTACGGGCCGGCAGCAACTCGGACGCTGCGGCCCGCGGCAAGAAGTTCGAGAGAGGTGAATCAGGGAATCAGGGAATCAGGGAATCAGGGACTTGTCCCAGAATGCTCAGGTCTCTCTGGAAGGCTTCTTATAAACCCTTCGAGCACTGGAAGTCACGTCATGTTCGACCAATAGGAGAGTCCGCTCCGATGACGCCACTTTCCGCCAATGGCAGGCGCCCGTGCGATGGCGTCATACCCGGCGAAGAGAGTCAGCGCCTGGTCCTCCACTCTTGATCACTTGTTCCCGGTACTGCGCTCTTGCCTCGCAGAATTGCAATCCACTTCTAAGGTGGAGAAGGAGGGGGGGCGCTCATGCTCCATTGTACAAGGGCCCACCTGCTCCCGGTGACTCGGCTCCGCAGCGGTGGCAAATGCCTTCTTCAAAGGCGAAGGGGGACGATTGAGCTCCATTGTCCCAGGGCCCCTTGTAATCCCGGCGGCACACGACCTGGGGGCCGCAAACTTGTTTGCACGTGTCTCCTCTGGAATGCGCTTTCCTGCTTCTGCATTCCTCAATTAGCTGTGCTGCAATCCGATGTGGTCTGGGGAACTCGAAGTAATCGCAGGAAACAGCTCCATATCTAACAAGGGCGAGTCCCCCGCAGGCGCGGCGCTTCTTTGGTGGCTAAGAGCAAGAACTCGCTCCCATTTTCATGCGGCGCTGAATACCTTTCGATTTTTAGGGCTGGACTGGCCTAAACGAAGTCGCCTCGACTCGCCATGGTCTTTTTCGGACGTTACGTGCAGCCTCAGTGTGCCCCACCTACTGGCGAAACGCAACATTCCAACTGCCGAAGCAAAGTTTCTTGCGCCAGACGACTTGAGCACAGCGTTTCAAAGCCACCTACAAGTCTACAGACAGACAGTTGCGTAGCGCCATTCTGCATATCCTCCCTTGATGTGCCATGGTCTGGCCGCCTGAATCGCGTAGTATCGGCTACAACAGCAGAAAGTGCCGGCATTTCCGAGGCCTTGCGAAAACTACGCACTTATACCGCGCGTGACGTCGCGGTGCTGACGGACTCAAAATCATCATGCAACGTTTACACCGTGGCCTACCTCGAGTAAAGTTTACAAGGCAATCTCTGACACTGATCAAAGTTCTAATAAGCAAGGGATTTAACGTAAAACTTCGATGGATCTCCTTTCACGTAGAAATTGAAGGAAATGGAAAAGGCTGATGCTCTTGCACGCCTGGCACTGACATGTGTCCCAAAAGTAGGATCGTCAAAGATTTGTCAGAACCTTAAAAATACATTGCCCAGTCACTTTAGGTCGGTCCACCAGACTCCACACCCAGCCTGCGTGACCCATGGACTGACTCGGCAACGCTGTTGTACCACATCCGAACCGACTCCGTATACAGCCCGGCTTGGTTATTCAAGGCTGGAGGACGCGCTTCCCCGTTCTGTGCCTCCTGAGGTGAGGTTGCCAACATCGAACATTTCGTTTGGACATGCCCGCAGTTAAACTCAGAAAGGAAAGCGATGGTCGACAGCCTGCATAATATTGGTCTTTTGCACAGAACCTTTCAAGACATCTTTGTCCCCGGATGGCGTGCGGCAATCAGGAAGAGGGCGCAACGACTGCTGATTGCCTTCATGCGAGTCACGGGGACCTTCGACACCTGGTGACACACACAGTGACACTCGTAGGAGGCTCAGGTGGAACAATTGCCACCTATGTATGTCAGGCCAACCCCGTTTGCTGCAGCACCACCACCACCTGTAGCCATAATGTTACCGGTGAGGTTTCACTATAAAGTTTAAAAAGCTTTGCAGCAAGGGGATCTGCAGGGTGTCCCAGCTACCATGGAGCGCCTTTAAAAAAAGGTGTAGCATATCCAACGAGTGGGAATCAGTATACTGCGGAGCTTTGTGTGAGCGCCTAAATACTCGAAACACGAGTGCACGAACGCGCGTGTGCACAAACACACGCACACGCAAATTATACCCAGTCTTTCGTTAAGCGGAGTTGCTGGCCACTAGCGAGTACGACGGAGCCCTTGAAGGCATCATGGTTTCGGAAGCAGCAGGCGCATACTTACGTAGCGCAATTCGAATCCATTCCATCCGCAAAAAGCGCTTACTTCCTCATTACCGTGCACTCGCGGATGCACGAAGGCGAGCTTTCAGGTTCTTTTAATGCGAAAGCATTATATGGCTCATGAATCGGAAAATGGGGTGGCGTACCCGGAAATGGCGCAAAAAGTCACGTCGCCAAGCTGATCAACGGGAGGCGCGCACCGAGTGGCGGCTGGGTTCCTTGGAACGCCACCAGATGGCGCTCACCTCACGCACCCTTTCACGTGGGCTTGGAGAGTGTTCAGGCATCCGTACAGGAAAAACATTGATTCACAGTGGAGGAAAAGAACTAGGAAGCTTACCAGCAAGTATGCGGCCTGTAGGGTGGACAACACAACAACAAAGGTCAAGCGGAAAGTCAGAGAAGCTGAATTAATCTCATGGGTGGCGGCAATGGAAAAGAAACCTGCCATGAGTAACTACTTAAGAGGAAGAAACGAAATCAGGAAAAAAAACATTTATGATAACTCAAAGGGAAGCTCATTACTTTTCGAAGCGAGATCAGGATGCCTTAGAACACGCACCTATAAAGCGAGATATAAGAAGGAAGAAGAAGCATGTGCTTGCTGTGTTAAAGCTAGGGAAACTACGGAGCATGTTTTATTATAATGTGAAGACGTCTACCCAGCGGTCGATTTAGGCACCACTGGCCTCCTTGAAGCCCTTGGGTTCAGAGGGAGCAGTGGTGAAGCAAACATGTCCGCAATAGACATTAGTAAGAGGCGACTGGAGGATTGGTGGAAGAAAAGTAGGGAAACGACAAAAGAGGGAGACGTACAAAAGCACAGTTCGCAATAGGGGATCAGAAAATTTGGGCGTGGTAGTTCATAATGTTTTTTTTTTCTTTTTTCATTGTTTAACCTAGATAGAATATTAGGCAGTATAGTAGCAAGAGCTTGGTGGCGCAACCCACCGCCCCGTTCCAAAGGGGACGCTCATAATATCCATCCTATCCATCCATCCATCCGCATACAGGAATAACGTTGTAGTGGAATAGTGTACAGGATTAACTTAGATTCACAGAGGATGAAAAGAACTAGGAAGCTTACCAGCAAGTATGCGGCCTGTATGGTGAGCAACACAGCAACACGTCAAGCGGAAAGTTAGAGAGGCTGGGATAATCTCATGGGTGGCGCAATTGGAAAAGAAACCTGCCAAGGGGAAAAACGAAATCAGGAAAGATACCATTTATGATAACTCAAAGGGAAGCTCATTACTTTTCGAAGCGAGATCGGGATGCCTTAGAACACGTACCTATAAGTTGAAATATGAGAAGGAAGAAGAAGCATGTGCTTGCTGCGGTAAAGCTTGGGGAACGATGGAGCATGTTTAAGATATCTGCCCAGCGGTCGATTTAGGCACCACTGGCCTCCTTGAAGCCCTTGGGTTCAACGAGAACATGGGGAAAGTCAACATGTCCACAATAGAGATTAGTAAGAGGCAATTGGAAGATTGGTGGAAGAAAAGGAGGAAAACGACAAAGAACGGAGGCTTACAAAAACAATGTTCACAATAGGGGTTCAGAAAATTTGATTATTGCCATTCATCGTGGCTTTTTTTCCTTTATTTTTTAACCTAGGTAGGACATTAGGCAGTGTTATAGCAAGAGCTTGGTGGCGCAACCCACCACCCCGTTCCAAAGGGGAAGCCCATAACATCCCTCGCTCCATCAACGGAGGTGAGCGCGAAATGGGTAGACAACTTGCGCGAGATGTCCCCTCAGGTGCAGACAGTGGTGTGCACGGTGCCGACGGTGCCTGTACGTGACAGTCACGTACAAAGAGCCGTTGTGGCTATATGGGCAATGACTATATGGACAATTAGCTGAGAGAAAGGTTTGGAGGTTGTAGAAGCAAACAGGGAACTAGAAGGTATGGTGGTTTTCGACGAGACGGGACGGACTCTACCTGAAGCACAGACTTCGAAGAGAAGTGGGCTGGCGACTTGCTGGTCGCGCAATTGCTTCTTTGGGGGCCCACAGGCGCTCAGGAGGACACGGTAGGTAGTAATGAAGCAGGTACCCTATGGGAGCCTCAGAAGAGCATCGCCGTCAATCACAGAAAAAGGAGGAAAACAAGAATGAAAGTTCGCCATGCAGTGGGCTACATAAGCATGCAGGAGGGCAGAAGAAAGGAAAAGCTGGTAGAGATTGATGAGCAGTTTGCTATAGAACAAATAGGGGTGTATGCGATTACAGAAACGCACCTTAGAGACTCCGAAGAGCCGCCAGTGAATAAGAATTATGTTCGGGAAGGTTGCAACAGAACTAAGTCGGAAAGAAAGGGAGGGGAAGTCGGAATGCTCATCCATCAGGGAGCCAAATGAAAAGAGTAAATTCAAAATGTCAAGAGCATCTTTGTTTATCATGCACAATGAGTGGAAATAATACTTGGCTGGACGTAATCTATATGTGGACCAGGAATAATTGCAGAGAGAAGAATGAAGAGTTGGTGGAATGCCTAAGTACTGATATTAAGGGTTACGGGAACGATGCCGAAATTATCGTATTAGGTAACGTGAATGCCCACATACAGGATCTAGATGGCTATACCGACAATAACGGGAAGTCAATGCTAGATCTTTGTGAGCAACATAGCCTCATTGAAGTGAATATAGTGCCTAAGTGTGATGGGCAGGCCACGCAGGAAACGGGAAACTGGCAATCGACCATTGTTTACTGTCTGATGGCAAAAGGAATTCATGATAAGTTGAGAGAAATGGTCATTGACGAGGAAGGGTACAGCAGCATAGGAAGTGACCATAAACGCATCATTTTGAAATGGGATATGTAGTTGGGAAAGAGGGCAAGGAGCCAAGAATGGCCAGTCTAAATTTGAACGCTGAACAAATAACAAATGTGGTCACAAGAGTCGACGAAGAACATGGCAGATGGATAAACAAAGAGTGGGAATATAATGAGCTTCGAAGTGTAATAAGTACATAAATACGGAAAGAGAAGCAACATGCCCGGTGGAGACGAAAAAACTGAAAAGCTGGTGGAACAGCGAGAGGCGAGAAGCGATCGCCGAACAACAGAAATCATCTCGAGAGCACAGGCAGGCAAAGAAAGAAAAAAAAAGCAGCGCAGTGTCCGCTGGATGAAGTAGCCAGAAAATGGGAAATATGCCGGGAGGAAAAGTCTATGGTTCAAATACTGGTGCAAGCAAAGTTGAAAGGTGAAAGTGAACGTTGGTTGTCAGAAATACATGAGAAAAAAAAAGCCGCTCCTGTAATATCTTGAAACTGCATCAAATTATTAGGCAGGAAGTCAACAACAATACAACATATCCTAGATGAAGATGGAAACAAACTAGAGGGGGACACGGCAAGCACGTACCCAGGATTTTTTTTTCGGGGGGGTGGGGGGGCAACCCAAGGTAAGTTGTCTATGCAAATGAGGGAGGGGGGGTTTACCTTTAATATTACACATGTGAATAATGCCCACCATTCGCCATAAAAGCGCGTAAACCCACAAAATAGAAATGAAATAAGGTGTATTTTATAGGTGCGCTTGTGCGTACACCTCTCCTTTACGTGGCAAACAAACAACCACGTCAAATGGACTCGCGCAAGAAATAAGCGCAGGGAGAACACTGCCAAGAAAAAGTAAAGAAGCGAAAGCGTAAAATGAAGATTACATTAGAAGAATAGAACTTTAAAAAACAGCAGTTGGAAACAAATGCACGGGAACCGCACGGAGTTGTGTTACTTTGCCAGCCAATTAGAGAAGCGAACAAAATCGTCGTCCTGCGGCCTTTTCAAAATGGCGTCGCCCTTGATACCTCCGGAGCGTCTGCTGTTCTTGAATGTTTTCATCAAGCAACTAGGTTTGCAACAGACATGGACCAAATGTATGGAGACTGAGCATTTCACTCATCAAAAGTCTGCCGTGCAGTTCATTTCACTGCTGAACCCGTTCTACTCATGAAACTTCAGGGCCAACTGAAGTGAAACTTCACAACAAATAGTTGTAGCAAATCGAACATGTTATTTCAGCTCAATAAAAAATTAGGCATTCGACATTCCACTATACTATGCGAGGGAAAAGATATAAAATTACTCGCTAAAAATTTCATTTTTTGTAGTTACCGCCTTATTTGGGTAACAGCAAAAGTTATTTTTTGCAGTCACGAATTATTTGCAGTCTCGCGGAGGAACAGTGGCTGGCTCTTATGAGGGCGAGGGTGGGGCTTCAGTGTAGACTTAAGTTGTATCCGACTATAGCAGCGTTTTTTTTTTAATTAGCTCCGGAAGAATTATACAGAAATATATGTTTGTGGAACAATCACAGTTCTTTTGGATCCCTCGTTTACTACTCTAACAAGCTAAGTGCCACAACCGACTCATATTGATATTTGGGAAGCTACGTAACGATGCGTGGCCGCCAGTCGCGTACAACCGCGTATGGCGCAGGAAGCTGCGATTCTACACGTACTGCGCCCACCGCGGCAGGTTAGAAATACACCTACATAAGCACAGCAGAGAAGTGGCTACGTTAGGTGGCTCGAATTATTACTGTAGAAGCGTCATTCAGAACACACGGAATTGTCCTCCATTTCCGGCGGCGTTTTCTCTACTTCCTATTTGAATAAAAAGATGTTGATCCATAAGTAGCTTCAAAAAACAACAGCTAAATTTGTTAATTTTCGCTTTTCCTTCCTGTTTGGCTGTTGCTTTGGCTCTCTCCGTTAGGACATCGCTTTATTTCTCAAATCCTTGCGACTCTTGTTTCCAGTTGGCAATTTTGCACGAAAAGAGCTGTACAATTAGGGAAAAACCAGAGGAGTTAATGGGTGACAGTGATATTGCCTGTGAGTTTAAGGGTTATTGCAGTGTTTCATGATGGACGCTATCTAGCATTATTTTATTTTCCATGTTATCTCGCCCATATCACGGGTGTATGGTTCCGAGCATCTGTCAGCGTCGCGGCGAGCCGTCACTCGAGGAAATAATGAAACAAAAAGAAAAGTTAAACGCAATTGGCATTTTCTCTGGCCGCAACTCATTCCAAGTGCAGACAGACCAGCTGACCATGAACGGAATCAATTTCCTTGTCCCTGGATCAGTGTAGTAAACGAAGAAGGTTGAACAAACGAAGCAACAACGATGCGCGTGACTGTTGAATAGACGGTGACAACTGAATGCATCTCGAGTTAATCGCGCGGGCACCGAATTGATGAGGAAACTGGGCTTCACATCCCAAGAGACGCCGATAACGACCACCATCCAAAAGGAGCGAGAAAGGCAGCAAAATGTTGACCGCTGAATAGCTGTCAAGTCTCAACATTGATTTGCCAGCGCTTTAGGAATGTGTGTGAGAAGTGGTGGCGTGGGCAGGGAAGGGGGGGGGGGTGTATGCGTCTTAATTTTGGGGGGGGGGGAGGCCGGGCCCCCCCGAGCCCCCCCTTGGGTACGTGCCTGGGACACGGTAATAAATTACATCCGAAATATAACAGCCGAATCTTTCCAAGGCAATAACGAAGTTGTACTTGAGGAAAAAAAATATTATGAAAGAGAACCCGATGGAGAAGGAGCTGGTGGTGAAAAATTTCAAGCGGAAGAAAGCCGAAGAAAAAATTCCTAAGCACACAGCCAGAAGGCTAGACGAGGTTCCCGTTACGCTGATCAATTAATTACGACGAGAAAGTAAGGAAGCTCTGTTGAACGCAGTAGAAGAAACCTTAAAAGATAGACGAATACCAGACAGTGGCGACAAAGTAGAACGAATTTAAATTATAAAGGTAAGAGGGAAAAAGAGAAAATTCACTCATAATTCACTCATTACCATTACATCGGTAATGTGCAGGTTAGCAGCGGAACTGATAGTTGGGCGAGTTGGTACGAATTCATAGTAAAATATTTAGCGCACTGCTTTAGTAAAATCTTGTTGCCATCGAATAAAAGAAAGCCTTGCCAATCAGGTAACAAGACTAGCTTCAGTGGGATTTCCGGAACACATCATAGTCAGAGTGGCCGAAATGGTAATAAAAATAGTAAATGGTGTACAACCCACAGAATCAAAGAATAGGCTTAGCACGAACAAAAAGCACCTTGCGGTTGTACCTTACGTTCATTATTTTTCCCATGGGCTAAAGAATGTTGCCAGCCGGTATGGCGTTGAAGTTGTTTTCAGCGCTCCTAACAATGTGCAAGAACTGTGCCAAGCTATTTCCAAAAAGTTTGACAATAGGGTAAAAAATGCAGCTGCGGTCTAAAAGATCAAAAATTCACGAAATGCAGAATAGGTGTTGTGTACCGGCTTCCGTTAACCTGTGCCAACATGTACATAGGACAAACCGGTTGGTGCATAAACACCCGTCTAAAAGAACATGAACGTTCTCTCGGTAAAGAAAACTATTCGCACTTGTCGAACCACTGTAATCTATGTCATTGTGATCCGGTATTTTTTTACCCCGACATTTTGTTTTCAGATAAAAACAAACTAACACGTGAAATCACAGAAGCGTTTCGTATCAAAAAGTGCGCTAAAAAATGCATAAGCCAACCACCGGTAGCAACCACTGAAAATGAATTTGCTTTTTTAAATACTGCTTGAACCTTTTTTATCTATTTTTAATCTGTTTCTGTTTTACTGACGACTCTTGTTGCACATGCTCAGCGCTGATAGCTGGGGTATTTATGTTTTGCATCTTTCCGAAAATAAAATAGTTGTGAGTGAGAAGACGACGAAGTGATTCTCTAGTTGAACGCTGGCGCTGGCTCGATGACCGATTTGACAGTGTCTTTTGACTCAAATCGCAGTTTCTTGTTACCAGTGTATTTGTGAAGGCGCTAGGAATCGCCCGATACCCAACTTTCAGCGTAAGGCAAGTTTTTCGCCGTTTTCTGGAACTTGTTCGCCGTCGTCGGTGCGGTGGTGTGCTAAGCCTAGGCTTGCTTCGTGGCCGCCGGGATTGGGCCTGACCCCGGCGTGGAACCATACGACATGGCGTCCGAGATGGAAACGGCCACGTCTCCGCCGACATCGAGCCCTGGCTCCGGCCAGATGTGCGTCGAGGTGCAAGGGCAAGAGATTTCTCCTGAGGAGTTCCACACTGGGATCGGCTGGAGGCAAGTGGGCCAGCGCCGGCGAGCGAGGGCTCCGCCGCTCGCCAGTCGAGGCCTAAAGCAAGAGACCACGTCAACAGAAAAGTGATGGCAACGACAACAAGGGCAGCGAGAATGCCAGACGTGCTGCCGAGAGAGGACACCAAAGTGATCGAGAGGCCGCGCGGAGGCCTAAACATCGCAAGAACGCAGACTGGGATCGTTGCCTCGGCCATCATGGCTGCGGCGAGGGTTTCGAGAGAAGATGGTGCGGCGGATACCTTCTGCCCCAACCTACACCAGAATATCATGGTGGTGAGTACCCCCGATAAGGGGCGTGCTTTGACCTATGCCAAGATTCAGGCCATCCGCATCGGGGACAATATACACGAGGTAGGCGCGTACCAAACCACACCATATGGCACGGTCAAGGGGATCATTCGAGGCATTCCCATTGAAGATACTCCGGCGGAGATTGACCGGAACGTTGTTAACTCAATAAATCCATTAGCAAGAGGGGCGCAAAGAATTGGCAATACGACTACCGTAATTGTAGCTTTTGAAGGCCAAAAGGTTCCAAATTATGTATGTTATGGCCCTGTGTTAACGAGGTGCAGTCTGTACCGCAAGCATTTCGATGTCTGCAGACAGTGCGGCAAAATAGGCCACAGAAGAGACGTTTGTCCTAACCCCAATATGAAAGTGTGCTTCGATTGTGGGGCCAATAACCCTGTCGATGGCCACGAGTGTACGCCTAAATGCAAACTATGTGGGGGACAACACCCAACGGCCGATAGAGAATGCAAGAACAAATACAAAACTCCCTACGTAATAACGAAAAGGCAGTGGGAGCGCAAGATGGCGGAACAGCGCGTACAGCAACAACAAGCATCCGGAGAGTTCCCACCGTTGATGACGTCAGCAGGAGTGAGCGGCACAGCTGGTCGCCACGAGTCACGCTCGCGCGGGAACAACAGCGAAAGTCAAAACAGAAGCATGAGCCGCCACCGCCGATCCCAATCCAAAGACAGAGTAGCCTGGGCAGACGTAGTAAAGTCGGGGGTAGCCAAGAAAGAGCAGCAGCAACAGCAGCAGCAGCAGCAACAGCAGCAGCAGCAGCGACAGCAGCAGCAGTCACCGCCATTTCGAGGTGGTGGAGGGAAATTTAAAGACGAAAGTGAGGAAATGAAGGCGCTAAGAGAAGCAAACGAGGCGTTGCGGAAGAAGAACACTGAACTAGAGGCGACAGTCAATAAGCTCAGCAAGGAAATGGCAGAGATCAAGAGAATGATGACGGTCCAGCTAGAACAGCAGCACGCACAGCCTTTATCGCCACAACCACAGCAGATGGCAATGACCGAGGATGAACCCGAAGTAGCGGTGAACCCGAGGACAGAGAACGCGGCCTCGGCGGGTCCGGCACCCAAGAGCAATTGAATATCTTAAAGAGCGGAGACTCAGCGATAGGGTGGACAACCTTGAAGATAGGCTCACCCACTTTGAAGAGTATATTCGCACGACATTCACCAAGACAATTACCGACCGTTTCGTAGCAATTGAACAGACGTGCCAGCAATTAACGACGACAGTACAGAATTTGGCAACGCAAATGGCTAACTTTCAGCAAACATGGATAGGACATCAACCACCGCAACCACAACAGCAGTGAAAGGCCTCCTGGTCTGGCATTGGAATTGCAACGGTTTTGCTGGGAAAAAGGCTGCACTTCAGCAACACTTAGAACAAGTATCAAGAAAGCCAGATATTATCATGTTGCAAGAGACCCTCATTGAGGAAGTAAAGCTCTCAGGTTACCAGTCCCACGCCAGCCCACCAAGCTTCCGGACCGCGGCCGGCAGTAGCGGCAGGGGAGTTTGCACCTTGGTGAGAAAAGGCATCACGTACGTCGAGCACGAGTTATTGAGCAAAAGCCCAATCGAGCACACCATGGTAGAGGTGGTTACTGGGAAAAAGCAGAAGGAAAGCTCTTTTCTTGTAAACGTGTACAGTAGCCCTTCACACGGAAAGCAGAAATTCAAAGCACTGTTACACAAAGCGTGCAACGTCGCGGGGCCCGACAACAGGCTGGTAATCTGCGGAGACTTCAACGCGCCGAATCAAGCCTGGGGTTACCCCAAAACATTGGCAAAGGGCAGGGACCTAATGCAAGATGCTACGGACTTGGGTCTAAATCTAATTACCGACCCAGCATACCCTACAAGAATCGGCAACTCGATCACCCGAGACACAACGCCCGATCTCACTTTCGTCAGGAGTAATGGCGGTGGTATGGCGGACTTCGAATGGCGCAACACGGGCCACGAATTGGGAAGTGACCATTATATTGTGGAGGTCGCTGTCCCGCTCGATGGTACCGACAAAGTTGGCAGAAGCCTTCGGAAACATAGATTTACTGACTGGGACGTGTTTCGAGGATTGTTACCCGAGGAGCAAACCGAAATTACGGACATTGAGAAGTGGTCCACCGAGATTGTAAACAAGGTAGAAAAGGCCACCAAGGAAGTCGAGACGGACGAGCGTGTCCACAGGGTCGACAGCCGCCTCGCCCACCTCATCGAAGCCAAGCAGTCCATCCTGTCAAGGTGGAAGACGCAGAGGACAAACAGAAAGCTACGCAAGAAGGTCGCCGAACTCAACCGCGAGATCGAGTCCCACAGCCGAGTGCTACGCACACAGCAATGGAATGAGGTTTGTAACGCAGCGGATGGCCAGATGCACTGCGGCAAGACGTGGAGTATGCTGAGGCATCTTTTGGATGCGACCACGACCAAGTCTCACCAGCACCACAACTTGGCCAAGATCATCCACAGGGCGCTGACCGAGCACGGGGAAGACGAAGTGAAGAAACGCCTCGACGACAAGTACCTCCCGGTCACTCCCACAGACACGCACCCGGACTACCTAGGCGAAGCAAACGAGTGGCTAGATCGAGACATTGAAGTATGGGAAGTACGGGTTGCCCTGCACTATCTCAACAGCAACTCCGCCGCTGGTCCCGACCGCGTTACGAACAGAGCGCTGAAAAATCTTAACGAAGCGGCGATAGAGAACCTCACGGCATACTTCAACACTTGCTGGCGAGCCGGATCATTACCTCGGCAGTGGAAAGCAGCCAAGACCATCTTGATCCCCAAGCCGGGCAAGCCACCCAGCATTGAGAACCTCCGGCCGATCACGCTTACGTCCTGTGTGGGCAAAGCGTTGGAGCATGTACTCATGAACAGGTGGCAGAGGTACCTGGAAGATTCGGGGCTCTACCCAAACACCATCATCGGGTTCCTAAACAAGCTCGGAACTCAGGACGCCATGATACAACTGAAAAATGACATCCTCGATGACACTACCAACACGAAAGACAAGCGAGCCATCTTGGGTTTGGACCTGCAGAGCGCTTTTGACAAAGTAAGACACTCTGCGATTCTGGCCCAGGTGTCACGGCTAAACATGGGCAAGAGAACTTATGCGTACATCAAGGATTTTTTGACGGAGCGGACTACTGAAATCATCGCCAGTGACCTGCGGCTCCAAAAGAAGAAGCTCGGCAGTGTCGGGACCCCCCAGGGCTCAGACATCTCGCCATTGCTTTTCAACCTTGTAATGATAGGAGTGGCCGAGCGCCTCTCACGAGTCGCGGGGGTCCGACACACCATCTCTGCCGACGACATAACGCTCTGGGTCCCGGGAGGAAGCGACGGAAACATCGAGAATACATTGCAAGAGGCGGTTAACGCTATCGAGGAGCAGCTGGACGGGTCTGGGCTCGTCTGCTCCCCAAGCAAGTCTGAGCTGTTGGTGATTCCTCCGAAAAGGACAGCTAGGAAGACGAAAGGCACCGAGCCTGCGAGAGAGCAAGACACAATAAAGATCAAGACGAACGGTGGTCACATGATCCCGGCTGTCGAGATCCGAGTGCTGGGGATGCTGATTTAGAGCAAACGAGTCAACGGCGAGACGGTCAACCGTCTGGCGGCCAAAGTCACCACGGCCATCCGCCTCATTAAGAGGGTGTCGCACAGAACAGCAGGCATGAAGGAAGAAAGCCTCACCCGGCTAGTGGAATCCTTCGCTATAAGCCACATTAGATACGTTGCTGCTTTCCACAACTGGAGGCAGTGCGAACGCAATAAGATCAATGCGCTCATACGCAAAGCGTACAAGGCTGCACTCGGACTTCTCGACTGCACAAGCACCGACAAGTTCCTGGCCTTGGGAGTGCATAACACCCTGGAGGAAATCGCCGAGGCGCAGAGGACCGCTCAGCTCGCGCGGCTATCAGAGACAATTGAACGGGCAGACAAGTGCTGCGTGACCTAGGCCTGGGACCAAAGGAAATGGGACCCGAAAATACAGAGGTGCCTGTACCGGACGCAATTAGTAGACGGCTACGGGTATGTCCGGTACCAAGAAATATGAACCCTGAGTTCCACAAAGAGCGGCGGGCGGCGAGGGCCAAGGCGCTCATCGATCTCCATGCCAAAGAAACGGGTGCCGTGTTTGTGGACGCGGCAGAGTATCCGCATGACAGAAAGGCATTCGCCGCTGCAGTCGTCGGGGCATCGACCGGTGCAACTAGAACAGCGGCGAGTGTGCGGACTCGAGGGGCGCATCAAGCCGAGGAGGTGGCCATTCCTTTGGCCATCGCCGACCCCGAGTGCACGACTGTGCTCTGTGATTCTAGGACGGCAGTGAAAAATTACGCCAGAGCAAGGGTGTGTGGTGAAGCCGCGCGTGTGTTGCGTGTGGTCGATCTCGCGAGTGAAAGTCGGTGTGTGGTGATAAAGTGGTTTCCGGCCCACATGGGCAGTGATGTGTCGGATCGCGGCAACGCTAACCACAACGAGACGGCGAACGCGGCGGCGCGAGGACTAACCAACCGTGCCGCTGCTACTACAGCCGACCCGTCGTGGTGGTGGGAAACCAAGGACAAAATGACTTCCTACAATGAAATTGTGAAATGGTACCGACTAGAGCGAAGGACTATGCCGCCACCTCATCCGGGCTTGACCCGTAAGGAGGCGGTTTTATACCGACAACTTCAACTTCAAACGGGGTCGTTATTCACCCCTGTGCTGATGAGGCACGTGTGTCCAAGTGTTTATGAAAGTGATCTGGGTTGTGTGTGCCGAAAGGAAAGAGCCACTGCAGCTCACATCCTTGGGGACTGTGCTAAGAATCCGCATGAAGCTGCAACAATAACAATGATCCCGCCGCGGCTCGAGGCCGCAACGAGATGATATATGACCAAGATGTCCAAACCCAGGCCGTCCAGCAGATCTCGGCGGCCCTCGAAAGGCAACGACCGAGCGAAACCGGAGGGAGGCTGCCACCCCAAAGAAGGGGCAGGCGCGGTCGACCAAAGGGAATAGTGCGGCCGCGGACGAAGTAGAGGCGCCACACGCCGCGAAGACGTCATGGCAGCGTCACGGTAACGCCTCCCTAACAGGGGAAGGCTAACCGTTCTGCAGGCGTTCACAACAAAGTTTCGTCACTCACTCACTCAGTTGTGAGTAAGCGCTCGTGTCCCCCCCTTCCCTGTGTCATTGTCAATTGTGCGCGCTTAATATTTTACTATGAATGCAGCTTAGCAACGCAGGCGATTAAATGAAAGTTGCAAGAATGGGCAGAGAATAATGATATACTTGGAGAACTTCAGAATGCCTTCAGAATCGTTAGGTGTCTAGATGATAACCTATTTGTCCTTACTTAATGTATTGACATATCCAGATAGAAAGGAGACTGTTACATATGGCTTTTTTTGCACATTACAGGAGCATATGACAACGTGGACTGCAACATCTTGTGGGACATTCTGGAAGGGGAAGGCTTGGGTAACGATTGTGTACAGCTTTTGGAGAGAGATTTACCTAGAAAGCACTGTTTGCGTTGAATGGGAAGGGATGAGAAGCGAGGAGAAAGTTGATATCAACAAGGGACAGAGGCAGGGATGCCCTTTATCCCCTCTGCTGTTTATTATGTGCATGGCAGGGATGGAGAGGGCTCTGGAAGGAAGTAATATCGAGTTTAATCTCTCATACAAACAAGCGGGTACAGTTGTAGAGCAGCAACTTCCAGGTTTATTCTATCCGGACGACATTGTGTTGCTAGCTAACAATCAAAGTGATTTGCAATGTCTGGCTAATATCTGTGGACAGGAAGGCGAGAATTTAGTTTTGAAATTTAGCGTTAGAAAAACAGGTGTTATGGTATTCAACGAAAACAATGAACAGACAGTCGCAATACAGGGCCAGGAATTACCTCGGGTAACAGAATATAACAACCTTGGTATATGGATAAACGAAGGCAATAGATATATGGCAACACAGGAAAAAACAATAACAGTGAAGGGGAAGAGAAATGCAGCCATAATGAAGCGCAGAGCGCTATGGGGATACAATAGGTACGAGGTCCTCCGAGGTATGTGGAAAGGGGTAATGGTTCCAGGACTTACTTTTGCAAATGCGGTTGTTTGCTTTAAATCAGGGGTACAATAAGGACTCGATGGTAACCAAAGGTCAGTTGGTCGCCTCGCATTAGGCGCTCACGGGAAGACTACAAATGAAGCTGTGCAGGATGATACGGGCTGGACAAGTTTCGGTGTGAGGGAAGCTCACAGTAAAATTGATTATGAAGAACGACTGAGGAATATGGAAGAAAGTAAACAATCTGGGAGAGTTTTCAGATATTGGTACAGGAAAAACATTGAGTCACAGTGGAGGAAAAGAACTAGGAAGCTTACCAACAAGTATGCGACCGGTATGGTGAGCAACAGAGCCACAAAGAACGTCAAGCAGAAAGTCAGAGGGGCTGAAATAATATCATGGGTGGCGGCAATGGAAAACAACACTGCCATGAGTAACTGCTTAAGAGAAAAAAACTAAATCAGGAAAAAAACAATTTATGATTACGCATAGGGAAGCTCATTAATTTTCGCACTTCGAACACGCACTTGTAAAGCGAGATACAACGAGGAAGAAGCATGCGCTTGCATCGGTAAAGCTGCGGGATCGATGGAGCATTTTTTATTAGAATGGTGAAGAAATCTCCGCAGAGTCGATTTAGACACCGCTAACCTCCTTGAAGATCTTGGGTTCAGCAAGAGCAGGGGTATAGTAAACACGTACGCACTAGACATTAGGAAGAGGCTATTGGAATATTGGTGGAAGAAAAGCTGCCAAACGACAATCAGCGGAGGCCTAGAAAACCAGAGTTTTGGAAAGAGGTTCAGAAAGTTTCGTGATGAGAACCCTTAGTGGCGTTTCTTCTCCCTTTTCTTTCTTTTTAACAGGTAGGACATTAGACAACATAATAACAAGAGCTTGGAGGGCTACCCACCGCCGCGTCCCTAAGGGGGCGTTCATAGCATCCGTCCATCCGCTGTGCGCCAGCGGTGCGGAGGAAAGAAAAAGAACCAGAAAGCGGACCTGTGCACATAGCGTTCGCCGCAAGCGTTTCGCGGTCAAGGTTGCACGAGCTACCGTTGGCGGGAAGCGGTGACTGCATGGCCGGCTTGTATTTAGCGCTTCACGTGGCGGCGCTGCCAGGTGATTTCGTTGGCCGACGGATGAACCTTCGACTTCTCAGTCAGCGCGCGGCTACTCTGGGGACGTCCACGCAGGTACGCGAACGAGGTATCATCGGAGAGACGTCGCAGTGCTTCCGCGCATTCATCCACGTAGGGATACCTAAGTGGAATGAGAAGAGTGAGAATGAGCGGAAGCGAGCACCGTCTGGCGGTGTTAATTGCAAGGAGCCCAGTGGCGTGCGTGGTGCGCGTACTGACTTGTTGGCTTATTCGGCGACGGGACAGCCAGGCTCCCGAAGAAAAGCTTCGTTCTTAAAATTCAATACGAATATAATCAAGTGCACGTTTTTCAGTTCATACTGATTCAGCAGAGATACAAGCAGCCATACAGGCATCACGCAACCACGGAAGGCACACGTGAAGATCTTGAGAAATGTCTAGAAATCATCACGCAACCACGGAAGGCACACGTGAAGATCTAGAAATGTCTAGAATTCGACAGCTACCTTGCTTCTCTAAAGGAAAGTAGAAGCATATCCATTAATCAAGGCGTCAGAAAAGGTGACGCAATCTCTCCAATGCTGTTCACAGCATGCTTGAAATCAGTATTCAAGCCATAGGCGGAAAGTTTTAATTATTCCGGGGGGAAGGGGGAGGGTGGCTGACGCCCCACCAGCTTTCCGAATATATATATATATATATATATATATATATATATATTGTGAGCGCGACCCATGACTTACTCTTCTTCATCTCTAGACATCATCATCACTTGTACAAGTTTCTCATATGTAATTATCATCATAAGCCACGCAGCTTGTTCGTCGTCGTAGCTCGAGCTCGGCTGGATTAAACGGTTCCTTATAAGTGGTGGAAGGTGCTTTTCGTTCTCCGCGAACTCTCGCCATTCTCACTGAAGCTCCGCATACTGCCGCCGCATACTACCTATTGCCATGCTTGATCAAGACAATCCGAGCACGTCCGCTACAATCACCCCAGCACAGCCTTCGCCATCCGTTGTTGCCATCCACAACCGCCACCGTGACCTACCTGTCTTCGCTGGTCTGCGGGGAGATGACGCCGAGCAATGGCTCCAAAATTACAACCTGGCTTCAATAAGTGGGATAACTCACAGAATTGTTGCACATTGTCTCCTACTACCTCGCCGATGTCGCGAAAATCTGGTTTTGGAACCATCAGCCTTATCTGCTCGACTGAGAAGCGTTCACGCAGCAACTTCGTCAGATCTTCGGCGCTTCCGCTATCCGCACGGAGGTCGCGAAGAAGGAGCTCGGTGAGCGCGTCCATTTCCCCGTGGAATCGTGCACATCTTATATTCAGGATGTGCTAGCTTTTTGCAAACGTGTCAACGCCACCGTGTCCCAGACCGACCGCATATGGCATATTATTAAAGACAAAACACCGTCGCCTTTAACGCACTCGCCACATAAAATCATGCCACCGTTCAAGATAGAATAGCCACTTGTCAGCGCCTAGAGGAACTTTAATATCTACGGCTGCGCACGGATAAGACAGACCTTCGTTTGCCTTCAGCACTATAATTGCGCACAATCATACGTGATATCGTTCGGGAGGAACTTCACGGGCAGTGCTCTTACTGTGCGCCAGAACGTGGCGTCGCCCCTTCTCCGACCGGCATACGCGAGCTAATCAAACAGGAGATCGCCTCTGCGTCGCGTCTCCGACAGCACCTGTGCTCGACAGGTGCCAACATAAGGCGACGTCGCTGCGCTCCCTCCGGTCAGCGCGGCCCCTCGACAAGCTGTGGCTTCATGGTCGCCGCCAATGCGCCTGACCGCTCCGCTTCCTGCATTTGCTGTGGCTACCGCGGGCATCTGCCGATGGCTTCGGCAGGACGAGCGACGTGGCTATACATCCGAAGAGCCAACAGGCGTCCGTCCAGCAACGGGCTACCAGAGAACCTCCTACCGCTCTTCATTCCACCGATCCCCCTCTCCTCCGTACCCTACCAACACGCCGCTGAATTCTCGGGAATCTCTCTGCAAGTCGCCTTCTCCACGTCGTCGTTCCGTATAACCCCTCTCACCTGCTTCACGTGTCTCCAACGCTCACTCGGAAAACTTTCCGATGCAGTTTTAGGAGGGGAAACTGCATCCTCTGGACAGCGTGCAATTCCTCTAAAGCGACCGTCGAACTTGTCAGTGGTTGCGGGAGGTGTGCCCGTCGAAGCTCTCGTTGACACAGGTGCCGCCATTTCGATTATTCGGGCATACTCTTGTTCCCACCTCCGGAAAGTGATGACACCTTATTGCGGCCCGTCGCTTCCTGCAGCGACCAACGCCGTTCTTCGTCCCATCGCGCAAATGTAGAGTTAGAGTATTCATTGACGGAATACGTCATCACACTGTTTTTGCTGTGTTTCCCGAGTGTTCCCACGAAGATATTTTAGGATGGGATTTCCTGTCTTCGGCGTCCGCATCTATCTCTTGTCGTGAGCGGCTCGTGCACCTGAACGCCACCGGTTACTCTCTTCCCGATTACGAAGAACGCATGCGCCTCGTCACCTCTTCCGATTATGTTCTTTGGCCATCAAGTGAAGAAATTGTAAGTGTCAATCCATTAACATTCGGGATGGCGACGTTCTCATTCTCCCTTACGGTCACACGCTATCTCGAGGAATGATTCCTGGCCTTGTTCGCTTCTCTCATTACTTTGCATTCTTCACCGCGTTAAACCAAACGATCGAAACTCGACTGCTACCCCGTGGATCAAGTGTCACTTGCGTTGTTGAGCAAAACGAGAACAAGGTAAACGCCGGAGCCAATGTTTCGACAAGTGGACTTGTCCTCTTCAAGGCGACATATGCTTTCCTCGCAACAGTATGCATATGTGGGGTTCTTATAAAGGGGAGAGGGCGTAAGACGGGTGTGTGCGGCAACGAGCGAAGGTGTGTTAGCGGCGAGGGTGTCGAATTGATAACAAAGGAACACGGCCGTCTGTCAATCACGTGTCAACGCCCGTGTGCCAGCCGGCGCGTCAACGGCGTGCACAGCTGCCCTCTGCTACCTGCTTCGCTGGTGGTCGGGGGCTATCGTGCCTCAGAGCGGCCCGTGGAAAAAAAAAATAAGATACTGAAATGGCATAAATAAATAAAAAGAAACGGACAAAAACGGAAAGAAGACGGAAAAAAGGAAGAAAAAACAACAACAACCTAAGGGAAAAACACGCTAAGAAACCAAACTAATGCCCCTGTCACACGGGAAGATCTGGCACCGAATGGCATCGAATGCCATTCCGTCTCTTGCGGTGCTACACAGTAAAATATAATGGCATTCGCAAATGATAGCAATGACGATCTGGAACAAAATTTATGAAATTCAAATAAATATTGTGCCTATTAAACGCGTTTAAGAAGTCTTGCGAGTGCTTTTAAAACGCCCATTTGTACGCCCATTATTCTCAGTGACAGTGACAAGAACTTTATTGGATTGTCCTAAAGCATTTCGATCAACGCATCCAATATGGCCGACCGCCGCAACAGACTCCTGATGCAAAGAGTAATAGCACTTGAGCACAGCCCTTGGTGAAAATATCATCGTGGCAAAAATAATTATTTCTTTTTATAAGTCTAAAAAAATATTTCTGACTTTGCTGATGCACGCATTATTTTTTCGCGTTGCGTGTCGCAGTTCTCTATCTGGGGTCAAGAGTATGCATTCGGTTAGAAATCGAATGCGAGCGAGTTCACCTATCTCATTCGATGGCAAATGTCATTCCACTGGAATGACATTAGCTTTTCCCTCGTAAATCCCAATTAGTGGAATTTTATGCGAATGTCATTCGATTCGAATGACATTAAATCTTCCCGTGTGGCAGGGGTATAAGTGTTGCCTATAGCTTGAAGGATATTTCTTAAGGGATAAGAACAGAGCAGATTGGGTGAGGGAACAAACACGAGTTAATGACATCTTAGTGGAAATCAAGAAAAAGAGATGGGCAGGGCATGTAATGAGATGGGAAGATAACCGGTGGTCATTAAGGGTTACGAACTGGATTCCAAGGAAAGGGAAGCGTAGCAAGGGGCAGCAGAAAGTTACGTGGACGGATGAGATTAAGTTTGCAGCGACAACATGGCCACAATTAGCGCATGACTAGGGTAGTTGGAGAAGTATGGGAGGGGCCTTTGCCCAGCAGTGGGCGTAGCCAGGCTGATGATGATGATAGCATGAGATTTAGCATTGCGAATAGTTTCTAAAGCTCCCTTTTAAACGTTTATGCCTATTGGGTGCACTGTCTTAAACTTATGGATAAGGTATGATTCTCTGTATTTTCTTTCTCGTTCAGAAGATAAATTTGGCTTTAAGATGTAGAGTTTAAGTTCATCAAAGTTCTGACCTGGTTGGTAGAAATGCTCGGCGAGGGCTTCGGGAAGCGTTTTAGCTGTGTCCGAGCGATGTCCGTTTAATCGGACGTTCATTGATTGTCGCGTTTCACGGATTCACGGAGAGAAGGAATATTGAAGCATATAAATCACATCCGAACTTGTACAAGTTACGCTAGATTTGACTTAGTTTGTATAACTATTTGCGGTGCTTTTAATTTTAATGTCACTTAGAAGGTGCTTGCAGGTTTTGCACCAGGGGCGACAACATGCTTTTACTACGGGGGAATGCTGTTGGTTGACTTTTGCGTGCTCTAACACGTCCTTAAAGTTCCTATTGCACCGATAGGTAACCCTTGGTACAGCCGGGTACGCTTCTCTCAGACGCTCGTTACTTGATAATACTGGGTGGTATTTCCTGAGGATGTTGTTTAAGTTTGGGAGCGCATTAGAATATTTTGTTATAAAGGCCGGCACTCTGGCTGGTTCTTCGCTATTTCCAACTGTCTCTCCAATCTGGACGCAACATCATAAGCTCTATCGAGAGCAAGTTGTTTATAGTTTCCATCTGTTAGCGTTGTTTTAAGGTTATTTAGGTGGTGGGTATAATTGTGGTCTTCGCTGCAGATTCTTCTTGTTAGTTTCGCTTGTCCAACAAAAATTCCTTGCTTCCAGTGTCGCGGGTGATGACTGTTGTAGTCTAAATATTGCTGGCTATCCGTAGGTTTCTGGTAAAATGTCGTTCTCAGTTTTCCGTTTTCTATGTAGACCGTCGTGTCGAGGAAGTTGATCTGGTGAGCAGTAAATTTATTACTCGGGTGAAAACGATTGAAATGTCTTATAAGGTCGGTTAACGCTCTTGTGCCATGTTCCCATATTATAAATATGTCGTCAATGTTACGAAGATAGGTGTGGGGTTTTAAAGGGTGGGATTTCAACAGGACTGGCTCAAACTATCCCATGAAAATGTTCGCATACATGGGAGCCAATGGTGTTTCCATGCTAGTGCCAAAAGTTTGCAGGTAGTGAATAGAATCGAATTCTAATTAGTTGAGCGTGAGAACTAACCTAAGGAGCGACAGGTAAACTTCAGGAACGTGCGCTTGGGGATTGATTGCGAAGGATTTAGAGACGGCTCCAATTCCTTTACTCATGGGTGATCATCGTGATCATCGTCATCATCAGCCTCGCTACGCCCACTGCAGGGCAAAGGCCCCTCCCATACTTCTCCAACTACCCCAGTCATGTGCTAATTGTGGCCATGTTGTCCCTGCAAACTTGTTAATCTCATCGGCCCACCTAACTTTCTGCCCGCCCCTGCTACGCTTCCCTTTCCTTGAAATCCAGTCCGTAACCCTTAATGACCATCGGTTATCTTCCATCCTCATTACATGTCCTGCGCATGACCGTTTCTTTTTCTTGATTTCGACGAAGATGTCATTAACTCGCGTTTCCTCCCTCACCCAATCTGCTCATTTCTTATCCCTTAACGTTACACTCATCATTCTTCTTTCCATAGCTCGTTGCGTCGTCCTCAATTTATATAGAACCCTTTTCGTAAGCCTCCAGGTTTCTGCCCCTTAAGTGAGTACTGGTAAGACACTGCTATTATACACTTTTCTCTTGAGGGATGGTGGAAACCTGCTGTTCATAATCTGAGAATGCCTGCCAAACACACCTCAGCCCATTCTTATTCTTCTGATGATTTCCGTCTCATGATCCGGATCCACCGTGACTACCTGCCCTAAGTAGATGTATTCCCTTACCACTTCCATTGCCTCGCTACCTATTGTAAATTGCTGTTCTCTTCCGAGACTGTTAAACATTACTTTAGTTTTCTGCAGATTATATTTTAGGCCCACCCTTCTGCGTTGCCTCTCCAGATAAGTGAGCATGCATTGCATTTGGTCCCCTGAGTTACTAAGCAAGGCAATATCATCAGCGAATCGCAAGTTACTAAGGTATTCTCCATTAACTCTTATCCCCAATTCTTCCCAATCCAGGTCTCTGAATACCTCCTGTAAACACGCTGTGAATAGCATTGGAGAGATCGTATCTCCCTGCCTGACGCCTTTCTTTATTGGGATTTTGTTGCTTTCTTTATGGAGGACTACGGTGGCTGTGGAGCCGCTATAGATATCTTTCAGTATTTTTACATACGGCTCGTCTACACCCTGATTCCTTAATGCCTCCATGACTCCTGAGGTTTCGACAGAATCAAATGCTTTCTCGTAATCAATGAAAGCTATATATAAGGGTTGGTTATATTCCGCACATTTCTCTATCACCTGATTGACAGTGTGAGTATGGTCTATTGTTGAGTAGCCTTTACGAAATCCTGCCTGGTCTTTTGCTTGACAGAAGTCTAAGGTGTTCCTGATTCTATTTGCGATTACCTTAGTAAATAGTTTGTAGACAACTGACAGTAAGCTGATCGGTCTATAATTTTTCAAATCCTTGGCGTCCCCTTTATTATGGATTAGGATTTTTAGCGTTCTTCCAAGATTCCGGTACGCTCGAGGTCATGAGGCATTGCGTATACAGGGTGGCCAGTTTGTCTAGAGCGATCTGCCTACCATCCTTCAACAAATCTGCTGTTACCTGATCCTCCCCAGCTGCCTTCCCCCTTTGAATACCTCCGAAGGCTTTCTTTACTTCCTCCGGGGTTACCTGTGGGATATTGAATTCTTCTAGGCTATCCTCTTTTCCATTATCGTCGTGGGTGCCACTGGTACTGTATAAATATCTATAGAACTCCTCAGCCACTTGAACTATCTCATCCATATTAGTAATGATATTGTCGGCTTTGTCTCTTAACGCATATATCTGATTCTTGCCAATTCCTAGTATCTTCTTCAATGCTTTTAGGCTTCCTCCGTTCCTGAGAGCATGTTCAATTCTATCCATATTATACTTCCTTATGTCAGCTGTCTTACGCTTGTTGATTAACCTCGATAGTTCTGCCAGTTATATTGTAGCTGTAGGGTTAGAGGCTTTCATACACTGGCGTTTCTTGATCAGATCTTTCGTCTCCTGCGATAGCTTACTGGTATCCTTTCAAATGAAGTTACCACCGACTTCTATTGTACACTCCTTAATGATGCCCACAAGATTGTCGTACATTGCTTCAACACTAAGGTCCTCTTCCTGAGTTCCGGACAGGCCTCAACTGGAATATGAACCTGGCAACGTATAACGCTAGAACGTTATCTAGTGAGGCGAGTCTAGCAGTGCTATTGGAGGCATTAGAGGGCAGTAAATGGGATATAATAGGGCTCAGTGAAGTTAGGACGCCAAAAGAAGCATATACAGTGCTAAAAAGCGGGCACGTCCTGTGCTACCGGGGCTTAGCGGAGAGACGAGAACTAGGAGTCGGATTCCTGATTAATAAGAATATAGCTGGTAACATACAGGAATTCTATAGCATTAACGAGAGGGTTTCAGGTCTCGTTGTAAAACTTAATAGGAGGTACAAAATGAAAGTTGTACAGGTCTACGCCCCTACATTCAGTCATGATGTCCAGGAAGTCGAAGGCTTCTATGAAGACGTGGGATCGGCGATGGGTAGAGTGAAAACAAAATACACTATACTGATGGGCGACTTCAATGCCAAGGTAGGCAAGAAGCAGGCTGGAGACAAGGCAGTGGGAGAATATGGCATAGGCACTAGGAATAGCAGGGGAGAGTTATTAGTAGAGTTCGCGGAACAAAATAATATGCGGATAATGAATACCTTCTTCCGCAAGCGGGATAGCCGAAAGTGGACGTGAAGGAGCACGAACGGCGAGACTAGAAATGAAATAGACTTCATACTCTGCGCTAACCCTGGCATCATACAAAATGTGGACGTGCTCAGCAAGGTGCGCTGCAGTGACCATAGGATGGTAAGAACTCAAATTAGCCTAGACCTGACTAGGGAACGGAAGAAACTGGTACATTAAAAGCTGATCAATGAGTTAGCGGTAAGAGGGAAAATAGAGGAATCCCAGATCAAGCTACAGAACAGGTATGAACGTGTAAGCGCTCACAATGAATGGGACGACCAGTCTAAACTGAACAACGTCATATTTTACCTTGCTGACGTCGCAAATCTTTGGTTTAAGAATCATGTATCTGACATATCGAGTTGGTCCGCATTCAAGACACATTTCGCCGAAGTGTTTAGCCGCCCAACTGTCCGCAAGCTACGCGCTAAAAAGTGCCTACGCCAGCGAGCACAGCAACCCGGCGAGACTTTCCCCAGCTATATTGAAGATCTCTTGGATCTCCGCAGCCGTGTTAATCCCACGATGGCGAGGGACGAGAAGATCAACCATTTTCTGAAGGGTATTGAGAACGACGCGTTTCAAATGCTGCTGGCCAAGAGCCCAACCAGCGTCGCCGTACTCTTCAATCTGTGTGATAGTTTCGACGAATTGCGCCGCCAACGTAACATCGCCCGCCAAAACGTCCCACAGGCTGACTCGGTCTCGGCCATTGCACTGGCGCTGGTCATACGGATCCTTTTGCTCTCGTCCTTCAGCTCAAGGATTTCATTTGCGAGGAAATGGCCCGCCAGCTGTCGCTGCTCCCTCCTACCCAGGAGCCTGCCCCAACACTGTCTCCGGCCGTGCAACAAGCCACCTGTGCCAAAATATCTGACGCACTTGCCCCCGTTCTCCAGCCAGCTCCTGTGGCGGCACCGCTTCCCTATGTTGACTACCCGCCGCTATTCGAATCTCCGACGGCACCGCTCTCTTGTGCTGACTTCCCGTCACGGGTCACACCTCCGCCGCTCAACAATGCTGCCGCTGTCGCGCGGCCACCCCCACCAGCATATTCCGTCCCACTACCAAGGCACCGGGCTCCCCCTGGTCCCGTTCCACGACAGTCACCCCAGCTTCTTCGTCGAGCCGACATGTGGCGCACGCCAGACAACAGGCCCATTTGCTTCGCCTGTGGCATTGCCATGGTCACGTTGCGCGTTTTTGTCGTCGTAACATGTCCTCAAACCATGACGCCCTCAACCAGTTTCCCTACGCGCCACAACCTGCCGCCGAGATACGCTGCCACGATGCTGCTGACTCGCCGCTGAGACCATTTGATCGCGACCTCCGTTCACACAGTCGCCGTTCTCCCTCTCCACGTCGACGGTCGTTGTCACTTATGCGTCGTCGGCCACCTACTGCCGAGGGAAACTGACTTGCGTAGTTCCGGAGGCAAGAACTGCAAGCTCATCCAACTTTCTCAGGCCTCAATTTTCACCGCAGAATGTCATTGACGTCCATGTCGAGGGAGCATCCGCCCAAGCGCTTATCGATACCGGGGCCGCCGTTTCCGTCATCCATGAAAATCTTTGTCGCAAGCTTAAAAAAGTTGGTATGGTATATGACATGGCACTCTGCGCTGCTAGCGCACAACGTATTCATCCTACAGCTGTATGCACAGCCCGCGTAGTCATCGAAGACGTTTTGTACATCATGGAGTTTTTTGTGTTGCCATCTTGTTCTCATGATCTCATCCTCGAGTGGGACTTCCTGGCACGTCATAGTGCCATCATCGATTGTTCTCGCGCACAAGTGGCCCTTTCGCCCCTATGTGTCTCGCCATCGGTCGGCGCCGACCTCAGTGTTCGCAAAGTCTTCGTTGATGATGATACTGATATACCTCCGGAGACGTCGGTGCTTGTGACCTTGTCGTGTACTGTCGTGCTAAACTCAACTGTGGCGTTTACGCCATCTGACATGCTTGCTCACAGCAAGGACGTATTTCTACTGTTCGCCGTCCTCACGGTTAAGCCTGAATTTGATTTGATTCCCATCTGTAATCCGCACCGGTATCCATGTAGTGACCATACTGCGCGGTGAGACCTTAGGATTCGTGCAAGCTGTCACGTGTATGGAAGACCTTGACGTTGACAATGTCACCACCCGTTTACATTTGAACGCCATAACTTCCGTCTCATCAACACCGCTTTCGGCAGTTTTCGACAACGCCATCGCCGCAGACCTTTCGCCGTTTCCTCGCACCCGACTTCTTACTCTACTGAATGAGTTCGTTTCTTCGTTCGACTGCAACGGACCATCCTTGGGTCGCACGCCAAGTGTCTCATGCTATCGACACCGGTTCCCACGCCCCCTTGCGACAGAGTGCGTATCGCGTTTCCGCAGAAGAGCGCCGAGTTATCACGGAACAAGTGGACGACATGCTGCAGCCAGCCTTCTCAAAGCCCTTGGTCGTCACCTGTCGTTCTAGTGCGCAAAAAAAGTGACACCATTCGGTTTTGTACCGATTATCGCCGCCTAAACAGCATTACAAGAAAAAGACGTCTACCCACTGCCTCGGATCGACAATGCTCTTGACTGTCTGCAAGGTGTCGAATACTTCTCGTCTCTAGATCTCCATTCTGGCTATTGGCAGGTTCCCATGGCTGAGGCTGATGACCCGAAGACAGCTTTCGTCATTCCCGATGCCCTGTACGAGTTTAACGTTATGCCTTTCGGGCTCTGCAATGCTCCCGCTACCTTCGAGCGCATGATTTATACCATCCTTCGCGGACATAAGTAGAATACTTGTTTATGTAACCTGGATGACATAGTTGTTTTCTGACAGGATTTTCTGACACATCTCACCCGTCTACATGACATCCTGACCTGTCTCACTTCAGCTGGCCTACAGCTGAACCTCAAGAAGTTCCGTTTCGCTGCCCGAACATTAAATGTCTTGGGTCACGTTGTCTCGAAAGACGGCATCATTCCTGATCCCGACAAGCTTCGCGCAGTCACCGAGTTTCCGAAGCTCACATCTATCAAGGCCCATCGCAGTTTCAAAGGTTTATGCTTTTATTTTGGACGCTTCGTGCGGAACTTCACCTTTATTATCGCACCCTTGACGAAGCTACTTACCGCAAGCAAGGGCATTTCCGCGTGGTCATCAGCATGCGATGAAGCCTTTGACAAGTTACGCGAGTTGCTGACTTCACCGCCGATTCTTCGCCATTACGACCCAACTGCAACGACAGAGGTTCACACGGACGCCAGTGGTGTCGGCCTTGGGACGGTCTTGTCCCAACAGAAAGCCACGAAGGGAGAATACGTCGTGGCTTTGCCACCCGTACCCTTAAAAAAAGCTGAGCTTAATTACACCGTTAGAGAGAAAGAATGCTTAGCCATCATTTGGGCATTGGCCAAGTTTCGTCCTTATCTCTACGGCCATCCTTTCAGCATCATCACTGACCATCACGCCCTTTGTTGGCTCTCCTGTTTGAAAGGCCCGTCGGGCCGCCTCGGCCGTTGGGCGCTGCAGAAATATGACATTCGTGTCGTGTACCACTCTCGTCGAAAGCATTCCGACGCTGACGCGCTCTCCCGCTCACCGATGACACCTGATGTGGCTTCTCTTTCCGTTCCTTCTCCGACCTCAGACCCGTCACTACTAACCACTATTGACATGCCCTCCGAGCAACGCAAGGGCCCATCGCTTGCCCTGCTGCTCGACTACCTTGCCGCTCTATCGGTCGTTCCTTCAACAAGGACCCTACGCCGTCAAGCAGCCAACTTTGCCGTGCGAGACAACACCCTCTACCGCCGCAACTGTATGCCTGACTGTCAGAAATGGCTTCTGGCTATCCCTCGTCATATGCGCTCTTATGTGTGCGCGTACTTCCATGCTGACCCTCAAAGTTCTCACGTCGGCGTCCTGAAAACCTTCACAAGGCTGCGTCAACGATATTACTGGCGTGGAATGTATCGGTTTGTGCAGCAGTATATACGTTCGATCATGCACTGCCTGCCAACAAAGCAGAACTCCCTCGCTGCGCCCTACTGGCCCACTACAGCCGCTACCGTGCCCTGCTCGACCGCTCGACCACGTAGGCATCGACCTCTGTGGTACGCTCCCATACAGCGGATGTGGAAACCGCTGCTCTATTGTTGGCATCGATCACCTGATGCGCTACGCCGAGACTGCGGCTCTTCCCGCGGCGACCGCGCGCGACGTTGCGATGTTCGTTCTTCTCAACTTCATCCTTCGCCACGGTGCTCCTCAAGAACTACTCAGCGATAGGGGTCGTGTCTTCTTGCCAGAAGCGATACAATCCCTTCTTCGCGAGTGCCAAATCATTTACCGGAAGTCGACCGCGTATCACCCCCAAATGAATGGTCTCACGGAGCGCTTCAACCGAACACTGGGTGACATGTTGAGTATGTAGGTCTCGTCCGACCACACCAATTGTGACACCGTACTCCCGTTCGTTACTTTCGCTTATAACACCGCGACGCAAGCGACCACTGGTTTTTCACCTTTTTTCTCTTGTATGGGTGTGAGCCTTCGTGTCCTCTGGATACTATCCTGCCCTACCGACCTGATGCTTCCGAGTGCACAACTATTTCAGAAGTCCCCCGATACGCTGCAGATTGCCACCAGCTGGCTCGTTTGTTGACCAGCGAAGATCAGGCGCGTCAGAAGACAAGACGTGGCATCATCAGCCCACGCCTACCTTCCCTGCTGGTTCCCTTGTTTGGCTATGAATACCACCTCACATGCCCGGTCTTTCTTCTAAACTACTTGCGCAGTACCACGGTCCGTACCGAATCATCGACGCCTCCTCCCCTATAAACTATATCGTTGAGCCCGTCACACCATCGCCGGAACTTCGTTGTCGAGGTCGCGAGACAATGCATGTTAGCCGGCTGAAGCCTTATTTCGACCCCCTCATCTTCCCTGCTCCCCGAGTCGCCAGGATGGCTCCGTTTTACACCCGGGGCCAATGTGATGAAGCGGACGCGCCTCGTGTTTCCGATAGCAGCTCGGAGACGACGACGACGACGACCGGTGCTGTGATTTGCAAGAGAGCTCGGGCTGTTCGTTGCTGCTAGGCTGTTGTTGATCTAGTGCTTCTCAGCTTTAATTAAACACCATTACATATGCAAATTTATTAGGTACACTGAACCATTATGAACAGTGATTAACCGTGCTCCGGCGGCGGCTACGTCTGGCGCGGCCCGTATCTTGAAAGCGCTCTGCGAAAGCAGCCGAGTGCGGTATGGAGCTCCGTGAGCGCCATGTTCTCGCCGCTTCGTTGGCGCTGAAGTGAGAGGCAGCACGTAGGTGATTTCGCTCGCTGCTGCCGGCGCTATGTTTAAAGCGATCGTCTGACGGGACAGACGCTGGGACGGTTTTTCAGTTGGGTGAGGACAAAAATGCATACGCATTGGAAACCAGCCGATTTCAGTGTGCTTGTATTATCTATGAATTCGTAAGCGTCCTTGAACACCAGCTGCCGCCTAGAGGGCGTGTTCGAATAGGTATCCTTTTGCAGCTACGCAGTACTTAGTCCGCTTTATGACATCGTCTGTGGCGTTCTTGATGACCAACGCTGGAATTCTACGACAGACATTCGTTACCCTTGCCTTGAGCAGGGGCGCGCCAGCTAAGGAACTAACTCGATCACGATGTTTTTCTTCATTTCCTTTATTTCGTTCTGGACAACGCAGAGGGAGCCTATGCGAGGGTGCTGCTTTGTAATGCGGGTAGGAGCGCAGTCACGTGGTATTTTTCATATTTCGCGGGGTTTTTTATCAGTCGAAAAAGATTAGTACGCAATTACTACGTCGCAGAAAATACCGCAGTTGGATGTGCCTTGGCTATGCCTACAGATGTCTCATTGACACTTTGATAATTAGGACAGTACGTCTCGAGTTAGATAAATAATTAGTTATCTAATTAAATCTCAGTATTGAAAAATATTACCGGAGGCTACTCCACTGTGCCGGACACAATATTCACTAGGTTTTCTTCGAGTAACCCAATTGCTCTTCTTGAAATCTGCGTGCGTGATAGTTAATTGGGGCACCCTGTGTATATTTATGACCTGTGCGTGCAAGTTACGATGTTTCCATCGCTAGTAAACCTTCCAAATTATATAAAGGTTCTGTTTATTTCGTGAGTCGTTAGCATTACTCACAGAAAAGAGAAGCGATACTGGGACACATATCATTCATGTGCATTTCATACGCCGTTGATAAAAGACTTTGCCGAAGGGGCACTGAAGCCGACAGGTTTTTTGCGGGTCAAAAAAGCACGCAAAGCAATTCGAAGCGAGGTGAACACGCAGAAACATGTTCATTCTCTAGGCATAGGCTATCCATAACTTTATAAATAATTTTTAACTGGCCACCTTCTTCTCTTTCAAAAAATATATTACACTTTGTCCTGTCTGCATACTTAAGTATATCTTGTAGGTGCATGGTGCTTACAGTGTAAATTTAAAACAACGTTGAAGTAGGAAAACACGTATAAGAAAGCCGCCGCTAGTGCTTCTTGTGCACTTGTCTTCCTATTGTCAGGATTTCCAGAAGTAAAGCGAAAGTATGTATTAAAAGCTGTGCACGTCCGCGCCAACAATGATGCAGTAAACTATTAGCCACCGCTTCGTGTTGTCTCTTTCTTCGTCTCGTGTGTTCCTTGCGGCAACCTCCCAAATCATTACCTACAACAAAATTTTAAGTGAAAAGGTCGAGGCAAGTTAAAAGAAACCCCAATTGACGTGGGTGACAAAACTCCGGTAATGACATTTTAGGTGTGTGTGCGGGTTGGGGGGAATAGCTTTCGGCATCACCGGGGTGGGGGGGGGGGGGGGGGGCTTGCTCTGCTCCCTCTGGAAAACTCCGGATGGGGCTCGAGCCCCGGAGCCCACCGTATTGGGCACCTATGATTTAAGCTATTAAATTGGGGAGGCTTAGCAGTCAGAATCAACGGCGAATATCTCAGCAACCTTCGGTTTGCAGATGACATTGCCCTGTTCAGCAGCGCAGGGGTCGAATTGCAACAAATGATTGAGGTCCTTAAGAGAGAAAGAGTAAGAGAGGGGTTGAAAATTAGCGTGCAGGAAACAAAGGACATGTTTAACAGTCTAGCAAGAAAACAAAAGTTCAGTATCGGCGGTCAGACTCTAGAGTCTGTGAAGGAGTACGTCTATCTATAGCTCAACTACCGTACACACTCGTGTAAGGGCCGCACTTTTTTCCCGCAATTTTGATGGGGTGTGGCCCTTCTACGGAAGTGTTAAATTTTTGTTCATTTTTCGATCCACGTATGGAAAAACCTGTTTAATCGTGCAACTAACGATGGGATATCTGGCATCCAGCTGCGGACACCGTCGCTAGATGTCTTCGTCGGTATCGCTGCTCGGGCTCGGGTCGTCGCCGCTGCTCGGGTCATCCGCACGTTCATGAATCCAATCATCCTCGGTGCCATCCGTGGCATTGGAAATGCTGTTGTCCTTAAAGCTCTTTACAATAATGTCCGTGCACAACGCACACCACGCGTTTAAAATCCAAGAGCAGACCAGCTGAAGTCACACCCTCCTTAGTCGTCCGGTCGGCGTTTTCTCGTGACGGCCAGCTGCCATCCATTCAGAGTACTGGCATATGAATTCCGCCTGTCAGGATTGGGGGCTCAATCCCATCGCCCGTGGTCCTTTGCCAAGATTGGAGTACGGTATGAATTCGAAGGTAGCTGGCCCATGCCGTCGTCCAACTTATTTACGCTGAGGACGTCGATGAAGTGAAGAACTACTTCTCATCGAGAACGAGGAAAATGGGTTTATTTACAGAAATTAAATCAGTCTAACATGACTGCTTGAGAAAAAGAGTGTCAGTCCAACATGACTGCACGAGAGAAGTGTATCAGTCTAACATGACTGCTCAAGACAAGTGTGTCCAGCATTCGCACAACAACAGTTTTTATACACTCGGTCCGCCGGCCATACGAGGCGGCGACTGTTCGTTTACTCATCGCCAACTTGCTGCTGCTCCGCAGATCAGTTTACGTTGTTGTGCCATTACCACAAGCCCGGATTCCGAATCTGCAAGATGCAGAATTTATCCTGCGAGCGCCCAAATTCTCCCTTGAAAAGTCAAGATGCTGAGCCGTCAGGCAGAGGTGTCCTGCGGGAGAAGCCTCGGCGGGCAACTTGTTCAGACGTGTCACCAAGTGCCAGACAGCCCGGCGCCGCACCTCCTTTTGCCTGGAGGTCACCGCGCGCGCGAACTTTGAACCGTGTGGCCAGCGCGGTCGCTGGTTGGACCTCTCGGACGACCGCCGAGTGCTGACTTTGTATTGGGCCGTTTGAGTGACAATGGTTCCTCGGGGATTATAAAAGCAGCGGCGCGCCGCCTGAAAAACCGGATCCGCCGACCCACCGGGAGACAGTGTCGCTCCCGACTGGGGTGAGATGTGTCACGCGTTTTCGCCGGACGTCGCCGGGCGGGAACAGTCGCGTTTGCTGTGAGATCTCGGCCCCAGTGCCGACCCGTTCATGTCCTGTATAATGACCTGTATATAGTGCATAAAGTCCCTTTTGTTATTCTCATCGACGCCTGGCTCGGAGTCTTCGCTACCAACGCTCTGTCACGAAACGGGTGACGAGCGCTACGGGACCACAAAGTCGTAATCGTGGTGCAGCGGTGCAAAGTCGTAACAGTGGATGGCAGCTACGGGATTGACTGGCATCAGCTACCTCGGCGCGGTGAGTGCCTGAAGTTTACCTCAAACACCAGACTTTCTCTGACACAGGTTATAGTAGCTCAGGGAAGGATTTGGTGTTGCATTGTGTTAACCTTGTGTGTTTCAAGCCTAGTGAGGGTGTTTTGAAAACCAGGGGATGCTGAGGGGGTAAACAGGGCAGTGTGTGAAATACTTGCATATGTCTTACTAGTAGCATTATAGTAGCGTACGGCAGGTATATTCAAAAAGGGTAAACAACAGGAGGACAGTGTGAACGATGGAGAAGTACAAGGTCAAGGAACTACTCCAAATTTGTGAGGAGTTGGGCATTGAGTTGGGCTTAACCAAAACAAAGAATGCGATCCTTGAGGTCATGAGGACTGGGGACGTAACGGCTGAGGAAGCCGAAGAGGCCTGGGTATCAATGAACGTCGGGAAAGGGAGGCAGAAAAGGAACGTCGCGAGGAGGAAAAGGAGGAAAGGAGAGAGCGTTGTGAGCACGAGCTTAAAATGAAAGAGTTGGAGACCCGAAATAGGTCGTCGGCGCCTAGTCTCACTTCTAACGTTCCAAGAATACGCGATCAACTTCCACCCTTTGTCGTCGGAGAGGATATGGCCAAATACCTCGTGAAATTTGAGCACGTGTGCGAAAGGAATAGCATTGAGCGATCCCTCTGGGCACAGAATCTGTTAGCGTTGCTTCCTAGGGAGGCATCAGACGTAATAACTTGCTTATCTATTTATTTATTTATTTATTTATTTATTTATTTACCCACAGCGCCACAGTGGCATTACAGTGGGGGGTTGTACAAACGAAAAAAAAATATTACAATGGCAGTCACAATGACAATGCAAACACTTCAGTGTCAGTAATATTAACAAGAAATGAAGATAAATCATTCCATTCTCGAACAGTCTGAGGAAAAAACGACATCTTGAACATATCGGTTCTTGACCTGAATTCACGCACTTTATGATTATGATCCACCCGCTCGGATCTGTAGTGCGGATGAAAAATGTACTTCTCCCTAGGAATAGCAATCTTACCGTAATATATGTTATGAAAAAATTTAAGCCTTAGCTTTCTTCTTCTTACTTCAAGGGGTTCCCATTCTAATTCCTGTTTTATGCCAGACACACTAATGTATCTACTATAATTCCCAGAAACGTAGCGAGCCGCTAAGTTCTGGATTCTCTCTAATTTTTGTCTGTCAGTCTTTGTCGGCGGGTCCCATACAGTACAAGCATATTCCAACGCGGACCTAATATACGTTTTAAATAGTAAATCCCTAGAGTCTTGCGGAAACATTCTTGTGTTACGGCGCAAAAAAACCAACATTTTGCAAGCTTTCCCAGCAACATAACCAACATGTCGATGCCAACATAGTCTTGAGGTGATGTACACACCTAAATACTTATATTCTAGAACAGTTTCCAATAAGTGGCCGTTTAAGTTATAGACGTAATTAGGTACATTCTTTTTCCTCGTGAAACACATGTGCACTGTTTTTTGCAAACTTATAAATTATTTTATTTTATTATTATTTATTATTATTTATTTTATTATTATTATTTTATTTTTTATTTATATATATATAAAGAGGCGTTTGAGAGCTACAGTGATGTGAAGGAAGCGCTACTGCGGAAGTACAAATTGTCGCCCGAAGCTTTCCGGCAGAGGTTCCGGTATGCAAAAAAGGGCAAGGAGTCGAATGTTGACTTCGCGTTTCGTCTAAAAGCCGACCTGGTGGTATGGCTGAAGGGCGAAGAGGTTTACGACGACCGCGACAAAATCGTCGAATGCATCGCGTTGGAGCAGTTCTACCGTTGCATTGATGAGGATGTCAGGCTCTGGCTGCAAGATAGGCTAAAGGAGGTTAAGCTAAACAAGGCAGCAGAGTTAGCGGAAAAGTATTACACCCGCCGCAGCTTGCACAGCAAGGCAGTGCGCGTAGAAAAAGCTGATAGGAGAGATTGGTTTTCCGGGAAGCCCGACGAACGGAAGCAAATCACGCGTCGCGAGTTTCGGGAAGACGAGTCCCATCCCAAAGAAACTGTAAGGGAAGGACAGAATGCATCTCAGAATGATGACGATTGTCCGAAACAGCGAAACGATACGACGCGTTCTTTTGAAAAACGGAAACCGTTAACCTGCTACAATTGCAAAAAGCAAGGGCACATCGCTGTGAGCTGCCCAGAGAGAATTGCTCTTGCAACAATACAGGAAACGCACAAAAACATATGACTATTGGAGCCATATGTGCAGGAAATTAAGGTAAACGGTATGAAGTGCCGTGCACTTCGGGACTCTGCAGCAACTATGGGCGTTGTTCACCGGTCTTTCGTCTCCTCGAGTGATTTTACGGGAGAGTGCGCTAGGATACGGCAAGTGGCCGAGGAGAAGAGTGTCTGTTTACCGATCGCAACAGTTTGCATTGAAGGAGAGTTTGGGAAACTTCACACAGAGGCCGCTGTGTCTGCCGCCCTCCCGGAGCACTTTTCCTACCTCTTCTCAAATAGCTCGGAGAAGCTGCTGAGGGATCGGGGCAAATCATTCTTTGCCGACGTGGCATACATGGCCCTCACGCGATCCAAAGCGCGCCCACTGTCGAGGGAACTTGACTTAGCGTCGGTGAGCGAACAGCGGTGCGGCACAGGGACCGATCAAGGTAACTTGAGTGGCGAGCAGTCACGGGAGAGTCAGAGCTCGGAGGCTGGCCTAGGCGAGCGGGTCCTGGAAGTGAGTGGGAGTGACACGTGCAGTGCTAGCCGCGATATGGGCTCCGCACTCGCTCCGGTTTCCGCCAGCTGGCAGGAGCAGGCTGCAGTTGAAAGAGAAAGTCTGATTCGCGAGCTTCTGAAGACTGTTCATTAGCCGATCTGAGGAAGAGCGTCAAACGGGGAGTGAAAAAAAGAGGGTTTCATTTTACAAGGAATCTGGCTTATTGTACCGCCGCTACACGGATAAGCAGGGTCGCAAATATAAGCAGCTTCGGATTCCGCGAAAATATCGCCGGGAAAAATGAATGACCTCATTTGCTTCCTCAGTGGTATGTTTTCGGTCCAAGTGGTTTCAAGGGGACCATTCTATTTGTCATTATTATTGCTGATTATTAATTGTTTCTATTGTGGTGTGTTGTTAATTTGAAAACTGGTTGTCTGAGCCTTGTGTACTAGATCGTACACCTGCCTCTTGTTGCAGCGGGAGAAAAAGGGAGATAGCAATTTAGTTAGGTTGATTTGGATTATGGCCTTGTCTGGTGTTTGACGGGAGACAGAGGGCACTTGTTCGTGTTGGGTGTTGCCTTTTGCCGGTCGGTTTTGCAAGCTGCAGAACGACCAACCGGGACCAGTGGCGAGAAGCAAGGGCTTAGGAACGACCCGAGCGGAGCTGGTCAAGGTGCCTTGGCGACAACGCGGTGAGCAGAGCTCCTGTCCTGGCGAGTCGGACCTAGGCACGTGAAGTTACCTGGCGTCCCGACACTGGAGGTGAACTTGGACGAGCCTGACGAACGTGCGCGCCTGGCATCCGAGCCACGTGGAGGCAGCTCGTCTTCCCGGCGCCTTATCTGAGGGCGGGGATGCTGTTGTGCCATTACCACAAGCCCGGATTCCGAATCTGCAAGATGCAGAATTCATCCTGCGAGCGCCCAAATTCTCCCTTGAAAAGTCAAGATGCTGAGCCGTCAGGCAGAGGTGTCCTGCGGGAGAAGCCTCGGCGGGCAACTTGTTCAGACGTGTCACCAAGTGCCAGACAGCCCGGCGCCGCACCTCCTTTTGCCTGGAGGTCACCGCGCGCGCGAACTTTGAACCGTGTGGCCAGCGCGGTCGCTGGTTGGACCTCTCGGACGACCGCCGAGTGCTGACTTTGTATTGGGCCGTTTGAGTGACAATGGTTCCTCGGGGATTATAAAAGCAGCGGCGCGCCGCCTGAAAAACCGGATCCGCCGACCCACCGGGAGACAGTGTCGCTCCCGACTGGGGTGAGATGTGTCACGCGTTTTCGCCGGACGTCGCCGGGCGGGAACAGTCGCGTTTGCTGTGAGATCTCGGCCCCAGTGCCGACCCGTTCATGTCCTGTATAATGACCTGTATATAGTGCATAAAGTCCCTTTTGTTATTCTCATCGACGCCTGGCTCGGAGTCTTCGCTACCAACGCTCTGTCACGAAACGGGTGACGAGCGCTACGGGACCACAAAGTCGTAATCGTGGTGCAGCGGTGCAAACTCGTAACAACGTACACAAAGGCACACACATTCCGAAGCCTGACGCCGGCGTTGGAGGGGTGCCGTTCCGAGAAGTAACGGCGCCAATCGTGGGTAGCTCGTTGTCCTGCGGCTGGCCGAGGCATGGGAAGCACCAAAATACGGCTTTCCCGCGGCAGCTTGTTAAGGCGTAACAGATCAGGTCCGCGCTGGAGAACTCCGGAACCATTGTTCGCACACCGAACTCGTTCCGTCACAATGTCGATGGGGCTGGTGGAAGGAGGCGGTTTTCAGCACAGAGGTCGCTTCTTCGAACGCCTCCTAGCTGCAGCGACGGTGAGTGGGAGATGCGCGTCGTGTGGCCCAGTCGTAACTGGGTGGCAATCTTGCCTTGCAGCTCGCCATTCTTATCACGCCTTAAACCACCTAATAATAGACACGTCCAGTGGTTGCCGCGCGCTTGTTCAACCACCGGGGATGACCTCCAGATGCGTATGAGCTTCTGCAAGAGGAGCCTTCACGCGCTCTGTGAGGTGGCCACGAAAGGTGTTCAATACGAGCAGGGCCTTCCGTCGCAGCAGGCCTCCCGGCCAGTTAGCCCGCACCGATTTCACTCAGTCCACCACTAGTTCATCGGACATCCAGACCTTATCTTGCACTCTGACGATGATTCCATTCGGGGAGTTCTCCTTGGACAGCGTCTTTCGCTTAAACACTACGCACGAGGGGAGCTTCCTTCCGTCCGCTGTGAGAGATAGCATTGCAGTGCAACGCTGACGCTCCGCACCGGTCGTGCGCACAAGGACGCTCTTCGCGCCGGTTTCGTCTTCTCAGGAGCATCGAACCAAACAGGCGTTTGGTCCGCGTTTCCTATCTGGTGTAGGTGGTACTCGTGCTCCGCTCGCAGCACGTTAACAAAGCGGTGAAACTTGATCACTTTGTCATCGTACTCGCGTGGAAGTCTGGCAGAGTGTTGTCAAGCAGCGTATGCTGAGTTGTTGTCGCTTGGTAAATCTCTGAAGCCATCCTTCGCTTGCCTTGAAATTCGTAGGTGAAATGTTCATGTGGCGTGCGATTGCAAGAGCCTTGACGCGGAGCATCTCGGTTGACAACGCGTAGCCGTCTTTCCTGATGTCCGTGACGCAGGCACGTACCCAAGGGGGGGCTCGGGGGGGCCCGAGCCCCGCTTGGGTACGTGCCTGCGTCACGGACATCAGGAAAGACGGCTCCCCCCCCCCCCCGAAATTAAGACGCATACACCCCCCCCCCTTCCCTGCCCACGCCATCACTTCTCACACACATTCCTAAAGCGCTGGCAAATCAATGTTGAGACTTGACAGCTATTCAGCGGTCAACATTTTGCTGCCTTTCTCACTCCTTTTGGATGGTGGTCGTTATCGGCGTCTCCTGGGATGTGAAGCCCAGTTTCCTCATCAATTCGGTGCCCGCGCGATTAACTCGAGATGCATTCAGTTGTCACCGTCTATTCAACAGTCACGCGCATCGTTGTTGCTTCGTTTGTTCAACCTTCTTCGTTTACTACACTGATCCAGGGACAAGGAAATTGATTCCGTTCATGGTCAGCTGGTCTGTCTGCACTTGGAATGAGTTGCGGCCAGAGAAAATGCCAATTGCGTTTAACTTTTCTTTTTGTTTCATTATTTCCTCGAGTGACGGCTCGCCGCGACGCTGACAGATGCTCGGAACCATACACCCGTGATATGGGCGAGATAACATGGAAAATAAAATAATGCTAGATAGCGTCCATCATGAAACACTGCAATAACCCTTAAACTCACAGGCAATATCACTGTCACCCATTAACTCCTCTGGTTTTTCCCTAATTGTACAGCTCTTTTCGTGCAAAATTGCCAACTGGAAACAAGAGTCGTAAGGATTTGAGAAATAAAGCGATGTCCTAACGGAGAGAGCCAAAGCAACAGCCAAACAGGAAGGAAAAGCGAAAATTAACAAATTTAGCCGTTGTTTTTTGAAGCTATTTATGGATCAACATCTTTTTATTCAAATAGGAAGTAGAGAAAACGCCGCCGGAAATGGAGGACAATGCCGCGTGTTCTGAATGACGCTTCTACAGTTATAATTCGAGCCACCTAACGTAGCCACTTCTCTGCTGTGCTTATGTAGGTGTATTTCTAACCTGCCGCGGTGGGCGCAGTACGTGTAGAATCGCAGCTTCCTGCGCCATACGCGGTTGTACACGACTGGCGGCCACGCATCGTTACGTAACTTCCCAAATAGCAATACGAGTCGGTTGTGGCACTTAGCTTGCTAGAGTAGTAACCGAGGTATCCAAAAGAACTGTGATTGTTCCACACAGGGGCGTAGCCAGGGGGGGGGGAGCTTATGGGGCTTCAGCCCCCCCCCCCCCGAAATTTTTTCGTGCTGTCATGCGCCGCCGACCAAAACAACTCCCGGCGCCGGAAATCATGCTCGATTTTGTCTAGAATGTCCTTAATTCACGCTCGAAAAGACATTTTAGCGCGAACATTGCGAAATCGGGCTCGATTTCGCGGCAACACCCATGCATCGGGAGTGACATATCGTAACGCAAGGAGCCCCACCGAGCACAAAATTTCAAGGGTGTTTTGATGGCAAGCGGGCTCGTCTCGGCATCTCGCAGAGGCCGCGGAATCTACGGAGCGCTTGGATTTCAATTCTGAAACATTGTGGGTATAAAGTTCTCATAACATTTTGATGCGAAAGGTACATTGACATTTCCAAAGTCGTGCTTTAGATGTTCAATTCAGGTACTTTGTGGGTTTAATGCTGTTGTAAACATTTGACGCCAAAGGTGCATCGACTTTTCTAAAGTCGTACATCGGGCCATACAACGAGACAAGCCGAATCGACATAATATCAGACAAGTTGACAAAGCGCGCAGCGAGGTCCGATGAGACAAAGCGTTGTAGTGGTTTATTGGTGCCGTCAGGTCACAGAAAAGAATATGAACATTTTTTTCTTCACCTGCGCCGAAGCATCCATGTCAAGACTCTAACTCCACCATTGTAATTAGGTTCTGATTTATTTTTCTACCTAGACTTTTATTCGCGAGTACATATTGAGCCTCTTTCTCATTTTTTTTCCTTTTTTTTTCCTCGCAACCCGCGGGCTGCCGATCCAGCCAGAGCGCATGCGTTTTTCTCGTGCTGCATCGACAATCGCGCGGCGCACTTGGATGCGCGTTTGTTTTTCTATGGCCGACTGCATTTTCACCTGGCAGAGTTTTGGACGCTTTCCGGCTAGCAGACGAGAAAAAGGAACAATGCATAGTCGCTCGCCGCCAGCATTGCGGGGACTCGACGGATTGCAACGCCTTCGCTTGAGCGCAACCTCTCCGGAAAATTTTGTCTCGCCGGTGTAGGATACCGAGCAGTATGCGTATGATTTTCTGTGGACCATGCGTCACACGTTTTCTTCGATATTCCTTCGGCAGCCACACTAGGTGCCCAAAGTAGGCATTCGATTGTAGCCAACATGCTTTCCATTGTGTTATTCAATTTCGCCGCCCCCCGCCCACAAAAGAAAAAAAAAGAAGACATTGTTGCGGCGCAGCGAATTGTCGCATGGCGAAAGTTCGATTTTGTTACTTCTTTTGCTGAAAGTAATGGGGCACGGGACGCTTCAGTTGCCGGATGCTATTATATTATTGCAATAGCAGCTGTATGAAGACTCCAGGCTCATTCCTGCCGTTGCCCTCATGTTCCGTATAAGTAAACGCCAAAGGCGACAACATCGTGACTGCGCGCCGCGTGCGGGGGGGGGGGGGGGGGTGTGAGCCGACGATGGTGGCTCAGGCTTGTGTGCGCAAGGGAGGGAAGCGGGGAGGAAGCGCGCCGCTTTTCGTCGCACGCGATACATTTTGGGAGTGAAGGGAGGGGGGGGGGGTGCTGTGTTCTGTGAATCTGCGGTTGCGCAACCTGTTTATTTGCCTTCTTTGACGCATTATATATAGCGACTCTTTCTTAGGTACGTAGATTTATTGGTGACTTATGCGCATATTTAAATATCTTGTTGCGAGGTTTTGTGCATATGCGCAGTGAACTTTGTTTCCAGTGACAATTTTTTGTCCTCTATCAAGCTGTATCTCCGCATTTATAATGTACGAAGGCGAGTCAAATGAGACAACCCGCCCCGCGCAATAAGGGTTTGGTTCATTATTTTCGAGGCATGCGCGTAGAACGTACGCATCTCATTTACAAGTGGCATGCAGAGGTGAGGTTAAATGTTCTTTAATGCTCTCATACACTGGGTTGAACACTGGTTGCGTGACATAATGGACACTCCAAAAGTTGAAAACTTCGTGTCGTGATGTTTTCGACAAATGAAGATGCTGCCGTATGCGTTGAACATTGCGTTCCATTGGCCACTGTGAAGCATTGTAGCAAACTGTTCAAAGAAGGACATGAAAGTTACAAAGACGATCCATGGCCGGGCCAAAGTCACCGTGCAATCACCCTCAACACAATTAAGAAGGCCGTGGTTGCTCAGTGGCTATGGTGTTGGGCTGCTGAGCACGAGGTCGCGGGATCGAATCCCGGTCATGGCGGCTCCATTTCGATGGTGGCGAAATGCGAAAACACCCGTGTACTTAGATTTAAGTGCACGTCAAAGAACCGCAGATGAGGGTGACGACTTTTTGTCTGCAATTGTGACCGGGGATGACTCATGGTGCCGCTACTACTAGCCTGAAACACTACCGCAAAGCTTACAGTGGAAACATTTGAATTCGCCGCTCCCATGGAAAACAAAGGCCGTCATTTCTGCCGGAAAAGTGTCGACTTCTTCTTAGATCGTTAGGGGCCATTGTTGATCGAATTTTCTAAACCTGGAGAGACTCTAAATCGTTTCAGATATTGTGAAAGGTCGGATCGGCTGCGTGTAGCAATCAAGACCCCATTGGACCACAGATATCCAGTGCATGTCCAAGGGATGTCCCACAAAGGATATTCTGATGTCCGTCGGACATCCCTAGAAGTCCCGATGATGTACTACGGATGTCCGTAGGATCGTCCGGCGCAAGAGAATTGCACATCCAACGAACATCCGTCGTACGTCAAAATCAAATATTCGGACGTCCATAGGACATTTGAAAATAAGCTTTTCCTTTAACAAATGTCCAGTGGATGTCCCGAGTAGTATACCTTTAGGACATATAGTGTGCAGGATGTCCGCTGGATGTTCAGAAGTAAACATTTCAAAAGCAAGTGACCAGTGGATGTCCGAAGGACTATACGTTCACTTGTGGGATTTCCACTGGACGTTCAGAAATACGTTTGCCCAAGGAAAATGACCACTAGATTTTCTAAACAGTATGTTTTTAAGTGCAGGATGTCCACAGGAATATTCCTTTTAAACCCCTAGTGAAGTTTTGTGTAAGCTATGCCGGCAATCTATGAATCTCCTTGACGATAGTGAGGCTGCACTTATGCGATTAGTGGCTGAAATTTATTGCCCTGTGTACAAAGAATTGAAAAGCAAGGCTTATCAGCCTGCTGTGCTTCATCAGCAGGGCCCGTCGCATGTACTGTATCATATGGCTTAGTGAAGGTTGAGGTCTAGCGCACTGCACTGGAAGCGAACCTTTGCCAAAGGATACAAGGCAGTGCCAAAGAAAAATTAACCATACCTAAAAGCCTGTGTATTTTGGTAAAGCTGCAACTTCAGTAACAACCTACTACTGCTACTGAGCCAGCCATGCAAAAATACCATATGTAAAATAAAATCGTAGTACATCCCACAGCGAGTGGTTTGTTCATCAGTGCACTGAACATGAACAAAGCTCAATGCATAATCAACAAATCTTGTCAAAATATTTTATTGCAACAAAATATCAAAATGTTTGATCGGAGCAGAGTAACAGTATTGAAAAATACTTTGCAAATATTGTTACAAAAGCTATATAAGATGACTAGAAATACTGGTTCGAGCTGTCATTCCCTGAATGTGATGGAAAACATAAAAAGGTGCAGCTCAAACAAAGCAAGTAGCCTACAGCCAATGCTACTTATTAGGTCACCGTCATTTTTGTTACATGAAATATGACATCAAAATGAAATTTGCAAGCAAAATTACTAACAAGAACAAAACTAGACAGCACCAAACACTTTTCAGGCTGAGAATACAAGGCAAAAGCAATTAAATGCATACTAAGACAGCTGACGCACCACACCACAAGTGTTAGTTCTCTCCAAAATACAATTGAATACGTCCAACTGCAACACAGAAATTGCAATGGAAGTAACCAAAAAAGCATCTGTGATCATCCAGGCCAAATTTTAAAAATGCTTAAACGCAACCACCACTAAGCACACCAACACCAGTCCACACATGAGTACAGCGTGGGTTGAAAAATTGCTGAGGGAACTATTGACATCAACAACAGCAAAGAATAAAATAGAATTAACAAGGCTGAACGACCAGATAATTAAATCTATATGAAGAGAATGAATGTGATTGAATAATAAGCTCGCGGGTGAAAGATAAAGCTAAGAGCTCCAAAAAATCAACCTATTAAGAACATGAAACTTGAACACACTGTGTTGCTTAATACACGAAGAACGGAAACATACAAATTTTTATCCTAATTTGCCCACAACAAAATGATCAGAGCTTAATAGAGAGAACAAAATCACGTGTTATGACTAGAACTGCTACAGATCAGAGCCTGCTATAGGTTAATGAAGCTGAAAGCTCAAATAAATAAATCTTCTCAAGCACATGAAAGTGTTCCCTGGATAATGAGTACTGATCACACATTGCTTAGCGCATATAAAGAAAGACAAACAAATTTGTACCTCAATTTGTAGCTTGTAGCATAAACAAAACAACGACCTGCTATGACTAAAACCACTACTGACTAGAGCTTGTTGCAGGTGAAAAAGCCAAAAACTCTGAGAAATGAATCAGTATCAAAGACATGAATGTGTTTCCTGGATAATGAGCACTGACACGACATACTGCTTATGAAAAAGCAAGCACACAAATCAGTACCTCAATTTTGGCTACTACTAACCACTAGAGCTCTGAAGAAGAAAAAAAAATCTGTCGTTTCTTGTGGCAAGAAGCATTAATCACAAGAACCTACAATGGGTATGCATTAAAAGTAATCTGCAGAGTGATAGCAATGAGGTTGAGCTTTTTACACAGCAATGAATAAACAGAATAACTCGCAAATAACAGCGATACATCAGCTGAATGAACAGCATGAGTGCAGCAATGCGAGATTGTTAGGGTCAATCCACAGCAATGCATCCTTCTCTAAAAAAATTGAGTTTGTACTAGGTTTAAAGAAATGGAATGCAGTCCCGCAATATTTTAGGTGAAAGTAATTTTTCGACATGAGAGGGCAACTTAAAGTTCATTGAATGACGCAAATCCAGGCGTTAGAAAAAGCACAGCCATAGTTTTAATGTTTTGTGCATTGTTGTAAGACATGCACTTTTGGTTAGATAAACTTATGCTTCCATTGAAGGAGATTTGCATAAACAAAACTTTTCTTCCCTCACAAAATTAAAAACGACCAAATTCGATAAATTACACAAAAATGGTAGCTTAGGAAAACATGGAACTACTACGTTAGACCTGCACCTAAAGCATACCATCTCTTGAAATTTTATTTGGATCTAATATTGTACACTTTTTCTAAAGAAAGCTTGAATTCCTAAAAAATATTTTAAGAAATTTTTAGACATGAAATTTATGTGGCCCTCTCGTTTACAAAATATTTCACCCAAGAAATTTTGTTAGCTCATCTCTTTATACCTAGCGAGACAATTCTTTAATAAAAAAATGAGAAATGGTGGAGTTTTCCACGGAGTTCGACATGGAATGATTTTACGGTAACAGCATCAGTAGAAAAAAAATGTAAGAAAAAGACAATGCTGAAATACGAAGAGTAAAAGTAACTCAGTGCTGCTGTGAAGACCTTTGGGTACTTGGTAGCTGCTGTAATCGGGCACGCTGATACCATGGCAGTGGCAAGGGATTGGAGTACAGTTAGCAAGGAGGGTACTCATTCAGCATCTGATGGGAAGACAGGAAGGAAATCCATTTTTACTTGTTGCCAGTATACAACATTCAGTAAAACAATTGAACCTATAACATGTTCTTCCTTTGCTCTTGTTTGTGTTGCATCTGCTCCCATAATGAGTTAGTACCTAAAAGCATAGACTCATTCATGGCCATTAGGAACTCCAAAAGGTTCACAAGGCAATGAAAGCCTGTGAGGTGATACAAACACATAATTACTGCGCAAAACCTAGCTTCAAGGTGTCAACGCACACTGTATTCAAGGCCACACTGCCAACCCTGCTGACTACTAGGCACACACCTTATGCAATCTTCCCTCTATACCCCCACCTTATTCCACACGCTATAAATAATGCGTATCAATATACTCCCTCGCAAGGCACGTATGTTCTTATGACTCCCTGTGCGTATGCTCACTATCACTTAACCAAGGCAAAGAAAATTGTGCGTAGAAGGCTGCAGGTCGGGCAGGAGGTTCACACCAGCTATCACCTGTATTCAAACTGTGTGCACCTTCTACAGAATAAAACACGTCCAAAGAAAAAATAAGGGATTCATTTGAATTCGAGGCACCGTAGGACTTCATAGTGGCATATAACACTGAGTTGAAGGTCGCACCTCAGATTACGAGCTCTTGTGAGAGGCCGATGAAGACTACTGCAATAGTTCCATTAAAAAAATTTACCTTCATTTGAGTCTTCAATGGATGCTGCAGGCTGTTGTTTCAGGGCACCTGATGCCCTTTCTGGCGCATGTCTTAGCCATGACTTGATGGCATCTTCAACAATCGTTGTGGTTCCTTGCGGAAACTGTGTTGCAGCAGCTGGAATCCACCAACATATATATATTGTTAGTGTAGTAACCACATTTTCTTCAACAGTGTCAACACATGTACAAGAATGCTGCCGGCATTGACAAACCACAATGCATCTTGTAAAGCCAAGACAAGTTGTTTTCATCTGTATTCATGTAACAGTATGTACCGAATGCCACATTGCTAAGGAAATCTCATATTCCCATTAGCGCTCAAAATTTGCATATGTATTGCATTGATGGTCCGTTTTGTGTAACATGTTTAGTGTGCAGTATTTGAACTATGTGCCGAACAAAGTTGACATAAATCGTATCCTACTGCTGGACTATTATTTCTTAAAGGCATATGTGGAAGTGATGCTGCTAAGGAAGAACATGTGCCAAGTCAGAGCTATGTTTAGCAGTAGTTGGCCACAAATGAGTCGTATTGGCAGTTGCCGCAGCTTGAACTTCAGACATAGCATAACAGTTGAAACAAACTCACGAAACAATGCAAGCACTTGGCAGAAATGCACTCAAGAGGAATAATAAACAATGACTATGAAGTGCTTGCACACAGCGAGCTGCTTAGAAAAATTGGTCACGAAGCAGGACACAATGAGTGCACATGCTCCGATTAGTTTCCTAAAGTCCCCATAACCATGTGAAATAGCAGGGCAGTGTTGCAACTGTCTCAAATTTCGCTTTATCAGCAGAAGAAAACACAGTATCAGGCTTACCGATGATTGCACTTGAAGCTTTGAGGTTTGAGAAATTGAGTTTGTTTTTTCTTCCAACCCAAGAGAACTTTGAAGCCAGCTCGTCAGATAAAAGGTGTGCCAACATGCGCTTGGTTGCAGCGTTTGCATTCTTTCCGCCAAGTTGCATGAGCTCACGCACCTGCAAGATGACAGGGAACTTGAAGAAAATGCAGTGTGGACCACACATGGTTATCTTAATCTTTTACAACCTAGAATTTGTTACACACCACTGAAAGAACAGCTTGCATACTTTGTCATGAAAGAATATCTTGACAAAAAGTACTTTGCAGGTCCTCAAGTAGAAGCTCATCTTTTATCAGTGCTGAAATATCTTTGAATTCTTGTGCACCCTCAATTAGGATGCGCGCCCTATAGACATGGCCCTTTTAGCAATACACCTGTGTTCAGAGCCAGCAAGTAAAATCGTGGCATCATACAAGTTGTTTATAGCACTGATGGTTTATTGTTCTAGCCAATACACAATAAACTGCCCAGACTACTGGAAAAAGCTGTAGAAAATGATAAGGCTATAACTCACATTATTCTCTATTTCTTGAGCACATACAATAAGATATTTTGATATATATACTGTATTAAAACTTCCTATGCTAATCCAAAAAAAAATATTGCATACTATCTCAACTACACACACACACACACACACACACACACACACACACACACACACACACACACACACACACACACACACACACACACACACACACAACCATAATAGCAGAGAATTGCTTCAATTGGTCATTTTCCCGGGAACTACCATCAGTTTTGACTATTGGAGCCCACATTTCAATTTAAAAGATGCATGGTGATACTTACCAGTACTGCAACTTTTTCTTTGTCAAGCTGCTCACTGAAGGCTAACAGCCTATCCAAGGAATCAAATGGCTTGTCAATAAGTGGCAACGTTGTAATCACTGCGTGGGCTGGCAATACTTCACATAATTTGTTAAGCATCTCTCCATGTTGCTGCTGTGTAAATCGGATGATGTTGAGAAGCCTAAGAACGTGTTGCTTGAAGTCTACAAACAGAAAGACGAAAGCATAATGCAACAAAACATGCTAGATAGTATTGCACTATCCGCTACACAAGAAGGGTATCAAATAAACTCATGGCACAAAGGCAATTGCCAAATGCTGCAGCAATACGCCTTATATTAAAGATGGTGTTCCGCATCAAGCTAACTTGTCCGCAAAGTGTCAGGTTCTGTAGATATTCCTAGGGGTGGTCAGCGCAGCCCGGACGAAGGACAAAAGGAAGTGGACGATACAAGTGCGCTTCCTTTCGTCCGAGCATACTCCCTTTTGTCCTTCGTCCGGGTTGCACTGTGCATCCCTAGGAATATGTTCAGTCACCAACTCACCCAGCTTTCTGTGTTAATTTAGGTTCTGTAGCCTGGCATTCCAAGCAGAAACAATGTTACCTAAAAATATTAAATATTGCAGCTTACTGCTGTTCAGCGTCCTTCGACTAGGATGTAAGGACAAAGATACAATAAACAAGTTCTTTCACACAAGTGGTACAGCATGCATCAGCCTTAGGAAATCTTGTTTGCGTGCACAATTAAAAATAATTTCCCTATATTATTAATATAGCGGCCCCTTGTTAAGTACCTTAACTGAATAATAATGAGGTATTTACTAACAGCAGCACCAATCCAAAATGAATGTTATGCATGTCACAAAAGGAAACTTGAATACAGTAAACAGCAAAACCAAATTTAGGCTCAAACAATTAACCCTCTTTAACACCGAACATACCTTTACAGGAATCATTGCTAGTCTCATGTGCTCCGTTCACATAAGCTCCCAATGCACCATTTAGTCTACAAGAGACTTTTGGTAAACCTACTGTATCCAAATCGGTGTTTACTTTCTAGAACGAAAGTGTAACATATTTTACTGTTTTTACCACCTGTCAACATACATGTTTTGCGGCCGTTTAAAGTAATTTTGTTAGATAATTGTTAGCTTGGAATGATTCCTCTTTTTGGAAGATTCCTTTAGAACAAACATTTTACTCACTCTTGACTGGTTTACACGATCATCCCCCATATTTTCCTTTATATACAAAAGTGTTTATCAATGAGTTACCTTGATCTCTCGCGGGTGATGAGTCAAATGGACGCGAGCGTTCTTGACCTAGAAAAAGAAATTTCAGCTACATTGCTCTGAGAATTATGCACACAGCATACAAAGTCCTTACTTCTATGCATAAAATGGCCCCAGAAGAAAATGCAAATTATCGCGTAATCTCATGTAGGGTCACAAGCAATTTTTTGTTACCATAATGTATTCTACATTTAACTTGTAATATAATGATGAATTGTAATACTAGTGAATGACCAATAATAAGTAAACATATGAGTTCAACATCTTTTCAGCATGCTTTCTCCAGAGGCACTTAAGAATCACTTTATTATTACTGCAATACCCTCTCTGTGGGATGTTAACAAGGTGGTCTACAAAGTGTTGTCATCCCTTTGTGTCTGCGTCAGTTCGTTCTGTAAACACTATTCTGGTTTACAAAAAATACAATACTAAACAAAGCTTACATATATTATCTGGCAAGGTGACAGGCTAGAGTTGAATGATGGTGCAATAAGTGTTGTCAGTGACAAAAAAAATGAATAATATGTTTAGACAAACAGAGTAGCTTTAGATTCCATATAGATGAAGAGCAGAATAAATGTATGATAATGCCTTCAGCACTACAACTTATAAACTCTTCTAGGACAACATTTCAATCTAGTCCCATCAATATGTAACAATCATCTGGCTGTCCCAATTCTTGATGTGCCTTATTTACCTCTTGTGAACTCACCTGACATGCTGTGATCTTTAAACAGTTTTGATAATGATAACTTATACACTAATTTAAAGTGAATATGCTTGCATACATAGTGACAACCAGAACGAACATTTCTAAGTGATAAATAAGGGGAAACAAGTATCACAAAGAACCTAGAATAGCTCATGACAGTTTATTATTAAAGAAAAATTTATCTCTTAGTTCTGCAAGGTTAGTTACTGCACAGTTCCCTATCTTTCTGGTCTTGTAGTTCACAGCTACAACATAGAAATATAATGAAGTGTTCCTCTCCAATTAAATAGTATTTAATGCTTCTAGCCAAGACAAAAAATGAACTTCTTGTGTGTACTGTGGGATGGTACATATGCAGCTGCAACCATGCACTGGCATTACATAAGCATTGACAACAAGCTCAAAGACAAAAGATACTTACCCACACAAGAGGTGTCCTTCTCACAAAGTGATGCCAATTCCTGAAAATCACCTGCATAAGCAACAAGACCTGCTCACAGCTGTACTAAAATCTGCAATCGTGCCATGTAATAAGGCAAGTGTGGTGACAGAACAGGGTCAAGCCCAAGTAGACACACAGACTAACTTCCACAAGGCTTTTATTAGAAAGAGGTGCACATATTTATGCCTATATGCTTATCAGTCACCAAGCCTTTGTTGATGTCTGCTTGTGTGTGTATGTGCCTGTCCACGTTCTGTCACTGCACTTAAAATATACCAAGTACGTATGTCTACAAGCACGGCTGAACCTCAATTCTTCTGAAAGTCTGCTTATATTTTATATTTTTGCTACTTGCCACTTCAATCAAGTACTGACGTTATTAAGCAACATCTACACTGGACCCTCAAGGTGCAGCAAATGGTGGTTTGCTGTACTACTGAGGTCAAATGAAACGCGAACAGCGGAGCGCGCGGCAGAATCACAACTGAAGGTATAGTGTGCATTGTCCAGTCATCACCTTTAACAGGCACACCCCCGTTTCACTATACTGCACAATGATGCTCCCCCTATATTGCAATTTTTTTTCTGTTTTAGTTCTCTATTATTTGAAAGCGAGAAAAGAAATGAAGAAAACAGAAGCTATAATGCCCCAGTATGGGGTGGGTATTATTTTATGGTGCGGCAAAACATTACGGGCTATGGACATCAAATGAAACGTGATGAGCAATGCACCTGCTATAGCGTGCACCTCATCATTACTGCAAAGTCACCTCTTTTCACTTTCAAATGAAAGAAACGTGAAAGTATTGCAGCATGCGGGTAGCATCATCACGCAGTGCGGTCGAACGATGTGCATGTCTGTCAATGGCAATGACTGAACGGCGTGAACTGTACCTTAAGTTATGCTTCCACCACGCACTCCGATGTTTGCTTTCATTTCACCCCAACAGTAGCCAAGGAAAGTAAACAAAGGTCATAACTTTTTGCAAATTTTCTTCATTGGATTTAATTACTTAATTCTCTTACACTACATGACCATAAGCTCTTAGCACAAAAGAGAGACACCTTAAAGGCCGGTGGCATAGCCAAGATTCTTTCGTAAAGCGAGAGAGAAGAAAGAACAGATGGGGTACTCTGCCAGCTCAGACCATGCCTCCCCATAATAATTGATCCTCTCCTTTTCTCAGCGTGGTCTTATTTGTGCGTGCCTGCATGTACTTATTTGTAGCACAGATTGCCTTCCGCCAGTTGGGTAGCTGCAATACCCACGAACCAGATCAAAGTGCTTTATCACACATACACACACACAAAATAAGTGAGAGGAATTTAAGGCAGCAAAATGGGCAAGTTCGTTGGGGCATTTTGGCATACTTAAAGAGTGATAAAAAAAAGGATGCAGTACACGAATAAGATAAAACGTGCATTGAACACAGGCAGATACAGCTTGTACTGGCCAACAGCACTGGGAGCGATATTTTAAACAAATGTTGCCGGCATGTTGTTAGTAAATAGAAAAAGAAATGAAGCTTCTTGCTTTCACTGCAGCCTTCAGATTATTCTCCACATTCAGCAGAGGCCAGTCCTGGGAGATCAATATACAAAATATTATACTACTTACAATTTATTACAAACAGGGGAGCTGCCCTGTGCCACCTACAGAATGACGAGAAAGTTTACCCAGTGGGAAATTCCTAGGAACAGGCACTGCTCCTTTTCGTTGCGTTTTGGCTGGTGTTTGTGATGCCTCGGAGTCATCAGAGTCTGACCATGGCTGAGGTGGTTTCCTTGATCTCTTCCGTGGAAGATCTGAGTCTGTGTTCAAATCTGAGTCCTGTTCACTTCGGTTGAGCTTTCTCCTTGCCAACTCATAGGTTCCTGAGATGTAAGAACACCCCCTGTGAGTACTTGTATTTTTACACAAAGCTCCACAGCTAGCGACTGGTACATACCAAACAGCGCCTTTACAGACACCTCAAAGCATTTCCAAGAAGCATCCGGCATTGCTGCTTTTTTTACCATTGCGACAATCTTGTCTCCTTTAATGTGCTCTGGTGGCCAGGCACACCGATTCCCTTTTATCCATGTTGATGGTACCACTTCAACTTCTTGCAGGGCCAAAAACTCAATGATTGCATATGCCATCTAGAAAAGAAAACTATGCTTAGAGTTTTTTTACGATCATGTCTTATTAATGGCTGCATTCACACAATAGCAGTAGCACTCAAAATGCACTAACCATGTATAACAGAAGCTACTTGCAGTAACAATGAGACTAAAATCTCCTACACAGGTGCAATGTCTGGTTTCTAGGCAGTATGCAGCTGTGGCAACACTATATACTTGTTACGGAAAGGGAACATCACCATTTTTTGCAAGTTGCGTACATGCCATATTTTAGGATGAGATAGGGAAGACACAACACAGATGCAAAGTCTGGATGAACTGAAGGGTACGGTGTACCACTCTTCTTTAACTAGGAATTCTGGACCAATAATGCATGGTTCATTTGAGGCCTTCAAGTGGGCAATGTTTTTAGCCAAAACAACATGCCCATTTTGCAGAAAGCAGCAGTCCTTGTCACTTAGAGAAATAGTGAACTCCCTAAATGATAGCATCTTGTGCTGAGGAGGACAGCACCCCGGCAGGAGCAAACCGTGTGTATGTTGACGGAGCAGTGCGGGCTTCTCATCCAATGGATGGACGATGTTTGCTTCAGACTGGGACTCCACCAAGCAGTTGTACAATTGCTGCAGTGGCTTGCCATGTTTTCGCAGCTGTCGCTTGATTGTCTGCATATGATTCTCAAAGGGAAATGCACTAAAGGAATCTAAATGCCCATATCTTTGAACATCGGCAAAAAGGTGTATTAGGCAGTGCACATTGAAGGAAACGTGCTCATCTCCATAAAAATCACGAAAGTCTCTGACAAAGCAACGCAGGAGTTCTCCAGCAAACACAGCATGTTGGCGACAGAGCTGCGGATTAGCAAGTACAGAGAGAGAGGTATGAAGGACGAGGAAGTGCTGGTACAGGCGGTCTGTCAAACAAAATTTAAGAACAAATGGGCCAGTGTAAAAAAGAAAAAGCCTGAATTCAACAGCCTTCCAGCGGTCTAATTCATCAAGACCTCGTGGTTTGCGATGAAACTCACTGGGAACAGAAGCTCGCACAAGGCTGCTCTTTTCATTGAAAGTTTGACGTTGGAGTGGCCCAAAGCGTACGGGTAGTGGTCCTGAAGTCCACAACGTCAGAAGCTTCTTAACTACACCTAGCAACACAAGGTGCATGTAGTCCAGGGGTACATCATCCACACAGTCAATTGGCAAATCTAGGAGAATGGAATCCCCTTTGTGATGTTCACTATCATGTTGTTCTCTGAAACTAATGTTTGTGCGTAGGAGGCAGTCCATTTCAAGAAACACAACTTTTCCGTTCATATAAGTCCCCTCCACAGTACATTTTGGGCAGCCACTATAGCCACCATGCCCTTTAGTTGCCATTACAAAGGCTCGTGCAGGAGCATCACAAATGATGGCCTTCACACTTACTTGAACAACACTGCCATCTACAGCAACACCTTCCGAAATCAATTCTTGTAACTCTACAACGAATGGCCTCAGAAACTCCCTCGAGGATGCTGGCTTTGACAGCCCGGCAAAGGCACCAACAAGAAACGGTGTTCCATCGCCACAGGCGTGGGCAATACACTGAATAGGCCACAACTGCATTTTCGAACTTTTCGATAACGGAAGACCGTCTATGTTGAACGACAAGGGGATCACAGAAGGCGGGTGTTCGACATGACACAGTATGCGTAGCAGCCCAGCTTTAAGCCCAAAATGGCAATATTCCCCGGGCTCTAACGGTGTTAACCCGCACCTCTCTTGCGCTTGGCGCGGTGTGCGGAGAAGAGCTACGACCGTCTTCGGGTAGTTCTGCTAAAGAGGGATGGCTTCGTAACAACTTCAGTAAATCTGTAACTGCCCTTCTTTTGATATTGTGTTGAACAGCCCACATTCGCAATTTTTCTCGAAAGTTGCCTTCCGTGATGTCTTTGTCAACACTGTGTGTCTCCTCCTTGTCGACAGGATTCGCAGAAAGTGGGCTGCTTTGAACAACCGCATAGGAAGCATTGTCGACAGCATATGTTTCTAGTGAGCGTGTATGAAAATCGGCACGCCGATGCTCGCCGCTGTCCACTGCATCGCAAATGACGGCGTCAGTTCTATTCTGAACATCGCGGGGAACTCCGGCTACTTGCTTCGGCGGCTGTTCTTGCGGACGTTGATCCTGCAACGGGTGCTCGCTTGAGCACTCAAGAAGCGCCAAAGATTTCTTCGCCTCTCGACACGCTTTTTCGGAGACGTACAGTTCAACAGAACGCGACATCGAATAAATACACTTCGCGCCTAAACGCGTGGCGCGGGCGTCACCAAACAAAAGACAATATGGAAACTGTACCAAGCGCGCGCAAACTCTTTTTCGAAAATTGAACCTTAATCGGATGAAGGTAACAAAGGAATACTCACATCTTTGCAAGAGAGCTCTTCGCACGCCACCGAACGGTACCACAGAACACCTGTTTGAGGCCAACGTACGCAGCAGCAAAACCTATGACAAACTACAGAAGCTACAATGCTGCACATATAGGCAAAGAATAAGGAACCAACTGAACCAACTATAGGCGCCGGGTCCGCCGGGTCACGTGGCTCAACACGTGGCTGCAAGGAGTGCGAGGCGCATATCGAGGGGAAAGGGGCACGTAGGTGGCGAGGCGCGGATAGTCAAGTGAGGCCTCTAAGCACCCCGCACTCCTCGCTGCTCGCCCTCTCAGTTCGCTCTTTGTAATCGCGAATCGCGGTGGGCGAATGTCATGGTGCCGACGCAAGCAAAAAAAGAAAAACAGTCACAGTGACGTTTCACTTCGTGAACGCGGGTGACGCGCATGCGTGTATGTGCTAATAGCACATGCGACGCCATCGGCCTTCAGCGCGCCTTGACGCCTACTGTCCGCATTGCAGAAGTATTCAAGACGGATCGCGTGGCCGCGCCATACGCATCAGCCGCGAGTAGAAAGCGCTGTTGCAAACATTGGCTTACTATCTAAATTACCTAGCATGATGTCAGCGCGCACAGGCAAACATGAACACTTCGCACTCGATAACCGCGGACCCACGCTGTCAAAACGCAGGCGTGAGCAATCGCTGCAGCAGCATCAGCGAGCGAATTAAGTGGCATTCGTGCTGCCTGTCGATCGCTTCCAACGCAAACTGAGCGATGAGAACACAGCGTACGCAAAGGTATGAGCCGTCGGCCCACCTGGACTGTGCCCTCAAAGGAGATCGCTTTCAAAATGAAGCCCGCGCGGCTGCATGCATCTGAGTGTGGCAGCTTCATATGTGACATTGCTGTCTGACATGTCTTTTCGGATGAGCGTGCGCTGAGGGCAGCCGTGGAAGAGACTTAACATCCTGCGATATGATCACGTAGTACATATCTTCAATTGTGTGTCGGTCCCACAATTGTCCAGTATGGGACATCCCGTTGAGAACATTCTTCGGACATCCATAGGATCAAAGCTTTGGGATTTGTTTAGATCCCAAAACTTTAATCCTGTGGATGTCCGAAGGATATCTTAAATAGGCCATCCCGAAAGTAATGTCCTCATGTTATCCAGTGGACGTCCTAACTGGGACTTGGACGTTGGGATCTAATCGGGACGTCCAGAGGATATTCGTGGTCCAATGGGACGTGGAAAATTGAGCATTCGGAACATCTTGCTTCACGACTTTGCCCGTTCCCACGTCGCTGATGTGGTTAATACAAAACTGGCAAAGTTCAAGTGGGAAACGCTGCAACATCCCTCATGCAGCCCAGACCTGTTGCCTTGCGTCTTCCACATTTGGTAAAATTTGATAAAACTGTTCAAGGGAACCAGATTCGTGTCTGAAGATGACGTGTAGTCATTTACAGATTTTTGAGGCAGCAACCCAAGGAGTTCTATAAGACGGGAATTACGCGTCTCGTTAGTAGGACAAGTGTCTAAATACTCATGGTGACTTCTTTTAAATAAAGTACCTCGTTTGTCATATATTCGCAATGGCTCACTTTTATTTGACTCGCCCTCGTATATGTTGCAGAACTCCTGCTTTTTATATGTGCTCTCTGTTGCGACTATAATTTCGCAGCAATTACTCGCAATACAAAACCGATGACAGCTTCTCCTGCGCAGTACATTCGCACAAAGGAAATCGTCATTGAGATTTTCTCCTGGTCGTTGCATATGTACGAAAATGTAAACAAGGTTGTTGAATGGCAGATATATATATATATATATATATATATATATATATATATATATATATATATATATATATATATATTGTGATCTCTCGGCTAGTTCTATAAGGAGGAGGCCAAGCTGCAAAGTGAGCCCCCCACGAACGAAATTTCTGGCTACGCCACTGGTTCCACAAACATATATTTCTGTATAATTCTTCCAGAGCTAATTAAAAAAACGCTGCTATAGTCGGATACAACTTAAGTCTACACTGAAGCCCCGCCCTCGCCTTCATAAGAGCCAGCCACTGTTCCTCCGCGAGACTGCAAATAATTCGTGCTTCTAACTTTTGCAGTTACCCAAATAAGGCGGTAACTACAAAAAATGAAATTTTTAGCGCGTAATTTTATATCTTTTCCCTCGCATAGTATAGTGGAACGTCGAATGCCTAATTTTTTATTGAACTGAAATAACATGTTCGATTTGCTACAACTATTTGTTGTGAAGTTTCACATCAGTTGGCCGTGAAGTTTCATGAGTAGAACGGGTTCAGCAGTGAAATGAACTGCACGGCAGACTTTTGATGAGTGGAATGCTCAGTCTCCATACATTTGGTCCATGTCTGTTGCAAACCTAATTGCTTGATGAAAAGATTCAAGAACAGCAGACGCTCCGGAGGTATCAAGGGCGACGCCATTTTGAAAAGGCCGCAGGACGACGATTTTGTTCGCTTGTCTAATTGGCTGGCAAAGTAACACAACTCCGCGCGGTTCCTGTGCATTTGTTTCCAACTGCTGTTTTTTAAAGTTCTATTCTTCTAAAGTAATCTTCATTTTACGCTTTCGCTTCTTTACTTTTTCTTGGCAGTGTTCTTCCTGCGCTTATTTCTTGCGCGAGTCCATTTGACGTGGTTGTTTGTTTGCCACGTAAAGGAGAGGTGTACGCACAAGCGCACCTATAAAATACACGTAATTTCATTTCTCTTTTGTGGGTTTACGCGCTTTTATGACGAATGGTGGGCAATATTCACATGTGTAATATTAAAGGTAACACCCCCCCCCTCATTTGCATAGACAACTTACCTTGGGTTGGCCCCCCCCCCCCCGAAAAGAACTCCTGGGTACGTGCCTGCCGTGACGTATTTCATGGACTCCTTCTCGAGTGTTGGAAATTTGCAAGGCAGGCAGCGGAATGCTTTCCTAGTCTTCATTGTTGCGGCCAACTCTTCATTTTGGTCCCACCAGCAACGCATGCACTTGTCGTCGAAATGGAAATCCCGGCCGGCTGCACGTTTTCCAATCTGTTCGGCGTATGAGACAACTTGAAGTTTGCACGCAACATCGTACACGGTTAAGCGTTTCTTCTTTGCCATCGCAAGCAGTTGTGCTATATAGGCCGTCGAAAAAATGAACGGCAGAACAAAGGATGAATGGCGCCGGCGAGAAAAGCGACAAAATCTCCCAGATAGTGCCGCGCGCCCGAAGCTCACAGACAGCGCCGCGTGACGCGCACGCGCACACGGGCGGCATGACTTTATGCCAATGTGCACACCCTGCGTGTTAACAATTGTAGTCACCGCTCTGAAATATCTCTGTTTACCTATACCAACCGGTGATTCTTTCGTGGTGTTCCACAGAAAACTCGGCTTTCTAGAAGTCGACGATTTAGGGCAAAAAAAAACACTTAGCGCACGCGCACACGGGCGGCATGACTTTATGCCAATGTGCACACCCTGCGTGTTAACAATTGTAGTCACCGCTCTGAAATATCTCTGTTTACCTATACCAACCGGTGATTCTTTCGTGGTGTTCCACAGAAAACTCGGCTTTCTAGAAGTCAACGATTTAGCGCAAAAAAAAAACACTTAGCGCACGCGCACACGGGCGGCATGACTTTATGCCAATGTGCACACCCTGCGTGTTAACAATTGTAGTCACCGCTCTGAAATATCTCTGTTTACCTATACCAACCGGTGATTCTTTCGTGGTGTTCCACAGAAAACTCGGCTTTCTAGAAGTCGACGATTTAGCGCAAAAAAAAACACTTAGCGCACGCGCACACGGGCGGCATGACTTTATGCCCATGTGCACACTCTGCGTGTTAACAATTGTAGTCACCGCTCTGAAATATCTCTGTTTACCTATACCAACCGGTGATTCTTTCGTGGTGTTCCACTGAAAACTCGGCTTTCTAGAAGTCAACGATTTAGCGCAAAAAAACACTTAGCGCACGCGCACACGGGCGGCATGACTTTATGCCAATGTGCACACCCTGCGTGTTAACAATTGTAGTCACCGCTCTGAAATATCTGTTTACCTATACCAACCGGTGATTCTTTCGTGATGTTCCACAGAAAACTCGGCTTTCTAGAAGTCGACGATTTAGCGCAAAAAAAAACACTTAGCGCACACGCACACGGGCGGCGTGACTTTATGCCAATGTGCACACCCTGCGTGTTAACAATTGTAGTCACCGCTCTGAAATATCTGTTTACCTATACCAACCGGTGATTCTTTCGTGGTGTTCCACAGAAAACTCGGCTTTCTAGAAGTCGACGATTTAGCGCAAAAAAAAAACACTTAGCGCACGCGCACACGGGCGGCATGACTTTATGCCAATGTGCACACTCTGCGTGTTAACAATTGTAGTCACCGCTCTGAAATATCTCTGTTTACCTATACCAACCGGTGATTCTTTCGTGGTGTTCCACAGAAAACTCGGCTTTCTAGAAGTCAACGATTTAGCGCAAAAAAACACTTAGCGCACGCGCACACGGGCGGCATGACTTTATGTTAATGTGCACACCCTGCGTGTTAACAATTGTAGTCACCGCTCTGAAATATCTGTTTACCTATACCAACCGGTGATTCTTTCGTGATGTTCCACAGAAAACTCGGCTTTCTAGAAGTCGACGATTTAGCGCAAAAAAAAAACACTTAGCGCACACGCACACGGGCGGCGTGACTTTATGCCAATGTGCACACCCTGCGTGTTAACAATTGTAGTCACCGCTCTGAAATATCTGTTTACCTATACCAACCGGTGATTCTTTCGTGGTGTTCCACAGAAAACTCGGCTTTCTAGAAGTCGATGATTTAGCGCAAAAAAAAACACTTAGCGCACGCGCACACGGGCGGCATGACTTTATGCCAATGTGCACACCCTGCGTGTTAACAATTGTAGTCACCGCTCTGAAATATCTCTGTTTACCTATCCCAACCGGTGATTCTTTCGTGGTGTTCCACAGAAAACTCGGCTTTCTAGAAGTCGGCGATGTAGCGCAAAAAAAACACTTAGCGCACGCGCACACGGGCGGCATGACTTTATGCCAATGTGCACACCCTGCGTGTTAACAATTGTAGTCACCGCTCTGAAATATCTGTTTACCTATACCAACCGGTGATTCTTTCGTGGTGTTCCACAGAAAACTCGGCTTTCTAGAAGTCGATGATTTAGCGCAAAAAAAAAACACTTAGCGCACGCGCACAGGGGCGGCATGACTTTATGCCAATGTGCACACCCTGCGTGTTAACAATTGTAGTCACCGCTCTGAAATATCTGTTTACCTATACCAACCGGTGATTCTTTCGTGGTGTTCCACAGAAAACTCGGCTTTCTAGAAGTCAACGATTTAGCGCAAAAAAAAACCACTTAGCGCACGCGCAGACGGGTGGCATGACTTTATGCCAATGTGCACACCCTGCGTGTTAACAATTGTAGTCACCGCTCTGAAATATCTGTTTACCTATACCAACCGGTGATTCTTTCGTGGTGTTCCACAGAAAACTCGGCTTTCTAGAAGTCAACGATTTAGCGCAAAAAAAAATTACCGACGATTACGTTACTTCCTAATGCGAAATTTGAGCGCAGCAAATAAGCTGTTTCACCTTTTCGATAGATTGAGGCAAAGAAATCGAGCAACACATGTATGCGCTATCACAGAATTTTTTTTTTTCACACGTATTCCTTTAACAAAGACTCCACTAACAGTTCTTGACAGTCATGAAGGAAGCTTTGTGGTCGGAGAAATAGACTGATATATGTTCGACTTGGTACACCAATGCTTGATTCTCAAAGACGAGATCTATACAAGTGCCTCGCGAGGTTGTCACAGCCGTGGGATGCGTTACGAGCGAGAGGAACGGGATGTTCTCCCGCATAAGTGTTAGGAAATTGCTGTTTGTCTTTATGTCAACATTAAAGTCCCCCACTACTAACATCGGTGTGGATCGATGGACGGTTAATGCGAGTTGCAGGAAGTGCACGACGTCTTTCGTGAGTGCGGTAGCGGACTCACGAAAGCGGTATCAGTCGGTCGCTGCTAGCGCTGGGGGGATGAAAGGGGGGCGGAGCTGGTTACGAGGCCGACGATAACGCCGACGACGACGCGAAACCCAGGAACGGACGCCAAAGAGCCATTTGTGTAGCCAGCCCTCCTCCACAGTCTTTCCTCCTCCCTTCCATCATCCTCCCTCGCCCGGAGAGCCGACAGCGCGCATGCGCGGCGGCGGAGCAGATTCATCGGCGAGCTGGTTACGAGGCCGACGACAACGCCGACGACGACGCCGATGACGACGCGAAACCCAGGAACGGACGCCAAAGAGCCATTTGTGTAGCCAGCCCTCCTCCACAGTCTCTCCTCCTCCCTTCCATCATCCTCGCTCGCCCGGAGAGCCGACAGCGCGCATGCGCGGCGGCGGAGCAGCAGATTCGTCGGCGAGCTGGTTACGAGGCCGACGACAACGCCGACAACAACGCCGACGACGACGACGACGCGAAACCCAGGAACGGACGCCAAAGAGCTGCGCTCTAAAAAACACTTACCGCACGCGCAGACGGGTGGCATCACTTTATGCCAATGTGCACACCCTGCGTGTTAACAATTGTAGTCACCGCTCTGAAATATCTGTTTACCTATACCAACCGGTGATTCTTTCGTGGTGTTCCACAGAAAACTCGGCTTTCTAGAAGTCGACGATTTAACGCAAAAAAAAACACTTAGCGCACGCGCAGACGGGTGGCATGACATTATGCCAATGTGCACACCCTGCGTGTTAACAATTGTAGTCACCGCTCTGAAATATCTGTTTACCTATACCAACCGGTGATTCCTTCGTGGTGTTCCACAGAAAACTCGGCTTTCTATAAGTCAACGATTTAGCGCAAAAAAAAACACTTAGCGCACGCGCAGAGGGGTGGCATGACTTTATGCCAATGTGCACACCCCGCGTGTTAACAATTGTAGTCACCGCTCTGAAATATCTGTTTACCTATACCAACCGGTGATTCTTTCGTGGTGTTCCACAGAAAACTCGGCTTTCTAGAAGTCGACGATTTAGCGCAAAAAAAACCACTTAGCGCACGCGGGCGGCATATGGCTTTATGCCAATGTGCACACCCCGCGTGTTAACAATTGTAGTCACCGCTCTGAAATATCTGTTTACCTATACCAACCGGTGATTCTTTCGTGGTGTTCCACAGAAAACTCGGCTTTCTAGAAGTCGACGATTTGGCGCTAAAAAAACACTTAGCGCACGCGCAGACGGGTGGCATGACTTTATGCCAATGTGCACACCCTGCGTGTTAACAATTGTAGTCACCGCTCTGAAATATCTGTTTACCTATACCAACCGGTGATTCTTTCGTGGTGTTCCACAGAAAACTTGGCTTTCTAGTAGTCGACGATTTAGCGCAAGAAAAACACTTAGCGCACGCGCAGACGGGTGGCATGACTTTATGCCAATGTGCACACCCTGCGTGTTAACAATTGTAGTCACCGCTCTGAAATATCTGTTTACCTATAGCAACCGGCGATTCTTTCGTGGTGTTCCACAGAAAACTCGGCTTTCTAGAAGTCGACGATTTAGCACAAAAAAAAAAAAACACTTAGCGCACGCGCACACGGGCGGCATGACTTTATGCCAATGTGCACACCCTGCGTGTTAACAATTGTAGTCACCGCTCTGAAATATCTGTTTACCTATACCAACCGGTGATTCTTTCGTGATGTTCCACAGAAAACTCGGCTTTCTAGAAGTCGACGATTTAGCGCAAAAAAAACACTTAGCGCACACGCACACGGGCGGCGTGACTTTATGCCAATGTGCACACCCTGCGTGTTAACAATTGTAGTCACCGCTCTGAAATATCTGTTTACCTATACCAACCGGTGATTCTTTCGTGGTGTTCCACAGAAAACTCGGCTTTCTAGAAGTCGATGATTTAGCGCAAAAAAACACTTAGCGCACGCGCACACGGGCGGCATGACTTTATGCCAATGTGCACACCCTGCGTGTTAACAATTGTAGTCACCGCTCTGAAATATCTCTGTTTACCTATACCAACCGGTGATTCTTTCGTGGTGTTCCACAGAAAACTCGGCTTTCTAGAAGTCGGCGATGTAGCGCAAAAAAAACACTTAGCGCACGCGCACACGGGCGGCATGACTTTATGCCAATGTGCACACCCTGCGTGTTAACAATTGTAGTCACCGCTCTGAAATATCTGTTTACCTATACCAACCGGTGATTCTTTCGTGGTGTTCCACAGAAAACTCGGCTTTCTAGAAGTCGATGATTTAGCGCAAAAAAAAAACACTTAGCGCACGCGCACAGGGGCGGCATGACTTTATGCCAATGTGCACACCCTGCGTGTTAACAATTGTAGTCACCGCTCTGAAATATCTGTTTACCTATACCAACCGGTGATTCTTTCGTGGTGTTCCACAGAAAACTCGGCTTTCTAGAAGTCAACGATTTAGCGCAAAAAAAACCACTTAGCGCACGCGCAGACGGGTGGCATGACTTTATGCCAATGTGCACACCCTGCGTGTTAACAATTGTAGTCACCGCTCTGAAATATCTGTTTACCTATACCAACCGGTGATTCTTTCGTGGTGTTCCACAGAAAACTCGGCTTTCTAGAAGTCAACGATTTAGCGCAAAAAAAAAAATTACCGACGATTACGTTACTTCCTAATGCGAAATTTGAGCGCAGCAAATAAGCTGTTTCACCTTTTCGATAGATTGAGGCAAAGAAATCGAGCAACACATGTATGCGCTATCACAGAATTTTTTTTTTCACACGTATTCCTTTAACAAAGACTCCACTAACAGTTCTTGACAGTCATGAAGGAAGCTTTGTGGTCGGAGAAATAGACTGATATATGTTCGACTTGGTACACCAATGCTTGATTCTCAAAGACGAGATCTATACAAGTGCCTCGCGAGGTTGTCACAGCCGTGGGATGCGTTACGAGCGAGAGGAACGGGATGTTCTCCCGCATAAGTGTTAGGAAATTGCTGTTTGTCTTTATGTCAACATTAAAGTCCCCCACTACTAACATCGGTGTGGATCGATGGACGGTTAATGCGAGTTGCAGGAAGTGCACGACGTCTTTCGTGAGTGCGGTAGCGGACTCACGAAAGCGGTATCAGTCGGTCGCTGCTAGCGCTGGGGGGATGAAAGGGGGGCGGAGCTGGTTACGAGGCCGACGATAACGCCGACGACGACGCGAAACCCAGGAACGGACGCCAAAGAGCCATTTGTGTAGCCAGCCCTCCTCCACAGTCTTTCCTCCTCCCTTCCATCATCCTCCCTCGCCCGGAGAGCCGACAGCGCGCATGCGCGGCGGCGGAGCGGATTCATCGGCGAGCTGGTTACGAGGCCGACGACAACGCCGACGACGACGCCGATGACGACGCGAAACCCAGGAACGGACGCCAAAGAGCCATTTGTGTAGCCAGCCCTCCTCCACAGTCTCTCCTCCTCCCTTCCATCATCCTCGCTCGCCCGGAGAGCCGACAGCGCGCATGCGCGGCGGCGGAGCAGCAGATTCGTCGGCGAGCTGGTTACGAGGCCGACGACAACGCCGACGACAACGCCGACGACGACGACGACGCGAAACCCAGGAACGGACGCCAAAGAGCTGCGCTCTAAAAAACACTTACCGCACGCGCAGACGGGTGGCATCATTTTATGCCAATGTGCACACCCTGTGTGTTAACAATTGTAGTCACCGCTCTGAAATATCTGTTTACCTATACCAACCGGTGATTCTTTCGTGGTGTTCCACAGAAAACTCGGCTTTCTAGAAGTCGACGATTTAACGCAAAAAAAACACTTAGCGCACGCGCAGACGGGTGGCATGACATTATGCCAATGTGCACACCCTGCGTGTTAACAATTGTAGTCACCGCTCTGAAATATCTGTTTACCTATACCAACCGGTGATTCCTTCGTGGTGTTCCACAGAAAACTCGGCTTTCTATAAGTCAACGATTTAGCGCAAAAAAAACACTTAGCGCACGCGCAGACGGGTGGCATGACTTTATGCCAATGTGCACACCCCGCGTGTTAACAATTGTAGTCACCGCTCTGAAATATCTGTTTACCTATACCAACCGGTGATTCTTTCGTGGTGTTCCACAGAAAACTCGGCTTTCTAGAAGTCGACGATTTAGCGCAAAAAAACCACTTAGCGCACGCGGGCGGCATATGGCTTTATGCCAATGTGCACACCCCGCGTGTTAACAATTGTAGTCACCGCTCTGAAATATCTGTTTACCTATACCAACCGGTGATTCTTTCGTGGTGTTCCACAGAAAACTTGGCTTTCTAGTAGTCGACGATTTAGCGCAAGAAAAACACTTAGCGCACGCGCAGACGGGTGGCATGACTTTATGCCAATGTGCACACCCTGCGTGTTAACAATTGTAGTCACCGCTCTGAAATATCTGTTTACCTATAGCAACCGGCGATTCTTTCGTGGTGTTCCACAGAAAACTCGGCTTTCTAGAAGTCGACGATTTAGCACAAAAAAAAAACACTTAGCGCACGCGCACACGGGCGGCATGACTTTATGCCAATGCGCTCACCCTGCGTGTTAACAATTGTAGTCGCCGCTCTGAAATATCTGTTTACCTATACCAACCGGTGATTCTTTCGTGGTGTTCCACAGAAAACTCGGCTTTCTAGAAGTCGACGATTTAGCGCAAAAAAACCACTTAGCGCACGCGGGCGGCATATGGCTTTATGCCAATGTGCACACCCCGCGTGTTAACAATTGTAGTCACCGCTCTGAAATATCTGTTTACCTATACCAACCGGTGATTCTTTCGTGGTGTTCCATAGAAAACTCGGCTTTCTAGAAGTCGATGATTTGGCGCTAAAAAAAAAAACACTTAGCGCACGCGCAGACGGGTGGCATGACTTTATGCCAATGTGCACACCCTGCGTGTTAACAATTGTAGTCACCGCTCTGAAATATCTGTTTACCTATACCAACAGGTGATTCTTTCGTGGTGTTCCACAGAAAACTCGGCTTTCTAGAAGTCGATGATTTAGCGCAAAAAAAAACACTTAACGCACGCGCACACGGGCGGCATGACTTTATGCCAATGTACACACCCTGCGTGTTAACAATTGTAGTCACCGCTCTGAAATATCTGTTTACCTATACCAACCGGTGATTCTTTCGTGGTGTCCCACAGAAAACTCGGCTTTCTAGAAGTCGACGATTTAGCGCAAAAAAAAAACGCTTAGCGCACGCGTACACGGGCGGCATGACTTTATGCCAATGTGCACACCCTGCGTGTTAACAATTGTAGTCACCGCTCTGAAATATCTGTTTACCTATACCAACCGGTGATTCTTTCGTGGTGTCCCACAGAAAACTTGGCTTTCTAGAAGTCGACGATTTAGCGCAAAAAAAACACTTAGCGCACGCGCACACGGGCGGCATGACTTTATGCCAATGTGCACACCCTGCGTGTTAACAATTGTAGTCACCGCTCTGAAATATCTGTTTACCTATACCAACCGGTGATTCTTTCGTGGTGTTCCACAGAAAACTCGGCTTTCTAGAAGTCGACGATTTAGCGCAAAAAAAAAACACGTAGCGCACGCGCACACGGGCAGCAGCAGCAGCAGCAAACGACTTTATTGGGGTCCTGAGGAGCTAAGCGGCGGCCTGCAGGTCCCTACCCAGCCACTGGCTAGACCCATGTCGGAACAGAGAGGCCATGCCTCTGCGCTCGTTCACGGGCCCTCTGGACAGCCAAGAGCTGGACGTCCTGTCTCGGGTCTGTGATGGCCTTCGTCCAGTCTTCTTCTGTATTAAAATCCTGTAACACAGGGCACTGCCAGAGCATGTGATTTAATGAGCTAAATTCAGTGCCGCAATCTGGGCAGAGTGGATCGATGTCCGGGTGGATCTTGTTCAAAAAGCCCCTAGAGGGGTAGGACCCCGTCTGGAGCATGCGAAGCGTGGTAGCTTGTGGCCTGTTAAGCTTATGATAGGGGGAAAGGAAAACTCTGCCTATTTCCTCTGTCATGAGAGGTGATTTCATGAAAGGTAACCAGTGGATCACTGTGGACGAGCTCTCCCGAACTCACGTGAGACACCATCCCGTCGCGGCATACGAAACCTCGCGCACGGTCGTGGGCTATCTCATTGGGGTTCAGGTGACCCGGTAATACGTCTGGTCCCATGTGAGCTGGGAACCAGACTATGTGGTGAACAACGTCAGAGGGGTGTTTGCCGTTTAGAATCCTGGCTGCTTCTTTGGCTATCAATCCCGATGCGAACGCTCTAACGGCTGCTCTGGAGTCCGTGTACACCGTAGTGCGTTTTGAGTCCAGTAATCCGAGAGCTATAGCAGCCTGTTCCGCCACATCGACCGAGGAGGTTTTCAGCGAGGCTGCCGAGAGGAGTTCTCCCCTGTCATTGACTATGGCTACGGAGAACTTGTTGGCACTGGCGTGTCGCGCCGCGTCAACAAAGGTCTCCGTTCCGGATATGTTCTTTAAGAAAGTTCTAGCCCTCGCTAACCTTCGACCTTTATTGTGTTGGGGGTGGACATTTCTTGGAAAAGGGTCTACAATAAAGGAGTTCCTTGTCTGAACATCAAGTTGCGTGATATTTTCCTGAGTGAAGCTAGGACGGAGGCCTGCCGCATCCAGAAGTCTTCTGCCTGCTTTGGAGTTTGATAATCTAATAATTTGTGCTGATCTTTGTGCTTCTATTAATTCCGAAGTTGTGTTGTGTACTCCAAATGTCATGAGTTTCTCTGTGCTAGCCGTGATTGGCACGCCGATCACCTTTTTGATACTTTTGCGCATAAGCGTGTCTAATTTATCCATTTCTGTTTTCGTCCAATTGAGGGCTGCGACTGTGTAAATGACATGGCTGATGAGGAAAGCATGGTGAGCCCTAAGGAGTATATCCTCGCCTATGCCACCTTTCTTGTTGGACACTCTCATGATTAATCTAATAATGTTTTCAGTTTTCGTGGTGAGTTGGGCTATAGTCTTAGCGTTGCATCCCTTTGAGTTTATTGAAAGCCCTAGTATTTTGATGGAATCTACTCTCGGGATGGTGTGCCCATCTCTGGTACGAACGCTAATTGGCACCTGATCGAGTGGGGTGAGTCCCCTAGCACCTCGTCTAGCCTGTCTGTACAGCAGGAGTTCCGACTTTCCAGGTGAGAGTGCCAGTCCCGTACCTTTCAAGAAAGACTCTGTAACATCCAGAGCCTCCTGTAGAGCTTGTTCGACCGTAGCCTCCGATCCTCCAGGACACCAGATTGTAATATTGTTACGTAGGATGACGCAGACGAAAAGCTATGTACAAATATATTTACAAGGAAAATACGCTGCGCTAGGCCAAGAGGCAACAGCCCGCGCTAGCATCTAATCGTCGTCGTCGTCTTCACACTGCTGGCCTTTCGTGATCGCACATATTGTGCCGTAGCACTACCCCCGGCTGCATAAGCGCCGTCCCGGAGCGACTAAAGATCGGACGCGGAAGCAGTGTAGTAGGCCTTGAGCCTACTGACGTGTACGACATCACTAGATGCCACAGGAGAGGACGAGGTTGAGCCCACAGGAGCAATTTCGTAAGTCACAGGCGTCACCTGGCGCAGCACGCGGTAGGGCCCTGTGTATCGCGAAAGAAGTTTCTCTGAAAGTCCGACGTGGCGAGAGGGCGACCACAGGAGCACGAGCGCACCAGGTGAAAACTGTACGTCACGATGGCGGGCGTTGTACTGACACTGCTGAGTGGTCTGTGAGGCCGTAAGTCGAGCACGGGCAAGCTGGCGTGCATGGTCGGCGAGGGCGATGGCGTCGCGCGCATACTCGCTTGTTGAGACCGCAGCAGGAGGAAGTGCCGTGTCTAGGGGCAAGGTAGGTTCGCGACCGTACAGGAGATAAAAGGGAGAAAATCCGGCGGTGTCGTGCCGGGAAGAATTGTACGCAAATGTTACGTAAGGAAGGGAAATGTCCCAGTCGTGGTGGTCCTTGGAAACGTATTTGGCCAGCATATCGGTAAGAGTACGGTTTAACCGCTCTGTCAGGCCATTGGTTTGAGGATGGTATGAAGTAGTCAGTTTGTGTTGAATGGAGCAGGAACGCACAATGTCAGCGATAACTTTCGAGAGGAAGTTTCGACCACGGTCAGTAAGCAGCTGTCGCGGGGCGCCATGAAGCAAGATAATGTCACGCAAGAGAAAGTCCGCGACGTCAGTGGCGCAGCTGGTAGGGAGAGCCCGAGTGATAGCGTATCGGGTGGCGTAATCAGTCGCGACGGCTACCCATTTGTTCCCAGAGGATGACGTGGGAAAGGGACCGAACAGGTCTAATCCAACACGAAAGAACGGTTCCACAGGGACGGTGATTGGCTGGAGATGACCGGCAGGTAGCACCTGAGGTGTCTTCCGACGCTGGCAGGGATCACAGGCAGCAACATAGCGTCGAACGGAGCGAGCGAGACCAGGCCAATAGAAGCGGCGGCGGACGCGGTCGTACGTGCGGGTTACCCCAAGATGTCCTGCAGTAGGTGCGTCATGCATCTCAAAGAGCACAGCCTGTCGTAGATGTTTTGGCACGACAAGAAGAAGATCAGGGCCATCAGGGAGGAAGCTCCTTCGGTACAGAATGCCGCCCTGGAGGACATATCGGCGAACGGATGCGTCGGTAGGTGTAGAGCGCAGACGCTCGATGAGTACTCGCAGTCGATAGGTCTCGGTACTGCTCATCGGCGATATTAGCGAAGGCAGACACAGAGAAAATGCCGTCGGCGGTACTACTGTCGGCGTCGTCAGGCTCGTCTACCGGGTAGCGAGACAGGCAGTCAGCGTCCTTGTGTAGTCGGCCAGGTTTGTAGGTGACAGAGAACGAATATTCTTGGAGGCGTAAGGCCCAGCGACCAAGTCTTCCTGAAGGGTCTTTCAATGAGCATAACCAACAAAGCGCGTGATGGTCTGTGACAACGGAAAAGGATCGGCCATATAAGTATGGGCGGAATTTCGCAACCGCCCAAACTAGGGCCAGACACTCACGCTCAGTGATGGAATAGTTGCGCTCCGCGGGTGAGAGGAGCCTGCTGGCGTAAGCGATAACACGGTCGTGGCCACGCTGGCGTTGTGCTAGTACTGCTCCAATTCCGTGACCGCTGGCATCAGTACGGACTTCGGTAGGCGCAGAAGGATCGAAATGGGCCAGAACGGGAGGCGTTGTGAGAATGTCGATTAGATGAGAGAATGCAGAGGCCTCGTTATCGCCCCACTGGAAAGGAGAGTCTTTTTTCAAAAGGTCGGTTAGTGGTCGTGCTATGGCGGCGAAATTCCTCACGAAACGGCGGAAGTACGAACAAAGGCCGATGAAGCTGCGCACATCCTTGACACACGTCGGAACAGGGAAGTGCGTAACAGCATGGATCTTGCCTGGGTCCGGTTGCACTCCGTTCGCGTCAACGAGATGTCCAAGGACGGTAATCTGGCGACGGCCGAATTGGCACTTCGATGCGTTGAGTTGCAGACCGGCTCGCCGAAAAACGTCCAGGACTGCTGAGAGGCGCTCGAGGTGCGTAGCGAACGTTGGGGAGAATACGATAACGTCGTCCAAGTAGCACAAGCACGTGGACCATTTGAAACCGTGAAGAAGGGAGTCCATCATGCGTTCAAAAGTGGCAGGAGCGTTACATAGGCCGAACGGCATCACCTTGAATTGATAAAGACCGTCGGGTGTCACAAAGGCAGTCTTCTCGCGGTCGAGATCGTCCACGGCAATCTGCCAGTAGCCGGAGCGAAGGTCAATAGAGGAGAAATAGCGAGCACCGTAGAGGCAGTCAAGGGCGTCATCAATCCGAGGTAGGGGGTACACGTCCTTTTTGGTAACCCTGTTAAGGTGCCGATAATCCACGCAAAAGCGCCATGAGCCATCCTTCTTTTTTACCAGCACAACCGGTGACGCCCAAGGACTACATGACGGTTCAATAATGTTCTTGGCAAGCATTTTGCGAACTTCTGCGTGAATAACTTGACGCTCAGCTGGTGACACTCGATACGGGCGGCGATGAATAGGAGGAGCATCGCCGGTATTAATGCGATGTTGGACAGCTGTAGTGTGGGCTAAAGGACGATCGTTAAAGTCAAAAATATCGTGGTAGGACAACAGAACGCGGTAGAGTTCACGAGCGAGCTCGGAGGGCAAGTCGGGCGCAATCATTTTCCGTAAGTCAGCGATGGAACAATTTGTCGACTGCGATGGTAGAGAAGTATCGGATGAAGTGTCGTCTACTGCAATGGATGCTACTGAGTGATCCTCGAACGAACAAAGCTGGGCCAAAGACATCCAACGTGGCAGCACTTGTGTCGTCAAGCCAAAGTTGACCACTGGCAGGCAGACGCAATTCGCCGTAATAGATAAAACTGTATGGGGTACTGTGATCCCGTGTGTAAGGAGGACGTCTTGCATAGGAGCCGCGATGTAGTGACCGTCGGGGACTGGTGGGGATGACACTAGGTCAACGTAGGTCAGTGCCGAAGGTGGCAAGCGAACGAAGTCGGCGGAACTGAGGCGACTGGGGTGTGGTTCAGTAGGATCCAGAACAGGCAGGTCAAGGCGGAGAGTACGGGCGGAACAATCGATGAGAGCAGAATGTGCGGAGAGGAAGTCTAAGCCGAGGATGATGTCGTGGGGACAGTGGGCGATGACTGTGAATAGCACGATTGTTGAGCGATCGGCGAAGGAGACGCGGGCGGTACACATACCAATTACGGGGGCTGTTCCGCCATCGGCGACACGGACAACAGGCGTCGTGGCGGGCGTGATAATTTTCTTGAGCCGGTTACGAAGGTCAGCGCTCATTACGGACAAATGCGCCCCAGTGTCTATGAGAGCAGACACGGAAACACCGTCGACGTGCACGTCAAGAAGGTTCAGATGAGTGGGCAAAGTCAGTAGAGGATTTGGCGGCGTAGGGAGCAATGCAGCGTCACCTCGAGGCGCTGCATCGTCTAGTTTTCCGGCTGGGAGCGGCGCCCGAAGGGAGCCGGCGAATAGGAGCGACGGGGCTGGGGAGAGCGAGATTGTCGTCGTTGGGGCGAAGGCGAACGAGAATAGGGGCGGTTCGTTGCAGGAGAATCAGTGGCGGCATTATCGGAGCGTGCGGCATAGGGACGAGAAGGGCCACCTGAGGGGTGAGAGTAGGCAGTATAAATAGACCGGATCGGGGAACTCCAGCGACTACGACAGTGCCGAGAAATGTGCCCGATTCGATGGCAGTGGAAACAAATAGGCTTGTCGTCAGCAGTGCGCCACTCAGATGGGTTGCGGAAACGTGGTGGGTAAGAAGATGCGGGACGGGGCGAAATCGAAGAAGCCGGGCGGGTATCAGGGCGATGGGCCGAGCAGATGGTGTGAAGACCCATGTTTTCAAACTCCTGGCGGACAACTGCCTGGATCAGTGAGACCGTGACTGCAGATGTGTTCGTGGGACTGGAGTCGAAGGCAGCCGGATAGGCGGCCTCGATCTCACGCCGGACGATCCTGGTAACATCGGTAGTGTTGTTGGGACGAGGAGCGTCGGCACAGGAAGATGTCGCTGGGGTGTTGGGCAGACGGGCAAACTGCTGGTCAATACGTCGGCTTTTGGCGAGTTCCAGGCGGCGGCACTCTTTTATAACAGCATCCACCGTGGCTACGTTGTTGCAAACGAGCAAATTGAAGGCGTCATCGGCAATGCCTTTGAGGATGTGGGAAACCTTGTCTGACTCAGTCATGTGGGTGTCAACTTTGCGGCACAGAGCCAAGACGTCCTGAATGTACGTGACATAGGGCTCTGTTGACGTCTGCACACGGCCAGAAAGCGCCTTCTGCGCGGCAAGTTTTTGACCGTAGGGGTTGCCGAACAAGTCTCGAAGCTGTGTCTTAAGTGAATCCCAACTGGTGAGCTCATCTTCGTGCGTGCGATACCAAACTCGAGGTGTGCCACCGAGGTAAAAGACTACGTTGGCGAGCATAATAGTAGGGTCCCACCGGTTATTGCGGCTGACGTGTTCATAGAGGCTGATCCAGTCATCGACGTCTTCCCCATCGTGGCCCGAGAAGACGCCAGGATCACGGGTAGCGGGGAGAGTGATGTAGGTCGTCGAAGGGGCAGCAGGTGTCGGAGCCGGCGGAGTCGGGTTGTCGTCGCCGGGAGCCATGACGGAAGGCTCGACGTACCGTCCACTGCGAAGCTCCGTGACGAGGTACAGGGAACGTCCACCTCCACCAGATATGTTACGTAGGATGACGCAGACGAAAAGCTATGTACAAATATATTTACAAGGAAAATACGCTGCGCTAGGCCAAGAGGCAACAGCCCGCGCTAGCATCTAATCGTCGTCGTCGTCTTCACACTGCTGGCCTTTCGTGATCGCACATATTGTGCCGTAGCAATATCGTCAGCATATAATGCATCACCTACGTAAGGAATTGCTGCAAGGCTTTCCGACAACTTGCGCATTGCTATATTAAACAGAAGGGGTGAGATAACTGCCCCTTGGGGAGTACCCCTGTTTCCGAGTGTGAAGTATTCCGAGACTGATTGCCTCAACTTTATGGCCGCCGTCCTGCTCTCCAGGAAGGATGCAACGAAGGAGAAGAATTTAACTCCTAAGTTCAAGGCCGATATCTCCTGAAGGATATAGTCATGTGCAATTGTATCGAATGCCTTGGATAGATCCAGTGCGAGGACGCCTTTTACATCTTTGCTTTGAGAGTCGATTATCTGTGTTTTGAGCAGGAGCATGACATCCTGCGTTGAAAGCAAGGGCCTGAAACCAACCATATTGTACGGGAATAGTTCGTTGCGCTCAATATGTCTCGATATCCTGTTATGCACTGCATGTTCTGCTACTTTGCTAATGCAAGAAGTAAGGGAGATAGGACGGAGGTTCTCCAAGCTGGGTGATTTACCTGGCTTGGGGATTAAGACCACTGTGGCCTTCTTCCAACTCTCCGGTACAACGCCTTCCTCCCATACCTCATTTATCTCCTTCACTAAAGCTTGAATTGCTTTGTCGTCCAAATTTCTTAAGAGCCGGTTTGTAACTCCGTCGGGGCCTGGGGCAGACCTCCCGTTTAAATTGTGCAGCACTTCCCTGATCTCAGCTTTCGAGAAGGGGACGTCCAGCTCTGGGGCAGGCGCGCCCTCATACTAAGGGAGGGGAGAACTGCCAATGGGAAGGTATTTGTTCGCCAGTTTCCGAAATATGGAGGCCTCTGAGATGCCGTCCATTTTTTCCTTATTAATTAATCGGTCTATGACTAGTCTCTGATTACATTTGGATTGTCCATCGTCTAAGAGATGTTTGAAGAGGGTCCATTTGCCTCCTTTGCGCATTTTTCCATCCGCTGCCGAGCAGGCGTCTCTCCAATGCTGTTTATTAAGTTCTGAGCAATGCTCCTCAATGAGTTTATTGAGCTCCGCGATCTTTTTCCGTAGCCTGCGATTGAGTTTTTGTGTCTTCCATCTCTCGAGGAGAGAGCGCTTGGCTTCCAGGAGATGCGCTAACCTTGCGTCCATCCCTGGGGCATCAAAATCCGTAACTATTTCCTTGGTGGCCTTCTCGACATCCATTTGTATCTGTACAAGCAGTTCACTGAACGTGTCGTATACTGCCTCATCTTCACCTCTTATTTTCCTAAAGAGGTCCCAGTCTGTGTATTTATAGGTTTTGGGAGGAGCTGCTGTTATTTCCATCCTGAGTTCTATTATATAGTGGTCGCTCCCCAAGTTCTCCTGTAAGTTGGACCACGTGGCCACAGCATTTCTAGTGAAGCTGAGATCAGGGGTCGTGTCTCTGGCGACCGAGTTTCCCAGCCTCGTGGGGAAACGTGAGTCCGAGACCAGTGTCAGGTTTAGGTCTGTACTCGCTGCAACTAGGTTGGCCCCTTTCTTTGTTCGTGTTACATAACCCCAAGCCGGGTGGGGAGCGTTGAAGTCTCCTGCGACTATTAAGGGCTGCGATTTCGCAGTGGTTGCGACCCTATTTAGTAGTGAGCGGAGATTATGCTTATGAGCGGAAGGAGAGCTGTACAGGTTGAGAATGAAAATGTTTCGTCGAATTTTTCCGTGGGCACACCCTGCGTGTTAACAATTGTAGTCACCGCTCTGAAATATCTGTTTACCTATACCAACCGGTGATTCTTTCGTGTATTCCACAGAAAACTCGGCTTTCTAGAAGTCGACGATTTAGCGCAAAAATAAAAAAAAAAACACTTAGCGCACGCGCACACGGGCGGCATGACTTTATGCCAATGTGCACACCCTGCGTGTTAACAATTGTCACCGCTCTGAAATATCTGTTTACCTATACCAACCGGTGATTCTTTCGTGGTGTTCCACAGAAAACTCGGCTTTCTAGAAGTCGACGATTTAGCGCAAAAAAAAACACTTAGCGCACGCGCACACGGGCGGCATGACTTTATGCCAATGTGCACACTCTGCGTGTTAACAGTTGTAGTCACCACTGTGAAATATCTCTGTTTACCTATACCAACCGGTGATTCTTCCGTGCTGTTCCACAGAAAACTAGGCTTTCTAGAAGTCGACGATTTAGCGCAACAAACACTTAGCTTACGCTCATTCGAGCGGCATGACTTTATGCCAATGTGTACAGTCGACCAAAAAAGTTTACGGACCAAGAGATCTGACAAAAAGCTGAATATCTCCTCAGTCTCAAAACACAGACAGTTATTCCCATTTCCAGCCTTTTGTGGCATATGCGAACAACATTGCGATGCACAATTTTACTGGCTGCTTTTAAAGGCTGCTCGTATATTTTTAATTTTCTGAGATCGAGTGGTCCGTAAACTTTTTTGGTCGACTGTACATTCTGCGTGTTAACAATTGTAGTCATCGCTATGAAATATCTCTGTTACCTCTACCAACCGGCGATTATGCCGCGGCGGTCCACAGAAAACTCGGCTTCCTAGAAGTCGACGATTTAGCGCAATAAACACTTAGCTTACGCCCACTCGAGCGGCATGACTTTATGCCAATGTGCACACTCTGCATGTTAACAATTGTAGTCATCACCATGAAATATCTCTGTTTACCTCTACCAACCGGCGATTATTCCGCGGCGGTCCACAGAAAACTCGGCTTTCTAGAAGTCGACGATTTAGCGCAAAAAACACTTCGCGCACGCGCAGACGGGCGGCATGATTTTATGCCAATGTGCACACTCTGCGTGTTTACAATTGTGGTCATCCTTGGCGGATCCTTTCGTCGCTGTCCACAGAAAACTCGGCTTTCTAGAAGTCGACGATTTACCGCAATAAACCTTTAGCTTACGCACACTCGAGCGGCATGACTTTATTCCAATGTGCACACTCGGCGTTTTAACGATTGTAGTCATTGCTGTGAAATATCCCTGTTTACATCTACCAACCATCGATCCATTCGCAGCGGTCCACAGAAAACTCGGCTTTCTAGAAGTCGACGATTTAGTGCAAAAAACACTTAGCGCACGCGCAGACGGGCGGCATGACTTTATGCCAATGTGCACACTCTGCGTGTTAACAATTGTAGTCGTCGCTCTGAAATATCTCTGTTTACCTCTACCAACCGTCGACCCTTTCGCCGCGGTCCACAGAAAACTCGGCTTTCTAGAAGTCGACGATTTAGCGCAATAAGCACTTAGCTTACGCACACTCGAGCGGCATGACTTTATGCCAATGTGCACACTCGGCGTTTTAACAATTGTAGTTATTGCTCTGAAATATCTCTGTTTACCTCTACCAACCGGTCATTTTTTCGTGGCGGTCCACAGAAAACTCGGCTTTCTAGAAGTCGACCATTTAGTGCAACAAACACTTAGCTTACGCACACTCGAACGGCATGACTTTATGCCAATGTGCACAGTCAGCGTGTTGACAATTGTAGTCATCGCTCTGAAATATCTGTTTACCTCTACCAACCGTCGACATCCCCCGCATCAGGCCGACATTGTGAAGTGCTCGTGGTGACAAAGCCCGCTACCGCATCAGTCAGGACGGCCCATCTACGGTGCTCATTTTTGCGCCAAAAATGAAGTGAAATGCTAGCTTGGGTGGCATCGAGCGCGAGGGACCCCATATCAAATATAGGGAAAAACCAAACAGTGCATAGTTGATTTGCGAATCGAATTATTCGATTCATTGATAAGAGTATTCACACACCCCCAATTGTTTCCCGATATCTGTGCCATGGCTCCAATGCGGAGTTTAGTCACTCTGAATTCGCAAAAGTCACCCTCAATCCCACGTTTTCAATGAGTTCAAGGCAAACATTTATTTCCAAGGAGTTGTACGAGCCACGGTTGGTTTGTGCTAACAATTTTGCCACCAAGTGAAAGCCTCTCGGGGATAAGCAAGAGTTCTCCCAATACGCAGAGTACTGAGCTCTGTCGATGCCTTTCAAATGAAGACACACACACACGCACAATCATTGTGAATGACATTTCATTTAGACTGCAAAGACAAAAATCACAGTGAAATGGACATCATCAAAAGTATACTTCCACCCATGAACTTGCATGTGCTGGCAATGAACTTGCTCACCATGCACACATGCATTGGCAATGCCCCCTTCCCCTCTCACGTACTGCACTTTCCTAGGGGAAAAAAGCACAAATGCCGGACAAATCGTCCTCGTAGCTTCATACAGCCAAGACGGAAACGATGCCTTGCACATCACTAAGGGACATAATGCATCGCGTTTCTAAAGTGTGACCAATTTCAATTCAACAAAGAGACCACCGCGAGTGCCCTTACGGCTTATGAAGAACACTCACGGACGGCAAAACGTTACACACAAGATGTGGCACAGACTGCGTGCGGGAGAACACAGGCCAAGAAGACAATACAGGTAATATGGCGTGGCACATGAAAGGACTCGACAACCACGAACGATAACACCACATACGAAAATGAGTATACATGGTTGAACTCACTGCCAGCCTTTTTGGCAATCTAGGCAGACAAAGGCTTTGCTGAGAGAACAAACGCCCCATCCCACAGAGCCAGAGAGAAATGCGCATCAACTTTACCAATGTTCTTTTTCTTTCCATGAGCTCGGGTGGTGCACACTGCTACCCAGATGAGGAGGAGAGCCTCCTCTCGGTGCAGATCTTTATATTACTACGTGTGCAGTCTTTTTTGTTTTTACTCCTTTGAATATGATATGGCAGTTCATAGAGCACTCAAAATGTTGAACATAAGTTACACTGCAGGTAGCTTAAGATGGAAGAGAAGAAATAAACAAGCACATCTGTTTCAAGAAAGCTACTGAAATAAATACATAACTTAATACATTATAAAGCTATTTGCGAGCACTCGCATACACTTTGGAACAGGTTTTACTACAAGTTGACTTTGTTAGACAATGAAGATTTACAATGAAAAACATTAAGATTCGAATTGTTACCTTTCACCCTTATACCTACTGCAATTTTTAAAACAGAAAGCCTTGGCTCTGTGCGAGACTCGAGCAACTTGCAGTGCTTGCCTGCACATAGTTTCTGCTATAAGAACCTTAGTTCTTCAGATAAAGCAAGTACAGAGGTCAAGCTATCCAAAAACCTAACGTGACAGACAATTCAGATCTCACCTTGTGACAAACAGCCCAGTCACCACTATGCAACAAGTGATCCAGAATTATCATCTGAACATGCACACATGTAACCACTATGCAACAAGTGATCCAGAATTATCATCTGAACATGCACACATGTAACCACTAATGCGCTCAAGCTTCCAAGTTTAAGCATAACTTCAGTTAAGTTTAGGCACAAGCTTCTTGGCAGTAAAATACCTTTGGCATCCGAAGTGGCTACATGAGTGTCTGGCTCTGGCGAAATGCAGCCCCAAAGGGACATTACCGTGGCAATGCACAGAGGTGAACCACTGACAAAGCTTTCCACACACTAACCTTGGTGAACTGGAGGAGAACACTGTTCTAGTTGGTTACAAAGTGTTACAAGCCAACTGGCACCACAGCTCCACAACATGGCAAAGTCATGCCACAAACCTACTGGGTGACCACACATGCGAATCCGACAAGAGATATGAAAGTGCCCAATGGGCTCGTTTTCACACTGATACATGAAGGAAGGGAAAAACTGAGGACAGACCCTACCACCTCCGCGCGCTAGAGAAAAGTGTGGAGGAATTGACGTGTATTTTCTCTTTTTCATTGCTTTTTTTTTTCTTTCTTTCCCTGTGGCGGCCATGTTCTTGGGTCACAATGGCGGCTTTGTTATGGTGGTGTGCGCTCACACGGGTTGTTCTGTGGGTTTAGTACAGTGGCAAAGGTGTCGCGTTTGCTAGGTTGCATTAGTCTCCGTGTTTTGTACTGCGCTGTGTTATGCAGATTGTGCTCTCCCAGCTGTTGTGGCCAGGTGGGACTGGAAGAAGCAAAAAGTGTGAAACAAGCACATATGCAACACCGTTAACCACACCATGGACGAAAGACAACGTGGGGATATTTTCCCTGTTTTCGGTGGATTCATGCTAATGTGTCCTCAGACACTGAAACTGCTGTGCTTCAGATTATGCACGATAAACACCTTGCACGTCAGTGACAGCTGTGCAGTGTTCCTGCTTTTGACAGCGGACGATGCGTTTGTGGCACGTAAAACAACCACGTGGAAGGATGGAAATGAGGCGGCTGCTGTGAGTAATAAAGGGACAAAACCCCTTTACTGCAGTAATCTTATCTGCGTGCTCGAGGGGCCGAGGGAAGTAAACGTTCGCGGATGTGGTGCAAGGCTTGGCAGAAGAGTGTACGCCTGCACGTACATAGACCCAGTCAACATGCTAGTCACACGCATACTAATTTATTGTTCGGCACCGCAGTACTTTGTTTCCGTGAAGTTTCACTTACCGCGAGAACTACCTCAGGCCAAAGTTGGTGTATTTAAACGTGTAACAACATTCTTCTCTGCTGGACTGTTCGTCGGTGCGCTCTGGTTTGTCACACCTTCACTGTGAGTGGCCACCCGAAACGTGTTCAGCAAAGCAAAATGATTCCGACAAAGCCACGACAGGCATGCGTGTTTGTTCTGATAAACTGCAGATGGGCTTGGCATAGGTTGTATCGCGATGGAATACACCGCGATTGGACCGTTGGTCAAATTGCTACGGTGCGCAGCCTGGCGTGTTTTTGCCTATGGTAGCGCGAAGGCAAGAAATGTAAACAAGAGAGGAGAACCTGGCCTGACGCGATGGCGCAGTAGCACCGACTTTTGGCGTCACTTTAGCTTCACGAAGAGTGACGTCAAGGCCCCTCCTCAGTTTTTTTTTTCTTCCTCCATGCATCGACTTGACACTTGGCACTGCTGGCATTTTTGCACAAGTACGACAATCACCAGCACTCAGTCGTACGCACCACAATAGAGGCGCATTAGGACACGTAAAAACAGCTCTAGGTGCACCCCTTAATGCACACACACACTGGAAATCGGTATTGTTAATTACAAAGGGTACCGTCATTCTGGTGGCAATAAGAAAACTAAGCACATTTTGAATGTCCCCACAGTTCATGCAGCAAGTGACCACAATCTTAAAGAAGTCTGTGTTAAACATCTGTGCCACGGAATGCAATGTCACAATTTGACGATGACCACAAATGCACCCTGTCCTCTTGCACGGACATCCCATCTTTCCATTTATTGCCAGAAATGGTCATCCAAAACACCAACTTAGCTGGGAAAATGTCTGCCTTCCCACAACCCGGAACAGACAGGTGCTAAAGCTCACTACTCTCTCACAAAGCCTTGCTTAGATGGACATGGCAACCCCAGCTCTCTGCCCAGCACTTATTGCCCAATGACCGCTATCATAGTCACAAGACTGAATGCACTACTACTTACCACGTCCTGTGTCACAAGTTCACACACGTTCACAACAAAGTCACGACAGGCTGTCTTCCATTGCTGCCCAGTTCAGTATGTCGCCAAAAAGACCACTGTCAAGTCACAACAGATAGTCAACCGAAACTGTAAACACCTAAGGATCTTGACGAAGCCATAAAAGACAATTCACTTCGTTTTGTCTGTGTTGCAACATGGCCATCATAATCTACCGATGAATAATATGCGTTGCCACTACACTGCTGACTTGGTCGACAGCGATGTGCAGCAAACTGGGCCACACTGGAGCCTGCAAATGGTTGAGCCATGGCCACCCGCGAATCTGCCCGTCGAGAGACCCCCCCAACTCCCCACGACTGTCATTAGCAGCAATTACTGTACAACAACTGAATCCACACAGGTGTCACACCTTCCATCACTTAGGCTTCAGTGTACTGAGGAAGTTTCCCAGGTCGTACTCGGAGTCGTACTTGGAGGAGTCCCACAGCTCAGGGAGGCTTTCCAGCACCCCTTTCATGCCGACACGCGATGGGCCCGCGGAGGAGTTCTGCGCAGTGTCCAGCATTGTGTCCGCCTTGGCACCGTCCGAGTCGAGCGTGAACAAGTCGAGCAGCTGGTCGGTGCCCATGGTGTTCAGGCTGCTGTTCTCTTGCGTGATCACCGTGTTGGCAATGGTCAGCTTGAACTTTTGCAGCCTGCGATGTGCGACACAACAAACAGGTTTTATTGCTAGAACATTTTAGGGTGCCTGTAAACATACTGCCATTCAAGAAATACAGTCGAACCTTTATATATTGAACAAGATATTACAAATTGCTTTATATAACAACCAACTAAATGTTCTTACAATACGACAATGCAGAATATTAGAAGAATCGAATAGTAGATGTTCGACTCGCACATCGAATTATTCGAATGTTCACTATTCAATTCGATTCGGTGTTATTTGAGTACTTGCACACCCCTAACATCGAACGATGAGCTCTGCCCTGCCCCTTCAAGTGCACTTCTCCTAATGAAAATGCCATCACTTCTAGCGCCGTCAGAAATATAGTTAATGCCAATGAACTTGAAATGGGACACTTTTGCCAGATACCATCAAACAATACATCAGATCAACAGGGCAGTACATGCAACAGAAGAAAAATGAGCAGGTCGTGCGTTTCAGTTTTGCTTGCTGCACACGTATGGCTCGTGCGAACTGTGATCGTTCGCTACTGGCAAGAGTCGACTCCCAAACTACATCAGGAATGCAAAGGGCCTCCTGGTCCAACATAGTCGGTGCACTTCGGTCGGTGCAGATGGATCAAAGTGGGCAAGTATGGGAGGGGTGGTCAGAAACCTGTCAAGAGCGGCGAACGCGTGAGCCTGCTCTGGGTCCCATGAGAATGGCGTGTTCTTCTTTAGAAGGTCTGGTTCTATGAAGACGTGGAATCGGCGATGGGTAGAGTGAAAACAAAATACACTATACTGATGGGCGACTTCAATGCCAAGGTAGGCAAGAAGCAGGCTGGAGACAAAGCAGTGGAGGAATATGACATAGGCACTAGGAATCGCAGGGGAGAGTTTTTAGTAGAGTTTGCGGAACAGAATAATATGCGGATAATGAATACCTTCTTCCGCAAGCGGGATAGCCGAAAGTGGACGTGGAGGAGCCCGAACGGCGAGACTAGAAATGAAATAAACTTCATACTCTGCACTAACCCTGGCATCATACAAGATGTGGACGTGTTCAGCAAGGTGCGCTGCAGTGACCACAGGATGGTAAGAACTTGAATTAGCCTAGACCTGAGAAGGGAACGGAAGAAACTGGTACATAAGAAGCCGATCAATGAGTTAGCGGTGAGAGGGAAAATAGAGGAATTCCAGATCAAGCTACAGAACAGGTATTTGGCTTTAACTCAGGAAGAGGACCTTAGTGTTGAAGCAATGAACGGCAATCTTGTGGGCATCATTAAGGAGTGTGCAATAGAAGTCGGTGGTAACTCCGTTAGACAGCATACCAGTAAGCTATCACAGGAGACGAAAGCCTCTAACCCTACAGCTAGAATAGAACTGGCAGAACTTTCGATGTTAATCAACAAGCGTAAGACAGCTGACATAAGGAAGTATAATATGGATAGAATTGAACATGCTCTCAGGAACGGAGGAAGCCTAAAAGCAGTGAAGAAGAAACTAGGAATTGGCAATAATCAGATGTATGCTTTAAGAGACAAAGCCGGCAATATCATTACTAATATGGATGAGATGGTTCAAGTGGCTGAGGAGTTCTACAGAGATTTATACAGTACCAGTGGCACCCACGACGATAATGGAAGAGAGAATAGTCTAGAGGAATTCGATATCCCACAAGTAACGCCGGAAGAAATAAAGCCTTGGGAGCTATGCAAAAGGGGAAGGCAGCTGGGGAGGATCAGGTAACGGCAGATTGTTCTAGAGAAACTGGCCACCCTGTTACGCAATGCCTCATGACCTTGAGCGTACCGGAATCTTGAAGAACGCTAACATTATCCTAATCCATAAGAAAGGGGACGCCAAAGACTTCAAAAATTATAGACCGATCAGCTTACCGTCAGTTGCCTACAATGTATTTACTAAGGTAATCGCAAATAGAATCAGGAACACCTTAGACTTCTGTCAACCAAAGGACCAGGCAGGATTCCGTAAAGGCTACTCAAGAATAGACCATATTCACACTATCAATCAGGTGATAGAGAAATGTGCGGAATATAACCAACCCTTATATACAGCTTTCATTGATTACGAGAAAGCGTTTGATTCTGTCGAAACCTCAGCAGTCATGGAGGCATTACGGAATCAGGGTGTAGACGAGCCGTATGTAAAAATACTGAAAGATATCTATAGCGGCTCCACAGCCACCGTAATCCTCCATAAAGAAAGCAACAAAATCCCAATAAAGAAAGGCATCAGGCAGGGAGATACGATCTCTCCAATGCTATTCACAGCGTGTTTACAGGAGGTATTCAGAGACCTGGATTGGGAAGAATTGGGGATAAGAGTTAATGGAGAATACCTTAGTAACTTGCGATTCGCTGATGATATTGCCTTGCTTAGTAACTCAGGGGACCAAATGCAATGCATGCTCACTTATCTGGAGAGGCAACGCAGAAGGGTGGGTCTAAAAATTAATCTGCAGAAAACTAAAGTAATGTCTAACAGTCTAGGAAGAGAACAGCAGTTTACGATAGGTAGCGAGGCACTGGAAGTCGTAAGGGAATACATCTACTTAGGGCAGGTAGTGACTACGGATCCGGATCATGAGACGGATATAATCAGAAGAATAAGAATGGGCTGGGGTGCGTTTGGCAGGCATTCTCAGATCATGAACAGCAGGTTGCCATTATCCCTCAAGAGAAAAGTTTATAATAGCTGTGTCTTACCAGTACTCACCTACGGGGCAGAAACCTGGAGGCTTACGAAAATGGTTCTATGGTTAAAAGGGTAAACAAAAACCCGGGGCACTTCGCCGACCAAATAAAGATTTAAAAGAAAAGAAGACGTTTCGGCTCCCGTGTGGGAGCCGAAACGTCTTCTTTTCTTTTAAATCTTTATTTGGTCGGCGAAGTGCCCCGGGTTTTTGTTTACCCTTTTAACCATGTTTCATCCCGACCAGACGGGCTTCCGTCAAACACTGAACTTCAAAATAGTTCTACTTAAATTGAGGACGACGCAACGAGCTATGGAAAGAAGAATGATGGGTGTAACGTTAAGGGATAAGAAAAGAGCAGATTGCATGATTGAACGTGGGGTACCACGTCAAAAGAAAATATCAATAAATTATTACTACTCCAAAAAAAGGCTGTTCGTCATATCGCAAACGCGCCATTCGACGCACATACATCTGAATTATTTTCAAAGTATAATATCATTTGTCTAGTAAGTTTATATAACGTTAACCTTGCCCTAAAATACCAGAGCTACTTTAAGTATAATAACGAAGCGTTCTTGCGGTTGTGCAAGCTAATAGAACCAATAGATATATCGTATAACATTAGGGAAAGAAAGAGATGGCAGCTAGCACTCTCCCGTACTAATTATGGATCAAATCGGCTATCCAGTCGCGTCCCATCCTTATTAAATAAACTTCATGAAAACGGTATAGAGATAATTGACACTACTAGGAAAACATTACGAGACTTCCTAATTCAAACTGAGTAATTATTTTTTTTTAACGTTACTTTGGCTAGGTGAAGTCACTACTTGCCTCCTTTAAATTAGGTAGTTTTTCATTTTGATGGCATTTTCGCATATAGGATGTAACCTTCAAGAAATTTACGCACATCTTCATTTGCTATCTATGTTTCTGCATGTCAAGAAAACGTTCTATGATGAATTTTACAGCAGTTGAAAATAATTGTGTATTTCTGTTATATACTGTATATTCATATATGTCATTTGTACTGTATCATCTTGTATCACTGATTGTACATTTCGCCTCACACGTTTTTCACTCATACATTTGTGCATTGCACACACTAATGTGAACAAACATTATTCTGTCCCCGTTGTCATGGATAGGGGCAAGAACCTTGTCAAGCTGCAAAAAAGCAGCTTTTAGTTCTTGTCCTAGTGTTCATTTTTTGTAAATGAATGAATGCTAAATAAAGATTGATTGATTGATTGATTGATTGATTGGGAACAAATGCGAGTTAATGACATCTTAGTTGAAATCATGAAAAAGAAATGGGCATGGGCAGGACATGTAATGAGGAGGGAAGATAACAGATGGTCCTTAAGGGTTACGGACTGGATTCCAAGGGAAGGGAAGCGTAGCAGGGGGTGGCAGAAAGTTAGGTGGGCGGATGAGATTAAGAACAATAAAAACAGCGCTAAACGACAGGACGAGTGAAGGGACACAGACAACAGCGCTGGACAGGACGAGTGTCCCTTCACTCGTCCTGTCGTTTAGCGCTGTTTTTATTGCTCATAATTTATGAACCAACCAGCCCAAATGTGTACGCTTCTGATTAAGAAGTTTGCAGAGATGGCATGGCCACAGTTAGTACATGACCGGGGTCGTTGGAGAAGCATGGGAGAGGCCTTTGCCCTGCAGTGGGCGTAACCAGGCTGATGATGATGATGAAGGGCCGAGCAACGTCGGCAAAGGTTTTGATGAAACAGCGAAAGTAAGAACACAGGCCAACGAAGCAGCGCACGTCAGAAGCAGAACGTGGCACAGGGACACTGTGTACAGAGCAAACTTATTCCGGATCTGGTGGACACGAGATGCATCAATGAGGTGTCCCAACACGGTAATCTGACGGCGCCCGAATTGACACTTCGTGGAGTTCAGCTGAAGGCCAGCTTTTCGGAAGAACGCAAGAATTGCAGCGAGTCGGGTAAGGTGGCTAAGGATTTCATTGTACTGTTACACTGTTCTATAAGAAAATGAATATTGTTACCGGCGGAAAAAATACCATATCGTCCGCATAAATAATATACCTTGCCAAAGGTCTTGCCATTACTTCTGGGCATCAGTAACACAAAGAACCAAAGAACCAAGAAGTTACGCTTTGTCCATCACTTAAGCTGAAAAGTGAAAAGTTAAAGAAGTAAAACGTCATCGTGACCTGCTATCTGTAGTCAGCCACTATATAAATGAAGTCGCAACCTCCCGATGATGTTCAAACTGCCAACCTTTTATATCGTACTGCCCGCTGGAAAGCGAGTGACCGGCCGAAGAGCCTCGCAATCGGCTACCGAGATCTAGCCATGCTCGTACACTTACTTTGAAGGTCACCTGCCCAGTAATACAAATTGTGGAAACTAAGTTTTTGCAAGCACAGCAGTACTTGCTGAATGCGATTGACTATCATCATCCTCAACAACAAGCAAGCGGTCGAGAGAACCAAGTACTGCCTTGACAGCTAGCAGAGAACAGCTGTGGAATGCGCCAGAAAGGAGGAGAAAACAAGGTAGTTTAACTTCTGTATACAGAACTTATCTGTTTATATTTCAGGAGGTGCTTTCTTTCTTCAGGTCAGATTAGGAATTAATTGAACTGAATTCTGGATACACATAGGCATGTCTCGCACCAAGCGATAACTTTGCGATAGTACTTAGATGGCGTGAAATCGTCCCCCCCCCAAAACGCAAAAGAATGTAGAGTACTTGGCGACCCAAACGTGTTAACTGGCCCACATGGTGGCCAGTGCTTTTGTGCACAGTCTGTAGATGCTCGGGACGCCCGAGTTGATGCATTGTGGTCACAGTGGCTGCATCTGGCCTCCCAGATTCACTCCCAGCACTCACAGGAGGCAAAGAAAGTGCTGTGGACCGATTGTCGCATTTGAATTGCCGAGTACTGCACCAATCACTGTGACAATTGGTGTGCATGCTTTCTTTCCTTGTGTCATCCAAATGCATCCATGCCTTGTAACCATGACTCCTTACAGTCGAAGGAATCTAGCACTTTTTCCAACCACCAGGCTCCCTGAAGTTTCTGGCTTTACAAAGCTTCTCACTATCCCTGCTCTAGTGCACGCCTTCCCACTCACCCCATGATCTTCTCTTCGAGGGTGCCCCTGGTGATCAGTCGGTAAACATTGACCACTTTCTTTTGGCCAATCCTGTGGGCACGATCCATGGCCTGCAAGAGGGGGGGCACACTAAAACGTCAGCGTCTGGACTACAGCACAATCAACAATGATCCTGCATTCTGCAACTAAACCTGTTGACATGCTTAGGAAGCTCTAACTCTGCAGGCTAGCTGCCTACATAAACACACACTAACGAAGAAATTGTTTCTCTCATCAACCAATGCATCGATTTTGACGAAGTCTGACAAAAAAAAAAAGATTAACATGTAGTAACTATAGCAAGAGGATTTTCAATTTATGCCGTCAATGTGTTTTTCAAATTTCTGAACATCTCAAAATAAAGGTCAAGCATCAAGTTTACAACTCTGCAACTAAGCAATAAAATAGGATATCACAATTCTGTAAACTGCACCTAACAATAGATCTGAAGCGAATGAAGTTGATGTATGGTAGGCTTCTGGTAAATCTATCGTGACCGAAGGCCCCGGATGGTGCCCATACATTTCTAAGGGCCTAAGCATTTGTAATTTCGATCCTAAAACCGGAATTGGCCAGATGATTTGAACATGACCAGTCAGCGTGCACACGCCAATAATGACCGCTTTAGCAGAATTATCTGTATATGGTGGAGCTGAGGGGACAGTGAATGCGATGGACACGTGTCATCACCCCTTGAAAATTCCTATTTCCGGCCTACCTTAGAGAGATTTTCGATCCATAGTGGTAGCTCACAATGCCTTTTCCCGGTTTTTACTAGGGGCATGAGAATGCTGAATCGAATGAAGAAAAAAAAAAGCAGAATATAGAATTGCATATCAAATTTTTTCGTAAAATTTAATTCTTACAAATTTTGGGCAAGAAAATATGGTGCTGCACATGCTTGGGAGTCTCCTAGCATTGCATAACAAGAATGTAGCAAGCTATCAGCATCCTAGGGACACAGAAATCAAGATGTACAATATCGTCTACTCTTATTAAAGGGAACACCAAATTAGCATGCCACCACTAACTACAGCTAAGTTCTAGTACAGTAGAACCTCGTTGATACGCTCCCACTATATACGTTTCCCCGGTGCCAGCATTCGCAACTGGGAACACAAAAAAATGGCTCAATAGGGTTATGTTCATTTTTTACCAGCTCATACGTTCTCGAAAAACAAGATTTTTCGGCACCGACATTTGGTATGGTGCCAAACTGCGATCGTATGATACGTTTTCCGGCTGCCAGATCCTGTGTAAACAAGAAAATGCACGAGGTGTGCACGATCGAGAACAGTATATAGCTGCCCGCAGCAGCAGCTTCGCTGCAATACTCGTTAACCCGTCTCACATGAAAACACCGGCGCACGCTCAGTTTCTCATTTTGGTACCAGAAAATCCTTTTCGGGGTCGTCGCACATGGCATTCACAGGTATCACCGCCAATCCTATTGCGATAAGCATCTTCGCCCATCTGTTTCGAAGCGCATAGTGCCGTCAGAAGCGTAGCAGACATTTCTAATAGGCGATAACTGAAAGGTGCTGTCGTTCCTTGCTGCAGACTGCGATCGTATACGTTTTCCAGCCGCTAGATCCCATGAACAAGAAAAGGCGCAAGGCATGCGCAATTGAGAACAGCACATAGCTGCCACGATTTTACTGTACGATTTTAGCAGGCGATAATCGAAATGTGCCGCCGTTTCCCACCATAGGCAGTGCATCGTGGGCATCATGTTTCACTTTGGGGGCATTTGGCATCGCCCACCAGCTCAATTTCGTTTCAGTTTCCTGCCACCCTCTTAAGGGGGGACACGGATCTTAAAAATAAAAAAATCTAGAAAAAAGAGATTTTGAAAGTATTATTTTCGAAATCTACAACTATTTTTCTACTGATCTGCCAAGTATTTCATTTCTACAATCAGTATTTTAGGCGAAATAATAATTTGCGCAATGAGTTCCGGCTGAATTTCAGCCAAAATGAACCCCAAAACAGCCCTTTCTTCCCATCGCGCAGTTGCCGTTTCGTGCTGCCTATCGCCGCCACCTCGGTCTCGTTTGAAAGAGCTGCCTTCCTGCAGCTGAGCTGCCTCCCTGCAACTGAGCGGCGGTAGTGGTTTCCCACCACCGCTGCTCAGTTTCAACCATTGGATGGTGCAAAATAAATCAATAAAGAAAAGCACATTATTTGTTTCCTATTGGCTGAACGAGCCCATGTGAGAAGACCGCACCACCCGATTGGCAGAGCTGGCTGGTGTCGCCTGCTAAGCGAGCCGGCCCGCACGCCACCGCCATGCTCAGACGCCATTTTGAAGAACTGTGTGCAGCTACTGAGAAACGCAACAATGCCCGGGTCAGTGAGAAAGTTTCATATGCTGTACAAATTTGGCAAAAAGCGTAAGAAATCGAGGGTTGGTAATGTTAAAGGTCGTCGCACTTCCTCAAGATGTGGCGAGGGCGATGTAGAGGCTACATCGAGTGGAAGTTGGAGACAATGGTGCGAGTCCAGCATGTGCGCCAGCTCGCGAAGCCGACAGCGTCTGCGTCCACCGTGACATGGTGATGCTGCAGCCTTCTGATGTGGAGCAGAACAGGATTCGAACCGAGGAAAAACTCCAGGAACTTGCGTCAATGGCAGCGACGAAGTGGAAATCGGATTGCTTTAACCGAGATGGCAGCGTGGTCAACAGTGCTTGATGAGACGGCATTCACGATCATCAATTTGGATCTGCAAAACCAGCTTTTGAGGTCTGCAGAGTGCACAGCGTGTGATAGCGGCAACATTGAGTTCAAGTAAGGTGAACGAAAATACGGCCTCGCTGTGAAACTTATGCTCTCATGTTCCAACTGCAGAGACATCGCGTCCCCGTGGAGCTTGCCGCGCATAAGCGGCGATCACACGGTGAACCTATTCGCTGTAAATATGTTGGCTACGCATGCTGTGCAGTGCACTGGGAAACAGCAGACAGCACTTAATGATATTTTTTCGGTGATGAACATTTCCAACCACGGTCTCCGCAACAAGACGTGGCAGCACTATGTGAAAAAAAAAAAAAAAAATTGACCCCTGCAGCAATTCGTGCGGCCGAAGTGATGAAGTGAGTAATTCTTTGGCCGACAGTGTTCAAGGGGCACTGAAGAGACATTTAAACAGCAGCAAGCAATTAGACTACATTCCTGGTGGTTATTAGGAATGTACATGTGTAAACATGTGCAAAAAATTTGTCAATTTTCATTAAATTTTGGCTGTTTGCTTTTTACAATTTTTCTCAAAACACAAATTTTTGGCTCCATGCAATATTGAGGCCTCGATATCTCAACACCTAGAACAGTTAGAAATGAAATTCCTTTTGCAGAATGAAGTCTAATGTGTACTCTGTGAAAGATAGCAAGCAGATTTCTTACCTTTCATTTAAGAAATTAATTATTTTGCTACATGTTATGCCCCATGGTTGCCACATTTTGTGGCCGGTAAAGTGTCTATTAATGATCACATTAAAAAAGTGTTTGCTATACTTCAATCCTTACTTCTTATGCTAGCTAACCATGCCTTACAAAAAACTTTTTATTGTGCCATTTATTTTTAATTGAGGCCGCAAACAAAGGTAATTCAATGTTAATTACCTTAAGAACTAACTGAGCTATACCAAAACTAAGTACATATTTGAAATCAGTGCAAAGATAGCAATAAGACTGATGAGTTTGATTAGAATATATATAAGCAACCTGGAAAACTGGCACCGCACACGCAGTGGTGGACAAAATGATGTTATCCTGCATGCCCCGACTTTCTGAGCCAAACTGCTATGCTCGCAACTGTAACGCAGCATCGTCCCTCAGAATAGAGAATCTTGAACGCTCACTGCAACATTATTCACACCACCGGCTCAGCCCGCTGTCTAGAAAAATGCGAGATTCCGAGAATGTATCACAATGCAAACATACAGAACCCCATGAGAACCCAGGTTAATAGGAAGAAAAAGCCTTGCACCCTTCTTCAAATGTGTGACCACGTAAGCACACTTATGCCTCTTCTACGGGGAGGGGGGGACGTGTTTCACGCAATGTCGTGCCTCTTCAATGAGCATGCCGATGGGGCTCTACTCTGCCTTGGAAGGACAAGTGCAAAAGGGGGTACCTGTAGGTCCTTCATCGGGTTCCAGTCGTGCTCAACGAAGATGACCGTGTCGGCGCCAGTCAGGTTGAGGCCCAGCCCACCGACCTGCGTGGTCAGCAGCAGCACGTCGATGGAGGGGTCCGCATTGAAGCGCTGGACCAGCGCCTGTCGCTGGCCCGGGGCCACGCTGCCGTCCAGGCGGAGGTAGCTGACGCTGCTCATGTGTGCCCTGCACCGAAGACGAGACGGGATCGAATCGACGAGGTGCAAGAGTGGCACCGTGGTGCTGTACTGTACACACGAGAACGCTGGGAGGCTTTGTACTCTCTCTTAGAGGGACGGGGCCAGTACAGATATTTTTGGCTCGTTTTTATTCCTTTCTTATCAACCGCCGCTGACGACATTGGTGGTAGCTTAGGCACAGCGTCGCTCGGACCTTTTATCAAACGTGAAAAGAAATGGCATTGCAATACAGTGGAACCCCACTGATATGATTCCATTTCGTACAATTTCTCGGCAGGAACATTCGCAATCGAGAACATAAAAAATTACCCAATACAGTTGTGCTTCTTTTTTACTGTTCCCGGAAATCAAACTTCCAGCACCAACGTTCTATACATTGCCAAACTGTGATCATATGACACATTTTCCAGCCACTAGGTCCCGTGTAAACAAGAAAAGGTGCGAGGTGCATGTAATCGAGAAATGTAGCCGCATGCCGCCGCAACTTCCCCACAATAATTGCAGGCCCGTCTCCCATGAAAACTCTGGTGCGCACTCAGTTCCCGCTTCCAGCATCAGCAACAAATCTCCTCACGGGTCGTCACACATTGCATTCACAGCTATCGCTGCTAATCTAGGGTGTCTACCAAGTTGACATTTCCAAATTACCTGAATGAGCCAGAACTTTGTTTTATGTCAAGACAGGCTGACACCATGGTGCCCGATGCTGTCACTCTCTAGTAAGCATGTTGAAACAAGGAAATGACTTAATCCAGTTTTAATAGTAAGGAGTAATATCTATTTTATTTAAAATGAAAACAGAAGGAAGGTGTTAGTAAAATGCACAGCGAAAAAAATCGTAAAACTCATTCCAAATTGAGTCGAACATTTTCAAATTTGAATGAAAAGGAGATGCATTCATAAGAAAATATTTTTTTGAATATGAGCTATTTCTATCAACTAATAGCAAGCTCATCGGTATGAGGCCTGAACTTTGTCACAACTATGATTCTCTCTCAGTCAACTTCAACTGTCGTGGCATACTCTCAGCCCGTACACAACATCTCATTGTTGGGTTTCACTGCTTTAAAGAGCTTATTTTGGTTTGGATGAGGGACACCTGAATCTCGGTGTCAGCCAACACTTTGTTTTTTGAGCTCAAGCTCCTTCAAAGAGGTGGCGACACACTTCCTTTCCCGTCACTTCCTCAGTGCGTCGGTCCTTTCTGTTCTCATCCTCAGTCTGCCCTGCTTTCACCCCATCGATTATTTGAAGCATCCTCTTGGTCAGTTGTACAGTCAACGTCCGATTTTTCGGACTCCCTAGGGGCCGCAAAAACATCAGAAAAATGTGGCAGTCCAAAAGAAATGAATGCATGTCTTTACCTGCCCTTAAGGGCTGAAATTGCCACAGGCACGTCCAAAAATGTTCTTAAGGCATGCCAGTACACTTATTAGGCATGCCAGTTTTCGTACTGTGACAGGAGACGGGGGTGCACGCGTGTATGATTAAGGAATACATACTGTGTTTCGTGCCAATTGCCCCTTCCCACGCTTGTTATGCCCCTTCCCACGCTTGCCCCTTCCCACGCTTGTTCGTGCTTGGCAGATGCCGTCGCCATCTGCCGAGCACGAAGCCTGGCCTTCCACATACGAATGAACCAGCTACCTCCAGAAGTACTACTTCTTTTCGGGGGCTTTGCATCGTCGTAGTCAAAGGGAAGGCGGGTATGCAAGCTTCTGCACTCTGAATGCCACAAGCTAGCACGTTTCTTCAGGGACTGCCTCTTCTTACGTGTGCATGGGTCGGGTTCACAAAGAGGCATCCGTGACTGGCGTAGTTTTAGGAACCTGGCCGATGCGACAGCTGAATTCATGTGGATGCAGAAGCTTTCGCAGCTACGAGCGTCGATGAAGCGAAAGACCGCCTCTTCAATGGTTCCCATCCACCTATGAGGCGACGTGGTGCTACCGGAACCCATCAAGGACGTTCTCTCGAAGGGACCAAAGTTTGCCGTTCAACCTAAGCTCTCACCGCCAGCTCTTCTGGGTATCGTCAAGCGCGTCTCCAAGTTGGCTCCGGAAAGTGAAACTGACTGCTGTTTGTCCGAAGGCATCGACATTTTGGTGAGATGCAAGACACCTATGAACGTTGTTCCTGTCAAAAAAGCAGTGTCCTTCCTAGAGGAGCATTTGCTGTCTTTAGTTCCCGCGGATAAAGAAGGAGGCTTCTTGGTGTTACCTAAGGAATTGTATTTATCTAAAGCAGCAGAA